>NC_139323.1:595000-1795000 GCF_056507025.1 Lutjanus erythropterus
GATCAACCAGACAAAAATGAGAAATCTGAAACAGTGCTTAAAGACCTTAACTTAGCTGCTTCTAAAACAAGAAAATCCTCCCGTGAAAGATGTTTAACACCTAAAATGCAGGAGCTTAAGGAGCAAGAACTAGCTCAAAGGGAAAAGAAGTTCAAGTCCATATATGAGAAATGGAAAACTCAAGTAAGGGACATTCGCACAACTCTAAAACATGAGTGCTCTGAGAGTGAGTTGTATGACATTGATGGATGTGGTCGAGAAGCTGGACTCTGAATTGAAAGACTTATATGATAGCATACAAGTCCAAACAGCACCAAGCCAAGAAATTTGTAGAAAAGTTGATGCATGCTCAGCTGTAACAGCAAATTTATTGGGACTGATGAGAATATGCCTCACTGAGGAAGGAGCAGAGTTTGATGCTGAGGCAGAAAAATCAAGGCTGTGCATGCTGCTAGACACTGAATATGCCAGGTCCATATATGGATGTCTGGAACAGTCTCCAGAACCACTGCTCTCAGTCATCGCTCCAATCATCTCTCAGAGTCACCAAGCATTTCGGCTAAAAGGGCAGAGACAGCTGCACAGCTAGCTGCAAAGAAAGCAGAAATGGAAATGCAAGCTGTCACTGATGCACAACGTCAAGAACTGAAAAAGCTTGAAAATCAAAGAGACATTGAGGTAATTGAGGCAAAGCTCAAGGTATATACTGAGGAGGAGTCAAAAGAAAAGAGTGAGAGATGTGGTCCTGTATGCAGTGAAGTGAGAGAGCCCAATTTACTTACTCCATCGGCAACATGTCAGGAAGGGCAGGCTACAAATCTCTAATACACACATTACAAGAGTCAATGGCCCTCACTCGACTTCCTCTTCCAGAGCCTCCCATATTCTCTGGTGACCCACTGAAGTTTATAGAATGGAGCACAAGCTTCAAAGCCCTTATAGAGAGACGGTGCTCAAGTCCTGCAGACAGGCTGTTCTACCTACAAAAATACATTGGTGTGGAAGCAAGGTCTGCCCTAGAAGGCAGCTTCTACAGTAAAAGGACGAAGAGGACTATCAACAAGCATGGGATAAAGTTGAATGGCAGATATGGTCACTCCTTTGTAGTGCAACTTGCATTCAGAGTAGGGCTGGGTGTTTCTGGAAAAAAATCTTATCACGATAATTTTTTTCCTATCTGTCGATATCGATATATATCACGATATAAATCAAATCACAATTTCTGTCAAGCTTAAAGGTTCCCTTTTACTCCTAAGTGAGATGTGAAGATATCAGAAGGTTAATTTTGGTTTAAATATTATTTATTTTCTGTCAAAAGTTGAACATGACAAATGTACTGTAAAACATTATACGACTGTATTTCAAATAAATAAAATAGGTATATATAATAAATTAAAATCTCAATTCTGACCAGTCAAAAGCTTTCAAGTTTTACAGGAGAACACAAACATATGGAAGCCCATATGTTTACTACGTAAGTAGCAAGTAGTTGCTACGTAAGTATTTGAGGTGACTTTTATAAATGCAATGTAACGTTTATTACCTTATGTAGCACTATATATCGCTAGCATGCCATGCACGCCATGGTTGTGCCTGAAAGGTGATGGAGGGTCCTTTGAAGACAGCGTCACTGAAGCGCATGCGCAGTTTGTATCTCATAATTTCGACTTTTTTATCTCATTTTTTTGACTTTTTATCTCATAATTTCGACTTTTTATCTCATAATTTCGACTTTTTATCTCATAATTTCGACTTTTTTATCTCATAATTTCGACTTTTTTATCTCATTATTTTGACTTTTTATCTCATAATTTTGACTTTTTATCTCATAATTTCAACTTTTTATCTCATTATTTCGACTTTTTTATCTCTTTATTTTGACTTTTTATCTCATAATTTTGACTTTTTATCTCATAATTGGCGGAAACGGGCTTCCATACAAACAAGCTCCAGTTTTCGTTAACATTTTCTATCGAAGGGACACTCATTTTCTCCTTCATCTCTCTCCCACTCCTGACGTACTGGTGTGCAAGGCTGCAGCAGCCCAAACACGTGTGCTGCTACCGGCTGCTACTCCAATGCATCTATCTGTGCTGTGTGCGTCAACCTAACCTGACGTGGTGGTGACTATTCTAGCCACATGATTGGTTTGGCATGGCACTACTCTCATTATCATTGGCTGTTCGCGTTGTCTGTCAAAACATGGATGGAATGAGTTCTATCGACGTTGTATCGACCACGTCTTATATTTCTATTGAGAAAAAGTTATTTCGCGATAGTTATCTTTATCGTTTTATCGCCCAGCCCTAATTCAGAGAGAAACTTAACAGGTGGCCAAAGATTGGTGCAAAGGAGTATCTTAAGCTAAGGGAATTTAGTGACTTCCTGCAATCATGTAGCAGCGCTATGCCTCATATCAAGGGTCTTCAGGTACTGAATGACTGCAAAGAGAATCAGAAGATGCTAGTCAAACTCCCAGATTGGGTAACATCCAGGTGGAATCGTTATGTAACGGAACGGCTGGATCAAGCCAAAGACTACCCAAGCTTTAAAGAGTTTGCCTCAATTATCTCAAAGGAAGCACACATAGCATGTAACCCAGTGTCATCGTTGCATGCCTTAAAGCCCTCTGAAGAAAAGTCATTTAGAAAAACAAAGCGTCCAAAAGCAAACACCTTTGCCACCAGTGTGAAGGCTTCAGATGCCTCAAGTAAAACAGCCAAACCTAACGATGTTGATGAGACAAAGTCGAAAGATTCCCACAAACCAAAGAAATGGAACACACCAACACATAACCCAGGCCCCGTCAAATGTATGTTTTGGAGAAAACCATTCCATTCATAAATGTCAAAAGTTATTGGACATGGATGTGGAGCAAAAGAGAAAATTCGTTCAGGATAACAAGCTGTGTTTTGCATGCCTCAGGAAAGGACACAACTCAAGAGACTGTAAAAACAGAGCCATGTGTGGCATATGCAAAAGGCACCATCTAACTCCACTGCATGAAGAACGTCCCCCGCCAGACAAATCTTCTTCACAAAGTGTCCCACAAGTTGAGGAAAGTACATCCTCTCTCTCATGCTATGTGAATGGAGGGGAAGGTCAATGCACATCACTGATTGTGCCAGTATGGATCTCTTCACCTAACACCAATGATGCAGAAACATTGGTGTATGCCTTATTGGACACCCCTAGTAGTCACACATTTGTTGACCAGGAGGTGTGTGAAAGATTGCAGGCAGTAATGGAGCCAGTAAAACTAAAGCTTTCCACTATGATCGCAAGAGACTCAATTGTAAAGAGTCAGAGAGTTAGTGGATTTAGAGTCAGAGGGTTCTCCTCTGATAGCTTTATCGACTTGCCCCCCACCTACACAAGGGACTTCATCCCCCTTGAACGTGCACACATTCCCACCTACAGAACAGCTAGAAAGTTGAAACACCTGGCAGCCATAGCTCACGAAATGCCCTCAATAATGGACTGTGGGGTTGGCCTCTTGATTGGTTATGACTGCCCCAGAGCACTAGCACCACGAAAAGGTCATCACTGGAGGCGAACAAGAGCCTTATGCTGTTAAGACCGACCTCAGTTGGAGCATCGTGGGAAGTGCACCCCAATGTGTGAACTCCAAAGACGTGACTGGTCTGTGTCATCGTATATGAGTCAGGGAGCTTCCACCTGTGACACCAGCTGCTGCTATTAAGGCACTTGAGTCCGATTTTGCAGACACCAGACCCAGAGAAAGGAGCATATCTCAAGAAGATATTCAGTTCCTGCAATTCTTAAAAGGAAGAATTCAACAGAATGAGTGTGGCCATGTTGAGATGCCCCTTCCCTTTAAGGCACGTCCATATCTCCCAGACAACAAGAAACTTGCCTTAGTACGGCTGAAGCACCTTAAAAGGAAACTGGACAGAGATCCTAAATTTAAGAAGGATTACATGAAATTTATGGAAGGTGTTTAAGGATGGCGATGCAGAGAAAGCAGATAAGCAGCCAGAGTTAGGAAGTGTGTGGTACATCCCACACCAAGGGGTTTACCACCCCAGGAAACCAGAGAAAATCAGAGTGGTGTTTGATTGCTCTGCAAAGTACGAAGGCACTGCCTTGAATCACCACCTGCTAACAGGACCAGATCTTACAAATGGACTGACTGGAGTACTCTGCCGATTCCATAGACATCCGGTTGCAGTCATGTGTGATGTGGAAAAAATGTTTCACAGGTTCCACGTCAGCAAAGAGGACGGAGATTATCTGCGGTTCCTGTGGTGGGAAGACGGAGATACAGACTCAGAACCTCAAGAATATCATATGAAGGTTCACCTCTTTGGAGCATCGTCATCCCTGGGCTGTGCCAATTATGGCATGAAGTATCTCGCCCGCCAACATGAGAAAGTGTATCCTTCAGCAGCTGGCTTCATCACAAAGCATTTCTATGTAGACGATGGCCTCATTAGCCCGGAATCCACTGATGAAGCAATCAAGCTGGTGAAGGAGGCCCAAACTCTGTGTGCTGAAGGAAAGTTACGCCTCCACAAATTCCTCTCCGGTGTCTGTGTCACCGAACGTGCTGCTGAGGTGAAGAATGTGGATCGATCTTCCAGTACAGAGAGTGCTAGGAGTAAGATGGAATGTAGAGAGTGACACCTTGAAGGTCTCTCTTGATGAGAAACCAGCAACAAGACGTGGAATTCTATCCATTGTTGCCTCAGTGTATGATCCCTTAGGCTTCTTGGCCCCATTCATCCTCCTAGGAAAGAGGGTGCTCCAAGAAATGTATCAAAGAGGTGTCAGCTGGGACGAACCACTACCCAGCGAGCTGAAGCCAAGGTGGGAGAGTTGGGTGAATGATTTGAGAAATCTTGGAAAGATTCAGATCCCTAGATGCTTCACACCTTCAGGAAAATCCTGGAAGTCAAACTGCATCACTTTTCAGATGCTAGCACTCAAGGCTAGTACGGTCAGTGTTCGTACCTTAGACTGGTGAGTGAAGACAAGGTGCACTGTACCCTGATCATGGGCAAAGCAAGAGTTGCGCCTACAAAAATAGTCACCATACCAAGGCTAGAGTTGACTGCAGCTGTGATCTCTGCTGCTGTGAGCAACATGCTGAAGGAGGAGCTAGAGCTCAGGGTGGACAGAGTGTATTTCTGGACAGATTCACAAGTGGTCCTCACTTATATCAATAACGAGGCTCGACGGTTTCACGTCTTCGTTGCAAACCGTGTCCAGAGAATTCGGGAAACCACTAACCCAGAACAATGGTACTACGTCGATACTGGAGAGAACCCTGCTGATCATGCCTCAAAGGGCCTCAGCGTAAGTGAGCTGATCAATTCAAATTGGCTCACAGGACCCAGGTTCCTATAGGAGAGAGAAGTGGTTACAAACCAAGGAACCTCAGAGCTGCTAGTAGGAGATCCTGAAGTCAAGGCAACCCAAGTGCTGAAAACTGAGGCCATAAGGCAAGTTCATTTTCAAGAGCGACTGGCATTCTCAAAATGGACCATGGTGGTGAACGTCATCGCACGCATTCAGCGATTATCTAAAAGGATTAAGACGACAGAACCTTTAAATGTGGAGGAAAGAAGGAGGGCCTCACTCACTCTCATCAAGCTTGCACAGCAAGATGCCTTTGTAGAGGAGTTGCATATACTCAGCCAGAGATCTGGAAGACTGCCATGTAATCACCCACTGTACCAGCTTGACCCAGTCCTCCAAGATAATATAATGAGAGTAGGAGGACGTCTGAGGAGAGCATCTACACCTCTTGATCTGAGACACCCAATAATCCTCCCAAAAGATGGTGTTGTCACACGTCTCATCCTGGCACATTATCATGAAAAAACACAACATCAAGGCAGAGGACAAACTATGAATGAGCTGAAGGCCAACGGATACTGGATTATTAGTGGCAGTAAGGCAGTAGCCCAGTATATAAGGCAGTGTGTCACCTGCAAGAGAGCTCGTGGGTCACCACAGGAACAGCATATAGCAGACCTACCCAGTGACCAGGTTGATCCTTCACCACCATTCACATACTGCGGTATGGACTGTTTTGGCCCGTTCCACACCAAGCAAGGCCGCAAAGAACACAAACGGTATGGTCTCCTTTTCACGTGTCTTTGCTCCAGAGCAGTTCACATAGAGATATTGGAAGACTTGATGGCCGATGCTTTAATCAATGCCTTACGGTGTTTCCTGGCCATCCGAGGAGCTGTTAGATACATCAGATCAGATCAGGGATCTAACTTTGTCGGAGCAAAAAATGAAATGGAAAACGCTCTAAATGAAATGAACAAGGAAAGAGTGGCTGCATATCTGGCAGAGAAGCAGTGTGACTTCTACATGAATGCACCAGGCTCAAGTCATGCTGGGGGCATATGGGAACGCCAGATTAGGACAGTGAGGAGTGTACTAAACTCAGTCCTAGCACGCAGTGCCGGAAGACTGGATGATGCCTCATTAAGGACATTCCTTTACGAAGCCATGCCATTGTAAATAACCGCCCACTAACTGTTGACGGCATCAGCGATCCCACAGGTCTGGAGCCATTAATACCCAACCACTTGGTCACCATGAAATCCTCTGTTCCACTGCCTCCACCAGGTAAATTTGTTAAGGAAGACTTGTACGCCAAAAAGCGATGGAGAAGAGTGCAATATTTGTCTGAACAATTTTGGAACAGATGGAGAAAAGAATATCTTGCCAACATCACACTCAGGCAAAGATGGCATACCCCAAGACGAAATGTACAAGTTGGCAATGATGTAATCGTCAAGGAAGAAGAGGTCCCTTGTAATGAATGGAAACTTGCTAGGGTCCTTGAAGTACATAAGGATGATGATGGACTGGTCCAAAAAACTATAATACAGTTAGGAGAGAGAAAGTTAGGAAAAAGGGGAGAACGCCTCAGCAAGCCTTCTGTTGTTCAACGACCCATCCAGAAGTTGGTCGTTCTGGTGGAAAGCAGCTAAAACATTCTTCCAACTTCAACCCAGTCCCCTACCGACCACTCATCTCCTTTCACAACTAGTGTTGAAAGGTTGAACCTATGTGTATTTAGAAGTGTGTTCAATTAATGTTGTTTCACATTGTTGGTATGAAACTTTGTGTTAAGGTAAAACATGTCAATTTTGACCAAAGAGTTTGAAAATTTTAACAATATTGCAGTTCTAAATGTTCTCTGAGTGAACCTGAAGAAAAAAACTGGGAAATTATCATTGATTCACGAAGGGTGTACAATGTACCAAACACCACAGTTGTATTTGTTATAAAAGAATCAAGGGTCATTTGGTGGGAGTGTAGCTGGCACTGATGACGGCATTGTTTGAACGTTGCCATGACAACATCAGAGGTCCCTTTATGAAGTTCAACAGTTTTCTCATGCTGTTGTAAAATATTTTTATTTACTGTCATTTTGGGATAGCTTAAGAGCTTAAATTATTATTATGTTGTCTTGTTGAATACACAATGTCAAATGTGTTTTCCTTTGTGAATCACGTGACAATGACCCCGACGTTTTAGTGGGAAAAGGGCCGGGCAAAAACAAAAAAAGAGACTGAAAATGCCGAGCATGAACAGCGGACTTTTATGCTCTCTCCCAGGAGCTGGTCTACCAGGCGAACACAGTAATTATTATTGATAAATTACCCTGTTTTAATGCTGTTTTACTTGGGTTTATAAGGAAACGAGACAGAATGTACATTTATTGTTATTTTGAGGTTTGTGCTTGAAACTGTTTTCTGTTTATTTTCTAGTTTTCACGGTGTTCCATGATACTGCTACGCGAATAAATATGCTTATGGATATCAGTATGAAGTGTGGACTCTTTATGACCAGTGTAGAAACACTTGGCCAACCTAATAAATTTGAATCTTTGAAGTTCAGTAAATGTATTTCAAAAAGTGTTCACAGTGAGCTGTGAACCTGATTTGTCATTATGGGTGCTTTTTTTTTTTGGGTGGTTTCTAAAAATCTGAGATTCACGTTTATCTAAAGAAGAAGAGTAAATTATTTCAACAATATATTATTAGTTGGTAAAAATAAATAAATAAAACTCAAGAGTTTGACTTGGGCTCAAAACTCGAAAATCTTTTGAATTAAGTTGCTTTGAAATTTGAGTCTTCTCAGCTTTACAGTATAGGACATTTTGGCCTGCTCCATAAATGAGACAAAGTAATTAAGGCAGAATTAACAGGCTCTTATTTTTTCCTCTAAAAAGCACTTCTAAAAAATTGCGATGCATGTTGCAGTGTACAATGGGCAGAAACAGAAAGCAGAATGCAATATTGAATATCTAATGACTTTCATCTGTAAGAGATAAATCATATAAGGATGCCTGTTTTTCAGACAGTTTTTTTAAAATGGAGATCAGTGCAGCCTCTACCTTTCCTGGCTCACTCTTCCATGTTCCCAGTCCGAGGAGGGGTATCTTCCGCCCTGTGTTGAGAACTGCAAAGTCATTCATGCCTCTCAGAAGCACCTTAAAAGGACAAAGAGAGCAGTGTCACTGGGGGCGGTTGATTGGCTTACTTGGATGTTCTGCTGTGGACAAGAGTCAGTGGGACAATGTATTTTAACCACTGAAAAAACAGAAAAATCAATATCAGTTAGGGCTGGACGGTATGACAAAATTTTCATATCACGTTATTTAAAAAAATCTTATCGGTTTCACGGTATTTGACGGCATTTCTTTTCATGCAACAGTGTTCTTACCCAAATTTTTTCTAATGAGAAAAAAATTACTGCAGTTGATTGTTTTAAACAACCCATTTTACTGTCACATAAGAACTGTATCATGTTTTTTTTCCATGTCCAGAAACAGGTAAAAGCATGACCCCTTCAAAGTTTGGTTGCCATCACATGGCAGGGACGACTATACGATTAAACGTCCCCACCCACACTAGTCAGCACCAGAAATACTAGTAGTTTCAAATATTTCAAAATAAAATATTTTAAATATTTATCAATATTTCATTCATGCATGATGCCAGTTATCTTTGCCTTTAAGATTTTATGCAACCGCACGCCACTAGTTGGGGCTGCGACACTGTCGGACGGTGGCCCCTCTCACACAGCACGTATGAACCGATTGCTGTGGCAACACCGGATGTTTACATCAGCAAAGTCGGACAGATGAATGTAGACTGAGACAGAATAAGCTGATATATATTCACTCGATTGGAGAAATGTGCCCATATTAAGCACATACAGGGACATAAACCTGCAAGCAGAGCTACTGCTGCTACTAGCACTGCTAACGTTATCCACACTGTATGTCAGGCTGGCAGCTACCGTTAGCCACACTGTGTGTCAGGCTAGCAGCTAACGTTAGCTCTGGGTCCTTTACCTGCAGACACTGTGACCCTCTTCAGTCTGAAAAGGTGAATAAGTTTTGCTCAGAAGTTGCATAAAATCACTTACGTTAACCGAGTAACCCATTTTATTGTGGTTTATAGTGTAGTTTTATAAAAGGATTCCTCTTTTTGCAGAACAATGAGCCAAAAAATGAAGAGACGCTCTGCAAGCTCTTCCAGTCCAAGGAAGAGGAGGTGATGACATGCATTTTCCTCAAAAGTAACTACACCGAGCTGTTTATAAGGCAAAAAATGCTGTAAGCCAGTGGTTCCCATACATTTTCTGGCATGTCTCCCTTTTGGAAGCAAACACATGTTCGAACCCCTCAACCCCAAAATTTTTAATCAGTCATTAACAATAATTGAGAATGGAACTGATAAAAATAATTCAACATTGAATTTTAGTGAAATTAAGGTCAGCAAGATATAATCAATAAACTCTTATTTGTTTATTTCCCCTACATAGATCATATGCACTGAACTTTTTTTTACTCTTTATCACCCCCCACCCCCCACCCCCCGCAGTGGCTCCGCACACACCCACCATCTTTCCTGCTCTGTCAGCTGATTTCATGGACAGTCATGCGCCACAGCCACACCTCAGTTACAGGGCCGCATTCAGCCCTGACAAAACGTAGCAAAGGCTTTAACGCTGAGCAAACACGGTCCAATATTTAGTAAGCTGTTGTGTGCGCACGGCCAGTAACTGCATCGCTTTGGCACGGTGGTGTGTATAAACACGTTGCTGATGATTGGGTAACTCCTGTGGCTAACCCACTAAACGAGAGAAAACAGCGCAACCCTTGCGTCCGTTGCGCACCGTTTCAGGGAAACGTGCCGTTCTGTCCGGAAAGCGTAACAAAAGGGTGCATAACATTCGGATTCAACGCGCCCCTGACAACGAGCTCATTAGCTGTGGTGTTTCACATTGTCCAAAACTGTTCAGCAAATAGGCTATCGAAGTTGTAACACTTGTATTAATATGTAGCAAATTTAGCAGGCAATGGGCGATACAATATTAGGCCACGTTGCTTTAGACAGATCGAATTACTGCGTGGTAACTCAGTGTGTTCACTCATTGGTCATTATATTTTATATTCTGGATCCAGTCATAAACAACTGCGTTTTGAAATCAGTCACCGCTGTTCAGTCTTGTTAATACCTCGTAGCTTTAGCTCCCGTTTGACATCGTGTCACTATCCTCCGCTGTATATTCACTGTTCATGGTTACCCATTTTTATCGACTTATTTACTCACCCGCTCGCCAGCGCTCAAACAGAAACAACGGAACATCTGTTGATATTTGAACGACTGCTCCAGCTCAGCACTCTGTGGTGTAATTACATAACATTAGCTAAAATTAGCTTGTCAGCAGCGACGCTCCCATCAGATTAACTCACCAATTTACTGTTTCAAGATGTTAAAACTTGGGACTTCAAACAGGGAACTCTTCTTGTAATCCTCTACGGCAAAATAAGTATACACGAGAGTTGTTTTCTGCCAAATGTTCAAAATCACCACCACGCCATTTTTACTGACATTTCCCTTTCCGGGATGACGATTTCCTTCATTTCCGGTAGGAAAAAAAAAAGACAGATATGACTGTCTACCTAGATCAGCTGAGAGAGGTTCATTTAGTTTTAATCTGGAGGAATCACTGCTTCTACGTTGAATATATATATATATATATATATATATATATATATATATATATATATATATATATATATATATATATATATTATTAAATAATGGGAAATGCACAAGCCTTGAGAGGCAAGTGAGAAAAAATCCTGGTGGTCCATTTTCTGAGTTTGCTCAAAATTCTCGTCTGTGTTTATTTATTTAAATTATGCCAGGATAGTCATGCAAAGTTTCCAATTTGATTAATTTAACTCATCCGTGAAACAAGTGGGGCCATTGTTAACTCCTGACAAAACTTAGCAAACATTTATTTAAACAGAAACGCAAGCACACTGCACTGTAACTCATTTTTAATATGGTGATATTTATGTAGACCTGGAAGCATGTTATGAGGAAACAAGGTAACCACAGCAAAACTTTGCACACCATTTTCAGATTGAACATGCCCCAGGATAACTTTCTAAATTAACTTTTAACTTGTTAAAACAGGAAAAAGAAGTTTTGGTAGGTTAAAAAAATACTTGTTGGGATCATCTTTAGGCTGCCGATTTTTTGTGCCAATTCAAGTAGAATTCCAGCCAAAAGAAAGACATGATGGTAATGTAGTAACAGATCACATTTTTTGTTGTTGTTTTTTGTTTGTTTGTTTTTTAGCATTTTTTTTTTGTAAGTTAAAAATTATTTGAAAAACACCTCAGTGAAAGGAAAACCTTATGATTGTGAATATCTCAGAACTTTATATCACTTTATATTTAATATCTTTATCACTGTTTTGCCCACAACCCAAAAATGTGTAGTTTATGGTCAAAGAGGAGTAAAGAAACCATAAAATATTCACATTTATGAAATTTAGAATGAAAATACTATAACCAATTAATCTGTTATCCGTTGCAGCTCTAGTATAAGCTCAACATTTTTTAACAGCCAAAGTCACAGAGTTGTGGACGACTAAGTAGCCTACAAAGTAGCCTACTAGGTTTGAGGATGTTGTTTCTCAACCTTGATGATGTGTAGATGATGAAGGAACCTCGCTGACACTGGCTTTGTATAAAATAGGTTTATTACAAAAAGACCAGTTATCATACAGGCACCATGGTTTGCCTGGGAGATGACTTAAAGCCAGGATGAGTCTCTCTCCCAGAACTGTGGTTTCAACCAACCTTTATAGGAGTATGCATACATCTCTTTAACATATAATTGCATAAACAACAGGGCTTCTCTTAGCATATGGTCTCTGTCAATTCCAGAGCATCTCTTTCTCCAAACAAAGGAATTACAGATATATTGCCCCCTGTAAACAGGACCCCTATAAACCTACGACTGAACCCTCTCCTATACCTAATTCACTTCCACCCTTTTAACCTTTAACCTTTTAACATTCCAACATGGTCACACATATACTCAATCTTAACTTCTTCTAAGATACACATCTATACATGCACAACTAATGGCACAACAGATACTACAAGGACAAATATGTTTATCTTTTAAAATAATGTTGTATACAGATTTATAGTTGTGACTTTAGTTAGAATGTGCAAATCAAACTTTGACAGCCTCAGAGTGAACAAGGCCTTGGGGACCTTCTCTAATTTCTGGCACCCTCCTAAAGGGGGCTGGGACTCCAGATAGCCAGCATATTAAATGAACAAGAGAATAAATGTTGAAATATAAAGTCATATAATTAATAGAATAAATGTGGAAATATTCAGAGAAACAACAAAATATACAATTTATTTATTTTTATGGTTATTTATACATTTTAAATACATATATATATTTGTTTACATATTAATTAGTCTATTTTCTGTATGTGTTATTTATTTATTCATTTATTTTATATAATATCACTTATTGTTGTTTATGCCTTTATTTTGACTTTTTCTTTTCCCCATTGCTTTTGCTTTTCCTTTCTGTCTGAACCATTCCTTGAAGGACCAAATTGTCAATCAGCTGCATTTGGGCAGGCCTTCCTGTAATAGTAGACAGTTGAATGCATAGCAGTATATAAAAATAAATAAATCATAGAAAGTGAAATTAAAAATATACAGAGAATCATAGTATTTATGAATACATAGATGTGAAATACATACATACATGAAAATGCTTACAATATTTACATTTCATTATTTGTCTGTATATTTCCATATTTATTCATTCTTTTATAGATTTATTCTTTTATATGGCGCCTATGTACTCCAGGCATTTCTTTTATCTAGTTGTCTGAAATGTAAATCAAATGAGCCGGAAACGGCACAAGAGAAACTGTAGTGACACTCCTCTCCGGCAGGGGGCAGACGGCAGGAAAAGAAGCACCGCAATTACGCAGGCAGGAAAGCGGCAGAAACGGAAATAAGACTGATATCAACAAACCGAGTTACAACTCAAGAAAACTTTGCTTTCGTTTAAAGTGGCACTTTTTAAAGTTATGATATTCCTTACAAATGCCGTTAAAAAAATGGTATATTATGGAGGAAGCATTTTCCCGCTGGTCGTGGAAATGGTTTGTGTTTGAGCTCAAACTCGGTGGCTAATGGAGCTTTTTGGAGTAGCTAATTTAGCTAACTTTCTGTCAGCTGACTGGAGTGAATTCATTTTGACAGCGTCAGTAAGCAAACATTAGTCTAATATGCACAGCTGTTGCTCTGTGCTTAGCTTTAACGGGGTTGTAGGTGTAGCTTGACTGTCTGCTAATTATCGTTGACTCGCCCTGTTAATGTTTTAAGTGGCGCTGATAGTTAGAGCCCACGTTCGCAATGCTCCTGCAGCTGCTCCCACCTGTCAACTAGTCGCCTCCTCTTCTCCTGTCTCCCATGGCTCATTGCGGCTCCTCCGAGCCGAGCGCTAAGGTAGAGGCACCGCGTCCAGACAGCATCATGCCATCACCACAGGACAACGTAGACCAGAGTATGAAGCCGGTACTGTTCGAAATCTTTGGCGAGATATGGACCGTCCAGTCGCGACTCGGCCAGGGAGTCTCGGCCTCGGTGTACCGGGTCAGCTCAGGCAGAGCCACCACCGCCGCTGTCAAGGAGTTCCAGGCCGACACTCAGGGAGGAGATTACGGGTATCACAAGGAGAGGTCCGTGCTGGAAGACATTCAGGGACATAAAAACATCGGTAAGGCTGTCTCCTGTAGCTTGACACAGTCAACAACATTAGTATGCTGACATGGAAATTAAATGTCCTTACTCATTATGCGCCTTTTTGTAACATAGAGAGGTTGCCTGTCAGAATCTGTTTGCAGTGTCGTTTCTATTAAATAGAGCTAACTAAAGTCAAATTCCATTAAAAATCGATCAACTTGCTTGTCACCAGTGGTACACACGGTAGAATGTTATGTAAGACCGTTTACAAAATGTTATGGTCTGCTTTTAAATTCTGTGTATGATAATCCATGAGATAGTGGAGTAAAACATCACTCTTAACCTAATGTGTCATGCTGACAGAACAAATGTTCTAAAGTGTGGTTTCTCTTTACTTTTATTGAAAATTTCACAAATGCAGTAACTCAAGAGACAATTTAACTTATTATTTATGCCAAAAAAAATAATATTAAAATAACTTGAAATTTGTCATGTCTTTTCATTTAATGTTTTTGTATTTTGCACTAAAATATGGCAAGTAGTATCAGTATGACTATGAGTAAGGAATATCAGTATTGATAAAATCCTGACAATACCCATCCACTCCTAGTTAGCTCTACCTGTTGTAGAAATTGAAACTTGATTCAAATACAGGGGATTACATGTGTGCTGATAGTTGCAATGCGACATTCCATGCCTGAGCTGTTTATAATGACAAATGTGTGCTCCTCTCAGTGACACTGTATGGGGTGTTCACCAACCACAGTTGTATGGGTGTTGCCACACGTTGTCTTCTACTGGAGCTCTTGGATGTCAGTGTGTCTGAGCTGTTGGTGAGAGGCAGCAGTGGTGCCCAGGGTGGTAGGTAAGTTGAATGATGTCACTGTTCTAATACTTATAAATCTGACTCTGGCAGGCTGTAGAGAAGGCTTTCTGTTAGTTTGCCTACCTTTGCTGAAATAAATGGGGTGGACAAAACCATAGAAGTAACTATCAATACAATGCAATAAAATTCAAAAGTACCACAAACTCTAGCCTCCAAAATGATAATAAAGTTGAATCAACACCTCTGTAAAAGACATAACATTCATGAAGGAAAGGTTTACTGTAGGACTGTTGTATTACAGTGCATTAGTTTTAACTCTGTGGATCCAATATACTAACAACCAGGGGTGGAAGTAACTAATTACAACTACACTACACTCTGTAATCTACTTAGTTACTTTTAAAATCATACTGGAGTACAATTTGAATTAATGTCCAAACTTTTCATCCGCATTTTGTAGTCAATAAGGTGATCTGATTGCAAACAAGCAAATGAAGACAATAACATATGAAAAACAAAACACTGCAGTAGCAGTGGTTTGAAACAAGGCTGTCAGTGATTAACAATTTATCATTACTTGCCCCTAAGAATTTAATCAACTACAAATGTATTCAAATGTATTAATAAATCAATTGTCCAGAAATGGCAGTAATGTCTGGTGGAGCCATTTGTTGAATAAGGAAACTTAAATTTAAAATGACAAGAAAAAGAGGGGGGAAAAATGAAATTGAAAAATGTATATATCTTAAAAATTATTAATGATTAATTGATTAAATTGCAACCCTAGTTTGGAGAGAGGACTGTTACCAGTGAGCAGCAAACAGCACGAGAGTTTGGTGTAATTTACATGGGAGATCAACATCAACGATTAAAAAGTAGCTTGTGGAAGTTGTGTGCACAATATGCTTGGTGTTCACATCAACATGGAAAGCAACACTGACTAGAACTAAAACTAGAAGCCACCAAGACTAACAATTTAGTAAGGATGTCCCGATACAACTTTTTCACTTCTGATACGATACCGATATTGCAGCCTTGAGTATTGGCCAGTACTGATATCAATCAGATACAATATCAGCACGAATTATACATACTTTTATTACTTATTTTGTAGTGTGGAATGTTAGAAAAGGCTTGATCAAGTGATGTTACTCAAACAGAGAACAGTAGTCAGCAACCAGAGTCACCTATGGATAGAAGTGCTGGAGCAGAAAATGGACTGCTTATTGGAGTGCTTATATCGGAGATTTTAGATGCAGTCCGATAAAATCCGATACTCGCTTTTTGGCTGATATCGGACCAATATCTAATATCAATATCGGATCGGGACACCCCTACAATTTAGCAAGCTAGCGAGTGGGTTATAAAATGCAGGAAATACAAAGGCACAATGAAAAGATTAAGCTATTGGGAATATCAGCATCTTTCCCTAGACATATAAAATTGTGAAGAAAAACTCTTAACAACTGAAATTACAATATGTCATCTGTCTTTATGTAATTTGGGTGAATTGACCCTTTTTGACTAGGTTTCCTTGGCATTTGTCTCAAAACTGTTGGTAAGATGATATAATGAATGATTGATTGTGATTGACTGCAGCTGGACCTTTCTGTTCAACTGATATTTTGTTGGCAGACCCCAGCAGGGCCACTCCATGTGGCTTGTCCAGCACTGTGCCAGAGACATACTGGAGGCTCTTGCCTTCCTTCACAGGGAAGGCTATGTCCACGCTGACCTCAAGCCACGCAACATCCTCTGGAGTGCTGATGACGAGTGCTTTAAGCTCATCGACTTTGGCCTCAGCTTCAAAGAGGGGAACCAGGTGGGTGTGTCTAGAGATCAGAATGTCAGTGAAAGAGGAGCTGGGACCTAGACTTGAGTGGTTCAAGGTATTATGGTATATTAGGGTATTAAGAAATCCCTTCAGTATGATTTTCAATTAGGGCTGCAACTAATGATTATTTTCCATCATTGGTTAATCTGTAGATCTTGATTAATCAAATATTAATCGATTGTGGTTTAGTCTCTAAAATGTCAGAAAATAGTGAAAAATGATGATCAAGTTTTCAGAAGCCCAAGTTGAATCCTCAAATGTCTTCTTATGTCCAAAACTCAAAGATATTCAGTTTACTGTCATAAGAGTAGTAAAGAAACCAGAAAATATTCACATTTGAGAAGCTGAAATCAGAGAATTTGGACATTTTTTATTCCAAAATAACTCAAAACTATTAATCAGTTGTCAAAGTTGTTGGCAATTCATTTAATAATTGATTGATAATGAATTAATCATTGTAGCTGTATTTCTAACACTGTCAAAATACACATTTAACTGTTTGAACAGCATCACTGTGACAGTCAGCTCTGCCTACTTATAAGGATGTACTATCTGGAGTGGAACAGAGTTGAAATGAGCTGGCTTATCCAAGTTTTATGCAAATACCATCATAATACCTGATACCAGGGGTGTCAAACCTACGGCCCGCAGGCCAAAACTGGCCCGCTAGAGGGTCCAGTCCGGCCCACGGGATGACTTTGCAAAGTGTGAAAATTACAGAGAAGACATTAATTTTAGGGTTGAAAGGATTCCTAGAGTAATTTGAGTAATTTGATTACTAAAATCAGTTTATATCCGAACAACTGTACAGTACACTGTGTTTCACATGTGGGGGTTATTAAAGACCAGAGTATTGATGAGTGCTGACATTTAAATGTTGATGTAATTTATTATCACACGGCTGCAGCATCTCTCCTCTCTGCATCAGTGCAGCTCCTCCATACACACACGTACAGTACAGACACACACATACAGTACAACACACAGAGGAGGTCAGTGTGATTCTCTGACCCTGTCTGTATCTGATCTGTTGACTTTCTTCATCAGCAGGATGTTTTATAAAGACAAAAAGACTAAAGCTAACTCGCATTCTGGGTTTTTCCCTACATATTAATCCACCCTCGATTCAGTTTTCACAGCAGCAGAGAAGCTGCGTGTGGAGGAGACTGTTGTTAATGACGGAGTTTATTACAACAGTCGAAACTAACATGATGATTAACGACATCGACACCAACCAGATGCACTTATAAAATTAAACAACTGTATAAGGAGGCCTATAAGTAAAACAGGAGAGTCTGTGTTTCTCTGTGAGAAACTTTCAGACCTTCTGACAGCAGAGTGAACAGGTGAGGGAGGAGAGGAGGGCAGACTGATCACTAATCAATCACTGATACCGTTGTCCTCCCGGACTGATTTAAAAAATAAAAATGACAAAATTGGTGACAAACCAAACCTGGGTGTCCACACAAATAAAGTCTTTGTGTGAAACACTGCAGAGTTTAACATCATGCTGTTTACAGACAGTCTGCTGTCTGTAGTTTGACAGAGAGACAGAGAGGGTCGTGTCTAAAAGGTTACCCTAGACTTGTGAAAGATCCCGCGCGTTTGATTATTTTAGTAGAAATAACAAAGACAAATCTCGCGAGAGTTGTGCAAATAAAGAGTTACCTTCTAGACACGACCGAAAAAGGTGCACAGTTCAATATTTAGAAACTCATGTCGTGGTGTTGATGTTTTTAATGTGGCGGGCCGCCATAAATAAAACACTATTCACTGATCCACAGAGAGTCACTGAAACACTGATCACTGACCTGCTGTGATGGAAAAAATACTAATATTCTTTACTTAGGTATTTTTACATTGTGGTATTAGTGTTTTTACTTAATTACAATTTAAAAATGTTGCATGTTATTGTTTCCTTTTTTGAAAAATCAACATTTTTATTGCTGTTGCTGTATTTTAATGGTATTATTATTGGGATTTTTTGATGACTAAATACAGACCTGCAAACTCATAAGAGGAGAAAAAGGTGGCATGTTGGTAAACCAGTCCCCTGTCCTCTGGGGGTCTGGGAGCGTCTGTCCTGCTCCAGAAGAAAAATGTTGTGATTTTAACATGTTAACAAAACATTCTGGTGAATGTTTCAGTTAAAAGAGTTAATTCCATCTTCTGTTTGTGGTTTCTGCAGACATTACTACCTTTACTTTTACCTTTGTACTTGGAAAAAAAAGTAGAAAGTAAAGTAAAAACATTAAAAGTAAATCTACATTAAAAAGTAAAGTTACTTTACTGAGTATTTTTACTTTAGCAATTTATAGTTGTTCATTTAATAGACCTGTCTTATCTTCTCTTTTGTATATTACCATTGTTCTTAAATAAAGCAAAAGTAATGTAATAGAAAAAAAATGCAGAATATGCAATATTTCTTATCTGATTACTCAGTTAATTGCCAGAATAATCGATAGATTATGCTTTAATTTTACTGGTCCGGCCCACTTGATATCAAATTGGGCTGTATGTGGCTCCTGAACTAAAATGAGTTTGACACCCCTGCCTTATACACTGTCAGGAAGGTATGATGTTATAAAAAATAGATACTGCCCAAGCCTACTGTGACCATTGGGTATTTTATTTCTCACTCTCTCTGCCTCACCTCCTCCAGGATGTCAAGTACATCCAGACAGATGGATATCGTGCTCCAGAGGCCGAGCTTCAGAACAGCCTTGCTCAGGCTGGAATGGAGGTTGAGGGGGACTTGGGCTGCACGGCTGCCGTGGACCTGTGGAGTTTGGGCATCATCTTGTTGGAGATGTTCTCAGGAATTAAACTCAAAGACACCATCCGCTCGCAGGAGTGGAAGGTATGGCATTGCTTTACTCAGGGTATATCATAAAGTCATTCTTGTATAGATTTAATTATCAAAGAAGAATGATCAGTTCAAAAATGTGGACATTTTTTTTTATCAGAGGTGCATATAGTATTTAGAACAGGTTGCAGGTTCAAGATGATAAATAAATGTAAAGTAAGACAAAAGATATCTATGTTTGTTGCATTAGGTATGTCAGTTGGCCTTGAGTTAACAATGTGAAATGAAAAAAGCACAACACATGGAATAAATATAAATAAAGATCCATCCATCCATCCATCCATCCATCCATCCATCCATCCATCCATCTTCAACCACCTATCCAAAATCGGGTTGTGGAGGTAACAGTTCCAGCAGGGGACCCCCGACATCCCTTTCCCCATCTACATTAGCCAGCTCTGACTGGGGGATCCCAAGGTGTTCTCAGGCCAGGGTAGAGATATAATCCCTGCACTTTGTCCCTTGTCAAGTATCTCAGGGTCTTGTTGCCCAAACCACTTCAACTGGCTCCTTTCTATGCAAAGGAGCAGCGGATCTGCACCGAGATCCTCACGGATAACTGAACTTCTCACCCTATGGGAGATGTCAGCCACCCTCCTAAGAAAACCCATTTCGGCTGCTTGTATCTGCGATCTCATTCTTCCAGTCATGACCCACCCGTTATGACTATAGGTGAGAGTAGGTGAGAGTAGGAACAAAGACTGACCAGTAGATCAAAAGCTTTGCCTTTTGGCTAAGCTCTCTTTTCGCCACAACGGTGTGGTAAAGCAAATTCAATACAGCTCCCGCTGCTCCAATTCCCCGGCCCATCTCATGCTCCATTATCCCTTCACTTCACTGAACTCCCTCACTTGGAGTAAGGACTCATTCTCTACTCGGAGTAGACAATCCACTGGTTTCCTGCTGAGAACCATGGCTCTCGTAAATAAAGATACCATAATAAATTGACACCACAGGACTAAAGACTTTTATATATAGAAATAGACTAAAGAAGTTTTGAATAAGCTGTTACCAGTAAGGAGACTGCTACCTTTTTTCTCTTTTAGGATAGCAGTGCTGCCATTGTAGACCATATTTTTGCCAACAATAGTCTGACATGCCCTGCCATCCCTGTCTATCACCTCAGAGACCTTATCAAAAGGTAAGTTCTCTCACACATTTCTTTTATTGAAGTATTGTTACAATGTTCATGGGGACCCCAGGAAGAATAGCTGCTGTTACAATACAATAGTTAATGGGGATCTAATAAACAAACACATACACAATAGCTGTGAATTCAGGCAATTGCTCAGACATGACTATTATGTTATGTACTTTATTGTCTGCAGTTAAATTGCCCATAGTAATTGAGTTACATTTGACTTTTGTTACACTGTCTGCAGCATGCTTCTCCACGACCCAAAGCAAAGATGCACAGCTGAAACGGCCCTGCTGAGCCCATTTTTCAGTATTCCCTTTGGTATGTGTCAATATTTGAAATGTCCACCCAGATTAACACAAATTCCAGTGAACCACGTTTACCTATGCGCGCACGCGCGTCTGTCTGTCTGTGTGTGTGTGTGTGTGTGTGTGTTTTAGCTCCTCACATTGAGGATCTGGTTCTGCTGCCCTCTCCTGTCCTGCGTCTGCTCAACCTGATTGATGACAGCCACCTGCACAACGACGAAGAGTATGAAGGTACACAACAATATGTGTCCTTTTTCTGACTTAAAGTTTTGAATGGCATAGATTGAGTGATTTGATTTCCTGTTTTTATGATTGTATAGAGGTTAAAATAAGTAAGACAGTCTTATCATTAGGGATGTAACGATGCATTCAACTCCGATACTGGCTTCACAATACGATTTTTGTCATATTTTTTTTTTTTTTTAACAGAATGAGCTTGCAGACAAATTATGATTGAAAAATATTCCTGTAATTATTTCTCAGACAAGAAACACAACATGTCTGAGGTATGGCGTAGCTGCAAAAGAACTATGCAATGAATGTATATTTTAACAATATACAGTACTGTGCAAACATTTTAGGCAGGTGTGAAGAAATGCTTTAAAGTAAGAACGCTTTCAAAAATGTATAATTTAATTGTTTACTTTTATCGATTTACAAAATTCAAAGGGAGCAAACGGAAGAAAAATCTAAATCAAATCAATATTTGGTGTGACCACCCTTTGCCTTCAAAACAGCATCAATTCTTCTAGGTCAGGGGTCAACCTTTACAATCAAAAGAGACTTTTTTTTTGGCAGCCATAGCTTACGGAGACTCAAGAAGACAAGCCACAATCACAATTTAGAGGAAAAGACACTGAGCCATAGACACAGTCTTTGATGCATATTTTAGTTATATTATATAATATTAACACTTTTTAAATTTTTTTTAGTTTTTTTTAAATACAACATTTTGGCGTTTGTAAAACTCAAAAGTTTTAAGTTAATCTAAAGAAGCAAGGTAAGTTATCCCAACAAAAGATCAGTAGTTGGTAAAACTTTTTTCAAAACTGAAGACTTTGACTCAAAACTCAAAAATCTATTGCAGTATGTTGGCTTAAAATGTTGAGCGGTCTCAACTTTTTCATAGACTTACAAAAAAGAAACATGAAAAATATTTAATATTTATTTATAGTTATTCATTTCCATATCATTATAAGTCACAGGGAGCCACTGGAGAGGAGCTGAAGAGCCACATGTGACTCTGGAGTCTCAGGTTGCAGACCCGTTCTAGGTACACTTGCACAAAGTCAGGGATTTTATAGGATCATAGTCAGGTGTATGATTAACCAATTATACCAAACAGGTGCTAATGATCATCAGTTTCATATGCAGGTTGAAACACATTCATTTACTGAAACAGAAACAGCTGTGTAGGAGACTTAAAACTGGGTGAGGAAAAGCCAGACTATGCTTCCAAATGAGGTTGTGGAAGACAGTTTCATATCACAGGTCACCATGACTGAGCACAGCAACAAGACACAAGGTAGTTCTACTGCATCAGCAAGGTCTTTCCCAGGCAAAGATTTCAGAGCAGACTGGTTTGAAGGTCCTGGTTCGAAGGAGCCAACAGGACAACATCATCTGCAAAATGCAGAGATGAGATCCTGTGAGATCGCCAAACCTGACTCCCTCCGGCCCCTTGCTGCGCCTAGAAATTCTGTCCATAAATGTAATGAACAGAACCGGTGACAAAGGGCAGCCCTGCCGGAGTCCAACATGCACCCGGAACAGGTCTGACTTATTGCCGGCAATGTGAACCAAACTCCTGCTCCGGTCATACAGAGATCGTATGGCCCTTCTTATCTTCTTAAGTGTAACTGAAATTATATTTTATTTTAAATAACAAAAAAATTGATTTTTAAAACAAATCCCACATCAATATAAATAAATGAATAATACAAATAAATGAAGTCTCTTCAAATAAACAAACTAAGGCTTGCGTGTTTTCCTAGTTTGAAAATCTGCTTGTCAGCATGGATTGTCCTTTTAACAGTTTCTTTGCTCAGGCAGTGTTTATTTGAGCTTCTCACTATTCCCACCTGAGTCTTGTCTGACGCTGATCTAAAGCGCAAGTGGAAAGTGTGAGGTGCAGTGGATTTAATTTATTCAGGCTGTGTCCAAATCCACTTTTGCCGTCTTGCGCCGGGCGCACGGCTATTCTGTCCTGTCCTGCCCCTTGTGTCACCAGTGCACAGTGGGATACACCTATCAGGTGTGCCCAAGTAATTCACCTCTGAGTTTAGGCCAACATGCAATAAGCTGACCAGAAAATCAGTTCTCATCACCTTCAGGAAACAGGTGTGCCAGGAACGAAAGTGATGGCAGCGTGACGGTGGATTTACCAGGAGGAAATAAAGAGAAAAGATTTTCAAAGCCAGTAGACAGATCTCCTGTTTCGAGGAGTGGAAGCGTGAGAGTGCACAATATATGGAGACAGCAGGGTGTCTCCAAAGCAGCTTCATGTGGAAATAGTTTATTTTACATGAACGCTTGCAAAAAGTAATACAATAAATGAACCGCAAATGTCATGCAGATATGTATGTTTTACACTGAGGCACCTTGAAAATGTGTTGTACCTTATAACTCAGTATTATTATTGTCATTATTATGCAGCTCTGCTGGCTTTGGAGTGGGGGAGAGAGATGGTACGGTGGAGAGGAGAGGTGAACTGATCCAGCCACCTCAACAGAGCAGTTACATGGCTGACCATGCTCCTCCTTTCCTCTCCTCTTCCTCCTCATCCTCATCTCCCCTTCCCATCCTCACTCCTCCATCCGTCCTCCGTTTCCTGTCCGTCCTTCAAACTTCAGAACACTTTCAAATTCTGTTTCCTACACCCACAGAAGTGTGTATCCAACCAGTATATCCAACCAGCTCTGTCAGAAGCACACATACCTTTTTCTCTCCGGTTTGGGCTGGTCTCGTGCAGTCAGATATGAAAGTAGATTACGTGCTCTGCTCTTTAAAAATGGCATTGCAATTAATTTTTCATCTCAACTGATTTCAGTCGTCACACATTTGTATTGATTTTTAACTGTCTCACAATGCATTGTTAAATCCCTGCTTATCATTGTTTCTTACAGATATCCTGGAGGACATGAAAGAGGAGTGCCAGAAGTATGGCTCAGTGGTTTCTCTGCTCATCCCCAAGGAGAACCCAGGAAAAGGACAGGTTAGACTGTTGTTCCATAAAGGCCTCTTCAAAAACAGTTTCAGTTAAACTGAAAACATAAGGAATTACAGAGCATTCTAAATGTGTGAAATAACATTTATTTCAAGCTATTTTAATCATTGAAAACCTCCACTGTATTTTATATGTGCAGACTTAACTGGATGGTAGTAGACCAAACTTTATGATGACTAATTTTCTTGCAGTAAAATAAGTGAAAAACTTGAACACAAGGAAAAAATCAGTCAGTTTACTCTGGGACTGTAGTTAGACCAGGTAGTAGTTGTAGTAGTAGCAGTAGAATTAGTAGTTGTTGGACCAGACAGGGTAGTAACTAGAGTAGTTCAACCAGCAGAAGAGTAGTTGGAAAAGTAGTTGGACCAGGAAGTAATATTTGGGAGGGTTGGACATGGTGTTTCTGTCTGGTGTTAAAGGAGTAGTTGGTCATATAGAAGACCAGGGAGAGAAGTAGCTGGACCAGGAGGAACAGTAGTTGGACCAAGCAGAATGGTGGAGACTCCATGTTATCATTAGATAAACTAAATCAGGCACAGTGTTAAGTGCACTCTACCTGCTAGCTTAAATTGCTGTTAATCAAAGTTACACATTATTGCCATTTGAAAATCTGCAGTTTGACCATTTTTTTTCAAACATGGCTATATCCTTACCTTCAGGGCAAGTCTATCAAATAAATTTACACATACCAACAACACAAACACACACACCGGTGACAAGGATTACAGACCAGAGCCGTCTTCTGTATAACAACAAGACTAAGGCTTGCTGAGCGAACATTAGTGCTACAGTTTAAACTACTAGGTATGTAATGATTCACTCATGCATCCGATGCGTCGGACTTGTGCAAGATATGAGTGCATCAGTTCAGATGGCCTGTATCGGTAAAAAGCTTAACGTGAATCAGAAAAATATCGATGCAGCAGTATTGTATCGATACATCTCATTAGGACGCACATATGTTTCATTTTTGGTATGAAGGTGCTGCCAATGTAACTTCCCTGCATTTTCTCTCTCGTCCTGCCTCTGCCTGCTCTCACTGGACGCCTGCTGCCTCGCTCACACAAAACAAGCGCTCCCTCCTCCCTCTCCTGTGTCTCCTCTTCATTTACTCAAAAGAGACCACGCTGAAAACAGAAATAACATTGTACTGTGTCCCACCACCAAATTTTCATAATGCACAAGTGTAGAATAAGTTTTGCGTTTTATAAGAAAGATGAGAAACTCTGCTGCAGATCATTTATGTAAAACGTGTCTGACAGCAGAGAACAGAGACATGAGTCTGACCCGCAGAGACGTCATGTCACTGTGAGAACAGGTAACACAGAGCATCACTGTTCCTCCACACTGATCAAAGCCACACCACTCTTCAAATGAAACAGAGCAGCACATCATCTTACTGCAAAAATACTAATATTTTAAACAGTTTTAAAGTTTGTTGACAGATTCTCATTTAGGCTACATGATCTCATTTACACATGCAACTCATAATAAGATGTTAACACCACTGTAATGTCTCCTTCTCTCTGTCTCTACTGTTACTATATTTAGTAAAACTATCAGGATTTCTTTTTGCAACTCATAGCACTCTACAAATATAGCACTAATTGAATCAAAATGTAAAGTTTGACACATTACATCAGGGGTCCCCAAATGGCGGACCGCGGTCCGAGTCCGGACCCACACGCCGTCCTATACGGACCCGGACCTATAACCAATAAATTATTAATAGATTTTAAATTTTGATGGGACGCTTCTATTTTAACTGGCGCAACTTTTCTAGTCTTTCCGCCGCTGGTTTATCTGATCAGGAAACACACAGACCAACTGCAGAGAAGCTGCGTGTGGAGGAGACTGTTGTTAATGACGGAGTTTATTACAACAGAAACTAACGTGATGGTTAATGACATCGACATCAACCAGATGCTCTTATAACATTAAACAATTGTCTATACGTAAAACAGGAGAGTCTGTGTTTCTCTGTGAGAAACTTTCAGACCTTCTCACAGCAAAGTGAACAGGTGAGGGAGGAGAGGAGGGCAGACTGATCACTAATCAATCACTGATACTGTCGTCCTCTCGGACTGATTAAAAAATAGAAATGACAAAATTGGTGACAAACCAAACCTTGGTGTCCACACAAATAAAGTCTTTGTGTAAAACACTTCACAGTGTAACAGTGTGCTGTTTACAGACAGTCTGCTGTCTGTAGTTTGACAGAGAGACAGAGAGGGTCGTGTCTAGAAGGGAACCCTAGACCCGCGAAAGATCGCGCGAGTTTGATTATTTTAGTAGAAATGACGAACACAAATCTCGCGAGAGTTGTGCAAATAAAGCGTTACCTTCTAGACACGACCGAAAAAGGTGCGCAGCTCCAAAAATAGAAAATCATGTCGTGGTGTCGATGTTTTTAATGTGGCGGGCCGCCATAAATAAAACACTATTCACTGAACCACAGAGAGTCACTGAAACACTGATCACTGACCTGCTGTGATGGAAAAATACTCAGATTCTTTATTTAGGTATTTTTACATCGTGGTATTAGTGCTTTTACTTAATTACAATTTAAAATTTGTGCATGTTATTGTTTCCTTTTTTGAAAAATCAACATTTTTATTGCTGTTGTTGTACTTAAATGGTATTATTATCGCTATTTTTTTATTACTAAATACAGACGTGCAAACTCAAAAGAGGAGAAAAACATGACATGTTGGTAAACCAGTCCCCTGTCCCCTGTCCTCTGGGGGTCTGGGAGCGTCTGTCCTGCTCAGAAGAAAAATGTTGTGATTTTAACATGTGAACAAAACATCCTGGTGACTGTTTCAGTTCAAATAGTTAGTTCACTCTTCTGTTTGTGGTTTCTGCAGACATTACTACCTTTACTTTTACCTTTGTGCTAAAATAAAGTAAATACAGTAAAAGTAAATCTACATTAAAAGTAAAGTTACTTTGCTGAGTATTTTTACTTTAACAATTTATAGTTGTTCATTTAATAGACCTGTCTTTTCTTTTGTATATTACCATTGTTGTTAAATAAAACAAAAGTAATGTAATAGAAAAAAATGCAGAACAATATTTCTTATTTGATTACTCGATTAATTGGCAGAATAATCGGTAGATTATACTTAAATTTTACTGGTTCGGCCCACTCGAGAAAGTTAGACATTATGATGTTCCGGACCTTTGCTTTAGGAAATTTTCTCTAACTGGACCTCTTTGAATTTTAATTGAATACCCCTGCATTACATTGTCTTGTATTGTATCATATTGTGACAGAGCTGAATTGTATCGAATCGAACCATTAAAAAAAAAAAAAAAAAAAAGATATATCGTATTGTTGAACATGTATCAAGATACAAATCAAATGAGTCTCTGTCACCCCTATAAACTACTAACAAAAGTAATATGAAAAAATGGTTTCTAGGCATACAGCCTACTAGTTTCTTTATTTAGATTTCAAATGAGGGTTAACATTCACAGTTTCTCTTGACTGTCCATCAAAATTAATCCAACATTGCCCCATCTTGAGGGAATGGTCAAATTAGCCTTGAAACATGCTAAAGCCAAATTCACTACCTGGATAATCTACAAAAACACTAAAACAACATAATACATGGTAAAACTTGCAGGTTTCAAGTCAAATCACGGACAGCTAGTATCAGTCTATTATTGAACTTGAACCATTACTGGCATGTTGACAAAGCAGTCTGACACAATAAAATCCAGCAAGTTGACATCAACAATATACTTTTTATCCATTCAGCTCCTCTGTCCTCTGAGGCTGGGGCAATGTAGTGATTTTTGCTTCTGTTTTGACATGGTAAGTTTGGAGCTGAGTAAATTTTTAGCAAATAGCCTGTCTCAAAAATAAAATACTAACTTGCAGGTTAAATTTCTTAATGGAATATTTATGTAATCTTGTATAAAATTAAATTTTTAAAACTTAATATAAGATTGTTTGGACATAAAGACAAAAAAATTAGAGGAAACGGTGGTCTGTTTGAGCAGAACGCTTTTTATTAAAATGTTGTATCAAATTATGCATGAAGAGGAAGTGGTTGTGCCTGACTCTGCCTCTGACCAACATGCAGAAGTAGATGGCATTGAGTCTGAGCGATCATCTTTCATTGAGTTGGTGTTTTTTAGCTAGGTTTACAGTGCATTTTACTCACAGTGACCATGCACTGTAAAACCAAGACCATACAGGTACACAAAATCCTGCCTGACAGGACATCAAGTCCACAGTTTTCCTGACAGGAGAAGATGCAAGTGTCAGCTCTCACTCCTGGGTGCATTTTGTGCAGGTAAAGAGGCAGGACTTCACAAGCACCTAACAAACAAAAAGTTTATCAGGGAATTGTCATTCTCTCTGTCTCTGTGCCTCTCCATCTCTCTTCCCATCCCTCCCACTCTCTCTCTCAGTCTCCATCCCATCACTCTCCCTCACCCTCTCTTTCTTGCAGCAGCAGTGCTGTGTGTGGACTTATAGGAGGCAAGGCGATGTGAGACAGGACTGATAAAAGCTGATACTCGAATGTTAGCTGAACACTGGATTAACTGTTAGCTAACACACGGGCCAGCCTTCACTCCCCACGTGCATCAATGAGCCTTGGCCACCCATGACCCTGTCACCGGTTCACCACTGTTCTATAGATACTGACCACTGCAGACCGGGAACATCCCACTAGAGCTGCAGTTTTGGAGATGCTCTGACCCAGTTGTCTAGCTGTCACAAGTTGGCCCTTGTCAAACTCGCTCAAATCCTTCTGCTTGCCCATTTTTACTGCTTCTAACACATCAACTTTGAGGACAAAATGTTCACTTGCTGCCTGATATATCCCACCCACTAACAGGTACCATGATGAAGAGATAATCAATATTATTCACTTCACCTGTCAGTGGTCATAATGTTATCCATGATCGGTGTACGTATGTTTTTTTTTTTTTTTTTTTTTTTTTTCAAAAATCAAGTTTCTACATCATTTCATGAAACATCAATTCACTGGGGCTCCAACCTGCAACTTATGCTTTAAGGTAGCATATGTCTCCCTAGCCCTGAAAATCATGGATTAAGAAAGGTTATGTTTATTAACTTCAGTTGTACAAGTACTCTTACTTCACTCATACAAAGGCCTCTCCTTTTGAAAAGAGACACAGATATGAAATGGCATCCAATAGTACAGTCTTTAAGACACATGAAAGTAAGCTACAAACGTATATTCAGTATGCATGTTAAATACAAAGAAGTCTATAAAACAGCATTTGAAATGTAAGCAGACTGCTTGAAAATACTCCATCTCTGAAACTCTTCCCGTGGCTTGATCCATAACAAAGATATGGAGCGACGAAGGCACAATGCAGCTACATTCACCCACTAACTGGACCACATGTCCTTTGTGTCCACCAGGTGTTTGTAGAGTACGCCAACTCCAGTGACTCCAAAGAGGCCCAGAGGCTGCTGACGGGCCGCACCTTTGATGGGAAGTTTGTTGTGGCCACCTTCTACCCTCTCAGCGCCTACAAAAGAGGTTACTTGTACCAGACTGTGCAGTGAAGCCCTACAGCTCACTTTACCCCCCTGCACTGTTTGCATGAAAAAACAGAACTGCATGGGGCACCACAGGGGAGAGGTAATTTTCTCCCTATAAATATAACTACAGCTAATACACAGTCACGTGTGGTTGCCCTACAGTTTGAATTCAAATGAGTCAGTAATTAATGAGTGTTGTTCAAAGTTCTGCATGTTATCCATGTGGTTTTCTGGAGTAAGTTCTGTGTTTCATGCAGAGTGTAAATTGAACTTGGCTGTGAGTAGCGTACAGCAACACTTTATTTCTGCTGTCTCCAGTCTGCTCACTAACTACTCTTATCAGTGCGCATCCATTTAGTGCTGCTCAGACCCTGTTCCAGCTTCCATGTAATACTCATTCTTAGAAATGACCAAACTGAAAATATGTGTCATTAGGACAAGAAAAAAGTTCTCTCTTTAGGGTTGCCAGAGCAAAAACCTTCATCAAATGATAGTATGAAGTTTGAGAATCTGTGCTCTGCATTACTAAGTAGTTCTACATATCTAAGCAGTTGCATCTCTCTTGATTAATTATTAGTAAAAAGAAATCTCATCAGTTTGATTCAGGGATGTGATTAGGGATGTGATTAGCAAGATGTAGCAGGATAAGACAGATGTGAATTGGACTTTAATGTCTCAAACCTAAAAAAAAAAACCCTCTCAACTGAGGATTTCTTGTGATGAAATTAGTGTATGAGTGGTAACTAGTAATTAAAAAGTATTGTAATATCATTGCTTATTTATATTTGGTATGCTGACCATTTAGTGAGAGGAAATTGCATGCTAAAAGGGGATACAAGGGTCAACTCTGCTTGGTGTCTGGGAGAAATAGTTTGGAGTGACCCCTCTACCATTTGGTGGTTTCACTCACTGACTCTTAGCAATTATCTGAGCATGCTAAGGGCTCCCAGTGTTCTGCCCTGTAGCCTTATGCTTTGTAGCTTTTTATTTAGAAAAGTCTAGATTAATTTTCTTACCAATTTACTATACTCCCCTTTATGAGGACATACAATAATGTTTGTTTTTTGACTGCAACATTGAAAGGTTGCATGAACAAGGTAATATTTTTGAGTGCGGATTTGTCTGCACTTGGAAAAACATTGCGGTATGAATTGTTCAGAATTGTCCAAAACCTTTTTCCAGTTGGAAAATGAGTCGATGAACCAAAATTGCAGCAGTTCCAACAGCAGTAGGTAATGTCTTTTAACTGAAGCTATATACACTTAAGTCGACCTCATAGATCTGAGATGAGAGTCAAGCAGTATATTGCAAGACATACACAGTAGCTAGTATACACACTCAACTGTCATATAAGGACTGCTTTAAAGCATTTGTGTGTAGAATATTTGTAGTCTTTCAATTTATCTGAGGAGAGATAATCCTGGTGGAAATTGGCACAGTCTTTATGCTGGACAATTTACAATCCTACACATAGTGGCTTTAAACACTGTTCAGTATTGATGCAAAAAAGATTGTGCAGTGGCTACTGTACTAACTGAACAGATAAAGTGCAATGTTATGCAATCTTCCAGTGTTTCAGTCAGTTTGTGCATGAACCAGTAGATTAATCGGTACATTGCAAGCCTGACATCACCAAGGAGAATGTATGTTGTGGGACATAGAATTGTTGCACACTTAGGGCTCTATCTTACGCTGATCTAAAGTGCAAGTGGAAAGCGTGAGGTGCAATGGATTTAATTTATTGTTCAGTCCTTGTTTTTCTGGATCACAATAAACATGTAGACACAAACACTACAGCTGCTCCAGCTGTCATGCTCACTTATCTGAAAAAGACAATCTGACAGCTATGATCCCGTCTCGTGTGCACTTTGCAGGTCTGTTTAGATTTATTAGGCTTTATAATTATAAAATAATTTCTTTTTCCATATTAGTGAGTTAAACTTTAAAGACACACACATGCATGGCTGTTTAACATCAATGAAGGGTGTTACATGATTGTGATTGAGACATGTGTGTGCCTCAGCCAAGCGCGAAACACGCACACTTTTAACTTCAATATTTACACTTAATTGCTGATAGAAAATATGTTAAAATTACACTTTACTAATCCACACTCCCGTGTGAGGAAACAAATGAACATAAATGAAGGTGTTTTGTGAATGTGAAGAAGTGTGTGTGTATGTTTCAGCCAAACCCGCCGGGTGCTGACGACCAGGTTTTAGCTGGTCTAAGGCGCATGTAGTTTTTACTCCAATGCACTGAGCACAAGATAGCAAATGCATCGCCCCATGCCTTCGTTTTCCCTTCATGTTTAGACCTCCTGCCCACAGCCGCACAGACCAGACCAAGGGCATTTGCTATCTTGCCTATGTGGCCAAAATGGCACTTGCGCTGCCTTAAGATAGCAAAACCACTTGCGCCAGCGCCGCACTGGCTTTGCGCTGGATGTAAGATAGGGCCCTTTATATTACTAGTTGCATGACAATGCATGGGATGTACAAGTATTGGAGTTTTATGTGACAGAAATGTCCTAAAATGTGCACTCTTGAAACAAAGATTTCTGTGACCCAACAAAATTATGTAATTTTGATATGTTTTATTGGTTATACCAGGACAGTTTTATTATTTTCCTAAATGAAGCATGACAGTGTTAGATAGCAGTGACAAATAGTCAGCAGGCTCTTGATTTTGCAGTGGAATGTACTTTCTGTTTTAGAAGTAGATTTTCTTTTGTTCTCTCAGTTTTTATTTTCTTGCTTCCATGTAGTACCTATCAAGCCCACTCTGTTACACTAAAACATTAGATGTTTTCTACACAAGTGCCCTGTGACATTGAAGCTTGCTAACTAACCAAAGTGCTGCTACAACACAAGGTTGTTCTACAGCTGCTTGTATCAGTTCCTTACGTAGCCCAAGCCATTGAAGATGCCTTAGAGAATAATTCCCTTCCAGTAGATGTAGTCCTGCCCACAAACAGAACCAGACTGGTGCCATGACCTGTTTCAGTTTCTTCATAAAGTTGCTCATTGCTCATTTTTCACTGTATTCTTGTTAAAGTCAGGTTATGTAACTTTACCATTTAGCTTAAAAGCTAAGTAATTGTATCAGTCGCACAAGTGTCATAAAGTCAGCAGATTGACTCATTAATGTGCATTTTAGAGCCATATTTACTTTTAGTGTGCTAATAATAGCTAAAACTAGCCACCATAGCATACTAAATATACACAACCCAGTAAGGTTGTAGCAGCCAAGACAAGTTGTTGTATTATCCAAAGTAGTCCATACAAAACATATTTTTCTACTTTCTGTGTGCCTGAAATGTGAACACTTTTGAATTAGTGATCTGTGGTACCTAAGCGTGATGGACAGTGTTGTCAGTTACTTGTAACCAGTGATACCAGGTTAAAAACAAAAACAAAAAGTTTCTTCCACAGTCTCTTCATAATTTGCTCCATCATTTGTCAGGTACCTGGTGCAGAAAAATAATCTGTGATAATGTCACAATAGCAGTTGAAGAGATCTGAAGTTTGATTTTGTCTCTGGTTTTCCTTGATATAGATCAGCTGTTCTCCCCTCTGACCAATATATGAGTGTCTGTAGTTTTTTTTGTAGCAGTGTTGTTGTATGATTACTGACAAGGTCCCCTGCACAAGTGAACCCACCACAGGTTTATAGTACCTTACCAAATAATGAGTTTGGACCTTGCAGTCTGTGGCTTACAAAGCGTTTGGGCACTGTGAAGAGAACTTTGTTTGTGTTTGATGATGCATTACAAATTAAGTGTAGTGCTCTTTCCATGGTATTTTGGATACTGTGTGGGTAATCTTTATTATTTAAAAGATATCTGTATATGATGCAGAATCTGTAGGCATCTGTAGGTGGTATCTACAGCATTCTGCTTTCTGTAGTCCGACCAACTCTGTTTTAGCTGACTTTAGTTGCATGCAATTCAACAGTTCACCTGGACAGCAAAAGAGGTGGAACACATTGGCTGAAATACATTGTTTGACCTCATCAGCAATTTAGCTATTTAAAAAATAATCTGCATCCATATGCCCAAATCTATGCCTGCATCTCAAGTTGCTGATTGGGCCAGAAACAGTGACCACTGCACAGAAGATGAGGTCTTGGCTCAGAAATCCGCTGACCACACCATACTTGCCAACTTTGAGACTCAAAAGTAGGGAGCATTTTGAAACCAAAGCAGGGGAGAAAATTTAAGTTTCCTGCATTTGCATGACTTTTAAAGAATGAAGATAATCTAACAATACGTATTGTACACATTTTCTCAAACAGATACCTACAAATGACTTATAAATGACAATTTAGGTAGAATACACAATGGGACCACAACATTTAGCCTAGTGGTCCAATTTCAATTTTTTTTTACAGTAACAGTTAAAATAATATTTTACAAATGTTTTTCTAGGAGTATATTCATTTTTGGGCTGTTTTTAGAAAAAATGTGTCCCTTTCTTTTGAAATTTTCCATAAGAAAAAGAGGATGTGAAAATACAGGAGAAATGTAATCCCAGAAGGAAACCAGGAGAGGGCAATGAAAAACAGGAAAATGGGGAGGGTTGACAAGTATGGATCCCCCAAATATTGGCCCTTGCAAGATGATAGCCAGTGGGTCCCAAGATGACTGTGCAAGTGTAGACTTGAATAATTAAGAGAGTCTTTGTTAGCCGAAACTGATTGCAGTTATAAGATATGCGTCTTAACCACTTGGTCACCAGATTACGCCTCCTCGATTGCCGCCCTGCCTTTACGAATAAGAATGATAACCAATTGATCTGGTCTTTGATAATATTTGTTGTCTGCAGGTGTGAATCTTGTGCTGCTCACACTTTATTCATTGAGCTTTGGCCCATTAAGAATTAAAAGGACAGTTCACCCCAAAATTAAAATGACATATTTTTCCTCTCTTACCTGTAGTGCTATTTATCTATCTAGACTGTAAACATGATCTGATTACTCAAGATAATCCACAGCCCTTGTTCTGAGCAGTTTCATGTAGGAACTACTGTCTTTCTACAGTAAAATTTACCTGAACTAGGGCCCCAACAAACAATTATTTTCATCATTGATTAATCTGTTGATTATTTTCTCGATTAATTGATTAATTGTTTGGTCAATAAACAAGTCTCAGAACAGCTGATTTAGACAGGGAGGGTATATTTTGTAATGAACCCAAGGAACCAAACCTGTTAATCGATGGTGTGGTGGTGCTACAGTGGTGATGCTCAGCCTTCAGGAGAAGCTGGATGTAGTGAGCAAAACAGAGATGAAGCCAGGTGCAGCTACTTACCCAGAATGTTACACTACTTTAAAAACTGTGGCAGAGGCATGTTGTTTTTGGCTACAAATGGACAAAAGAAGATACAGTGAGCCGAGCAACATATTGTATCAGCTGATAAAGTTGACAAGCCAAAGGTTCGTCACCTGTAACATTGCGTTTCTAACATAGAGTTATACATAACAGTGTTTCCCCTAGCTTTTTTGCTTGGGGTGGGTGGAATGAGCGTGGTCCGTCATTGTGGTCCTTGCAGGACCCTGTCGCCAAAGGACACCATTACCATGATTACAGAGCATTTGGACCTGAATAAACAGTTAACACTTATTTGTGTTCACATTTTTTATTTTAGCAATGGAACACTGTTTTTATTCATTTATTCATTCTTTTACTTATTTATGCATATATCCTTCCCTCCATCAGGTGCAGCGTTATGGGTGGGCCTTACAGGCCTGGGCGCACCCACTTATACAACTGGCCCACCTTAAATGACTGGGAGAACATGTATTTTCTTAATTTTTATTTTTAATTATTAAAATAAGCATTTTAATACACCCTTAAGACAAAAAAGTTTCCATTTGACAAAAAGACAACATTTATTTGGCTATTATCTATGTGAGGTCTGGACCGTGACTGCATGTCACAATATGGCGGTTGTTGAAGTGATGACTGGTGTACTGAGGAAAGCTTATCATTGTCTTATTTTATACCTGCAATTGCATTTTTCATCAAAACTAGAACATCTATAAAATGTAGACAATACAGGAGGTAGAGCTGAATGTTGCTGCCTGACTTGATGTCTTCAGATTACTGCACTCTCTCTCCTGTTAAAAGTCATTGTAGCTCACCCATTATTCTGATTGCTTCGTTTCTCTCTCTCCTTACAATTAGTTTAAAGAGTAATCAAGCCAGATCAAATGAAAATGCATTAAAATGAGTAAAATGACAGTTTTCTTAATGAATTGATATACTGATCTACTTGATCCATAGTGAAAACATAGATAAGGAGATATCCTGTGCCATTTGAAATAAATATAAACTGCAGACTGAAACTGTTCAAAAGATTTTAAAAGTGTCATAATCAACTGGAAGTGATTGTCGCCATCCACAGTATGATACCAGTGATTTTTGTTAAGTGAGATTACCAGTTGGAAACAGTGTTAACTTTTGTAATTAAAAGGCCCATCCGAAGTTACCGTTTAAATTAAAATCCTGGCGCCATCCATCCATCCATCCATCTTCATTAATCAATTCACTCACCAAGTTCGCTCTTGGACAGCCATGTTGGATCAAAGCCAGACTGACGGTGGTGACCCGTCTGCAGCTTTTTACTGCATGCTCCGGTGGGAGGGCTGGAACAGGTGTGTTTGGGTCTAGTCGTGGCGATGTTAACAGGGGCAGGAGATTAACAAGCGCTGTGGTCGGGGCTGGGAGAGATGCTCTCATTTTGGCTAACACTGGCCACAGAGCTACCTGTGCTTCTCGCCTCGACACGTACGGTTCATTTAAAAAACACCAATATTTTTGCTTGGCGGGGCGAACAGTTGGGGAAACTCCATTTACAATTTTTGTTTGTTTGTTGTAGTTTTTTACCGTAACGGTCGGAAACTCTCTTGGTTCATGGGTAAGTGCTGTGAGAGAGGAGCGAGGGGGTAGACCCACCCATCACAGAGGAGAGGAGAAATGCATTGAAATTAATGTAATGAAACGATAGCAACACATCCAACTCTGAAATTGCACAAATTAGAGTTAGCTTTTTTCATTTGATAAAAAGAACACTTTATAGGCCCTTTTAAAATATCATCCTGTTGGCAGGGCGGGGGCGTCTGTTGGGAGGGTGGGGCACCCTGCCAAATACACTATAGGGGAAACACTGCATAAAATACATTAGCATTCTGATAGTCCAGTTTTGCTCGACCCTGTCACTCTTCTTCAAAATCAGTTTATGGTTTGAACAAATATAGCTGAATCATATTATGTTCACACCAAAGGGGAGTAAGCTTTTTCATCCAATGAAAGGGGGTGGAGATGGAAGGAACTGTGTGCATATTCATGAAGCAGACAAAACTAAATGGAGGCCAGGCATAGAGCTACATTTAAGCCATTTTAACAAGGTATTTTAACTTATTTTTCAAAAAAATGTCAGACAAAATTTATCATTTCTTGCAGAGCATTTTATATTGTTTAAAACATGACAGGAGGAGGAAGGTGGAATCAGAGAATTTTACCTTTTCTTAAAAGCCTCAAACTCAATCATCAATCAAATAAGCAAGGTCTGTGAATTATGTTAAGTAACCAGGTCATGATTTCTGTAAAGTAATTCTGGTGTTAAATTTTTCAAATGTGTTTTTTTCTGCTTTGAGCACCACAGGCCGAGTGCTGTTTAGTCCCATCGTATTGGAGAGAAGGCAGACATCTCTATGGCTGATGTCTCCAAAACTCAGTAAGTCACATCAAAATGATGTAGATGGATAAATAGCAGTACAGGCTGGGAAAATAATATGTATTTTTGATTCGATTTGTTTTTGAACTGTCCCATGGATAGGGTAAGAAATACTCTGCTGCCACGGAGCTGTGAGTGTCTACACTAAAAACGAAATACTTAGCATTGTTTAAATATTTGTTGAGGCTACTGTTGTCCTGAGTGATATAGTATCAAGTTGCTTGCTGCATGGTGATTCTGTTTGGAGTTGGAGCTCATTTAAGTTGAATCCTGAAAGCATCTTCTGACTAGCTCAGCTCTAGGATGTGCAAGCACAACTGATTTTTATGTTTGTTTACACAATGATGATCACTTTTACATTACTATGTAGTGGTTGTGGAATTTGTCTTTTTTTAGTTAGTTTTCACTCTTGGTGTAGAGGGCATAATGCTGTGTGTTCTAAGGTTGGGTGATTGGGCAAATATGTTGTCCATCGATGATGGGCTGAATTCATCGCTGGTTGATTTTGGGTTGATATTTGTCATTCTGTAGAGTGACAGCTGCTGCTCAGCGCCACACTCTTATCCAGTACAGTACACATCCACTCAGCCGGACCATGAGTGCTCTGAGCTGGGTAAGGAGTGAGAGGAAAACAGTCTGCAGAATGAGACTCATGGCACTCTTTTCATGCAGTGTATTCAACAAACCAGTTTTTGTGACTGTTAGAAGACTGGACTGACTTAGTTGTAGGTTAGGTGAATTTTACATTTTTTTCGGTGGAGTTTGAATGAAGTGTGTTTAACTAGGAGTTAATGAGGCAATGAAGCCCATCTTAGTTCAGTAAAAGAGAGAACATCAAGAAACACAGAACTTCACTTCAGAAGGTGAACAGATGTATTTCTCTATTTAAAAAGGAAAATAGGTGTGAGAATATTTCATTTGGACTGGAAAATTGTAACATATCGCCCAACCCTAGTGTGTACAGCCATGGCCAAAAGTTTTGAGAATTACACTAGCATTGTTTTTTACAAAGTTTGCTGCTTCAGTGTTTTTAGATCTTTTTGTCAGATGTTACTATAATATAATGGGGTGGAGGGTCAAAGGCTTTTATTGACAATTACAGTAAGTTTATGCAAAGAGTCAATATTTGCAATGTTGACCCTTGTTTTTCAAGACCTGGCATGCTGTCAATTAACTTCTGGGCCACATCCTGACTGATGGTAGCCCATTCTTGCATAATCAATGCTTGAAGTTTCTCAGAATTTGTGGGTTTTTGTTTGTCCACCCGCCTCTTGAGGATTGACCACAAGTTCTCAATGGGATTAATGTCTGGGGAGTTTCCTGGCCATGGATCCAAAATTTCGATGTTTTGTTCCCCGAGCCATGTAGTTATCACTTTTGCCTTATGGCAAGGCACTCCATCATGCTGGAAAAGGCATTGTTCGTCACCAAACTGTTCTTGGATGGTTGGGAGAAGTTGCTCTCGGAGGATGTTTTGGTACCATTCTTTATTCATGGCTGTGTTCTTAGGCAAAATTGTGAGTGAGCCCAGTCCCTTGGCTGAAAAGCAACCCCACACATGGATGGTCTCAGGATACTTTACTGTTGGCATGACACAGGACTGATGGTAGCGCTCACCTTTTCTTCTCTGGACAAGCTTTTTTCCAGAAGCCCCAAACAATCGGAAAGGGGATTCATCAGAGAAAATGACTTTACCCCAGTCCTCAGTAGTCCAATCCCTGTACTTTTTGCAGAATATCAGTCTGTCCCTGATGTTTTTCCTGGAGAGAAGTGGCTTCTTTGCTGCCCTTCTTGACACCAGGCCATCCTCCAAAAGTCTTTGCCTTACTGTGCATGCAGATGCACTCACACCTGCCTGCTGCCATTCCTGAGCAAGCTCTGCACTGGTGGTGCCCCGATCCCGCAGCTGAATCAACTTTAGGAGACGGTCCTGGCGTTTGCTGGACTTTCTTGGGCGCCCTGAAGCCTTCTTCACAACAATTGAATCTCTCTCCTTGAAGTTCTTGATGATCCGATAAATGGTTGATTTAGGTGCAATCTTAGTATCAGCAATATCCTTGCCTGTAAAGCCCTTTTTGTACAAAGCAATGATGGCTGCACGTGTTTCCTTGCAGCATGGTTAACAGAGGAAGAACAATGATTTCAAGCACCACCTCATTTAAAACTTCCAGTCTGTTATTCTAACTCAATCAGCATGACAAAGTGATCTCCACCTTGTCCTCATCAGCACTCTCACCTGTGTTAACGAGAGAATCACTGACATGATGTCAGCTGGTCCTTCTGTGGCAGGACTGAAATGCATTGGAAATGTTTTTGGGGGGATTAAGTTCATTTTCATGGCAAAGAGGGACTTTGCAATTAATTGCAATTCATCTGATCACTCTTCATAACATTCTGGAATACATGCAAATTGCCATCATGGAAAATGAGGCAGTAGACTATGAAAATTAATATTTGTGTGATTCTCAAAACTTTTGGCCACGGCTGTACACACAAAAGTAAAAACATGCTACACACTGTCTTTCACATTGTTAATATCACAACCTACTACTCAGATATGGATGCACTAGTTGATTTTATCTCAGTCAGAATTATGCTGTGTGCATGTGGCCAATGCTCACTGCCACAGTTAACCAGTAAGGGACACAATGCAGCTGGATGTGATTTGAACACTTAAGTCAGGCAGCATCATTGAACAAAAGATTTCAGTGTCTCTTTATGATCAGATGTGCATTATTTCATACCATCTGGTGGAAAGATGCAAGCTAAGGCAACTGATGATCCATTTTATTATCACTATTAATCACTTCCTTATCTTTTAGATGAATCGTTGCCCATCACATTCTTCAGTTTTTTTTTGTGTGTTGTTGTAGACTGCAGAACTGATATTAGGGTGTGTTTGTGTGTGTGATTAGTGGACTACACGATTCAGCGTCACCACCCTTGCCAGTTAGGACCAGAAATACTAGTTGATTAAATTATTTAGCAATGTTTTATTCATGCATGATGCCACTTAATTGTTGCCTCCATGGTGTTATGCAGCTGCCTGCCACTAGTCCAAGTAATCCCACGTTTTTATCAGCAAAGTCGGACAGATGACATCTTATAAAACCAGCACAGTTTGGCAGTTTTTTAATCTAGAAAATCGATATAATATTGACTGTAGACTGTGACAGAATAAGATGTTTATAATCTGTCGACTGGAGCAACATGTGATTACATTAAGCGCAGACATGGACAATACCTGCAAGCAGAGCAGCTGCTGCTGCTATTACTGCTAAAATTAGGCATGCTGTGTGGCAGGCTGACAGCTAGAATCAGCTCCAGGTTGTTTACCCACATACACTGTGATCCTCTTCAATCTGAAATGGTAAAGCATGTAGTGAGTTGTCATGTTTTGTAGGTTAATGTGTAATGTTTGTACTGCATGGTGTAAAGTGGCATGCATTTCAGCGGTATTTACAATACAATTTGGCAATTGTAGACTGTGATTAACGGCTTGAAATGGCTCTTAATACACACTATTTTTTCAAACAGTGTTTAAATAAGTTGTGCTCAATTTTAACTGCTTTCTGAGTGTTTTCTTACTTTTAGACTAGTAGACTAGTCTGAATCAAATTTTAAAAGTGAAATAAGTTGCCAGGAACATCCCCGTTGATTATGAGCCTACACTATAGAGAGTTAAAGTCCCCCCCCTTTGGATGTATGCCCCATGGGACCTATGTGCCCGATTGGAAAAATAGGAACAGTAGTTTATGGAGATATACAAATTATTTTTGATCCCCTTTGAATTGTGTCATGAGCTACACATATGCTGTTTGCCAATTTCAAATCCAACTTTACGAGACAAGAAAGTTTCAATTTGTGGTAGGTTTGTTGTAGTTTAGTTTTGTATGAAAGTGCTCAGTGAACTACGTCTCTTATCTCTCTAAATTATTTATGATCACAAATATTGCTGTCCCTTGCAAAGTTATCTTTCTTGAAGTGTTTTGTCCAACAGCTCCTGGTCCTTTCATCAGCAAGGAAGAGAAAAAGCAAGTGACTGCATCCCATTATGAAAAACACAGGCATATTAACTTAAGCAGCTAACATTAGCTTTTAGAGGAAGAAAGTCATTCAGACAACCTCTGGATGTGTAGTCTGTTGTGCAGGGAAGGAGCTACATAAGATCATTGGCAATAATTCATAATTAATAATATTAATTATGGATTATTAAAATATTTGATTAATTAATTAATAATTAATTAATTATTACATAAGCATAATATTCTAATTATCTTATAACAGGGCACCACCGGGGAAAACCCGGACCAATGATCGGACGTAATTCAGTCTCAGAGTGTTCGTAAGAAGGAGTGGAGCTCAGGCACTGACCTCGTCAACCAGCTTTATCACAATATGCAATGAAAACCCAGGACAACTTCTCTCTGCAATATGACAAGATTTATTCACACTGATGACATTAATTCATAACCAACATCAACACTGCTGTATAAACCCTATCGACTATAAAACATTACCAAATCAAACAAGCATCAAGAAGGGTGTGTGTGTGTGTGTGTGAGAGAGAGAGAGAGGGTGTGGAAGAAAGTGGGTGGTTGAGCGAGTGTGTGTGTGTGTGGGTGTGAGTGAGTAGGGGTGTGAGTGAGTGGGGGTGTGAGCCCAAGCGGGGGTGAGATGTGGCAAGATGGCAGCAGTGACGCTGCAGGCTACGTCACGCGAGGGCCACTGACCACGCCCGTAATGGCGGCTCGCCAGGAACGCACGTGACTCACAATAAAGGAGGGGCGTCGGGAGCGAGGGAGATTCAAGTTACTTGGCTCCAAGTGTAGGTTAGTAGGGAAGAGGGAGAGAAAGGAAAGCACTCAAGTGTGTCGTCACGCAGGCGGTATTGAGGTGCAGTAACCCATCTGTGTTACGCAGAGACGCGCTCGGCTCAGCTGGTGAGCGGCGTGAATCTGGACATTGAACCAACACAGCCGAAGTACTGACCAATCCCGCGTGCGGGGCGACACTATAGCGGTCCGATGAGGTCGGATCACTATGTATCACAAGCAGACACAAATGAGCGGAAGGAGAATAACAAACACAGCAACACAGGCAATATCTTTAAACATTAAAACGCAGCCTAGAACCGGACGCGGTGGTCCGTGTTAACACAAGCCCTGTACAAAACTTAAAAAGGAAACACACACTATCTTATAACTGCCCAGAGCTAAAGCCTCTTACTATTGCAGAAAGTGGAGTGATGTGTCGTCGTTCCTCGTGCGTCCTTGTTGCGGCAGAGGTAACAGGGTTAACGGCTCCCAGCGGCTAACGGGTCCTCGGCGAGGGGGCAAGTCTCTGGCGAGGTGAGGCGATTCCGGCTCGTAGCGGGGAATCACTCGGGAAAGAAGGGGGTCCTTGTCCTTCTTCTTGAAGCAGGCAGTCCTTGTTATCTGCCAGGCTTCGCATCCGCAGGCATCCAGGTGAGAGGGTCAATCCGTGGTCTCGTACCGGGCGGCTCTGCGATCCTCGGCGAGGGGCAAGTCTCTGGCGAGGTGAGCTGATTCCGGCTCGTAGCAGGGAATCACTCAGGGAAAGAAGGGGATCCTTGTCCTCCTTCTTGAAGCGGGCAGTCCTTGTTATCTGCCAGGCTTCACATCCGCGGGCATCCGGGCGAGAGGGTCGATCCGTGGTCTTGTTCCGGGCTGCTCTGCGTTCTTCGGCGAACAGGGTGAGGGAGAGGAGAGGAGGTCAGCTCGACCAGCGAGGGAAATCCGTAGGCCTAATGCGTCTAATAATGCACAGTCACTTGGTCTAAAGTGTTCGCCACGTGGGACGAGTTGTTAAGCTTTAGGGACAGTTGCGGTTACTTCCATTGACTATACGGGTCACAGTCGGAAGCGTTGCCTTCGGGTACGCTTCGCGTTAATATAGTTCTGCGTGACGTCATTGGCCATGGCAGATTTCACCCAATGGGAGCTTTGGATTCCCCGGGGACCTCTGCTGGTCAGCGGGGGTTCTGCTGGGGGTTGAATCTGCTGAGTCATCCAAAGAAAGGGGGTTGACTCTGTCCTTTGTTCTCCATGTGGTCTCAGGCTTTGACTTTTACATGTAGGCCTCAAAGAACAAAGAAAGTGTGGGCCTTTGTTGGACATCCTTGTACGGCACAACAAGTCTTTCTAATTATGCATCTTTGGAGTCTTGAACTTAAACAGTTTTAAGACAAACAGCAATTCTCTTGTAAAATGTTAATTTCAATTGAAAGACAACATATGTGTAATTTATGGCACAGTTCAAACAGAATCCAAAAATAATTTGTCTATCTACTTTAAGATGTGTGAATCTGCCTCTCTATAGCTAGGTTTCAATCCAGTGGTATCAAAACATTATAACTGAATCTGAGTAAATTGGCAAAAGAAATTAATTCGTTTCAATCCGCTATTGTGATTATTAGAAGTTAGTTAATCAAGATAAGCAATAGATGGCACCAATTGACCCTTTGTTAAGCCACGCCCTCCTTAATTACTGGTGCTACGCCTGTCGAGCTTTCCACTGCACATATGCAGTTTACAGTGACACCGGTGGCACATACAGAAAAAGGCTGGATGGCTGAAAACATTTTGTGTGATTTTTCTACCAGGCGTGATCAAATAAAAGGCTTGTTTGATGATATGTGTCCTGAGTGTGACCTTATTTTCTCTATATAACAGTAGCAAATTTAACATGGAAATTTGGAGTAATTGTTGAAACACAAGGTCCTCGATTCCACAGAGAAGTAGACAGAAATGGCTTGTCATCTCTGGCTGACGACCGTGGATTTTGTCAGTTAAAATGATAACTCATTAGCACTTTTATAAGTGTAGCTGGCTAATTTGAGCAAATGCTAATGCTTGAACTGCTTGAATCAGCTGGGAATCTGTATCCAGCTGAGTTTTTAATGTTTCCATCTGACGCATTTTAAAATTATAACCCTCTGAAATTGTATTAAACATGCAAACTTACTTGACAGCTGCGTAAATAATAATAATACTAATACTAGTGAATACTGAAAGACTGAGGCTAAAGCTAGCTAACACCTCAGCTAACATTGGTTAGATGATGAAATACGAAACCGATATGCAGGGTTTGAATTACCCGGTGGCTTTCAGGGGAGCCCTATTTTCCAGTTTGAATCGCTACATGGATATTTTGAAGTGTGCAGCTGTGCTGTCAATTTTGGGTTACCCATTAAAACACTCTACTGTCACCACTACAAACAGTTAATACTGTCAATAACATTTCATTGAGGCTAAATAACAAGAATGAAAGTCTACCGTTTCAATATGAAAGACTACATTTGATTAATCAGAGCAAAAAGCACAAAGCAAAACACAAAATCAACAGGGAGACAGGCAACGTTTTTCTGCTTGTCATACACACCCATTTTATGAATCATCATCATCTGAGCTTTATGAATGTAAACTAATGTGAAAAGTTATTGAATCAAAATTAATTCAGAGACATTTGTTTTTACATGGGAGGATTTGGTAAAGTAAGTATCAAAGGCTCGTAGAAATGTTATGCGTACATTCTAGGGATGCGCGCAATTAATTACACAATGCCAGTTAACTGTTGCCTCTAAGATGTTATGCAGCCTCCCACCACTAGTCAGGGCATATGCCCCGATCGCCCAGGCATCCGCGAATGTTTATATCAGCAAAGTCAGACAGATGACATAAAACCAGCCGATTAAATTAAATTAAATTTTGCACTTAATCAACAGGGAAATTAGTCCTCATTTATTTGGCATGCATCTCTCTCACACGCTCCCTCTCAGAGTGTAGAAAGGTAGAAAATGGAATTAGGACCAACACTTCTATTCCAAACACAAAAATTAGTGAAGATAAATATTTGGAAATTACCATGTAATAAGTGAATAAACACAAAACATTGGCATATTTTTACTATCATTTTTTATGGGTTGGAGGAAACACTCGATTCTTAGATGCATTGCCATGTGGACGTGGAAGATACTGAATCAATTCATTAATGGCAAAAATTGATTTTCTATAGTGAAACACTACCTCCCCCTCATTTTGTTGTCATAGAGGCAGGGGACTGTAGGATTCTTTCAAATTGATTTATTCATTAATTAATGCAGGTTACTTTTTTTTTTTTATAAAAAGGCCACAGACCATTTATTTGCTAGTTACATTTCTTATTGTATTTCAGGTGAAACAAGAGACTGAAAATTGTGCTCCCTTTCCTATTAATTCAGTCAAAAATAGATTCTGAATCAACCCAGACAAAAAGATCCTCCCCCTAAATGTAACATGCATGATATTTACTTCTTAAATGGGCTACTTCTTGAGTTTTGGTGAGGATGGCTGAACATGAGCAGCTGCAGATAAATACAAAAGTTTAAAATTTAAAGAGGTGATGAATCAATATGCATCAAGAATTGTTTGTAGCCCTCTGAATAGTAATAGAATCATGATCTGCCCAGAGATTCCCACCCCTAATTATTTATTTTTTGTGTTTGGGTGGCCACTATGATTCTGCACAAGCCCATCCCCCTCCTGAAACCCTCACATAACAAATCACAATGTAACCACTGAGAATAAGCCATGAATTTGGCAAATGAGTGGTAACATGAATTAGGCTGAGAGTAACAATATTGCAGCTAGTACTAGTGTTAGTTAGCCAGACATGCTAATGCAGCTTAAGTTAGAGCAGGTAAAGAAAAGGTTCAATCCGTTCTCCACATGTGTGCGCTTGCATTTCTGAAAGACTGCAAAAGAGATGCCACTATCCAGTCTTGTGTGACACAGGGTATCACTGGTCTCAGAGCCTATGCACATTGTGTTAAGACAGAGAGAAATGTAAAGCTTGACAAGCATGCAGCACCCAAGGTACAACTGCTAAGCTATGATTGGACAGTTGGTGTTTGGAGGAGGGGCTTAGTGATGGGGCCAGTTCTCCAGTCAGGAAACCATTGTATCATTGCAGGAGAAGGCGGCACAAGAGCAAACCTCAAACATGCTTGTTTCATGCATTAATGAAGAAGAATCCATCACATAGGTGTGGAGCGATCATGGATGTATTATAGAGCCATTGGAACAATGAGGAGATTGTCATGTGAATTAAATGTTTGCTAATTTAGTTAGTTTAGTTTTTTCACATTTTTGCTGTTGAAGTCAACCTTTTCAAATGCAATGCTTTCAAAAGTGCATAAAAAATATGTTGATCAAAACATGGCTTGTGTTGGGCAGCAAAGATGGAGAGGGGACAGGGTGAAGAAGACAGAAAGAAAAAGCTCTGTCATGCTTGTTGGGTGATCCTGAGCTGATAGTGATTTTCTTCCATTTATTTTGTCAGATTGTAAAGTTTAGAGTGTTTAAGCTGCCTTACCTTGACCTGGGCTGGCACCTACTCTAACACAGGACAGAGACATGTGTCCTGTCAGGCTTGTTTGGCTTCAGTCTTGGCTGTTTTCTTCCTGCATGGCCTTGGACTCATCCATCCCTGTCTTTTTGTCTGTCTCTGTCACTGACTTAAAAAACAGCACCTTTAGTACTTTATCTTAGACAAATTTTTTGGCCGTCTTCCCATCTGTTTGTTCAGACACATATGGGAAATCTGTGCTCACTGAAAATAACAGCAAAATCCAAACAGCCTTCTGGAAATGCAGCAAAATGTTTTTTTTTTTTCCTTGACACTGCATTTCATGATTTCTGGGTGTTTAAGTCTTAACAATTATCATATATGCTTCTCATAGCCATTTAGGTCTGCTAAGCTAAAGTGCAACTTTTTTTTTCTGTCATTTAAGACATCTTTTCTTTTTTTTCCTCTTGTCGTTGCCACTCAGAGTGGCACTTTAGTGCACTGACATAGATTCAGGGTTGTGCTTTCATTTCATGGTACCTGACCTCTAGGCCTGACTTTGATAAGCTCTCAGCACATTTGTGCATTAGTGTTTGTCTAGAAAACTCAGACAAGGTGTGTGTGTGTGTGTGTGTGTGTGTGTGTGTGTGTGTGTGCGCGTGCGTGCGTGCGTGTAGCATTAGTAATAAGTAATTATCATTTTTGGAGGCAGCATTTAAAAGTTGCACGAGCTGTCTCCCTGTGTCCACGGTATGTCTGTGTGAGACAGATATGTAACATTGTGTGTTAGACTATTTTCCTATGTCAGTTTGTGTGTGTGGTTTTATATCTGAAGCGCTGTATGCCTGTTTGATTGCAAAGGGCAATCTCAGATCATGATCAGAAATCATAAGGACAATGTGAGCAAGTGTCAGTTTGGAGCTGAAGAGTCAGTATGCAAGAGTGCAGCCAGCCATTTATATGTGCTGTCTATAGTATCCATTCCAATTAACAAAGCACACATTATTTAAGGATAATATTGATATTCTTCACAGCACAAAAGATATTATGTGAAGTGCAGTGGTGCCCAGAAAAGATAAAATATAAAGAAAATGAATCAGCTGCTTCAGTCTGCTCAACAGCGCCTGACACAAAACTTTCAAAACTTTACACTAAGATTTCTTTCAAGTCACAAAGTGATAAGCTAAGATAAGATAAGATAAAATTAACTTTATTGATCCCACACCGGGGGAAACTGACATGTCACAGCAGCTCAAGCAGTACAGATAGAAAGGGGCGAATGACAATAGGATACCTAGAAAAATAAAGATTAAAGTAAAAAAAAAAAAAGAAAAATATATCAGAATTATAAAAAAAATATAAAGTACTAAAATTGGGAAGACAACTTGTTGTTAGAATAAGTTAACTAAAGGTGAACAAGAACAATCACACACCGATTCTACCTTTAAATGTACATGTGTTGGTTCTTTTTGTATGGAGCCCTGGAGTTACCATAGAGAAAAAATATGTATTGAGGCCTGGTTTTATTACTCAAAATGCTACTGGGTACGATTTCACCCACAACACAGTTGTGCTTGATGGCAGTCATTCAGGTAAAACAATGTGACTGCAATCTGTCAAGTGTTACCTCCAGTTAAACACAGATAATGGTGTTGGAACAAATTGTATCTTGTGCCACAAATTAATCAAAAGGGTGGAAACAATTACATCTTGTGTCCACAAATTAATGAAAAGGTGGGAACAAATTATATCTTGTGCTCACACAACAGCATTTCAAGCATTTGTTATAGTAAAACATTACCTTGACTTGTCATTTTTTTTATCTGTATGGTTTGAACTGTCTTTACAATTAATGTGATACATTTTGTCAAAGTGTTTACCATTGGTACAAAAGAACTGTGTGAACAACACAGTAATACTGATTGCAGATATTCTGATTTGAAGCTGCAGTAACTGATCAGTTTTGTGGGCCAGAAATCCAAAACAACTATCCCAAATAGACTAGATCTGAGAGCTGAGGAGTTGATGTGATAGAGTGATGTGATAATTCCCTGTGGGTTTGGTACTGCGAATGGTCCCTTCCACATTGCATATAGTTCTTTGATCCACTGTTACTTTACAAAAAATGATATGCCTGTGTCTCTTGAATGTTTTAGCATTCTCATGTGAAATGGGTCTCAAGAACCCCAACTTGAAGAGCTAATATTGGACTACTATTGTCTAGTCAGGTTTAGGAATAACCATGTTGAGCTCCACAAAGCTCTGAAAGCCAGGAAACACCAAATTGTGACTGAGACTGAAACCAAAATAATTTGATCAGGAGGGGGACCTTGCACAGTTATCATTATTTTTGAGTCTTAAAAACTCAAAAACATCAACTTGTCAGTGTGATATTTTTTAAAAGGCAATACTGATGACTCTCTCCCTCTCTCTCTGACTCTCTTATCACTCTTTTGGTTGAGTTCTTCCTCTTGGTTGTATGTGAGCCAGTTGGGTTGAAAAGCAGTTTGTTGAATGTTGAGTAAAGGTTGGCTTTCTACACAAGACAATATGTGGGATAATTCTCATGATTTTTCTCATTGAGACATAAAAAATATTCCCAGATAATCCATCCTCAGTGAGTGTATCTGCTTTGTGAAATGACCTACAGGTCAAACTGGACTGAAAGCTGAAATGATTGTTAGTTTTTGTTTCCAAACTCCTGCTTAAAGGAAGCACAATGTGAGGTCACTGTATGCAAGACACATTCAACATGTATGAAACTGTCTGAGTTAGTCCATGCTTTACAGCCTTCCAGTTGAGAGTAAATCATGGCACTCATGCTGTTGTGTTTGAGTATCTAATAATAAAAATGATGCTTGACTTGAACCGGTGTATTGGTGTTTTTGGCGTTCAGCAAGAGACTAATTGTTTGGGTGTATTGATGGACAGGACCATACATATCTTCTTTTTTAGGCCATGTAAGATGTACATTTGTAAGTGTAGATGTTTCACTATCCCAAATAAATATCAATATAAGAGAAAACATGCTCTTTTCAAAGGTTTTTTTCTCAGCAGTTCTGCCATTTATTTAAAATCCCAAACATCAGATTTTCATGTTTTTTTATTTGTGAAAAATGTTCAGTTTTGCCTTTGTTCACTTTTTTAAATTCACTCTGACCAGTAATATTGAGTGTGGTGACACCTTATGGCTGCTTTTGGAACTACAATCATGCACTCCATGCCACAAACATCTGAATGCAGGGTTATAGCCAGGTTTGATAAAAAATGAAGGCCCCAAAAAAGTATGTAAAATTTGTACTTTTTGTTTTCACTTTTGTTTATTCAACTGAATAATGTGTTCTGTAAATTTAATCTTCCGACATGACTGTTTAACTGCTGTGTCAGAGGCAACACCATACTGCCAGAAAAGGAATTCTGGTGGAAAAATCTATTTATTTTAATTGAAATAAAAACAATGGTAGCTTCTGGCTGAACAGTAGTCAAAGTTGACTGTAAAAGGTGTCAGAATCAGGTTTCAAAAACAACCTTTGCAGAATTTGAACTCCTTTGGGCAAGATGCTACAGGCAAACAAATTGGTGATGAATCATAAAATAGGATTTGCTGGCGTAGCATGTCTAGCCAGATTTATATATCATTTTATTACTAAAATGTGGCAAAAATGGATTTTTAATTGCTGTTAACAGTATTTTTTGATGTAGAGAAAAAAAGAAGTCCCCTCTGTAGACTTGTCACCTAAATGAAACAAGTATGGACCTGGTTTCATGCAATTTTCAGATTTCTGTTGTGGAAATTTAAACAAATGAGCACATTTTCAATTAACTAATACCTCATTTGCATATTTAAACAAAAATATGAAAACTACAAATAATATAAATGCCATAATGTAAACAACCAACTTGGGAGGGTTCATGGTGATACCTATTAATTAATTAATTTTTACACTATTCACTTGTCTTGCCTTAAAGGGGCAGTTCACCCCAAAATCAAAAATGCATACTTCTCCCCTGACCTGTCGTGTTATTTATCATCTATATATTTTGGTGTGAGTTGCAGTTATTTTGGTGGGAATAACATACATATGAAAAATTCAAAACGAATCTGCTCACAGCAAGTCTGTGGATTAACTTGAATAATTAGGTCATGAGTTTTGGAAAAAGACACTGGTTGTGAATTTGTCAAGCCAAGTGCCATTTAGTCCCATTACTTTGGAGAGAATGCAGAAACCTCTACAGCCAATATCACCAAAACTCTACAACTCACACCAAAACTATCTAGATGGATAAATATCACTACAGGCCATGGTAAAAATATGTATTGATTTTGTGGTGAACTGTCCCTTTAAAAGTAATTTTCTCAAAAGGCATTTTTCTTCATACCTTGAGATAGAAATGCCCATTTCAATAGCACATACAAACATGTGACTATCCATGCCTGTGAATATTCTCATTCATCCAGGTCATAGTTATCTTAAGGGATTAAATCGATCGCAACTGGACTGGTAAAATTGTCTTAGAAGACGTTTCGCCTCTCATCCGAGCAGGCTTCATCAGTTCATGCTCATCAGACTAGATAGGACAGCTCTAGTCTGATGAACAGTAGTTGGAATTCAGTTATTTATCCTCTAGGAGAGGCCGCCTCCAGACCAAGAATGGTTTCACTCCCTATTGTGAGGCCTAACGACAGTCGTTTGGGTTGAGTGGGGTGAAACCCCAGTGAGCCAACAACCGTCGTTGGGGGGGTCTCACTCGTTAGTGTTCCATTCTGTTCTAACGATGGTCGTTAGGGGCACCTGGAGCCAGGTGTGGCTGGACTGTGTTGTTGGTTTCTAGAGGCTAAATTATTGAATCTTTTGGGAAGGGATGAAAGGACAGCATTGTAAGTTGGGGATAGGTGGTGTCTTAGGCCTCCCCCTCTGTTCAGGGATGGCTTCTCAACCTTGACATAGATGGCTTCCCTTACTCCTCTTTCAAACCATCTGTCTTCTCTGTCAAGAATATGTACATCTTCGTCCTCAAAAGAGTGTGTTGTCTCTTTGAGGTGTAAGTAAACAGCAGAGTCTTGGCCTGAAGCGTTAGCCCGTCTGTGTTGTGCCATGCGCATACTTAGTTTTTGTTTAGTTTCCCCAATATAAAGGCTGGAGCATTCCTCGCCGCACTGGACCGCATACACCAGATTGTTCTTCTGGGTATGAGGCGTGCGGTCTTTAGGGTGTACCAACCTTTGTCTGAGGGTGTTACCAGGCTTGAAATGTACTGGGATGTTGTGTTTGCTGAAAACCCTTCTGAGTTTCTCAGATAAACCTGAGACATATGGAATGACAATGTTGTTTCGTCTGTCCTTCTTTTCTTTCTCCACCAAAATGTCATTTTTCCTCCTGGAATTAGCCGCGCTTTTTGCAAAGGACCAGCTGGGATAACCACAGGTTTTTAGGGCCTCCCTTAGGTGTTTATGTTCTTTTTCTCTGGCCTGTCGGCTGGTGGGAACATTATCAGCTCTGTGTTGTAGAGTTCTGATAACCCCCAGTTTATGCTCCAGTGGATGGTGTGAGTCAAAAAGTAGGTACTGGTCTGTGTGTGTGGGTTTTCTGTATACCCCAATGTGGAGGCTTCTGTTGTCTCCAATGTGGACGTCACAATCCAAGAAGGGCAACTGATTGTGACGTCCACATTGGAGACAACAGAAGCCTCCACATTGGGGTATACAGAAAACCCACACACACAGACCAGTACCTACTTTTTGACTCACACCATCCACTGGAGCATAAACTGGGGGTTATCAGAACTCTACAACACAGAGCTGATAATGTTCCCACCAGCCGACAGGCCAGAGAAAAAGAACATAAACACCTAAGGGAGGCCCTAAAAACCTGTGGTTATCCCAGCTGGTCCTTTGCAAAAAGCGCGGCTAATTCCAGGAGGAAAAATGACATTTTGGTGGAGAAAGAAAAGAAGGACAGACGAAACAACATTGTCATTCCATATGTCTCAGGTTTATCTGAGAAACTCAGAAGGGTTTTCAGCAAACACAACATCCCAGTACATTTCAAGCCTGGTAACACCCTCAGACAAAGGTTGGTACACCCTAAAGACCGCACGCCTCATACCCAGAAGAACAATCTGGTGTATGCGGTCCAGTGCGGCGAGGAATGCTCCAGCCTTTATATTGGGGAAACTAAACAAAAACTAAGTATGCGCATGGCACAACACAGACGGGCTAACGCTTCAGGCCAAGACTCTGCTGTTTACTTACACCTCAAAGAGACAACACACTCTTTTGAGGACGAAGATGTACATATTCTTGACAGAGAAGACAGATGGTTTGAAAGAGGAGTAAGGGAAGCCATCTATGTCAAGGTTGAGAAGCCATCCCTGAACAGAGGGGGAGGCCTAAGACACCACCTATCCCCAACTTACAATGCTGTCCTTTCATCCCTTCCCAAAAGATTCAATAATTTAGCCTCTAGAAACCAACAACACAGTCCAGCCACACCTGGCTCCAGGTGCCCCTAACGACCATCGTTAGAACAGAATGGAACACTAACGAGTGAGACCCCCCCAACGACGGTTGTTGGCTCACTGGGGTTTCACCCCACTCAACCCAAACGACTGTCGTTAGGCCTCACAATAGGGAGTGAAACCATTCTTGGTCTGGAGGCGGCCTCTCCTAGAGGATAAATAACTGAATTCCAACTACTGTTCATCAGACTAGAGCTGTCCTATCTAGTCTGATGAGCATGAACTGATGAAGCCTGCTCGGATGAGAGGCGAAACGTCTTCTAAGACAATTTTACCAGTCCAGTTGCGATCGATTTAATCCCTTAAGATGTGACTATCCAGTTTTATTTCTACCCATTGTCTGAAGAAATTAATGTTTTCATATATGATTGGTAGTCTGATTTAGTTCTGGAAAAGTATGCAAATTAGCACATTAGCACATGATCTTACCATCTTCAATGGTAGCTTACAGCCCTAACTGAATGTCTAAATTGCATTTACTCTGAAGGCTCAAGCAATCTCTGTCTGGGACTCTTTATGCTGGGATGATGCCTTCCAAAGACTAAAATGGAGCTGGAGCTGAGCCATAATGTCACTTACAAGAAGGTTATGGTGTCTGAGGGTCTTTCACAACTAGGTATTAAATAATAAATTTGCAGATTGCCTAAGTACCCTCAGAGCTTACCATGATCTAATTGTGGGTCCTAGGAAGTAACTGCAGCACTGTAAATTATTCTGACTGGTAATGAAGAAGTTCTGATGAAAGAGCAAATGATTTGAACAAGCATGCTGCTGAACAAGGAAGAGATTTTATTCATATTCATATTGTACATGAAAAGGAATCAGGTGATGATCTGATTGAATAGAGACCATTAAGTAATGTAGTGTCCCTTCTGTTGAGTGCTGATTTTGCCCTTGTGATCGGGACTTTATGGAGTGATGAAAGCAGATGGTAATTTGTTCAGGTGCTCCTGTAAGGACATAGTCACAAAATCAAACCAAGAACATGACAGTTTACTTTACATAAATTACTTTAGCATGAATAAGTCATGGTAAATTATTCCTGACTTAGCCAGCTGTTCTTGAGAATTGAGCCAAATCATGTGCTACTGAAAAAAATCCTTTCACAATTGTTAATACCAACACTCAACACAGTTTTTTTTGGTGCAAATTTATCTTTAAGGATTTATATATATGAAATATATGCAATTCACTATTCAAAATTCCAAATGCCTTTTTTCCAGACAAGAATTCACAACTTTAAGCAATTAAAAAATGTGTTAAAACAATACCTACTTATAACATAGGTGTGAAAATGTGCTATTAAAATCAGCTATGTTTTAATCTCAATTTTTTTTTTTTTATGAAAATGTTGGCCCTTTAAAATTGCCTCTCAGATTTCCGTCAACTCTGTCACACTTTTACAAAAACATGTTGTTATCAGGCCTAAAAAGGCTTAGATATACCCTAAGCTCTCACTGCCTGGTTTAAAAAACGCAGGAATAAATAATATTTTGATTGCCATTAAGAGTAGCTTTAAAAAATAAAATGGCCGCTCAATACGACTATACTGTGAAATGAAAAAGTGTAACATTTTGTTGACTCTGTAAGACATAAACAAGTTGATGTCTACATTTAATAACAGTTTAATCACTAGGTGGTTGGCCTGTTACAAGGACTAATAGCCAACAGTTTGATCTGTCAAAATATATGTTATGACCCATATATAATATATAACATCTATTTTCCAGCATAATTGAACTAAAAAAAAAAAAAACCCTCAAAATACAGTTTTGTCCTGGTTCTCAAGAATGAGATGATGTTAATAAGTTCTAAATCTGAATATTTAACTCACACTTGCTCTCATGAGTCCAGGCATGTCCTGTATGATCACCACCTCATCACTCTCTGGCGGTCTCTTCCACCTCATCCTCCTGGCGATCACCATGGAAATCACTGCCATGGCTGCCACCACACACCCTGCCACAGCTGTGATCACCTTGGCATTATTAGCAGCTCCCTGTGGAGCACCTTGGTCTGCAGTCTTCATCAGACCGGCATGCTTGTGAACTGCAGCATGAGGAGAGGTCTGCAAAGCCAGCAGATCAGATATATCTGAGGACAAAGTAGACAACAAATGTGGCGTTTCAGACACAGGAGGGTCATAGTGTGAGATAACAGTTGAGTGTGATATACTGATCCTGTCTAGTGTCTGCATGACTCCACACCCTCCAGACTGAGGAGAAAGAAGGCGTCGTCTCCTTTGATGTAGTTTTTGCTCTTCAGCCTGCTGTGGGTGATGAAGGTACTTGTTCCGGTGCCTGGGCCTCGATAATAATAGCTGCCATCAGACGCAGTCACTTTAGAGCCCACCTTACTGGGATCGTCCCAGTAGAATTCAGTGCCTGAGAGAAACAGCACAAAAAGTGTCATTTTCAGGTGGACTGACATTCATTGACTACATAAAGGGCAGAAAAAGTGGATAGTCAAGATTGCTAATCAGCAAGTTGTCCACCGTTCTCTTACCATCAGAAGACATCTTGGCAGGATCAGTAGTGACCATTCGGTGCATGTTCATTTGTTGTCTGACATCAGACTGCTGGTCCATCAGGGCTATAGTTGCCTGCTGCCACGGACACGGCCATTTGAGTTTGTGGTCGTTGGGGCCTGAGGTCAGGTGGAAATAGGTGGCCATGTAACCTGGACGGTCACTTCTTCCATTTAGGTACACACCTACCTATAGATCAGAACACTATTAAGAAATAGTTTGCCCAAAAATGTAAAGTCAGTCATTATCTATTCACTTTCATGCCGATTGAGAGTCAGATTTATTTTGTTAGTCCAGCTGGAATTTCACAGGAAAAGAGTGTTACAGAATCTCCCAAACAATGGAAGTGAATGGTGACCAGTTTTTAAATGTAAAAAGCAACTAGAAAAAAACAAAAAACAAACTACCTCTATACTGCTCGTCTGATGTAATAGCCCTAATAGGGCTGGGCGGTATGACCCAAAATTCATATCACGATATAAATTGAATCCCTTCACGGTAACGGTATTTATCGTGGTATAAATGTTACAGTGTAAAACTTATAATGGAAGTGTTTCTGAATGGGTTTTGTAGTCCCTTAGCAAAACTAAATTGATTTAAAAAACAACAACAACAAAAAGCAAAGATATAATGTAATTTTTTGAGCATTCATTGTGCAGAAGAACAACAGAAGTAAGGATAGTGCCTTAGAAGTACAAAAATTCTTACAAAAATAAAGTGGATATTGTAAACAGTACTTCAAGTAAGAGAGGTTTTCTATAAGGCAAATGGCAAAAACAGTGAAAAGGTTCTGTAATCCTGTAAAAAATCTGTAAAAAATACCTAAGTAAAGAATGTGAGTATTTTTTTCCATCGCAGCAGGTCAGTGATCAGTGTTTCACTGTCTGTTCCCATGCTCTTGAATCACATACTTGAATGTAATGTTAATAAGCAAGTAAGTGATCAGGAAACTGGGAAGAGATAGATTAATGAGGTACATTATTTCCTCATTTTGAAAATTGGCCTTCAGAGAATGCTAGCAGGCCTGACAATCTACCACTGACAACCTAAGTTAATGCTTAGACTGTTCAAAAAGTTGTCGCAGAGGAAATATGTGCAAGCACGTAATTGTAATGTAAGTGTATTGGCACTAGGACCACTAGTGACCATAAATATGCACCACAGGTGTGTGAAGATCTGGATTTTTTCAAATTACAAAGTGGTGTGTATGGGGCTCTAGCCAGAGCAATACTCTCCAAAACCAAGACACAAAAGTTAAAATCAAAGACAGCCTTCCCCAAACTTAAGAATGACATGGCCCAATTTGAAATCTGAATCTGAAAATCTGAATCTGAAATCTTCTGCGGCCCGCCCAAACCTTAAATCACAACTCTGATCAACACAAAAGACTAATTCTATCAATTGGCACCATCAAATGGGGTGGTGTTTTCCATGATGAGTCCACATGAATGCCCTCCTCTTGTTATATTCATGACATTGTGACCTGGAAGTTTTGTGAAAGCTCTGAGCTCTTGATGTTGTTTACACAACTTCCCATGTCATAATTATGAGTTCACGAGTTCCATATAAACGCAACAAATACATGGTAAACGAAGTCATATAAATGAAGACTAACATGTAATTTAAATCCCATGGCTTTGTTTTATCAGTTCAATTACTTTTTAAAAATGAATGATGAGTATTTTATGCTTATTTCAAATAAAAATTAAATAAATAAAAATTTTCTTGGCTGATTCGGATTTCTGATATTTTTATGGGTCTGATCTGCCATTAAAAACAGTTTAGGTAAGAAATGGGCAGTGTAGTAAGAGAATTTCAATCCGCATTTGATCTGCTGTGCCCATAATAAGTTTGACGGTTTGAGAATCTGCTGTGTTTCAGAGCATGCAAGCGGAGCGGGAGCAGCGGAGGATTGGATGGAGCGTGGAGTGGCTTTTTTAAAACGATGGAGCATTACCTTTTCTCCCGCTCCATCCACTCCAGTTTTGTTCAGGTACCTGTCACACCACAAGTCTAATGTGTGCCCAAGTGCTCATTGCACAGACACCCACACCATTTTGAACTGTCCTGCTGATGAAGAGTCCAGACATTGTGTCTCCCTCTGTGTGTGTCAGTGTTAAGTTTGCTGTCTGCTGTGGTCTAAAACATCCTCACTGATGTAAACTGAGTGAAATTGAGTAATGAGCCTGCTTCTGTAATACGAAAACATGCAAAACAAAGACTGAACTGAAAAAAGGTGAGGATTTTTCCCCTCAGAGAACAATGTGTTATTGAAGAAATAAACTGTTATCACAGGTGCCGTCTATGGGGGGGGGGGTGCCTTCCAAAGTTGGGGGTGCAGCGACTCCACAATCTTGAGGCACATCAGGAAAAAAATGCAGTTGTAAAATAGACTACTACTAGATGCAGAAGCAGATTTAGGGGGTGGCTGCTGAGGCTCAAGCCCCAGATGTTTTCTCAAAAGCCCCGCGTCTTTGCGTTTTGAAAATGACATTGTACTGACGCATGGTAATTTCTCTCAGTCTCTCTCTGACTGCACTGTGTGTGTGTCAATGTGCAGTACTGGAGTCTTAACAGAGAGGCAGTAATATGCAACAGGCACGTAGCCTGCCCTGAAGAAGTATTTCATTCTCATGGACATCCACAATTTTTAAAAAAGCCACCGGCGGCACCATCCACAGAAACCTGTACATCAACAGCAGCAGAAGCCACCAGTAAACCACAGACAGGAGATATTTCAGGTGAAACTGCAGGTGTAACACTTAATATAACACATAATAAGAGCCGGTCGGCCCTGTATACACACTATGCAAGTCGTATAGGGCCCTGTGAGGTATGCAAGGGTTCTGCCTCCCCCTCATGTCAAAGCATGCGTCAGTGTTTACACCTTTAATGAGAGGAATGGTGACCATTTCCTAAAATACTGCTAGTTCTGTGGTGTGAAGCCTGCAGTGCGCCATAGAAACTTGTATTGACGCATGTACATTAAAGCTTTCAGTATGTTTTGGCCGACAGGCTATGGTTTAAACTAAAGCTGAATTACAATACAGATTTTTTCTTTTTTTGGAGTGACTGAAGAGCACAGCGGGATGAATTCTGAGTTGAGCGTGGAGCGATAATGAGCTGAGTAGCCTGGTGTGGCTTTGACGAGATACCTCATCAATATCTATTATCTAGTGAAATTTGTCAAAAACACTGGTGCTGGCTGGCAATGCTGGCGGGGAAGGAGTTAAATAAATGTCTGTGATTGGCTCAACTGGATCCAAGGCTGTTGGAATTCTGTTTGACTAGAGGGGGGGTTGATTTATCTACCAGAGCAAATGAAAACATGACCTAGGCAGATTTGTCTGGTTCCCAGTCTAGCTATTGACTGCTTCAGACTTCACATTTCAGTTCAAGGAAAACCTGCTATTTTTTCTTGGTTCTGAATCAATTTATTTTTGGTGGAAATGCTCAGAACAGTTTAGAATTAGGCGGTGAATCTGAATGTAACTAGCCTGTCAGAGTTTAGATTAATGTATTTTCTACATAGATCATCGACTGGGATTTTGCTGCTGGCGGTTTGTTTGTCATGCTGCTCTGCTTGCTGCCCTGCTAGCTTTTGAACTTTTAACAAACATTCGTAAAAACCCTTGTGACCACCTGAATTCTGTATTATTCAAAGGGTCTGCCTGTGCTGGTTCATGGACTATTTAAGAACCATTTCCATCCGATCATCGACTATCACATTGATTTTAGCACACTGAAGCCTCCAACTGTCCTCTTCTGGGAAGTTACAAATGTACTGTGGCTGCGCGTTTTAAAGAGGCACAAATTACCATACAGTTTCATCTATATCAATGCCACCACTCATCTCTCATCCGGACTGCTCTGGATGTCTTTGGCTAAGCCAAAAAATCGCTGAACTCGAAGGTCGGATGTCCAAACTATACCAGATCCAAGAGGATGAGGGTCTCCTGGACTCACTGGCTGCAGAGATTACCCGTATCACTGACAACAACACCACGCTGCTCTGGCCTGGTCCTCAGAGCCAGAGCCGCCGACTGTCTCTCGATGAGGACCCCTGGCCTAGGCTCAGAGCCAAACCCAAGGCACGGATCTGTTCCACTCCAGCTCCCTCGTGACAAGAGGCGAAGACGGACTGCCTCCTGCACTCCACCATCGTCCATGCAAGAATCTGCCCCATCCAGCTGGGAAACAGGTTCGATGTGCTGGGGATGCTGAAGCAACACCTGTCGCTGTCGACCTAGAGCCTGGGGCCAGCTCAGCGCCGCTACCCACAAAGTCTGGTGGTCCTGGCACTGGTCTGGGCACCGGTCTAAGGAATGGAGCCTCTAAACCGGCAGCCTCTGGTCCCCGTGTCCTCCACCGGCATTCTGCCTCTGAAGCGACTGGCTCCAAACCCACCAGACAATGTCCACGCCACATCACAAAGCTGGTCATAGGTGACTCCATCATCAGAAATGTCAAAACACATTCAGCAATAACAAATTGTATCCCGGGTGCCACTGTCCATGAAATAGAGGACAAAACCATTGAAATCCTCACTAATGAACCGGACATCACCAGGGTCATCGTGCACGTAGGTACGAATGACATCCGTAAACAACAGTCTGAGCCATTGAAAAGTGACTTTCTGCACTTGTTCTCCTCTTTGAAAAGAACAGTGAGGCACATCTACGTGTCCGGCCCCCTCCCCCCGTGTGGCCACGGTGTTGAGCGTTTCAGCAGGCTGCTGTCTCTGCACACCTGGCTGTCATCAGCCTGCGCTGCACAAGGTGTCTCCTTCATCGACAACTTCGGTCTCTTCTGGGAACGCAGGCATTTGTTTGAAAACGACGGTATACATCCCATTTGGCTGGGGGCAAAACTTCTATCCTCAAATATTTCGTACTGTGTCGCCCACCTAGGAGCCACTCCACCAGAAGTCCCAGATAGCCAAAACATCCTCTCTACGTGCACTTACTCTGACCAGTCCCACCATTATTGACGTCCCCGGGGTCCTAGCGCCAGTCAAATTGGTTCCACGTGTTTCTCCTTCATTGCTCATTTACAGAAGGTCATCAATGAGTTTTGAGTGGGTAAATTCATACTCTAATATACGTGCCATTCCAGTCCGTGTAACTAAAAGACCTCATAGACCGTTTTCAAAATCTAATTTGTCACAGTCTCTTAGATCTAAGCCTCAATAGTCCTTGGTTGGAGTAAACTTTAACAACCTCTTACACATCCCAACATCTAGTGGGTTTACAGAGCAAAGCAGGACAGCAAATCTAAAATTTGCGCTTTTAAATATCAGGTCCCTTGTCAATAAAACTTTCTTAATTAATGATCTCATTTTAGACCATCTGTTTGACTGTCTATTTTTAACTGAAACCTGCTAAACACAGATGCATCTGCTACTCTTATTGAAACAGCCCCAAAAAATTATAATTTCTCCTACTCCGTTAGACAAGGGAAGAGGGGTGGTGGCACAGCCACTATATGTACTGGTGCTCTGAAGAGGAGGAATATTTCCTTTGACGGGTTTAACTCATTTGAGTATCATGCTGCCATACTGAAATGCCAGGCTCCCATTCTTTCAGTTACTGTCTATAGACCGCCAAAGTATTGCCCAAACTTCCCGTCTGATTTCTTTGAGCTCCTATCCATCATTAGCCCCAACTATGACAATATAGTCATTGTTGGTGACTTTAATTTACATGTTGACAATAACACAGACAAGAAGGCAGCTGAGTTTGTACAACTGTTAGACGATCACAGCTTCACCCAACATGTCAATGAACCAACTCACAGCTGTGGTCATACCTTAGACCTTATCATCACATGGAGTCTTTCTGTTGACATTTCAGTAGTTAAGAATGTGGCTTTGTCTGATCACTATTTAATTGAATTCACTGTCTCCTATCATATGCTGCACCACAACACTAGATGCACTATCAAAAAATGATATCTTGCACCTGAAATGGCAGAAAACTTTACTTTGCATATAAATCATATGTCTTTACCAGTTCTCCCTTCATCTATTGATGACCTAATGGACAATTTAAATACAAAACTGCAATCAGTTATTGACCAAATTGAAAAAATACCTCAAAAACAAAGACCACCTTGGAGAACCCAGAATACTAACCAACTGAAAAGAAACTGTCGCAAAGCTGAGCGGAGATGGTGAAAGACAAAACTTCAGGTCCACCAGGATATCTTAAAAGAAACTCTGGCAAAATACAATGCAGCAATGAGAAATGCCACGCGATCCTACTTCTCTGATTTCATAAAAAATAACTCTAACAATCCAAGGGCTCTTTTTTCAACTGTTGATAGTCTTATTAACCCTGCACCAAGCTCCTACTCCGAACACTTGGGCACCTTGAAATGCAACAAATTTTCTGCCTACTTCCAACAGACAACTATCAGATCAAATATTACTCAGAAAAGGCTAGACAATTAACAGTTGTATAAAGCACGTGTTCTGACAAAGACCAGACAGAGAGCCCACATTATTCCAGTCCTAAAAACATTTCATTGGTTACCTGTCTACCATAGAATCAATTTTAAAATTCTTTTCTTATATTTTTGGTTTTTAAATCACTACATGGCCTTGCCCCATCCTATCTATCTGACATGGTCACAATATATGTGCCTGCCAGGCCCCTAAGATCCTCTGACTCAAACCTCCTGATTGTTCCAGAGGTTAGAACTAAAAGGCACAGAGAGGCTGCCTTACTGTGGCCCAAAACTGTGGAACAGTCTGCCAGAGAGTCTTAGGGGCTCTAAATCTGTTGGCATTTTCAAACAAAATCTTAAGACACGTCTTTTTAACATTGCTTTCTCTTGAAATGTTTTTAACTGATGGGTATTTTACCTGGTTTTTACCTTGCCTTACATTACAGTTCTAACTTTCATTTTATGTAATTATTTTTATTTTTTTCTCTATGCCTTTATTGTTTAAATGTTTCAATTTTCTTTTCTCTCTCCCTCTTATGTTCAGCACTTTGTGTTGCATTTTATGCATGAATTGTGCTATATAAATAAAGTTATTATTATTATTATTATTATTATTATTATTATTTTATTACAATGGCATGCATGTAGCTATCATGTGCATCTTTCAAACCTCTTTGACAATATTGTCATTTTAAACTGACTCGGCTAGAACCTTGAAAAAGTCAGCCACATACAGCATTTTCAGTACTACTAGCGACTCCACCAACTCATGGAGCTAACATTAGCTCAACTCACTAGATAGCTACAGCTGATAAAATATGCCAGCCACAATTGTCATCTAAGCCACCAAAATCATTCTGACTAGAAATGTTTTAAAACCATTTGTTGGACTAAAAGTTACAGGCCTTACTAAATGAATGTCTGTGTATTCCTTTTATTTATCAAGATTAAATAAATAAAATATCAAAGACATTTACCTGGAAGGAGTAACCTGCTGATGACAGAAAGCGAGGACTGTACAGCTTATGTCCTGCTGGTGTAGTGGCCAGCAGATGGGTGATGTTGCGGATGTGCCAGATGTGCTGAGGGCACTTTGTGGATGACAGGTTAATGTCATCTAAAGAGAAACCTCCCTTTGATGGACTCTTTCCCCGCACCCCCTCAAAAACTACACGGGCCTTCTTTGTTACATTCAGATTGATGTTATACAGTTCCCAGGAGCCCATGACACCTCCTGAAAAGAGAACAGAACAGATAGTAGATATTAATATTGTTTTATTTGATAATAAATTGTGGCTCGGCCAGCAAATTAAAATTTCTGACTGGATATATGTTCATCTGGATTCAATGGATTCATCAGAGTCAATTGGGGGTATGGAAAGTTTTTTTGATAGACAATATAGAGCCGCAAAGAAAATGCCAAATCAAGGAGCGCCCCAACACAAAAATCCCACAACAGGTTGGCTTCTTCAGAAAGTACGGGGGAACAAACAATGGGAGCGGAGATATTCTTGATGCTGTCAATAAACGAGTGACTCGGCAAGTTGGATATACTGATTGAACTCCAGAAAGATCTCCGCAACCCGAGACTAAGTTTGGAATTCAGCCAAGCTCAAATCGACGATCTATGGAAGGAAAACAACTCAATGAAACAACAAGGAATGTTTCCCACAAAGTGGAAACATGCAAGAATCTGCCCCATTCCTAAAGATGCTAAAATAACTTTCACTGCAAGCAACAGTAACCCAATTAGCTTACTCTCCTCCTTATGTAAAATTTTAGAAAGAGTGGTAAGTGACCACATTTGGAAATATATGGAATCTAATAACCTTTTAACCCATGCTCAACATGCATATCACAAAACTCATTCCACTGAAACCACATTGATAGATATGACACATGTGGCTCTGTGCCCTTGATCAAGGTAAACTTGTGTCCTTAATGTTCAATTTGATAGATGACACTATTCTACTTTAAAAGCTGACTAAGAACATTACTTAAGTGGTAGAAAGCAATCCATCTATGTTAATGGCTCCTTTTCTTCCTCTCGTATGCTGTCATGTGGTATCCGACAAGAGAGTTGCCTAGGACCATAATTGTTTATTATATACATGAATGATCTTCCCTTCGTGTTAGCCAACTTAAATGCACACGTTTGCGGATGATACAACCATCACTGCAGCAGCAGGCTCACAAACTCAGTTATATGAAAATTTGGCCAAAGATTTTAAATCTGTTATCAAATGGGTGGAAAACAATAAATTAGTGTTAAATGTAAATAAAACAAACAATATGATTATATGTACTACATGAAAGAGGAGGAAACTGAAGCCATGGCATTTAACATGTGGCAGTGTTCAAATCAAAGAGGTTACAGAAGCTAAATTATTGGGGGTCAAAATCCAAAACTCTTAGGTAGCTCATATTACTGATCTTTCTAAAAGAGTAATGAAAATGGCAGGAATGATGGGACGAATTGCAAAGTTTTTATCTAAAGACAATCTTAATGTAATATGTCATAGTCTAATCCAGGGGTGCCCAATACGTCGATCGCGATCGACTGGTCGATCGCAAAGGCAGTGTGGGTAGATCGCATGCCATTCAACAAGAAAATTAGATGTTAGCCTATCATCCATCCCCAGTATGGCATTTGCCATTTGACTGACGTACAGGGCAGCCAGTGTGAGACATAGCTGCGGGAACATATTCTCAGCAGGGGGAGGGCTGAGAAAAAAAAAGCTCTGCGCTGCACTCGCAACTCCCTGCATTGATAATAATGATTAAAAAATACCCGCACAGTAATTAAGACTGCAAAACTCTGTCTGTATAACTGTCCATGGTGCCGATCACCTTGTCAACCATAAACAATTTGTCACAGCTGCCGTCCATGTCACTGTGGTGCTGAACTCTGTGTGTGATGCGGTGCCTCTGAAATACTAGCATTTTGACCTGGGACGTTAGCTTGAGTTGCAGGTGCACAGCTGATGTCCCGGTCCTGGGGGTCACAATCTGGGGGTGCTGCTGCTGTCTTGATCATTTTCGGGGTGGGTGGACTGGGCTGTGAGTCTGCCTCCTCATTTTTAATGTAGGTAGATCATTTTGACTTGGTCATTTTAAAAGTAGCTCGCAAGCCGAAAAAGTGTGGGCACCCCTGGTCTAATCTACAGTCACATTAGTTATTGCTGTGCAGTGTGGGGTAATGCAGCTCAGAGAGATATGAGGAGACTGCACATTACATTAAGCAAGACAGCTAGAATAGTCTTAAACTGTGGGTTTGAAAAAGGAGTGAGTGAACTTCATACTGTGATGGGATGGCCCTCAGTAGTAGAACACGTGAGACAACATTCTATTGCACTAATTTCAAAGATTCAAAGGTTTAACAAGCCAGTTAGTATTAAGGACAAGTTGTTATTAGTGCATGAAAAACATCAAATCAACATAAGAATAAGACATAAAAATCATTATGTATTACCAAAAATTAAAACTGAAATGGGAAGGATGGTCTTTCATTTTTAAAACTGTTATGGAATTCATTACAATAACTCACTTAAGAGCAGTATGGCAGTTCGATTGTTGATTGTAAGATTTGTATTTTAAATGTTATTATCATCACAATATTGTATTGTCAGTAGGTTTGTACAATATTGGTATTTATGTGAATGAATAATGAATGAATGTGTATGTAGGCACATATGATATTCAAAATGTGCTAATGTATTTTGGCTGTGTGTGTGTGTGTGTGTGTGTGTGGATCTATACATGTATATGATTATATGTTTAAGTATTATGATTTACTGTATGTTTAATTGTTTTTAATCTTGATGGGGACTAAATTTATGACTAGGTTTGAGGTTGTTGAAAAGAGTTTGGCACAACTTGTTTAAAAAAAAGAAAAATCCAGATTTAAAATTAAGCAGAGCTCTCTTAAAATAAAAAAGTTATATTGTTTTCTAGCTAGCTAAAGTAAGAAAAAAGTTACATTGTTTGATAGCTAGCTTAAAATTTAAAAAAAACATATATTTTTTGTTATGTGGCTAAAAAATTTAAATGTTTCATCATTTGTTAGCCAGCTTAAAAGTAAAAAAATATTTTTTTTGATTTTTGAGGTTTTTATATTATTCTGTAGTTCCCCACTAGTGATTTTTGGGTCAAAATGCTATTGTTCCAAACCATTCTAAAAACTTCCAACATGACATGACAGGTTTCTGCACAGTGACGTTACCATATAAAACCATGAGGTTGAAGGACCATCTGCTCACTGTACTTTCTGCTGTAACTTTCTTTGGCTGTAGCTAGTCTCCTAGCTGGCATTAGCTCAGTTAGATGGACTCTGGCTGGACCTGCAGCTCAGACCACTGGGGGAGTGCTGATGTTTACATTGCAGGAAACTGAACTGGGCTCAGCCACCTCTGAGAGAACACAGCTGAACCGGAACCAAGCACAGTCTCTGAGGCCTTCAGGGACCTGACAAACTCATCTAAAAGTGAGGGACTTGAATTCAGAAGGTGTACAATTTATTATGGACAACTGGTGTAAGATGGTGGTGTAAGTTCATTTTGCTTTTACAAGCAAAGAGCTTGTGAAGGTTGCAATGTCGCTGATTGTATATGTCTCCCAGCTGATACTAGGAGAGGACTGGACTCCTTTCAGTTGTGGGTACAAGAGGAGACAGGAGGGAAGTAGAGAGGAGGGGTGAGTCAGTGCAGTGACCCGCATTACTGCTTTTTCTAACAGTTGAACAGCTTAACCTCAACCATTCCAACTTTCCCCACAGGGAGTTCATTTGTGTTCCATGCATCCACTTGGGTCTCTGCCAGGAACCTTGTGGGAAAAGCACCAAAGTTCACGCCCAGGTTCCTAGCTTGCAGCTCGATGACAAACCAACCCCCTTCATCCCTCAACCCCTTCATCCCTTTTCCTCAACTCCATCATCCCTAACACCCCTCATCCCTCACCTTGACCCTTCATCCTTCAAACCCCTCATCTCTCACTTCATCCCTCAAACCCCTCATCCCTTATCCTTCTCCTCTGTCTTGACATCCTTCTGCTCACTCCCTACCATTCCTCTGCACATGACCCTGTTCCCATCTCCTGCAAATCCTGTCACCATCACCACCAAGTTTAATGTTTGAATGCATTCGAATGATACTTAATCTTGGTTTAGACTAGAAACTAAAGTGAGGTTTAAAGAGAGGTTTAAATTTAACATTTCTTAATTTTGAGTTACTTTGATGCAACATAATTGATATAATTGGGTTTAAAAATGAATCCTTTCTGGTGTAGCCAAGCCTAAGGGGTGTTTTCAGTGGCAAAAGTCAGAAACTTCTAAATCATACAAATACAATATATCATACAATATGTAATATTTCGTCTGTTACCTGAAATACTCTTGAAGAGCTGTGGTTTTCTACTGGGGTTGGCCTTGTCATACTCTCGCACCCAGATGTTGAGAACATCATCAGGTGCACCAGTGTTATGGAGGAAGAACTGCAGGCACTGGGTTCCAGGTTTGGGGTAAAGCCAACGACTTTCCAGGAATGCACGGTCACCAGCTTCAGCAAAGGCCGTGCTGAAGTGCATGAAGTAACCTTTTCCTGAGGGCAGAAGGAGACAACAGTGGTAATGTTGGCTTTCAGAAGTTTGTCATATTACAGTAAAAAAAGTAAAAACTATGTCCGTTCTGTATGATCACCTGTTAATATCTCAGCATATAATATATATGAGATATAGTGGAATAATGAGTTTCCTTAGCAGAGAATGAAGTCAGAATCCCTCTGTGTGTGCTGTAATCAGAGCCTCTCTGTTCTTTGTTTTGGTAGCTGGTCTGGCCTTGTGTGCATGTTAGTGCATGTGAGTCCCTCCCTGTGACACTGTCGCTTTGAGGAGAGTGATACAACAACTGTTTCTTTTCACATCTTGCTGTGTGAATTAAGAGCTGGTGAATGTTGAAACAGTGAAAATACAAATCAAGATGGTGATGATGAGTTTTGTTTTTGTTGAGTTTGAATGGTGTGTGTTTTGCAATGATCTCTAAGATGCTGTGTCTGGTTGCATAAAACCACTTCATGGGGGGAGGCACATGACAAATTGATTAGACTGCTGCGGGCTGGATATACGTACACGTAGATGTCTACTATGCACTTCTTCTGTTGTTCACCCTTTCTGAATTGCCATGTGATGGAACTGTGAGCTAACTTTTTTAAAAGTGAACCCCAGTTTTCACTGAATGTCCATTGTTTTTCCCATCTGCATTTCAGGAACTTTGTCTCTGATTGGCTAGTACTCGTTGTCTGGAGGCTATTTTGCATGGATATGAATACAGGTGTGCCTTGAAGTGTTGGCTTGCCCTTTGGTGTGCCTTGGCCACAAAAAAAGTTTTAAATCCACTGTTGTTGTGCATCTAGTAGCAATTAATTTCCTATATAACCTTTAAATAAAAACACAAAGAGTTTTCATGCTGGTGCTGGAGGGTTTTAATGGTACCATATTCAAGAGCCTACCACTATTTAGTTGAAAGATGAAAAATAACTATCATTATCTTGGTTAAAATGATGATAATGAGTGGCCCAAAGTTCTTCAGGCAGCACAGTGGTGGAAAGCTTTTTAGCTTATAGCAGTAAATCCCAGAATTATCTTTTAGCTTTTTATAGCAACTGATGAAAGAAACCCTCTCTAAATTGTATCCAATAAACCACTAATACATTGATATTTATCTTGACACCTAATCACTGTACTTTGTACAGATTATGTAATCACCTCAGGCACCTTTGACACTAAACACCAGGGTCGGGTATCTACTGTATGAGGCTAGATAAGGGAGCAAGAAGTGATGAGCTTTTTTTTTGTATAACTGCTAACTAGATAACCAACACAGAGATGTGTATGTTCAGTGAGCAGTCAGTCTTTAGGTCCATTTATTTATTGTGAATATTTATCATTTTAATACTGTTTAATATTATAACATTATAGTAAAATCATACAAGAATATACTCTATATTCTTTATCTGCATTTGCTATTGTTGCATTCACACACTGAAATATTCAAACCCAGGATGTCTGAGAGTTCTGGATATTTTGTGAGATATTTGGTATCAAGGACTTTGAATTAAGTTCAGCATCATGTCCGCAACATGCATTTGTAATGATTAACAGTCACCTTTGCATTGTCCCATGTTGGAGAAGTCTGTCTGAGGCCCTCCACTCACAGAACTATGTTGTTCCCACTTTCTGTTGCCAGGACCCTGAATCATCCCACAAATGTTCTCCTCTTCGAAGTTACAGCTTTCCACAAAAGTAGAAGGCTTGGCTATGGAAAGAAAACAGACATAATTTCATCAAGAGTGCAGTAGACTTTAATGACTAATGACAAGTGACTAATCAATGACTTCTGTCTTCTTTTATCTCGTTGGTTTGACTGGAACGTTTTTGTTTTTTAATTTTATCAATTCTGAATGCTACTAAAATCTAGGTATTTATTAATATGTAGATAGATTTATTATGAAAAAAACTGGGGCTGTCAAAGTTAATGCGTTAATAATGCATTACTGCAAATTCCTTTTAACAACACTATTTCTTTTGACACACCATTAACAACCCATAGTTTGAATCAGAAGTGAGCTTCCCTGTCACCTGACAATGTAAACAGGCTTGTCTGTTTAGGCAACTGGCTCAACGCGAAGAAACAGAAGTATATAAGGAGGGAGAGGAGAGAGTGCTAATCGAGCTGCAGCTCCACCTGAAACCACGTAAAAGTAAAAAAAAAAAAAAAGCTGACCCACAGCAGAGAGAGAGGGAGAAAGCATGTAAATATGGACAGATGTTTCAATTTGATATAAAAACTTTATGATCATGAATCATAATGTCACTGTACACTTCTGTGGTGTGTGATTTTTTTTTTTAACTCCAAGTCCGATTTGTGTATTTTTAAAATACTTTATTACTTCATGCCAATTGATCATAACAGTGAGGGAGGAGATATGAGCTGCAGAGAGGAGGGAGGGTGGAGGTGAGTGTGTGAAGTACCAACCCATTTATTAATGATGAATCCTGATGTTACTGTACAGTTCTGTGGTTTAAACACTACAGATTAAAATATATGTCTCTGTAAAGACCAAACTGACTCGTCTCCTCCACAAAATGTTTGTCTCTGCACTGCATTGTTGTAAGTTGTGATGAAGAGTTCAGACTCTGTCTCTACTCTTCATCTCCTCAGTGTGTCGGTGTGCAGTGTGGGTTTGTCATGTTATTTTATGCCAAATGCAGTGCCTTTGAGGGTTTCTGGACAATATTCGTCATTGTTTTTGGTTAATGTATTTTATTTAATAAAATTATAATTGAATTACACTTTAAACACTTAAGGTATATGCTCATTTCATTTAAACTTTCAAAGAGTGTACAGTATACACCTAAGTCCAATTTTCTGTGCAGGTGATATGTCAGTCCTTCCATTAACTTCTGTGGAGGGAGTAGACACAGTACATAAGCAAGACAGTTCACAGAGAGTGGAGGGATAGGGTTGATGGATTGGCCAAACAAACACAGGACTTCCACACAGGAGAACAATGACAGTGTCCAGTGTGAGACCACAAGTTAATTGACATAAACAATGTCAACCACATGTTCGTTTTAGTTACTAGGGCAACAAAAGTCACCTGCTAATAGATGATGATAAAGGTCACTTGACTATGGATCTAATAGATCATTCTATAGGTCCTTTATGGAGCAGGGCCTTCAGGATCTTTGTTATTCTTAGCATCACAAGGTGTCACAACTAGATGCCATTCTTGTTATTAATGAATGTACACTAGTGCATCATTCTCAATTACTATTTGACCTAAACTTACTATTATTTCTCATATATTGTTTGATGGACGAATTGACAGGTCAGGTAACTCACTGCAGTTGTAGAGACGGTTGAGCTTGGTAAGGTCACTAGCACTGAATCCCATCCGCTGACCAATCACATCCATGAAGTGTGGGATCTTGGTGACAATGGTGGGCTCAGAGCCGATGTTAAAGGCCGTCTTACTGTAGTGCATTACAGAGCCATAGTCATAGGGAACACCCAGAGCACTGGACAGGGTGTCATCGTACGTCTTGAAGTTGTGTTCTTTACCTGAGGAAGGCATAAAAAGAATATCAGGAAGAAGTCAACTCTTTGATATTAACTTTTACAAAGATGGATAAAACGACAGTATTGCAAGCAACTGCCTATTGTGTTGTGTAAAAATGTATTCAGATAGTAGATGGGCATAAGGAAAAAATGCAGGAGCTAATTGTTTTGTTTAGGTACTGAGCTGTAATTCACTGCATTACAAGTCAGTATTACCTGGTTCAATGCGATCCCACATGATGGTGACGTAATCATCACGGTCAGCTCTGGACTGCTCATGCCAGAAGCCCAAAGCGTGCAGGAACTCATGCTCAACAGTTCCTAGACGATCACAGTTTCTACCAATGGACAACCGCTGCTTCCCCACATGCTGGTTGCCAACAGAGGAGTAGCATCTACAGAGAGGACAGCAAAGTAGTTTATTATACTGGAACTAAAACTTCACTTAGTGCCTTTTTTTCTTCTCTGTGGGCTTACACTTTTTAACAATTGCTTAAGCACAATTTTGAAAACAGGGCTCATTTTGTCAAAACACTACACACAATTCACACAACCACACACACGTAGTGGAACACCTCAGATGTTTTGCAGAATGATACACTTCATTCAAAACTGTACAAGAATGAGTAAAAACCCAACTTTGTCACCATACAGCACACATTTGCCTCATATGATCTGACTTTGTTTGAACCAGTTAGACACTGGTGTACTTAATCTAAAACATGTTTAGCATTTCTACTTTTTTATGAAAAGTCTGGCACACTCCCCTTTCAGAAGCTGAAAAAAAAAGTTTGCACCCCCTGCCTCACAATTTTTTATCATTAATAGTAATCAGGGGAAGAACTGCTAAAATATTCAAACGATTAATTTTAGTGAAATAAAGTGTAGAAGGATAGAATGAGCAAATGTTATTTCCCCTACATAAACCATATTCACTCATCTTTCACTCTGTTCTCCCCTGGTGCCCTGCAGTGGCTCTGCCCCCAGTTTGGGAATCACTGTGTCAGGGTAAAGTACATGAATATATAGATCAAACACAACACATAACAGTGCTACACACTGATGAAAATATTATTTCTCTCCACATTGCAAAATCAAATAATTCATTCATACATTTCCAAAGTTTGCATTTTGCACTGGAAATCAAAACAGAACATTCTAAATAGAATAAAGAACATAAACACAGCAGCAACGTGTGAATAACAAAACAGAAAATATGAATTACACTCAGGCTTTGACCTACATTGTACTGATTTGTGCTCATGTCAGAATATCCAAGTTACTGCTGCAACAGCAGATCTGTTGAGGTCAAGCTGAACACTGTCCAGCTTCTCTTTGTGTCAAACCTAAAATTTACATCATGGTCAACATATGGTGCACATTTGATAACTTTGCTACAGGTAAACTCACCTGCTGTCTCTTTATAGTTCTCATGCCTGACTGGAGAGTTTACAGTTAAGCAGCTAAGTGTCTGTTCACCTGACAGCTTTGTTTGATCCATTGTTTGAATTGTGTTGTATTTTGAAAGGGCAAAGAAGTGAAATGATATTAGATTTGTGTGTCTAATATAGAGGAGAGTGTTCAGGGATTTGAAAAACACTGCATTCAGTATTTAGCAAAAAATGTGAGGCTGAGAATGTGCTTATATTTCTGCAGATCAGGGCTGAGGTTTTGCTCCTTGAATGCCAGGTTTCACTAACTGTGTGTTATTATAAATTTTACTGTGTAAGTAATCGTAAAAAACTGTAAGGCAGTAAAAGTGGTCATTCAACAACCATAATTCCAATTGTTCATTTTAGCTCTGTTTTGATCTGTAACAACTCCTGATAAATTCTCCATTGTCACAGGTGCACCACCAAGCTTGCACACCCAAAAATTAGATGCTGAAATTTTTTTTTAGCTATATCTTTACTAAATCCATAACCTTGCATAGTCTGCAGTTAATGCTAAGATGGTACCCAACCTTTTTCCCTTGGAGCCCCCTCTGCACACGTGTGCACAAACACCAAAAGAATAAGTCATTCATTCCAATGAGATTTGATTTGTTAATACAAATTGTGTCTATTCTTAGAACCTTTATCTTTGGTAAGTGTCTCTTTTCTGGTATAAGCTGAATATTTTTTTCTCATAACAAACCAACAGATTATAAACACTCACCAAAAGAACAATAATGATTCATCATCACAGAGCTTTAGAGCTCACAGAGTTGTGGCCTATAAATACCTTATTAAAATGTTTTGGATACAGACTTTTGTATGAATTGTGATTTTAAATAACGTGCAAATCTAACTTTGATGACCTAAAGTCTTCAGGAACCCCTGTGATTTCTGGCATCCTCAGAACCCAGGTTGGGAACCAATGTGCTAGAATACTTAAGAGGTTAAATATCCTCTTTTTTTTAAAGGGAATTTACAGAGACTCTGGAGTCTCTTAAAAAAGTAATTCAATCATTGAAGGCCAAGTCACACCATATTAGGTAGGCTGAGTCCCAATCAAGTTTCATGTAAATGTCATTTTGGGAAATGCTGTGTAGATTCTAGACTTGTATAGTTGATAACTTTTTACTTTTTATACTGTTTTTACACTGTTATGGCTATGTTGCTTTATAGTTTTGCTTGTAGGCATACTAGGTAGCTAGGTACTTGAACACACTATTTCAACTAATTTCACAACTGCATTTATGAAAGAAAACAACATTTTATTGAAGGTAAATGTCAAAATTTACAATGACCACTGTTGATAAGGAATTCTTAATTATTAGGACCTTTTTGGAAAATTGGCCAATATTATACATATACACTTTTGTTGTTGTTGTTATTTTTTGTTTGTTTGTCTCAGCGTGTTGCCTAAGGTTTTGCTTTTAGGGCTCCAGTTAAAAATAACAACACGTTTTGTTTTTGTAAACAAAAAAAATATGTAGTATGTGTTGATTTTCACAGAGTGGGGAAGTGAGATCAGATCACATGTGGTCATTCAACACAGATGTGGAGATACATTCTAATGACAGGTGTGAACTCAGAGCCAAACACTTGTGATTAGATCACCCAGTATGCACACTGCCAGGTGTAATAGTAATTTGACATATTGTGTGATAAAAACATGACTTAGTTCAGCTTTTAACATCTGTACAAGATGCAGTATGAGTGTGGGCATATGCTGTGCCAGGATACATTCGACCATAAAATGCGTAATAAGCACGGATCTAGTTTTGTCTTGTTCAGCAACACAGTTTATATGACGTAACAACATCAGTCTGAAGCTCAGCTCACCCACTGCCTTTGAAAACAGAGATGTAGTTCTGCTCTCCTTTCCATGGTGTGAAGTCAATGCAGGTCTTCAGTCTGTACTGGTCAAATGCCTTCAGGATCACCCCCTTTGCATTCATGTCTACATGTTACGAAATGTGAGACAAAGAAACATGAAAAGGCATCCTAATTTGGTCTATATCCATAATAACATGCTACATATACTGTGAATGTGATTTTCCATAACCACACAGTGTCTTACCCAGACTGTCCTCTAAGTAGTAGGGAATGGATGTTGGCCAGCGATACTTATCGCCTATGATAGAGTTTCTGCTTGATGTCTAATAGGAGGAAATGAGGGAAACGACAGGTGTACAATCATACATAAAAGTTACAGTTCTTACAAAATGAGACCTGAGACCAAATTTTCTCTGAATACTGAAACTACTGCCTATATGTTTATTACATCTGTGCATTTTCATTATCCAAAACAGTGATTTTCAACCACTGTGCTGTGGCACACTAGTGTGCTGTGAGAGATTGTCAGGTGTGCCATGGGAAATTATCCAGGGGGGGTGTGCAATGCCTGCAATGTAGTCACTACAATGTAGTCACTGCATGGCAGAGCATGGCAGAGTAATTAAATACTCTTCCAGGTCAATAGGTGGCAGTAGGGAGCGCAATAATGACCTTAATAGAATTAGTGATGTATGCGAGACGTGGCAGTGACAGCAGCGATGGATAAATATTTGAAAAGGAAAAATGCAGACTCCGAACTGGGCCCTGGACAAAATTCTAACCCAGATGAAGAGCCTAGTACAAGTGGTGGTCAAAAGAAAGCAAAAACGGTGAGCTCAAGGCAATACAGCGAAAGTTATCTTTCGTTTGGATTTACTTTCACCGGTGATCTGACTGCACCCATGCCATTATGCTTGGTGTGTGGGGAAAAGCTATCCAACAGTGCCATGATCCCAAGCAAGCTTAAACGCCATCTGCAAACGAAACACCCATCACTTCAAAACAAGAGCACAGACTATTTTGTTTGCCTGCATGAACACACTGAGTAACTTTAATGAGAAAAACCACAAAGGTGTCTGAGAGAGTTCTCAAAGCTAGCTACTTAGTAGCTGAACTCGTAGCCAAATCAAAAAAGCCACACACTGTGGCAGAGACATTAATACTACCTGCCTGTAAAGCCATTGTGAACGAGATGCTTGGCCCTGCTGCAGTTAAAGAAGTAGCCAAAATCCCTCTCTCAGATAACACAATTGCCAGACGTATTGATGACATGTCTGCAGACATCGAAAGTGTTGTCTTGGAAAAGATACGCATCAGTGGGAAATTTTCATTGCAACTTGATGAGTCTATGGACATTAGTGGACATGCTCAACTCTTGGCAAATGTGCGTTTTGTGGATGGAGACGCCATCAGAGAAAACTTCCTATTTTGCAAGGCATTGCCAGAAAAAACAACAGGAGAGGAAATGTTTCGGGTCACATCAGAATATCTTGAACAAGGAGGACTTAAGTGGGAAAACTGCACGAGTGTCTGCACTGATAGAGCAGCAGCCATGGTCGGGCGCACCAAAGGCTTCATTAGCAGAGTGAAAGAGAGACACCCAGATGTAATCATTACACACAGTTTTTTGCACTGCGAGACGCTTGTTACCAAGACTTTACCCACAGACCTAGTTCCTGTGCTGGATGATGTTGTGCACATGGTAAACTTTGTAAAGACAAGACCTCTGAAAAGCCGCATATTTGTATCTTTATGTGAGGAAATGGGAGTGGAGCATAACGCCTTATTGCTCCATTCAGGGGGTCCGATGGTTGTCGCGCGGCGAAGTGCTGGCCTGTGTGTATGAGCTGCGTGAGGAACTAAAAGTGTCTTTGACTGATGAGAGGTCCGATGACGCAAGGCTGCTTGCAAGTGATGAGTGGTGCACAAGGCCGAAATGAAAACCTGCTCACAAGCACAGATAAAATAAATGGATTCTGTTCAAAGGTGCACCTCTGGCAACACCATCTGGAAAGTGCCAACCTTGAAATGTTCCATCTCACCCAGAAATGGCAAGGACATGTCAACACTGCTGCGTTGTGTGAGATTATAGGAAAACTCTTGAGGAGAAGTTGTCATTTTATTTCCCCTCAACCTTCACTGAAAGCTTTAGGTGGGTTAGGGACCCATATAGCTCAGCAGCAGTTTTTGGAAATGACATGACTTTGCAGGAGCAGGAGGAACTAACTGAACTGAGACAAGACCGTGGTTTAAAGCTAAGCTTTGCTGATCTACCTTTGGACAGTTTTGCTGACTGCTGCCAAGGAGTTCCCCATTCTGGCAAACAGAGCTATTTTGACATTGCTCCCATTTTCCACATGATATGATGACATTTTCACATAGATATGTTTCCACACAACATATCTATGTGAGCTGAGCTTTTCAAGCATGACTGCTATTAAAACTAAAAACGGAGAGAGACTGAGAGCTGTTGAAGAAGAGCTTTGTGTGTGCCTTTCTTCAGTTCCTGCCAGGATATCAGCTTTGTGTTCATCTAAACAGGCCCAGGTTTCACACTGAGTGAGTATAAACAAATTAAGAGACTAAATTGTCATTATAAATACTGTATTAGACTACAGTGTGTCGTTTTGTAACATTTTTGGTTGGCGGTGTGCCACAGGATTTTTTAAATGTAAAAAATGTGCCATGGCTCAAAAAGGTTGAAAAACACTTAACTATAACATGTACCCACAAGGATAACATATACACAAAGTGTACATCAACGTCTCCACACCTTTACAGATGGAAGGGAGGTTGTTGATGTACATGCTGAAGAGCAGCAGGATTAAACCTTGTGGCACTCCCAAAGTGCAAGCTCTCATGGGAGTTCCTGCATATAGTGCTCAAATATGGAATTATATTTGAGTTCTCAATGGAACATTTGAGCACTGAATAAGGTTTTTGCAAGCACATTAAATATATTTTTGTCAAGAAATTATTTTAACACAAATAATCATTTAATTTGAGATCAAAAAAAGGGAAAAAGAGAAATATGGGAGCACTCTCTTTTCAAATAATTTATATGTAGGATTTGCAGCTTTGGGCCTTTGGTGTGTGTGGACACTAGCTTACGTCCTCCTGTTGGATGTCTCCCTCCAGCAGGTCCAGCCCAGCCGCTGCAAAGTAACATTGTATTGGTTGATGAAAATCCTCAGAGGCATTGAAATATCTTACAATGCAGCAACACAAAAGTAATCCACAAACCTTCATTGATGTTGAAGATGTCCCAGTCATGGCCTTCATCAACATCAGTTTCTGCAGGTGTAGAATCAATGATATGGAATGGGATTACAGTAAGTATAAATATGATCTTTTTTATCATCGTACTGTGTACTTGGTGCAGTTAGGACTGAATCCCACTCCACTGACATAATGCAGTAGTGTGGACATGAGACATTACTTTACTTTAACTTACACTTTATACATGTTACATATACTTTAATATATATTTATTCCTAAATTTAAATTCTGGCTCTAGTTGAAGGATTCATTTGCAATAACAAGACATCTACGCTTTTTTGGACAGTCCAGGAAATATCACACTGTTGTTGAATTTTTCTGATAATTCAAATTTCTTAAATTTTCCTTGTGTCTTTTTCTAATTTTGCATTCAGGGAATATTAGTCAAATTGGTGTTGGTTATATTTGTTTTAAGAGTGGTTTTATTTAGTCCTTTTTTTCAAATGAAGTGTTCATTATGAAATTTAATGGACTGTTCTAAGATTTAATGGATTGTTTCGAGATCTGCTGGACTACTGTCCAAATTGTTTTGAGGGACAGATAGGCACGGATCTCTTTCAGGTGTTCAAAGTACTGACACCTCAGCCAGTGAAATACATTCAACTGGGAAGAAGGACATGAATCATGCATGCAGTGCAATACAAGACATTGGGTATCACACATCATGTATGTAATGCCAAAAGATCATGAGTATATAGAGCCAATCAGTGTATTTTAAGACTTGTTACTCAAGTTATACTCAAGTTTCTGTGTCTTTTGATGGTAATTCACCTGAAAATCACAACATGTGACTCACCTGAATCACCTGTTAGCTTTGCTGCAACCTAGTAAAAACATCAGAAGGCATATGAATCAAATCAACAGAGAACACTGATGACATGATGTCAAGTTGCATCCTGGGAGGCAACTTTTGTACTCGCTTCTACTTACCAGTCCCAGGCCCACAAACAGAATGATCCACCGGAGTGCCATGACTCCAGCTGCAGATACACACTCACTGTGATGGTTCAACCTGCCTCAGCCCTGCTGTGTCTGAAAAAGTGTTGTCACTTTGTTTTTGTACACAGGAAGAAACACAGGACATGCAACATTCACATGCTCTGGTCATCTTTATGACTCAGGTTGACAGAGATTACATGGTTGTCAAATTAATTATTAATTCAATATTCATGATTAGCTTATCTAAGTGTTGTAGCCTCGCTAATAAACATGCACTGGTGCAGGTGGTTTACAAAAGTTGAAAAATAAAGTACACACACAGAGAGATGTTACCTTACCTGTTAGATTTGTGACACCCTTTGAATCAATAGGAACAGCAGACCACAACAGCATAGAGTATCTAAACTCTCAAAATGAAGTTTGGCAGGTTGTCATGATAAATAAATCCATGACCTGAAACAAGGGTCAAAGTTTCAGTCTACCTGTAGATAAAGTAGATAGGAGACACATTCAAGGCACTGAGGTCATGTATGTTGTATGGAGATTTAACAGCCTAGGGATCATAATAATTATTAATAATAATACAATTTAATACAGCAAATAAAACCAACTAAGTCTTATTCCTGGAAGTGTGGCGAAAGCTTTCATAAATACCCAAATAACTGAAAAGAAATGACAAAAAAAGGCTGCTTAGAGGTCAACTCATGACCTCAGCATTCCTAAAGGCCCTACCCATGGCCCCTCACAGATTAAGAGACAATGGGCCCCTACCACGGTATGTGTAGTTGTTTTGTGCCTTTTTGTGATTCACTTATTGTCTCTTTGTAGTTGTTATGTATCCTTAATGTCTCTTGCATTACTCTATTGTTGTTCTGTTCTGTTCTCAATGTGTTCATTTTAATAATCCTTGTGGTTGTTGTGTTTCTCTTTGTAGTTGTTTTGTCTCTTTGTGGTTGTAATGTGTCTCTCTGTAGTTCTTTTATGTCTCTGTGGTTGTTTTGCTCCCTTTTATCCTTGTTTTGTCTTTCTTTGTTGTAATTTTGTGTCTCTTCGTAGTTAGATTGCCTCCTTGATCTGTCATGATACAGATAATACAGCTAATCACAGGGTTTGTGAACTGTAAACCATCATAAAACAGTTTACATAATCCAAATTGTATGATATCAAACTGTGACCATTAACCATTATATAAGTATAATAAAAACATTTGAAGGGCCCAACATTATCAAGGGGTAACAAGAACATTGTGTTTATTTGACGGTACAATCATTCATGTCGTCAACAAACCTGTTTGGATAGAAAATTTAAAATTAATCACAGGCAGCATTGGTGTGATATGTGAAATTCTGAATAAGAACTAGTAAGCCTGATTAAGCCCAGTAGTAGAAAATTAGTTTTATTGTTTTTTTCCTTCTCCCTATTGTATCTGAAAAGGCTGCTACCAACCAGTCCTTTGGTGTTAAAGGTCCCATATTATGCCCCTTTCTGTATGCCCCTTTATAGGTCTCAGAGGTCCTCAAAACCTGCTTTTGGAGTTTGATTCATAAAACAGCACTCAGATCATGCAGGTCAGCATGCCTCTATACCCCTCTATTTCAGCCTCTTTAAATGCAAAGGAGCTGTGATTAGTCATGGCCCTCTCAAGAGGTGGGCGTGGCTTGAATCAATGAGTCCAAGCTGCTGCTGAACGCCAACATGGACATGGCTGGTGTCAGACGTGGTAGAGTTCAAACATCCAATTTTGATCCAGAATGTGATCCAGATGGAGCCTCCTGCAGAAGTTCAAACACTGCAGATGTTGCAGGACGTGTCTGATCACGTAAGGTAAGGTCTGGTAAGTCAACAATTTTGTGTGTTGTGATACTTTACAATCAGTCAATGTGTGTGTTGGTACAGTTTTAAAATGTAGCTCAGCAGCTCATGCTGATTGTAACTCACTCCGCTTGTTCATTATTGAGGGAAATTTTGGCAAATGAGTGACATTATAATTTGTGAATATAGTTAACTGTCATGAGACACGTTAGTACTCTGTAGACAAAGGACCTCTACAAGTGTTACAGGTATCCTTACTGACATATTTTGATGATTGCTGACAATAAATTATCTTTTTGTTTTGCAATATTCTCTTCAGAGATGACTATCAAAATAGAGTCCTTTATGTAGCCACAATTTTTTTTTTTTATCATAATACTGAACTTGTTTTGGTTTACGTAAAATGCATCGGTCTGTCTGTATCATTTATTATCATTTTATCATCAGTTTTCAGAAGTCAAGGCTGTGTGCTGTGGTTTGTAAACTACACTGTGCTCCGTCTCCACATAATGTGCAACAATTTACCTGTTCCAGTATTATGCATTTGAAATTTGGCAAAGCTTCCTGCCTGTCCTCCACAGCTTGTCTAATGTCTTTCAGGTTTGAATTTCATAGACCTTATATTTTGTTGAAATATTTAAATTTTTCTAAATTTTGTGGATGTGCTCACAACAGATCTTAGAATAGACTCTGGATGAGCTGTAAAATTATTTTAAAATCAATATTTTGTGTCAAATTTATTTCATTGTAGTCATTGTATATTAAACAAGCATAATGTACAGTGAGCAGGTCAGTGTGAAATAAACCCCTTCATGATGAATTAAGACCCTCTGCTTTGTGTCAGGGTAATGCGCCCCCCATCTCAGGGTTTATTTCACAATACTGACAGATATGATTTTCACAATATATTGTTACAGTTGTATTTATGAAGACAAATATGTCAGATTCTTTACAGTTTGTTTTACATTACTTCAGTGGGCATAACATTACAGTGTTCACAAACACCATGAATGGAGAAACACAGCCCAAAATAAGCAGATTTTGTGCATATTAAACATGAAGGAGATGTAGAAGTATTTATTGAATCATATATATATATATATATATATATATATATATATATATATATATATATATATATATATATATACATATATATGTGTGTATAACGGCATGCCATTATACATATATATGTATGTGTAATGGCATGCCGTTCAGGAAATTATTATATATATAATATTTTGTTTGTATAAGTTTGAATATATGGAATGAAACTGAATATATTGAATGAAAGTCTGAATATATGGAATGAAACTTGACATCATCAAGGCACTAGCGCCATCTTGTATTTTCTCTGTATGGATTGGATGCTGTAGCAAGAGCACAGTCAAAATGAGCGAGTCGGTGAGTCAATTTTGAGTAATGAAGACATAATTAACACCTTGGCTAATGCACATAGTCATGGTAACCGTACTAATTACCGCAGTACAGACGTAGAACTTGCTGCAATTTTTCATCGAGGGAGACCGAGGGCAGGCTCAGGTCAGGCTGCGCCTGCATTTGAGGCTGTGCTTGCATTCCAGGCCATGGCCTCGATAAATACAGAGTCAAACTCAACTTTCACCTCAGGGGAGTCCCTGACAGCAGCCCCTAAATACAACCTTCGCCCTTTTTCACAAAAGGGACCAAGATACAGGACGTAAGAAAAAGCGCATTTGGCACACACGTCTCCAAAATCACAAAAACCTTCATTTATGTTCACTCTTGTCACCACAGAGGAGTGTGGATTTGTAAAGTGTCCTTTGAACATATATTACATATATACATACATTTTTTTTATCAGCAAATAAGTGTATTGAAGTTAAAAATGCGCACAGGTCTCCACAATCAAAAAACACTTTTCATTAATGGTAAACAGCATGCGCGCGTTTGTGTAAAATTATTCTCACTAATAAGAAATGAGGAATTAAAATTGTTTTTATAAAGTCTATTAAATATCAACAGACCTGCAGAGTGCACACAGGACATGATCACAGCTGTCAGATCATTTTTGACAGATCAGTCACCCGACTACTGGAGCAGCTGTAGTGATTTTATTGAGATCCAGAAAAACAAGGATTGAACAGTCACGGTCTTATATCATTATATCTCACCTGAGGAGAAAACGGCATGTGTACTTCTGTCAGAGTCTAATGCTGGGTGGATAATCTGTCGCGTAATTTTACGCACTGGTTGAAGCTGCACTTCAACCTGGCTCTGGTGAGTTCTTTCAGATTGAGGTTTCGTGGCCAGTTTCTGTTCTACCCCGCTCCTCACTCATCTCCCCCACTCCTGTTCACTGCGTCCTTCTTCAAGAGCTTCAGCCAGTGGAGCTGCATAATAATGATGATGATAATAATCAATTATAAAATATAACTTCAAGGTGCTTCACTGTAAAACATAACCAATTACATATCTGCATGACTTTTAAGGTTAATGTATTGTATTGCTTTTTGCAAATGTTCATGTAAAATGAATTTACACATGAAGCTGCTTTGGAAATGTTCTATCGTCTCCATATATTGTGTGCGCTCACACCTTCACTTCTCCAGCGAGGAGATCCGTCTCCTGGCTTTAAAAATCTCACTCTCTTTTTTTCTTATTCTTTTTTTCTCCTGGTAAATCCGCCGTCATTCTGCCATCGCTTGCGCACCTGGCGCACTTGATTCTTAAAAGTGATGAGAGTTGACTTTTTGATTGGCTGATTACATATTTGGCCTAAACTCATCCATGAATTAATGAAGGCACTTGGGTACCGCTGATAGATGTGTTGTTGGCGCAAGGCGCGGGACAGGACAGGATGCTGCTGACGCATGACGGCAAGGGTGGATTTGGACACATCTTGATTGTGCCACTTGCGCTTGAGATCTGAGTAAGATAGGGCCCAAGCCCTGTGAAAATTATGTGAACAACAAAAAATATACAACAATATACATAAAAGTGGAACACATAATGTACAACACCAATAATGCTGAAGATCGGTGAGTAAGTGTGATCAATATTGACAATCAGCCACTATAATAAATAATTCATTGCAGTTCAAAAATAAATTTACTGTCAAAATAATTACCTGTTTGTAAAGAGAAAAAATGAATATACAGTACATGCTTGAATGTTTAATGTAATAATAATAATAATAATAATAATAATAATAATAATAATAATTATTATTATTATTTTAAATTTCTTTTATCTTTCTCAGGTTTCAAGCTCAGTTAAGCTGTCCTCATCCTGCTCAGTCCTTCACTAAAGAGGTGATTCTGCTACCAGATCACAGAGTTACCCATGTGCCAAGGCGAAAATGACCATGTAAGGTCAGCTGTAGAATTTGGCTGTGACTGGAATGCCAGCAAGGTAATAGAGGAAATAACAGTGGCTTTCCAGCCAGTTGTGGAGGGATGCAGGTAAGCTTTGAGTCTGTTTTGTCAGAATTGGCACCTGTTTTATATTATTTACATTTCTGTGCGATAATAATATGAAACACTATGAAAGGTTCATTTTGAGTGTGTGTGTATTTGTGTGTTGTAAATTTGAATAGTTTTTACGTGCCATTTTGCTGCTGATCTTTTCTGACGAGCTGGGATTTGTAACAAAATACAAACAATTCAGCCTTTTTTCCAGTACATTATGGTTGTATATATATGTTGTGACAAGTCCTTCAAACTTATATTCAAATAACTTTTTTTTAATACACACATATACACATATACATACATATAAACATACATCAACAACAAAACAAATAACAACAACAATTAAATAATATTGTCATCCTTCTTCTTCTTCATCAACTTTCATTGAAGGTTGACACACCAACAGTTTCCTTCCAGCATTTCTCATTTTATTTCTCCATGCCAAAGGCACTGCAGCTATCAATTGATAATATTCAAATTGTGAACAAAGGACTCCAAATATTTCACAAAATAATTCATATGAATAGATATTACCATTCACATCCGTTATATCATTAATAAAAATAATGCCTTTTTAAACAAATTGTTCCCAAAAGATTGGTAATCTGTTTAATTATATTGGAATTAAACCATAAAATTTGCTGCAAAATGGCATCAATGGAGTCTGGTGGAAAATACTGGAAGTGCAACCAAGCTTGACCCATGTCTTCGAAAAAGGGTGATAAATTGATGAAGATATATATTGAAAATGTCTTTTTGAGATCTGGACAAACGGAAAAATTTATATTTAAATATTGGATGAATGTCCCAAATTAATTGTGAAGAATTCCACTCAGGATTCCAATATATTTTCTGTGACCATGATGCTTTTAATGCCAGATTTAATGCTTTAAGATTGACTAACTTAACTCCTCCTTCATCCAAACCATTATACAGATATTGCATGGTATTGTAAATGTAGAACCATGTAAAGAACCTATTCGCAAAATAATACATTTATCATAATTTGGCTTCAAAGCATTCAAATAGTTGTCTTTCGGTGACAAAAGGAAAATTGTATCATCTGCATATAATGAAATCTTTGATTCATGTCCATAACTATCTAAACCTTTAATATGAGTGTCATTTCTAATTTTTATCACTAATGTTTCTATTACCAGTAAGAACAAATGTGGGGATAGGGGGCAACCCTGTCTGACACCCCTAGACAATGAAAAACTTTGTGACAGAATGCCATTGTTTATAATCTTACTTAATGGTTTATTGTATAGTGCTTTAACCCAACTTATCAAAGAGCTACCAAAATTAAAAAATTCTAAACATTTATAGATGTACTCCCAACTCACTTTATCAAAAGCCTTCTCAAAATCAGCCACAATAATTAGACTAGAGTTTTTTTTATCTTTTTCGTACAATTCAATAATTTCCAAGAGATGCCTGATGCTATCTCCAATGAATGTACCCTTGATAAATCCATTTTTTTATTCTAAAGGCAATTCATTTAGCAATATTCTATTATCATAACACAATAAAGTTAGAGGTCTCCAATTTTTTTAATTTAATTGGATCCTTGTATTGTCCATTTGCCTCTTGTTTTAAAAGAAGAGAGACCAAACCTTCCTGTTGAGTGCCACTCACTTTACCAATCTGAAATGAATAATTGAAGCATGCTAGAATGGGATCTTTTATATAATCAAAAAATGTCTTATAGAATTCAGTTGGAGTCCCTTCTAGACCTGGTGATTTATCGGATTTAAAGGAATTAATTGCTTCATAAAGCTCATACTCAGAAATCATACCTTCAGTCTTTTTTCTGGGCCTCTGACAATTTTTTATGATAAAAGGTTGGGAAAAAGGACTGATAAAGGCCCGGTGGTGGGCAGGTCTGTTCCTCTAAAGTTTAAATATTTTGAAGAAAGGATATTCCTTCTAAAAATTTCCATTGATGATGATAATATCGAACCATTCTCAGTCATTAACCGAGCCACATTTTTCCTTGCTTGATTTCTTTGCATAAGTTTTAAAAAAATAAGCTGTGCATTTCTCACCCTTCTCCATCCATGTAGCACTTATGCCACTGGCTTTTTTTATGTTAAAATCTCTCTAACTCCTTTTGTTTGTTGTCCAAGAGCTCATAGAGATCTGAGGGAGCTTAACTAACTTGATCAATCTTGACATTTAAACTATTTATTTCTTGTAATAATTAATTTTCATAACTTTTATTCAACTTGTGTTTCCAGGAAGAATATTTAATGGAACGTCCCCTTAATGAACATTTAATATGAGGATTGGCACTACCCGTATTGTACTTGAAAAACTCGGAAATAAATGTTTTAGTTTTTTCAACAAAAAGATCATCATCTAATAAAGACCGATTAAACTTCCAGAATCCCAGGCCTCTGTGGACATCATCATCATCTGTCTGGGTGTTATAAGTGCATGGTCTGAGCGCATATGTTCAGTTATGTCTGTCATAGATATTTTGGAACACAGTGAGAAGGATACAAGGAAATAATCAATCCAACTGGCCTTTTTTCCTACGCCAAGTATATCTGATTTTTTTTAGGGTTTTAAAATCGCCAGATGTCAGTTAAATCAAAGGTAGACATTAGCGTTTGAATAGCTTTTAAAGCTTGTGGATGATAATTATCTGAATGACATCCAGTCCTATCTGTCATGGAATTCATCACTTAAAATCCCCTGTAATAATAATATGGGGCCCACAACCTTTTAAGTTCTTGACAGTCTCCTGAATACATTCAAAAAATATTGCATCATCCGTATTAGGTGCATACAGGTTAACTAGACAGAATCGCATAGATTTGATTGTAAGATCTACAATAATCCATACCATCTGAATCTTGTAAGGTTATATTTTATTACTGGACCCATGACTAAAGAAAATATGTCCTCCCCACTCTTTCATCCATTTATTTAGGCAAAGAGTGCGTTTCTTGTAAACATATAATATTGAACATATTTTTATCTTTAAGCCATTTAAATATCTAATTTCTTTTGATATTATTAGCCAATCCATTGCAATTACAGCTACCAATAACCACTTTATTGTTATCCATAGGGTAAATTAAGCTTACTGTATTACAAGTGGAAATAGAAAAGAGTGTCCTGCATTATGTGAACATGAAGGGAACGCCCTAATATTTGGCCATTTGGAAAGATCAAAAGAAAGGCCAATTCATTCCGTAACATAAACATTAAACAATCACATGTAAACATGAACATGCTAACAACAAAACAAAAACAAAAACACAACAACAACAACAACAACAACACCATGAAACAAAGAAAGAAGAAGAAAAGAAAGAAAAGGACTAAAATAAATCAATACCTCAAATAATAAAACCAAGAAGAAGCCCTTAAGCACTAATAGCGTGTGGAGGCATAATTTAGTTAGGTCAGTTCAAATATCAAATGTATGGCAAGCGTAAATGCCCTTTTTGATTTTTTTTTTCTTTTATTCCTATATTAACTTTTTTTTTTCTTTTTCTTATCATGGAAAGCAGGGAGAAAGAGTTCTGACTTTTAGCAACAATATAATGAAAGAAGAAAAAAGGAAGAAGAGAAGAAAAAAAAATTAATTAAAAATTAATTAGACTAGGCAAAAAAAAAAAAAAAAGAGAACCAAGTCTTGCATTAAACCAAATCTTGCACTGTCAGAATAGTGTAGATCAGGATTAAATATTCCATCAACCAACTATGCGTCATTTAAATATCAATACTGATATTGGATCTCGATGTTGTTCATAGGTTAATATCAGTTTGCCTAAACATCTATTCTAAGCCTAGCCACCTCTACACTGTAAATTTTAAGAAGTTCACTTTACTTAAAAAAAAAAGTCAGGAAACCGATTGCCTCAAAATTCCCAAGTAAAGTAGATAACTAATTTTAAGTTGTTAAAACTGAAAATAACTCTGTTTAGACAACTTAGATAATGACAGTCAACTTAAGTGAAGTTAACTCAAAATCATTAGTTAAGTTGACTATAAAATTTAAATTCAGACAACTCAGATAATGGCAGTAAACTTGAGTACATATAACTCAAAATTATAAGTTAGGTTGACTGTAAAATGTCAATTTTGACTACTTAAACTTGTGAGTTATGCTATTTAAGCTGTACTCGTAAAAATAAGTTTTCCTTACAAGTTTAAGCATTCACATTACTAGAAAAATATCGGGAAACCGATTGCCTTGATATGTTTAAGTAAGCTGAACTTCAACTGATAAGCTATTGAAACAAAGACAGACAACATATTAAATGGAAAACAAAGTTTAATAATTTAACTTTTTTGTTCAGAACATGTGGAAAATAGAATCCATGTTGAAAAGTACTTTAGTTTAGCTTACATACAGGGGTTCTTAAACCTTTCTTACCAACTGAATAAAAGTGAGATGAAATGCAGTTTTTAATTAACAGTTAAAACAAACTTTTTTGGCTTTTAACCCCACTGGCAAAAGTTGCTCTTTATATTACATACAAAGGGGAAAAGGCCAAATCACACCATGAGGCAAAAATTGCAGGAAGTTGCCAAAAAGTCATAAAAACATGTACAATTACGAGAAAGTTAAGTATGTAATATAAAAACTTTTTCAGAAAATAGTGACACATGACTTTTTTTTGGGTCACCCTTCAATCTAATATTGAGTCCCTAAAACATCCCTCAGTCATTGAAACTCTGAGACTCCCTGCTTACATATCTCTGTTGACTATGGTGTGAACTATAAACTCAATAGTCAATTACAGGGCATAACATTTATCTTAACATCAATAGTGAACAGCAGATATAGCTCAACTCTGTTTCCAAGCCACTTATTGCATGACTGCAAAATAAAATCAATATTTTAACTGAATCTGCAACTGTAATTCTGATGTTTGTGACAGCTCCCACTAAAAACTGCTCAGAGCTTTCTGTTTTAAATTCTTAGTGGATGAGTTTAGAACTGCACTAGTCATTGACTTTCCTTTTTTTGCTTTTGTTTTCCCTTTTGTGACATGATTGTTCTTTAGCCGGTTATCTCTGACTTAATAACTGTTGAAAGTAGTGTTCACGTTTCTCCATAAGAAAATAAAACCATTCAGTGGTCTGAAAGGGCGATGAGGCTCCCTCTCACAGAAAAGGATTTAACAAGAAAAAAATATCACCTTTCCAATAAGGGTAGAGGTTTCAGTGTGACCCAAGATGTCACATCGCATTCATTACATTCACTGCATGAGAATAATTTTAAGTGATTGTATTTTTGGTTTAAGTGATTTATGTCCAAGTGAGAGAAGCACCCTTTGGATGAAGTCAGAGGTGTTGTTCAGTTGTTGAGGATACTCCAAATTCAGTGCGTGAGTCCAAAGAGCAAGCACATGGCATATGGAAGATTATCAAGGTCATCCATCACAACTCTTCCTTCCAAAATGATTGCGGTGCCTGAAGACTGAAGGTGCAGTGAGTCAAAGGACATGCGTTCGTCTTCAGGAACGATGGTCAGGATTCCAATGGCGATGTGAGACAAGCATGGGTCATCGCTGTCCTAAAACCAATAGCAGCAATACAGCCCCAATTACATATCAAATGTCACCTTAATTTTGTATGGCAGAAAACACAAGCCACTAAAAGTAACCTATATTCTGATATTAGATATTCAAGTAAATATGGCACATGCATAAATAATTAACAGATTGTTTAATTCATTCATGAGGATTAGGGCTGCCACAAATGATTATTTTAGTAATCAACTAGTCACCGATTATTTTTTGGGATTATACGTAAATTGCAGTTTAACAAGTTAGAGTCAAACAAACTGAAAAAGTGCATTCCACAGTAACAAAAAAATAAATTGCCAATAAATATTTACTATTTTTGAAAAGAACAGATTCGTAGGCTGAAAGATCTGTGAAAAAAAATCTGAAAAAAATATTAATCTGATAAATATTTAGAGCAGTTGTTTTGAGGGGACATTTGTGTCCTTAAGGGTAAATTTGTAACTTTTTTGAGAGGGTACCAGAGTGGACATCCTGTGATGTGGAATAAAAACTCAGTAATAAAGGCGACTTACAAAGCATGTCTTGAAGAAGTCTCCACTCTCATCTCCAAGGATGACAGGAAGGCCACGGAGGACTGCTGTTCGTTTTGCAGTAACATCTGTACTCTGAAAAATCACAAACACATATCACTCCTGTAGTAAAGGACAATCAATTAATAGCTCTGCATACACAATGGGGTTGCATTTTTTTGTTTCCCACATGGTAAAAACAACTAAAAAAAAAACTTTGTATCTGAGAAACTTGCCTCTGGTGTGACTTGTTGCAGATACTTCTGAAGTTTCTGGCCAACACTTCCCCCCTTGGTCTTGAAAATCTTGAAGAAGCAAGGAGTGTATTTGTCAAGTTCTTTGAAGAATTCTGTATTCAAGTTTTTGCTTGACAAGCGACAGAACTCTGCCAGAATCTAAAGGAAAAGTATGACAAATTAGTATTCAAGATGTCATCATATTGGACCTACATTAAAGAAAAACAAAAAAATCAGTAATCTGTATCTAATCTTTTGAGGCCAGTGCAATACTGTTTCCTCTCTCTGTTAATGCGACAAAGATGCCAGAGGGTGCGCGAGAAAGAGGACAGCGTCTATAGACGCTCTTCATGTGACTGACATCAAAGTTGTCATTTAAAGGAGCCGCAAAGCGGACTTTTTGACAACAGCATAGTGCTGCTTGCTCGTTGGCTTCTGCAGGCGCTCTCTCTCTCTCTCTCTCTCTCTATGTGTGTGTGTGCACATTTCTCTCTCTCTCTCTCTCTCTCTCTCTCTCTCTCTCTCTCTCTCTCTCTCTGTGTGTGTGTGTGTGTGTATCCGCTATTTTTCTGTGTGTTTTTCGGTTGATGCTTTGGCTGCTCAGGACGGCCGGGCTCTCATTGAAAATGAATTGACTTCCGGTGTCTTTGCCTTTTTTGGTGTGAACGCACAGTTATTAAGTGTTTTGTTACTATTTGATGAGACACTCGGATTTACAAAGATCAATTTCTAAAATCATGAAGTCACCCTCCACTCAGAAATGTTTCTCTTATTGTTCCTGTTTGAGTTGAATGTTTGGGCTTCAAAAGGCGGTTTTGCACATTCATCTGCAGAAAATATTGGGATTTCAATGAGAGGGAGTAGATATCATTTTAAGGATTTTTTCCCACGATAATTGTCTGTTTACTTTGTGGAAAAAACAAATTATTATTCAAAGTAGATATTTTATATACATCCTAAAACATGTTTGGAGGGGATCTTTAAAATCTTAGGACTACTTTTCACTGGCAGGACGCTGAAGCAAATTCCGTAAGTTTATCAAAGATATAACAAATAATGAATTAAAAGAGAACTAAAATGGATAAAAGCTAGGGAGAGTTTTAAATTACCTGACCCTCTGTAAAGAGTGCTGGCCACCTTTCCATTACACCTTTCCATTATGTCTTTTACTGGAGGCTCCAAGTTCACCAACTCTTGTCTTCTCAAGGCAAAAGTAGTGTCCATGATTTTGGTCACCAGAGCAGCAGTTGGACGACGTTTCTTCATTTCCTCTACAAGTTCCTTTCATTTGGACTCCATACTGGTCTCATCTTCACCATCAGGGAAGTTGGGTAGAAAATTGATTTCAAATCGTTTTGGTCTTTTGACGCTTCTCTGCGGAGCTTGGCCTTTTCTCTTCCCTTGATTTGCGGCCACATTTGTAGATCCAGCTTGACGCAGTTTGGTGCGGTAGTTTCCCATTTTAAATTTTAGGCTATTTTTCCAGCCGTTACATCCATTCACAGAGCCTGGTTCAGTGAGGCATGGATGTTTTTGAATCAGTGCAGTTGCAACATCATTGAATTCTTGATCAGAGGGATACGCCTTGAAGCTGTAAATTGCCTCTGCAAGTTTTTCAAGTATCTCATGCTTCATGTCCCTGGGTACTTGCAGGTATGTCTTGTCTCCCATATACAGAAGATTCCCCTGCCGTAGTCTGTACTCCATGACCACAGGAAAATAAGGAATTTCAAAGGTGTCTGGCCATGGAGACTGAGCAAGGGATGACCGACTTTCAGAGGAGGAAACAGAGAGGATCTCTGTGTCAACTGTGCTGGCGGTGCTTGGTGTGGGGGTTGGAACCAGAGCAATTATCTTCAGCGTTGGTTTGTCAGGCAGGTCAGTAATGTCAGTGAGGTTGACGAGGGCATTATTAAAATCAGGATCCTCATACTGCAGGGAGAATTTGTACTGAAGGCCCAGCTTCTCCTCAAGCTGTTCAACAAGTGAGTCAACTGTCTGTGGTTTCCCAGTGAGTGTAATTTTCCTGATGTCACTGGACAATTATTCTTAGTGTAGTCCTCATCTCCACTGTTCGTTGTGATTCTACAGAGGATTAAAAAATACTGTAGCAGGGGGAATAGAGAGAGTCAGGCACAATTGGCCAATCAGGAGGAGAGCACTGCAGTTGTTAAGAGGCCCATGAAGCACAGGTGTGTAAGCCTCACTCATGCTCCTGAAATCACTCTGGTGCACATGCTCCTCTGGTAAGCCAAACAAATGCACCCTGAGGTATTTTATTTGTATATAGCATGTAAATATAGAAACTGTAAATATGTGGGTCTGCCAATAATTTATTCTTTCTTTGTAAAGGGTCCTAACAATCCTACAGTAGTGCCAGGGGCAAGGTATGAGAATGCCTCCTTATTATCAAGCATTGTTTGCATGTCTGTAGCCTGAGATTTAACATGTGCTCTGTTAAATTTACAGGGAAAGTGCTGGTTGCCGTTTACGGCCTACTATTATATTTGGATTTTGTTTTTAGTAGTTGGAGTACATGGCTAACTTGTAGCTCTGTTTTTCTGTTGTAGTGCTGCACTGGTGTTGGCCTTTGGTCACAGGAGTAGTGGAAGTTCACCTGTTGATTTGTGGTGTTATCCTTTAAGGTTTGCTGTGGCACTGGTATTAGTTTGGGTGTGTTTCTGTTGGGGTAAAGAGGGTTTATTTTGTTTTCTAGTTTTGGCATTTAATTATGTCTTTGTTTTGTTCACATGTAGTATACTGCCAGTGCACCAGCCTACTGACCGGTGTGCCACCACCACCTGCAGCGAGATATTTGACTTTTTAACCTTTTTAAATTGATGTTAGCGACCCTCCACCATAAAAAAATAGCCTGTTACGGCATTTTGACCCACACTGACTGTTTGCTTCGTCATTGAAGTATGCCTGTGTGTAATTTTAGAGCATAGCTGAGTGTCACAATACCATAAAAAATCAGTTTAGTTACTTCATGACACTTGACATCAAAATCTTCAGCATCCAATCAGCACAAAATATAATATCTAAGGGTAACAAATGTTCTGCCCCTGATTCTGTAGGCTGCCAGAGGAAAAGGGTCATTCAGATCAGAGAGCATGTTGACAGACATTGGTGACACATGACTGCATAGCTCATAAGAACGCAGATGCTCATTATACCATGATGTCATATGTTTGCACAGAAACAAAACATCACTGTTAATGACAAGGATGTTGTGAATTTGCCTAAACTCAGGTAGGCATGAACAAGCACCAACAGACACAATCATATCTGGACTGTATTTGATGCCATCAACGCTCACAGATGAGGCTGCAAGGAAAGTGTTCTGAGATGCATACCTCTGTTTCAACAAGTTCTGAATATTCTCAGGTAAAGATGAAACCAAAGAAAGTGTCACCTTGTCCATTTGGATAGATGGCTTGAAAAATGAGGAGGAGTCTACATGGTATGCCATCATTCTCTGATGCCGGACAGCCAGAGTTTGTGGGACGTTTTTAAAGTTTTTGTTGTGAATGACTTGTTTGAAGAATTTATGCTTTCCTTCAAAGCGCATTGTCCACATATCTCTGAGTGGCCCATACATCCTCATCAACTGTGGATGTGTTCCACAAAATGGTGCTTTGGGCACAATGTGAAGTGAGGAAATACTGTTAAAAGTAAAGCTCTGTGCTCTGAGATCTTTGCATCAAGGAAGTCAAGAGAATCTTCTGTTAGTCTGAATGATGCTGACAGTTCTAAGATGTCCTTCAAAAGCATTAAAATTTCCCATGTTGGATCATTCTCTGGGACATCAAAACCAATCATGAGTGGAAGAAGTCTTGTGAGAGCCCAGTTTTTGTGGCTGTTACCGCCAATCGTACCTCTAGAAGCAAATGTGGCTGGGATAATCTGAGGCTGATCAGTCCTGTCAGTGAATTTGTAGAGAAACTGTTTGATGACTTTGTTCAAGGACTCAAGGGTGATATACTTCTTGGAGATCAAGTCATTAATGCACAAAGACATCTCAACAGGGATGATACCTTCCAAGAGGTCATGCATTATGTCAGGTGGAAACCCGGTGACAGTGAAAATTTTCCAAATTGTTGCTTAAAACACAAGGACCTTTCACACCATACTCTTTCACCAGATTGGGATTCTCTAAAAGTTGAGAAACTTGCCTGTCATGCTCCTGGCAGCTTCTCCCCTCAAATCCTCCTGATCGGACCTCCCTTTGTTGGATGTCACTCCTCTTCACCATGCAAAATCGACAGGGGTGCTCCACCGTGAAACTCTCCTGAAAGCCAGCAAAAGAATGAGCACCTAGGTTATCGGCTGACACATAAAGCACAGTTCCCTTCACACACTCGCCTAACTGCTCAACATAGACACCATGTTTTTCAAGAGTCACCAGGTCTTGAAGAAGTGGGTGAAGGACAGCTGCATAGCCATGCTGTTTGATTGCACTTGCTCTGCATAATATTGCTAGCTGAATGGAGTGGAGACAGGAGCGATGTTTTGAGGGAAGATTGGCAAGAACTCAATAAATACCACACAGTTTGTGTTTCTTTTTGGAGGTGCCCAGAGGATTGGCTATCTCAAACTCATCAATGTAAAGGCCAAGCACAATCCTTAAGGTCTCAGTCTTAAAAAAAATCATTCCCACGATAGTGTGTGCCATCTCTGTAAGTGTTGAATCCATCAACGGTGCACTCATGTGTGAGAATTTTATCCAGAACATCAGCTCTGTTTAATAGTTTTTGTAACATTTTCAGAATTGGCACATAAGAGAGTGACTGTAGGTCTTTTTCAAGCTTGTATTCAACTGGCATGACCATAGAAAATTCTCTCTGAAAATATGAGGCTCTTTTACTGGCTGTGGAGAGTGACTGGCCAGCATCAGTCATTTTCAAGAACAAGTTATTCTCTTTGACAGCATTCACAATGTTTCTCATTATGCAAAAGGGGCTCTGAGAGAAGAACAAGCTGATTTAGTTGTTGAATTACCTCCTGCACTGCCATATCAGATAAATGCAAGACTGCCTGCAGTTTCAGAAAGAGTGAGGCTAAATTATGCTCAAGTTGATGTTGTAAGTGATCCAAATTTTCAATTTGACCTTCTTCATTTTCTTCTTGGTCTGTAGGATCACTAGAAAAATCCTCAACTTCTTGTACATCTTGTGACACATCTGGATCTGAATTGTGAGGTGTGCTGCGCAAGGCAATGTCAGGCTTCAAATGCTTCTGACTGGGAAGCCGATGCTCTTTGCTTTTATGAGCATTAAATGTTGAGTAGACATTGCTCTTTCATATGGACACTTCACAGTTTCCTTATTTTTAAGATGTTGGCGCAAATGGGAAAAAAAAAATGTTCTGTGCAGGATTCTTCAAAATTGCACCACTCATCTGCCCATCATGTACTTCATAGGAGTGATTTCTTGTTAGATGCACATTTAGAGCATTAAATGACTTGAATGAACACAGACAATCTGTGTGGAGGCATGGAATTGGAGTAGTTCTGGCATAGTTTCCATGTTTTAAGCGGTAGTGCTTGAATAGTTCAGCCCTCTTTTCAGAAGAAAACATGCAGTACTTACACTTCCAACGCATAGCTAGGTGTCTGGCCTCAGAAACCTCCAAAAGAAACAACAAAACCAATCAGTTAAACTGTTATTAACTCGTAGCACAAGCACAGATTAGGGCTGTACAGAATATAATTTTCAGAACCCCCCCCCCCTTTTTTTTACCGTCATGAAAAATATGGACTCAGTTTCTTATGTTGCTTTTGCTTCTTATTCTGAGGATGACGATTGGTTATGGGGGCAACAGCTGATAACGCCAATATGTGTGCTGTGATTTTGCGCAGGTTAACAGAGTTGGGTGAAGTATGACACTTGCCTTGATTACTATGTTTGGAATGGAAACTGTCCAAACTTCTCATTTAACCCTCTGGTACCCTTCGTGACATTTTTGCATGTGTAACGTTATCATTACGTGAAGGGCTGGTTAACTTGAGCGTTCACATGCTAACGTTAACTTGTGTGTTTACATGCTAACGTTAACTTTAGCTTTCACATGCTAACATTGATCTTTACACGTTAGCTAAACATAAAGTTCACTTTCAAACTTGGACTAACAAATAAATTACACGACAAAAATACAGACTATACGTTTGCTACGTTTAAAACCAGTTAAACTTACCGTGACACTGTGCATCAACCGTCTCTCATGTCTCTTCCCATTACTGAGGGTTGGGGTGAGCAACTGCGTATGTGTATTCAACGAGAGATTCCAAGTACTGCCGGAAACTGCCGAGTCTCTCCGGGTTTTGCAGAGGCTTCTTGCTCACTCATACTTCTAAGTAAAGGTAACTTGCAGCTGACAAGTTTGTTTACTTGCCTCAGTAGAAAGTTGTCTTTACTAAGTTTAAGTGAGGAGAGTCAACAGAGTAAGCTGAAATGAGTTAAGGGTACTTTTTATTCTAAGTAACATATACAATTACATTTTACAGTGTAACAACTTATCCACTCTTCCTTACTGGTCACAACATGCCCCACTCTCCCCTGCAAGCCATTCATAATTCAGCACTCTTACATGGACAAAAAATAGTGTCAGATCGTCCAAAAGCCCATAAATTAATGTCAATCAATCCATCAATCAATGTCATTCAGTTAATCAAACAGCCATGGTGTAATTTCTTTGTCCTTAAACAACCACATCTTTCTTTTCACGATGTTTCAGTTTGGGAATCAGTTTTCTCCTTTTGCCACAATTTCTGGTGGAAACTGATCATTCAGTCCATATGGTTTACCCGCCAGGCGTCTGCTGAAACTTTTAACGAGACCTTTATCTTTGGGGCGCACAAACTTCGCTACCAGCAGTCGGGGCTTTCCTGGCTGCGCTGGATTCTGTGCACACGATCAAACTGGATTTTTCCCACAGTCTTCGCATCCATTTGTAGTGCCTTAATAAAAAACTCTCAACGTTGTCTCCGCATCTTCATCTGGAGTTCCTGGCCATTTTCAGTTTTCATCTCCCTCACCTTTGTTTCTAATTTGGCTACTGTGGTTTCCAGTATGTCCATTTTCTTTTTGTATTCATCCAGTGTTGCCCATATAAACTCAAATGTTTGTTTTAATTGCTGCACATCTTGCCTCATCTCATCCAACATATCCAGCTGGAGTCTGGTTTCAATGGAAGCCAACAGGGTGTGATTTATCTCTGTTAAAGGAGGAGGATTATCCGGTGAGCTCTCTTCTGACCATGATCCAGGTTTATATCCCTTGGTAGAAGGCTTTTTCCCTGTGTCTTGAACTTGATCAGTCTCGGGACATGTGTCGAGGGAACATTGGCAGCCGGCGTCTTTGTCTCCTGGTCCATCATCGTGGCTGATATTTACTCCAGCTCTGTAGTGATTTCAATCATATAGCTTGCACTTAAGTTTAAATCAAAGTTTATAATAAATTCATGGAGATGTCCAAGCTTTTAGACCGTATAATTGCTTTAGAAGCTTGCCAAACTTAGACGCCACCACACGTGACCTGTATTACCCGCGCATGCTCAGTGTGAGTGGTTGTTTGTCTCTCTCTATATTCAACTAACTTTAATTAGTTTAAGTAGCTGAAAAACCTGACTGAATGTCATTTCTGTGTGCACAAAAAGTTTTTTTGAAGCTAAAACCTTTCCATGTTTTGTAGTGTAGTCTTTTACATTTAACATACGTTTCATTGTGTGCTTTTCATTCCCTCAGGTTACAAATTTTGTTGCCATGCCACAACAAATTAGTAGAGCCATCCCTGAGCTCGAAACAGACCTTGAGTTGAGAGCTTTTGAAAAAACTGTTCCATCAAAAGTCCATTTATGTCAGGCCTGACGGTCATGTTAAGTGAGGAGAAAGAATCTGTAAGTAGTGATAAAGAATTTTGATGTTTACCTTCCCTCCAGTATAATTGGACTAAATGGCACTTCTTTTGTGGTGCTGAAAGCGCTGACAATACATTTGAAAAAATCAACAGCAATGTCTCTTTCCAAAAATCATGACCCGGTTCCTCTAAATAATTCACATACCTTGTTGTTAGAAGTTGCCAGCACTACAGGTCAGGGGGAAATATGTATTTTGATTTTGGGGTGAAGTGGTCCTTCAAGCACTGTTACTTGTAGTATGCTCTGACCTAAACAAAAATTGTTACATTGTTTTATTGCCAGTATAGTGTATTGGATCAGTGAAGTATGTTGTATTTATATTATGTTGTAGTCATATTCTGATGGAGACAGTAGCCATACAACCACCTGTGAAATACAGGACAACTATGGTAAATATTTTTATCTATATGCATCTACTATATAAAGAAAATTTAAAAGGTGTTGGTTATGTGTTTGTTTTGTCTACACAACTTAGTTATGTTTTTTTTTTTTTTTTTAACAAATTGAAATTTATTTTAAGTAATACTTTATGTGGAATAGAATACATAATCTAACTCATAATATGTGCATTGTTAAAGTCCAAAATGTGTTCTGATGCTCACTTACATAAAATTTAAATGTTACAGAGCAGTTAAATGTTAATGTACTGTTCTTCCATGTTCTTACAGTCATTGGTAGTGTGCCTGTCACTTCCACAGAAATGGACGCAGCCATATCCACTATTGAGGTGCAGTCCCTCTCCAGTACAGCTCCTTCAGCCTCCACTGCTGATGATGTTATTTGGTGTGTTGCCAGCCAAAATATTTGCACAGATGCACCTTCCATCTCAGTTGACACCCTCACTGTACCCACCAGTGCTGCTGTCATCACGACTGATGATATTTCCAGCTTGTCCAGCAGACCCTCTTCCATCTCCGGTACAAACACCCATGGCTCGCTGATTGGTCCCAGTGTCAGTGCTGGTGGTGACATGCATAGTTTCTCTGCCAGTTACACCTCTGCAGTGTCACATGGTCCCACCCAACCCAGCGCATCTGGCAATAGTTCATCCAGCACATCCTACAGGTTTATTTTTTTGCATTTTCTTTGTCTCTTTTCATACAGTATTTCCATGGTCCAAGCTTTATAACAGCAGGCCTTATTTACAGTACAATTTTGTGTAAGAACTGATTGACTTAATTTACTAAATGATTATGTCCCTGTTTTTTACACACTTACTAATAGACAGGTTTCAGTGCAACGCCAACACAGAGATGTCTGCACAAATAAGGGGCAGAAAGCTGACATGTCCACATAACACAGCCAGTGTTGTCAACAGATTTAGCAACTTTTCAGACACTTTTAGTGACTTAACTTCTAAAAAACAATTAGCAACAAATTTAATGACGTATTCTGCAAAGAACATAAGGGTCCATCTCTTTCTCTCATTCCCGTGGGCTGCTCTTAGGCAGGAGGACAGTCGTGTCTACAAGGGAACCCCAGAACTGTGAACAATCTTGCGAGAGTGTGTAACTATCTGAGAGACATGTTTATCGAAAATTCAATTGAAATGTTTATTTTACATTTTCAAAACAGTCATAATTTCATTAATGTTTCAATTCATGATTGTTAAAATGGCTTAAAAATGTAAGAACTGTGTGTTAAAAAGATAGCTTTAATTTAAAAATGATTTAAATATATACCACCTTTGAATATGTTGTTTGGTTAAAAGGGATGTATTGTCCTTTATGTAAGTTTGTTTTTGATATAGCGTAATAGGTCATATGACTAGAGTTCAGAGGTCGCACCCGTGGCATTATGGGCTGAGGCAGTACGATGACAGAGAGCGCCAACATGGCTACAGAGCGGAGCGCCAACATAGTTGAAAAGAAAGTACATACAGCCTCAACATAATAACAGTAACAGTTATTTTACATTTATTTGTTTTTGTATCTGTTTCTAACATTTGTGACCTTGAATGGACAATTTAATATGTTTTCTGTTGTTATGCTAACATGTCGGGACCTGTCTATATCAGATATTCATGGGAAAGTCTATTGTTGAGCCTGTCTAAATGCTGGACATTTGTTGAGAGACTTAAAAATAATAAGAGATTTATTTTTCAAATGCTGTTTTTTATGTATTTTATTTTTCTAGTTTTCACAGTGTCTGCGGAGGATAAAGAGATGGAATAAAACTCAAAAAGACATCTGTATGATGTGTGGCCATTATTTTCCTTGGACCTGTGCAGTTACAGACTGATTATTCTAATCTAAACCATGAGAGTTTTGCAATTCAAAACTGACAGGCCATGATGTAAAGTTTTTTTTTTCCCTTGAATTAATTAGCTTATTGACACAAATGTTACAACCTGCTCACGATATGGTTGATAAGGAGGATAAACCAGCTCAATAACCAATAAAAACCAGGTAAGTTGAGCAAAATTAACAGGACTTATCAGCAACCCATAAAGTTTCTGTGATTTGTCTCCTTTTAGATAAACATTTATTGAATAGCAAACTTAGTGGGGCAATTTCATATAGATACCTGATGACTACACTAAGAGTCAACTATTGTAAGCTAACATTGTATATAATATATTAATATGATGTGAAAAATAAAAAAAACAGATGCAACCCTGACATGGTATTTCCTGACTGAATCAAAAAGACTGTTGACTGCACTCATTTGACCAGCTACTAAAGCTGTTTAGTAAACACACCCTGTAATCTTTGTAAACAAAAACTCATCTTTGCACTCTTTATTTCACAACATCCCAGTTATTAAACCATTAGAGGAAGTTCTTTGTCCTGTGGTAATGCAACTGTCTGTGTTAACTTAATATATTTTTATTTTAACAATACCCATTATAAACTAGATTATTTTATTTTGTAGTACATACCTTGACCTGTTTGAGGAAGAATACCTCTCTGGTGACCCTGATCTTCAGGAAGCCATTTCAAGGTCTTTAGAGTCCAGCACAAGTGACAGGTCAGTGGGAGATATTATATAAAATGTCATTCTTTAAATCTTAATGTAACCAATAACTTCTGTTTAAAAATTTTTCTGTTTAAAATAGCAGCAAAATGAATCAGCAAGCTGCAGCCTAAATAGGTCATTCATATCAAAATGTAAGCACAAAACTGATCCCCCCCCCCGTATCTGATACTGTTGCATATTATGCCTTTAAAAGTCAATTCACTGACTAATTACCAGATAGAAGAGCCAACGTTCTGTGTTATGTTTTATTATTTTCTACATTTTCAATTTTTTTATGTGTTAATATGCATTGATCTTCTATACCAAATATTCCATTCAATAATTCTTTCTTGTTTATACCTCATTCAGTTCTGTATAGATAGGCCGACAGATGGAGGGAGCTGGTTTAAGGAGAGAGGGTTGTAGTGGGAGCACTGGGGTTTCAGGTGTGACTGTGTGGTAATTGTAAATGGTTTATATGGCTCATGGGTCAGTTAGGAGGGCCCCTTTGCAGAATTTTGCCTAGGGCCCAAGGAGGTCAGGACCAGCTCTACTGTAGGTAATACACTGACTATTGATGAGTACCTTGTACAGGTCCACTTCAAATAATCTGACCTATCCCTTAAAAGGTTATTATGGAACTTTTGCCCAGTGACTCCCACAATATACTGCCAACCCCCAGCCTGAAAAAGTAAGAAAAAAGTAAAACTGCTCCTTTCCATTGTTATTATTGACACCATTATTGTTGAAAGTTTTTATGAAAGGGGCTTTGAGTAAATATTAATTACAATCTTATGGATCTTACATTGTAGTTCAATGGGTAGAATTATTACCAGTGACACTAACTAAAGCCCTGTGATGAACTGGGAACTTGTCCAGGGTGAACCCTGCCTCTCGCCCAATGTCAGCTGGGACAGGCTCCAGCCCCCCTGCAACCCATCAAGAATAGGCGGTTACAGACAATGAATGAATGACACTAACTAAGCTGTATTTGTTTTGTTTACCATTGTTTCAGTGACTTAAAGATGACGTTGGAGAAAACAATGGAGCAGATCACTTCCAGAATAAATGATGACAGCACTGTATGCTTCAATATCATAAGAAGAAATGTGTGGGATGGAGCATCCAGTGCCATGGGCAGATCCAACTTTTCACCCGGTAAATTCACCGATTTGAGGGTGCTGTGGACAATGGAGGACTTTCCTGGGACTTTTTCTGGCTCTGTCTACATGAAATCAAAGACAAAATTGGCATCTTTGAGGGCCCACCTAATGCTAAAGTCCTCACATGCAACTCCAAAGGTACTTATGATTAAATGTAATCATATTGTTCTAAGAGGCCACCACTGTATTTATTTTAGACCTATGTCCATTGTACAATACTTTGTACCTGAAATTATTTGGGAGGAAATGTGAGAATTTTTTTTTCTTTCTTTTTCTTTTTATAAAAATATTTTTTGAGAAAATTAGCTATTAATACTATGGTTAAAATGAACATGAGTTCTCTAATCTCACAGATAGGTGGCAATGTGATGAACAATATTTTTGATTCAGTCATCTGACATGTGATGTTTGATTTCATTTGATAACAGCGATGAAAGACAACTGATACTTCTATGCTGGCAAGATCATGGCAATGTCGATTGCCCAAGGAGGACAGAGTCCATGTTTTCTGTCAGAACTCATGTAATGTACGCATAACACTGGAAAACAAGAAAGAGAGTGCTTTGGACTTGGCTCACTGGTATGTCCTCCAGCAGACCCGTGCCCCTTTTGAAAGGTATGTCGTATGTTGTAAGGTATTAACATACTATAATCATAGCTTAGCAGATAAATAAAAGCTAATTTCATGGTAATGTCACATGGTAGTGTCACAATACTGGAATTTCTAATTTTGATACAATACTTTGAAAAATATCAGTATTTGATAGAAATGATGGAAAGAAGACAACACTGTGATTAAGTAAGAAAAGGTAGAACTATGTGGGTACTGTAGCAATGTGTGTCAGCACACTGTTGGTGAGAGGAAAGAGTGAAAAAATACAGCTGGTACCAGAATATCAATACTGTTAAAAATTAATATTAAAAGCATTCCAAATATTCAGTATCAATCTGATCAATATTCAGATATTTTTGACAACACTATTTTCTTGGGTTAAAACTTTAGAAATATAAGAGGAAAGCTACAGATACAAGAAAACATTTATTTTTGAGTTGCTATGATACAAACTATGTTGCTACAATATAAAAAATAATTCTCGATGAATGTAGTGTTACATTTTATAGTGTATCAGTGTAAGTGAATGTATCATTTATTTTGTCTACAATTAATCATGGGACCTCACTGAATTAAAATCACATGAACTACACATTACAATTTTATTTCCTTTTTACAAGATTCAGAGATGGCTTGAAGTCTCGAGGTGTCCGAGAGGCACTCCAGAGGTACCCTCTACAGCAGGGGTATTCAACTAAAATTCAAAGAGGTCCAGTTAGAGAAAATTTTCTAAAGCAAAGGTCCAGAACATCATAATGTCTAACTTGTATTATGAGAGTGATATATACTGAAGTAGTGTAGTAGTTGTATCAATGTCTACATCAGGGGTGTCAAACTCATTTTGGTTCAGGAGCCACATACAGCCCAATTTGATCTCAAGTGGACCGAACCAGTAAAATTAAAGCATAATCTATTGATTATTCTGCCGATTAATTGAGCAATCAGATAAGAAATATTGTGTATTCTGCATCTTTTTCTGTTACATTACTTTTGTTTTATTTAAGAAAAATGGTAATATACAAAAGAGAAGATAAGACAGGTCTATTAAATGAACAACTATAAATTGCTAAAGTAAAAATACTCAGTAAAATAACTTTACTTTTAATGTAGATTTACTTTTATTGTATTTACTTTTTACCTTTTTTTCCAAGTACAAAGGTAAAAGTAAAGGTAGTAATGTCTGCAGAAATCACAAACAGAAGAGTGAACTAACTCTTTTAACTGAAACAGTCACCAGAATGTTTTGTTAACATGTTAAAATCACACCATTTTTCTTCTGGAACAGGACGCTCCCAGACCCCCAACAGCAGACCCCCTTTGCCCCTTGATGCCAAAGTGCCCTTTTGTCAAAGTTTTTTTTTGTTTTTGTTTTTGTTTTGTTTTTTGTAAGTGTGTGTGTGTGAAAGTCTGTCTGTGTGGTCCAAAATAATAAATAAAACAAAATAATAATAATAATTCAGATCTACCCTTGTTCGGTCACATGATCCATGCAGACATGACCTCACTGCTCTCACTGCCCTGATGTGCCCAGATGTGCCCTGTAGCTAAGCGCTGCTAAGCTGCCAGAGAGGGGACACTACTAGTCTAGAAACTGAAGATGCAAGGGTAGTGGAGGAACGGATTGCAGTTGATCCGTGTCCCGTACGGATCGCCCTCTACGGTTCGGCACGTGTGTGATCCATGGACCACATGTGAGCATCATAGTTGTACTGTCACTGTTACTTTTGTAAGTTGTAATACCTGAAATCTCAATTCAGAGTTGCAGTGAAAAGACAGGACAGATGCTGCTGTGTGCAGCGCATCTCTGATTTAAAAGCCGTCACATCACCTTGAGTGAAATCCAGACCTAACTTTTTTCACTGATTTAACTATGCTATCACCAAAGAAACAGATCATAAAACTGTGATGTTTATTGAAACTTTGGTGATATCAGCTGTCTTAACTTCTACACAGCTCCTCTCTGCTCACCGGTGCAGCTCTGTCTCACCCCGTCTATGACACAGTGTGTCTGCTGATTGATCATGACTTCTAACCAATCAGATGTGCTGTGCTGTAGGCAGGACATTGAGCCAGACTACAGAGCGCAGTTGTGTATTATACTGTGCCAGGGCTGGACTGTGACCAAAAAATGGCCCTGGCATTTTTGGCCATGGTGGCCCACCATGATTATTTATACGATAGGGACGAGGATCAAACCAGCAAGGACGAGGTGCACAAAACTCTATAGGCTAATATTATTATGCATGTTTTAAGTCTGACTGAATAAAATGAGTCTTGTAATAATTTCCTATGTTGAGCACTTGCACACTTTTAGCCTACAATTTCCCCAGATACTATTTAATGAAGATGTGTCTCTAATCATTTTTAATAATTTTTAAATTGTATTAATTCTGTTTTCCAACTGTTCCAACTTTTTTCTTTTTCTTACTCTTTTACGTTTTCTGTTTTAATTAATTATTTATTATTATTATTATTATTATTATTATTATTATTATTATTATTATTACACACATTCCAAAATATTTTCATTGTTAATTCCACGGGCTATCATCATTTCTGTGTCAGTCCAGTGTCTGTCTGACTGCGTGTTAGCTTACATGTGTAAGCTGCATTTTTAAAATAATTTAACCCTAATCCCACCACTTTTTTCTTTTTTGCTGATCCAAAAAATGATCCGATCTGTGACTCAAAATGGTGATATGATCCGAACCGTGAGTTTTTGATCCATTGCACCCCTACGCGAGGGAGGACTTCAACAACTGATGGTCCGGTGAGTAGGTTTTGCAGCGGTATTCTTGCAAGATGACTGATTAAGTGAACATCCTGTGTGTGTGCCTCTGACTCTGCACACACCTCTCATAAGTTATAGCCGCTAGTTAACCACACACAGCGTGCAGAGGGGAAAAAGTATGTCAGGCTTCTTTTTGTTTCTATATGTTTCTTTTGTCATGGGCAAAGTGCATTAGAGAGATGTATCATTTTACTGTCAAGTGAGTTGTAGTGTTTTTCTTATGTTTCTAGAGGCAATGAGGCTTTGGCTGTGTTATTTCACTAAAACTATGCAATCCACATGCATATTCACATAATTTTGGATTATTACAGTATAAATACAACAACAATAAGAATAATAATTAATGCATAAATATAAAATATATAACTTTTATAACCTGAGTGCTGTCCTGCGCAAAGTGGATAGTCAAACTGAATAAAAGCACAAATACATTTAAAAACATGATTTCTGTATCATTTAATTATTTTTTACTTTATTATTAGCACTACGAATAATAAAGGGCAGATTATGAATCAGCACCATGGAGCAAATTCGTGGCCCCCTTTTAACTTTGAGCACCTGCCCCTTCAAAGGTCTCTGCACGGCCCTGATTACAGGCTGTAAACTTTACAAACTGAGTCTCTAAATCATCACAAAACTAACTGTGATGGAAGTAAGGAAGAGTGATAGAGATGCTGAGTAGCGCGACACGCTGTCAGACACTTCATCAAGATACACCCACAGAGTGCACAGGTCCAGTGGTTTTTATAACTGAACTACAGGAGGACACACTTTTTTAATTTCTCTGACTGTGTGAAAAGCTGACAAAGAAGGGTATTAAACCATGAGAGTAACTGGTAAAACATGCTCATATAGGAACAAACTTGATTCAACAAAAGAAAATCTTAGTCTGGGACAGCCCTAGAAAATACCAGTAGATGAAGTCATCATTTAATTCTTACTTGCTTTTTATGTTTTACAGTTGAAAACGTCTCTCTGGAGGATATTCTTGTTTTCTTTACTGGATGTGACAGCATTCCAGCACTTGGTTTCTCTCCAAAGCCAAGCCTTGAGTTCACCCATTCCCAATTTCCAGTGGCCAATACTTGTGGAAACATTCTTCACATACCAGTACATGCATTATACACTTCTTTCAATTCTGACATGGATTTTGCCATACACAATTCTCCAGGATTTGGAAGAGTGTGAGAGGTAATATTTTAGGGCTGGGTATCAGTGCTCAATACCTTAAAGGTATCAATTGAAATAACCCAGTACCAGGTAGTATCAAAAATCCTCCAGTTAAGCAATACCTGGGCATATAATGGAGGGGTTGTAGAGCTTGAATTATGATGAGGATGTTGTTTTCTGGTTGTTGTTATTTTCAAATAATGGCTGTTATTTAATGTTGTTATTTGTGAGACAAAAATTCAACATTTATACTTTTATAAGGACATGAAAAAATACACAGTAAAACAATCTAAGTTCTTTGTTACATTTGTGGATATATTTAAGCCATGTTTTGTGTTTCAGATTCAATAATGTGCAGTGAGGAAACTTTTTTTTAAAAAAGTTGATAAATATGAGACACTTTCTGCATTGTAGTCAACCTGTTCTCCAACATGAATGACCGTCCTCTGTCTTTTGTCAATTTTTTCTCTGTCTTTTTGTCAGTGTTATCAAACCCAATTGCTATGGCAGATTGTTCCCTCTCGTAAGGTTGTGATATGGCCCTCTAATAAATAAATGTTCTATGTTCCTACTTTGTATGTGTTGGCTTATTAACCTTTAAGTGTCTATTGGGGCAGGATGTGTGTATCCCAGACTTTCAATGTCATATTTATTTATTAATTTTTATCATTAGATAGTTTTAAAAAAAGTACACAAAATACATTTATTTAAGAACTTTAAAAATACAGTTTTCATTTTAATCACAAGGGTTTAATCAATACAGTTGTACTTTATGTGTAATGATACGTAAGAAAATATATACTGCACTTGTATAGTGGTAACAACTATGTTTTTCATGAAAGAAAAGTGTATTTTAAGCATTTCTACAATGTAGTTTAAGTATTTACACATCCGAGGACCTGTAGATATCTCTTGTATATTGCTTTGCTCTTGAAAATGAGTATTTTACAAAATAACACTTTATATTTTGTGATTCTCTGAATTACTTAGCATCTAATATAACATAATGAAGCATGTGTTTGTCTGACACCACAATGACTTCTGTATGATGAACAGCAACATAATAACTTAGCCATTCAAGCATTTCTTTGAAGCAGATTACATGCTGTCAGAAAAAGTTCAATCCCATGGTTTCCATCATCAGCGAAGGGGTTAAATGAAGCTCAACGTAAGTTCAATCAGGAAGACCTTCTATTACACTGCCTTCATTCATAACTTTCCTTTACTCCAGCTCTCTCCTCCTATTCCCTCTAATCAGCTGTTTGTGGGCGTTCACCTTTGTCTTTACTATACAATCAGATTTTGCCACGGTCGCGATAGCCAGTCAATTTGCTGCTGCCAAAACTTTAAATCGCCTCTGTCTTTGCTCCATCAGTTGTCATTCAGTCAGTCGCGCGACCCTCCTCCACCCCTCTCTCCTCCAGTCATTGGACCCAGGTAGCCACAAGATGTTCACCTCGATCCTCCCTGAAGCCCTCTCCTCCAGTCTTCAGGTCCAGGCAGCAGGAGTCTAGAGCCACAAGATGTTCACCTCGATCCTCCCTGAAGCCCTCTCCTCCAGTCTTCAGGCCCAGGCAGCAGGAGTCTAGAGCCACAAGATGTTCACCTCGATCCTCCCTGAAGCCCTCTCCTCCAATCTTCAGGTCCAGGCAGGAGAAGTCCAGAGCCACTTCACCTCACCAGTCTCTGCTTTGCACCTCTTCACCACCACCACCAGTGTCTAGACCCCGGGGGGTTCTCTTCACTACAGCTTCATCACCCCCAGTTATATATATATACATATTGTTTCACCTCAATGGGGTCTAACCGCCAATGACTGTTCATGTTTCATATATCATGCACGTGCCAATAAACCGTGCAGAATCAATGTTCTCACTAACAGCATCTCCCCTGACACGTTGTGGGAGTCCAAACTGATCCACAGCACCCTGGAAAAGTTGCAAAGAAGTTTATACTCTATTGTCTGTGCAACATCTCAGGTAGGTAATGCAGTGACTATTGCCATCAACTCCTCCATGAAACACAAATTCCCATGGATTTAACTTGTGGTTTGTGTCAATATGCCTGAAATAAGAAGAAATGTTATTATTAGTAGTAGAAATATAACAATAATGATAATGTAACAATAATGATAATAATGTTATTATTAATAGCAGTAGTAGTATCAACCACATTGGATGTACATTAAAATTTCATGGAACACTTCACCCCAGATTCAAATATATATATATTTTTCTTCTTACCTGTAATGCTATTTATCCATTCATCCATAGCTTTGGTGTGAGATATCGGCCGTAGAGATTTCTGCTTTCACTGCAACGTAAGACTAGATGACAGTCAGCCTGTGGTGCTCAAAGAGCAAAAAAACATATTAAAAACTCAATAGAGCTATGTCTCTTTCCAGAAAGATCTTATTCAAGACAATCTACTGACCTTGTTGTAAGCAGTTTCATGCCGGAACTATTTTGTAATCCCTAGTTAAACAGTTCACAAAAAACACTGAATTAGCTTGAGTAACCGGGTCACGATTTTGGGAAAGAAACATTACTATTGAGTTTTTCCAAATGTATGTTTTTGGCTTTTTGAGCACCACAAGCTAAGTGTCACCTAGTTCCTTGAGTGTCATCTACTAGGAAACTCACACAAAAGCAACCTGAATAGCACTACAGGTAGGAGGAAAAATGTATTTTTGATTTTGGGGTGAATTGTCTCTTTGGTTTTGTTGTCCTTCTTTTTCCTATCAGTTTGCTTATTTCTGGTTATTGATTAAAAAAAAATTACAATCCCAGAGATAGGGTGGCCAGATGTCCCACCTTTCTGTGGGATCTGCACACCATTTTTATATTTTTATTTTGTCCCACATTTTGATTGGCTCTCAAACCACGGTAGGACAGACACTTCTCTAAAATTTCATCTGCACAGAAAGTGGGGGAGGCTGTCATCACAGGGATGTTTCATGTCAATCAAACTGCACACATGTGGGTCAAGTGTAGGATAACCTGATACCATCTTTGCTAGACTACAGCCGATGGGGGAAATTGCGAGTCACAACAAGTCATACATTATGCAGATTTCTCTGAAAATAACACAAACTGACAAAGAAGGGGGAAAGTAGCTTGAAAAGCTTGTCCCACATATGTTTTGTTGGGATTTGATCACCCAATCCAGAGATCATTGATAGAAGTGTTTGATGTAAAGTAAATAAAAGAATATAACACGAAGCAAATAAAAAGAAATAGAAAAATTGCTAACACTTAGTAAGGGAGAATAATTTATCATGTAGTAATATAGATATATAAATATATAAAAGAGCAGAATGTATTCATATAGTACTACATGAACTGTATGCCTAGTGTCATTTAATGCAACAGTATGTTATTTACTGCAACGACTTTTCAATTATCATGATTTCTTTGTCATTAATGATGTTAATGTCTTCTTCAGTGACAAGTCTGCAACTAAAGTGGTGGGCCAAAAAGCAGGAATAAGTGTGTTGTAATCATGATTAACTAGGCTTGACTTCTTCATGACTTCATCAGGTTTGTGGTCCTTCTGAATATTTAGGAAAGTACAAATACAAATGCAATTGTGATAATAATTTTTGACTCCATTTCAATGATCAGTAATTCAGTTAGGGATTTTTTTTTGCATATGTGTCATGTGCTCATGAGCAAGAAATGGTCAAAATGAGCTTTGATTTCACAGTTATACCACCATTAATCATAATGTTATAAGATGAACAGGTCATCACTTTATTTAAATGTATTTATTCAACAGAATAAATGTGCACTGCTGTGACTGGTCATATTTTTTGTCCTGTCCCTTTAATTGCAGACTTACCTCTGAAGAAGACATACAAATCATTAATTACTCAGAAATTATGATGTTTAAAATACATTTTTTGCACTAATTAACATTATGTTCATACATTAAGTAATTGATGTTAATTCTTGTACATTCCTTATTTATTAAGTACTAAGTGAATCAGTTCATGCTTTTTCAGGCGTGAAGTCATGTAAGAAGTCATGATTCATGATAATTCATGTACCTTTACTATATAGTGTTACTGAAAAAGGTTTAAAATTAGTCTTAATATTAATATTATATGTTTTTTCATTCATTCATTCTATTTTGATGAAATTTCATACATTATTAGAAATTATTAATTACTCAAATTTAATTTCATTTTTGTCTTCCAAAATCATCATTCAGGTCATCATTCATTATGACCTGATTTACTGACAAACAAGGGAGTAATAATGAAATGTCAATAAAATTTACAGAACAGCACATACCACACTTGATTTGGGACAGAGACATTGTGGACCCTCCGTTGAAGGCTCTTGCCAATGGATCTATTAGTCTTAAACGCTTTCACAGTCTCCATCACTGAACTCTGATTCCTCTCCCTCTCAGACTACCAGTGATGTAGGTCTCTCCTGAGCCAGGGGTTTGTTGAAGGACCTCAGTAATAAGATGATCAAGATCATCATTTGAAATGTTGGTGAAACTTCCATAGTCCACTAAACCAAGTTGCGTTCTGTGGTTGTACAGTGTTCTAATATTTATACACCATTCGAGACATAGCCATCCAGCTAAATCCTAGGTCCCGCATGTAAGTCAGCTGAGCAGCTTGTATGTTGTACCTTTAAGGAGAAAAATAAAATAAAAACAAATGTGTTAATTCACATGGTGTGAATACATTTTCCTTACACCTTTAATAATCATGTTTGTAACTTCTTATTGTAGTGTGTAAATAGAGGGCATGTATTTTTGCTGTGCATCATCCTCCATCCCCATACATTTATTTACATTTTTATTACTTACCTCGGCCTTCCTCTCTGAGATGCAGAATGTATGCCCCTACCTGAGCTGTTATTTCATTTGACATCTCCCCAAGAGACTTGTAAATTCCTTCAAGAATAATGCATAATGTTCTTTCTGCAACATAATTCCTTTCATTCAATATATTCAGAGTTTCATTCCATATATTCGAGGTTCATTTCATAAATTCAGAGTTTCATTCCATATAGTCGAGGTTCATTCCATATATTCAAGGTTCATTCCATATATTCGTAGTTTCATTCCATATATTCGAGGTTCATTCCATATAATCAGAATTTCATTCCATATATTCTAGGTTCATTCCATATATTCAGAGTTTCATTCCATATATTCAAGGTTCATTCCATATATTCGGAGTTTCATTCCATATATTCAAGGTTCATTCCATATATTTGGAGGTTCATTCCATATAGTCGAGGTTCATTCCATATATTCAGAGTTTCATTCCAAATATTCAGAGTTTCATTCCATATATTCAAGGTTCATTCAATATATTCAGAGTTCCATTCCATATTTTCAGAGTTTCATGCCATATATTCGAGGTTCATTCCATATATTCGGAGTTTCATTCCATATAGTCGAGGTTCAATCTATATATTCGAGTTTCATTCCATATATTCAAGGTTCATTCCATATATTCATAGTTTCATTCCATATATTCAGGTTTCAATCATTCCATCTCATACTGTGCACTCAGTTCCTCTGGATCTTCATCCCTGTCTGGCATAGTCAGCCACATACCCTGTGCAATATTACACAAAGATTTTGTTTCAACTTAAAAAAAATCTGTGCATTATGTTTACATGTGTATTTATAAATGTATTATTTTTCTATTTTATTTCTCTTTTTGTTGAAGCTTTTACAACAACTTACAGTGATACAGTAAATACAACATGTACATGACTTAATTTTAGTGACAAATAAAAGAGTGTAACACTTACAAAACGTGGACGTCTTCACTGGTTTTGTTCTGCAGGCTCCTCTCATGGTCTTTGGGAAGTGCACTTTGAAGAGTTGGTCTCCACCAGATGTGATGTGTGGTTTGTCAGCAGTTTCACTGTAATACATGACAGCCAGGCAGAGTCTGAAAGTACAGCAGTACAGAGAAAATCAAAGATGGAAATAATGACCAACCGTACATATTTTTACAAGTTCAAAGTAACCACAATTTTATTTACCTGCACAGCATTCCAAGAAATGGAAACAAGATTCTTTGGTGTAAAACAGGATGATGCTGTGGAAAGCCTCCACAAATGAAGTCTTTTATAATTTATAAATTTATCATTTCATTTATAATTTCATTTATAAACCCAATTAAATGAATCAGTCAGAATGACTATCTTAGTAAAATAATGATCACTACTTATATAGAGAGGAGTCATGATAAGGTTTTGGTCTGTATATGAGTAACACACCTGCTGTCAGTTTGTTCTTGTCCCTTGTTTGGTGCAGTCTGTGTGAACTGGGGGAACAGGAGGTCTTCATGTCTCTGGATGTCCTGCACATGGTTCAGGATGGAGGTCCATTTCACCACTCTCTCTGGCCTGGTGGCTGATGAGGCTGCAGTCCAGTAGATGTGGTTTCTGCACCGCATCCACCTCTGTATGTTCTCACAGTCCTTCTTATTGATCTTCTCGAGTTTTTTTTTTCAAAATTCCTACAATTCATAGGAGACATATTTCTTCATAGTAAAAAAAAGCCTACAATGTGACATGTTGCAGTGCAGCATTTCACAACCAGTAAGTATTAGGTATCAATTATCTCATCACATTACACTGTAAATGTAACAACACCAAGGGTTTTTCAAAATGCTCACTTCATCCCAGCTCACAGGGCAGTCATGCCCTAGCTGCAGATATTTTTCATTCTATTTTCACCGCCAAACGCACTTGACTAACTACTCATGCAGCACACCTGGACACAACACCAGTCACTGCATCCAACTCTTCTTCTTCACTGTCAGTGACAGTGTCCACCGCACTCACTGGCCTATAAATTCATCTCCTTCAAACATTGTTTTACACAGGGATCTCACAACAGAACCATGAACAACTCACACAGAAATATTAACAACCTATTAAAAATTCCGACTGTTGCTCCAACTCCCAGACTAAACAAGCTTAAAATTGCATCCTTTAATGCAAGATCCATATCCAATAAGACTTTTATTTTAAATGATTTTATCTCATCTGCTAACCAAGATTTTATGTTTTTAACAGAATCTTGGTTGCAAGCACAATCATGGCCCTCTTGTTGAACTGTGTCCTCCAAACTATGCTTGTTTTAACCAACCCAGAGTCAGTGGTCATGGTGGTGGTCTAGTGAGTGTTTTTAAGAAAATCTTAAAATGCTTTCAGCTAACTTGTGAGGAATTCTCTTCATTTGAAGTTCTCACTTTTAAAGTCTGCGGTCTCCATCCAATCATCTTTATGATAATTTACCGCCCCCCAAAAACGGCTGCCAGCTTTTTAACATAATTTTCTGAATTTTTATCCACCCTTGTTTTAAATTTTGACAGACTTGTTCTCTGTGGTGATTTTAACATTCATGTTGACTCCACTAACATTTATTCTACTGATCTCATAACATCACCTCTTCTTTTAACTTCAACCAGCATGTGTCTGGGCAAACTCATAAGTGTAGTCACACACTGGACCTCGTGTTTACACTGGGTGTAGAAATATCCCCTGTCGAACTCTTGGAGATCAGATCACAAATGTATAATTTTTAACTGTGAATTACCTGCGATCAGTACAGCTACACCCAGCACCTTGTCCACTTGATTTCATAATGAGTGCAGTATCTTAGAGTTCCACACACTGTTTGGTGATCAAAGTTCACAACTGTCTTAACATCCCAATACCAATGATCTGGCCAACTGCTTCAGTTCAGTCTGCTTGTCTACTCTCAATGCCATTGCACCTCTTAAAGTTAGGTCTAAGTCCTCAGCAAGAAAACAACCCTGGATAAATGATGACATTCGCAGCTGCAAAAGAGAATGTAGGAAAGCTGAGTGCAGATGGAAAAAATGCAAGCTCCATGTACATCTCAATACTATGAAGGGGTTACTGTTACATTTTAACAAAATGGTCAAGAATGCAAGAACATATTACTTTTCTGATCTTATTTCCAAACATCAACACAATCCTAGAGTTTTATTTAAAACGGTTGACCAGTTGCTAAATCCTCTCCCCCCCCGTGCCCCAGCTGGAAGTAATGCTGATTGTGAAATGTTTTTATCTTATTTTATTAATAAAGTAGAGAAAATAAGAGCCTCCATTACGACGAACATAGCGTACTCTGATAACCTTTACCCGCAATGTAATGATTTTAACCAGTTTTATTCCATTACTCTGTCTGAACTTTTAGATACAGTGTCACATATGAGAGTGTCTTCCAGTCCTCTTGATGTGATACCAACAAAGTTTTTACTTAAAATAATGGATTTTATTGGGCCCCATTTGCTTTCTGTTTTTAACAGTTCCCTATCTACGGGTTGTGTCTCTGATCATTTTAAAACTGCATGTGTGAACCCGCTTTTAAAAAAAAGTGGTCTGGACCCCTCCCTCCCTGAAAATTACAGACCAATATCCAAGTTGCCATTTATTTCAAAATTTTAGAGAAAATAGTGTACAAGCAATTTCTATCGCCACTCGAAAATAATAACACTTTTGAAAAATTTCAATCTGGCTCCCGGAAGTTCCACAGCACCGAAATGGCCCTGCTTAAGGTCACAAATGACCTTTTAATGGCTGCTGACGATGGCAAATGTGCAGTTCTTGTTCTCCTGGACCTTAGCTCGGCCTTTGACACAATCGACCACAACATCCTCCTCAACAGACTGAGGCGCTGGGCAGGGATTTCTGGTACAGCACTGCAGTGGTTTTCATCTTATCTATCAAAAAGGAAATTCTACGTCTCTGTTAACAACTACGTGTCATCCTTTGCGTGTGTTAAATATGGTGTGCCTCAAGTGTCAGTTTTGGGGCCAATCTTATTTTCTTTATACATGCTTAATTGGGCATATTATACAAAAAAATGGTGTGTCTTATCATTTTTATGCAGATGATTCACAAATGTACCTGCCTCTGAGATCCTCTGACCCTAATATGCTTGATTCACTAAATGGCTGCCTGTCTGAAGTAAAGGATTGGATGTCACAAAATTTTCTCCAACTAAATGCTGACAAAACTGAAATCGTGTTGATTGGGCCCCAGCAAATGATCACACAAATCCCACCATTTGCTGGTCCCCTAACAAACCATATCAAGCCTGTTGCAAGGAATCTGGGAGTGTGGTGTGCAGTCATGTTTTTATCATCTAAGAAATATTTCAAAAATACGTTCTATACTATCTTTTAAAAACACAGAAACCATTTTACATGCTTTTATCTCATCACGCCTGGATTTCTGCAACAGCCTTTTTACCTGCTTGAACCAAAAATCTATTAACAGACTTCAGAATGTTCAAAACTCAGCTGCCAGACTATTAACCAGAACTAGGAAACATGATCATATCACTCCTGTTTTAGCATCTCTACATTGGTTCCCTGTATGTTTTAGAATAGATTTTAAGATTTTACTGATGACTTTCAAAGCTCTCAATGGCCTCGCACCCCCATATATCTCTGACCTGTTAGTACCTTACACACCAGGACGTCCCTGAGATCCTCAGGCAGAGGTCTCTTGTCTGTTCCACAGGCCCAGCTGAAAACTAAAGGGGATAGGGCCTTTTCAGTCAGGGCCCCAAAGCTTTGGAACAAACTGCCTGAGGAAATTAGGACAGCCAAGTCAGTGATCTCCTTTAAATCTCTTCTTAAGACATACTTTTATCGGAGAGCCTTTCCTGATTTTATTTTAAGTTTGAACTGTTGTCCACTGCTTTTCTTAAAAATGTTTTTACCTTCCTATTTTTGCTCTGTACCATTTTATTTGATCTGTCTTAGTGGTTGTGTGACGATGGATCCTGTCTGTTTTATTTTGTTGCCTTTGTGAAGCACTTTGTAATGTGAATTTTGAAAAGTGCTCTATAAATAAAGATTATGATGATGATGATGATGATTATTATTATTATTATTATTATTATTATTACTGGGACGATATATACAATCATATACTGCTATGGGTCTAATACATTTATAATAACAGCTACTATGTGTGTGACTTGGTCATTGTTAGTGTGTGCAATACCCTTTTTGTGAGTAAAAACCGATAACCCATGTCGTCACATAATTTTATGAATTGTATTGATATCAAAGCAACAGTTGTCATTATGGACGTGTCCCTCTCCTCCTCCTGCAATGTCCTTCACCCCCACTGTGTTGTTTGTAATGTAATGCAGGACTACTGTTACTGTACTGTTGTCCTTAAGCTTGTGTGCATTAGTGGAGAAGCACTGTAAATACTGAATAGAGGATTTAGTCTGAATATAAGTTTCTCGGCTTGATTTTGCAGCAGGTTGCTACACATTTCAGATATGAGAAACTTGGCGTTTATCTAAGTTACACAGCATCGCCAGGCAGAGGAGAGAGGAGGGGTCCATAACAATAGAGCCGACAACACAAACCTGGCAGAAGTCACACAAAAAGTGACATGAAAAACAATTACCAGCATCCAACTTACCATTCTGTTTAGTTAATTGGCTTCATATGAGGCACACACAAATTATTTTGGCTCTCCCTCAATATTATACTCCTGTGAGTACACAGTAGATGCTACCCATATTAGCTGCGATGCTAACACCAGGATCGAGCGGCTGAATACACAGTAAAGCGGCAAAAACATGGTAAAACTTACCGCTCCCATATCTGCAGCTGAGTCACAGTCAGTACTGATCCATCCTTGAGCTTCAGTTTTGAAGTGAATCCGGCTTTGTACTTACCCTCGTTGAAGAAGCAGTCCAAAGTAAAATGGTTAGTGAACACACACACACACACACACACAACACTTTACCCAGTGTTGTGGGGACATTTTACTTAAAAATAAAATTAATCCACTAGGTCTTCACTGGGTCAGATGAGGAGAATAGATGAAGACTTTTGTGCTCGTTCCTGCAGGCAACAACAGAGCAGTTGGTGTGCTTTGCTCAAAGCGTGGAAAACACATGGTGACTTGGAGGTGGACTCAAGTCTGTCTGTGGGCAGCACAGACACACAGCACAAGGAGTCTCACCTGCCCAGAGGAGTGCTCCCCTTAGGATGTCATATGGGGATCCAAATCTAAATGGAACATTTTGGCCTACTTTCATTGAAAGGTGGAGGAAGCAAGAGAGGGAGAGAGACAACTGTCTGAGGAGTCTGTAGGCAGGCCGGGGACACATATTTTCACTGGAAAACCTTGAAAAAGTGCATTTTGCATAATATGGGACCTTTAAGCTTCAGTGTGACAAGAAGAAATGAAAGCAGAAAATGGACTGCCACTGTCATGCAGAGGCACTTCATTTTCTGATACTAATAATCTAAGAATCCCAGAAGTTCAGCTGCATGTGATGAGTCCATGTACACATTTTGTATTATCAGAGCAGTGGTTGGTAAATTGTCTCCACATAGGATCTCAACAGCCAGCTCTCTTATTGTAAGGGTGGAGATATAGTTCCTTATGCTTTTACGCCCTGTTTTTGCATGTGCATGATGACATAACCTGTTGACTGTTCGTTATGCACGTCTTCAGAAATAAACACTATCTGTATGTACGTATGGCAGTGTAGGGGCAGTATGGGAATGTGGCAGGGCCAGGGGTCAGTGGGTTAGAGGATACATGGATGTATGCGGGCAGTGACATTTACATGGTTAGAAATTGATGTATCTTTTTTTGTACATAAAGGGAGCCTCAAGCCTCAAATTACACACATCTGTGTGATGTGTAATTGCCACATTTTGACAAATATGCTTGTCAAAATAGCTGGTGACAGACCAATACTATTTTAGAAGATAACGTGGAAACCTGTCAAAATAAATGGCAACAAGTCGAAATACCATCCATACATCATACATAGCAGAAAATGTTGGGAAAAGCGAGTGTGAATGGTACCGATAGAGTGTTTTATTCACCAGTTATCAAATGCCTGAATTGGCCAAGAAATTTTGTCAATTACTGGTCCACTGCAACTAGTTTTCCATAAAATAATACAGGTTTTACATCTAGTTCCATATAGTCAGGGTTGTGTGGTGTGCCATCTGGTAGAATCTCCTGGTAATATGCATAGTATACAGGCAACTACGTGAACAATTAAGTTCACAATGAATGGTTAATGGTTAATGGTTAAAAAGTAGATATATCTCTGATCCTAAGACACAGATACAGGAAAGCATTAGCTGCCCTTGTTGTATGGGAACTCAGGACTCAGGCTTTCTTACCAAGAATTAAATGAGAAGATTGACTGTGGCCTGGTAACTCAGTTGGTAGAGCGTTTGCCCCATATACTGAGGCTGAGTCTTCTGCAGCTTTCCTGCCTTCACTTCAGCTGTCCTATTTAAAATTCAGGCATAAAAGCCCCCCAAATACTTTTCAAAAATGTGAAGATTGATATTGTTCTCATGCCTCTGAGCTAAATATGAAGGTACAGCCAGGAGCCTGTTAGCTTAGCTTATTACAAAGACTGCTAGAGGGAAAGAGAGATCCTGAATTAAGCCAAAAAGATATTAGGTGTTAATTAGCATCTTTAGAGCAACTCTGTTTCATCTCCATCTTTGTAGACTTTGTGCTAAGCTAAGAAGCTGCTGGCTATACCGTAGCCCCACATTTAACCAGGGAAGAGAATCCTTTGGAGGCAATTCCACTGCAGGGACCAGGGTCTAAAGCAAGTGTTTTATTCCACAAAAAAATCACTGCTTGGGGGTAAGTAGGCCTGCTTTCTAAAATACAGTAACTTTGGGGGTGGGGCTTGCAGTTCATAACATTTCTGATTGCTCAAAGTATTTTACTCTAGCCAACATTTATTATCAGCATTTATGCTAAGGAAGAAATGCAGTCAGAATTTGTTGATGGTCATGCTCAAAAATGACAACAGCCATCCCTTTTTCATATATCAGTGCAGATAAGCATAATTTCTAAACTTCTGAACAATTCTTTCAGATAACAACTGGCTTTGTGAAACCATTAACACAGAACCTGTACTTAAAACATTATGTCACATCTGTACAAATCATTTTGAAATTACTGGCCACAATAAATAATGGAAATGATAGTTCGAAAGATTGTTGTTGAGTTTAAACCACCAGCCCTTTTATATTGTCACTGCAGTGTGTCTGGGATCCCTGCATTCCAGGTGTCACAGACAACTTGTCATTGGTCTCTCCTCTTTGTCACTGTGTCCCAGCCCCATGAAGATGCTTTCGTTGTGCCAGTGTCCATTTAAAGGGAACTTCCCTTTGAACTTATGGCCCTCCTATCCTTCACCTTTTAATACGGCTCAGTCGCTCACTCATGATGGACAGATACTGGGTCAGCTTCACCATGGCAATGATGATGGTTCCTCCAATCAAGGTACAGGTTGGCCAGAAGAGGGAGTGGAACACTGCGACCTGGCCATACATCTGTGTCAGGATGGCACTGTCCATTCTGTCTTCAGGGTCCACGAAACACTGGATTGTGTGCTGAGACCTGAGACGCTGAGAAATGTTCTGAACTATTGCATGTGTGGCTGTATAGTCCTTACGGCACTTTGGGATGTAGAAGCACTGAAAGACAGAAAAGAAAATGAGAGATATTGTTTTAGGTGTATAATGTTTGTTTGCATTGTAACCTTGGTTCTCTGAATGAAGACACTATGTCTCCACAAAGGTACTTATTCCATATGTACAAGGACTGACCCCACTGGGACAGCTGATAAGGATATTTCTTTAAGACACACCACTTTGTGGCTCATGCACAGCGTTACAAGGACCAGGTGTGCATGTATTTACTGATTAATATTGATTGGTGTTAGGTGAGTCACAAATCTCAAGCACACAGCCTGGCAACAAGGATCGGTCCATTGGCCCAGGGACCGGACAGGGGCCGGGTGAAAACCTCAGGCAGATGGCCCGAGGGTAAGGCAGAGGCAGAGACCTCAGGCAGACAGCCTAAGGGCAGAGGCAGAGCCGGAGACCTCAGGCAGACATCTGAGGGCAGGGCACAGGCAGAGCTGGAGACCTCAGACGGGTGGCCTGGGGTCAGCTCAGGGGAGCAGACCAGGACTACTTGAAGGCAGGCTTGAAAGACAGAGCACCTCTGGAGGACAGGCATGAAGATGTTGGACCCCTTCAGGAGGTCGGCAACAAAAGGTGATGGCGACCAGGAGGTTGCTGATGAAGGTGAAGATGAGACCTCCACTTGTTGATGGAGAAGACTAAAACAACGGGACCTCTCTGGCCACCAATGGTGGTGGGAACTCTCTGGTGGCCGAGAGTGCTAACAAAGGCAGGACTCCTCTGGTGCCTGGTGGCACTGATAAAGATGAAGTCAGGACCCCTCTGGCGGCTGGTGGCGCTGGTGAAGACGAAGGCGGGACCCCTCTAGCAGACGAGCAGGAAACCAAAGGCAAAGATGGGACCCCTTGGGAGGTCGAGCAGGAGGCAAAAGGTGAGGATGGGACCCCTCCAGAAGCTGTTGATGAGGATGGGACCCCTCCAGCAGCTGATGAAGCAGAAGGCAGAACCCCTCTGGAGGCCGGTGATGGCAGCAAAGATGAAAGTGTGACCCCTCTGGAGGCCGGCAACGGTGGCGACAATTAAGGCGATGATGGAGCATCCATCAGGTGAGCTGGTGATGCCAGGGAGACTGGAGGCAGCTGCAGCTCAGTATGGGCATGGACAGTAGGTAATTGCGGCCCAGCTGGGATTGGAGGTGGCTGTGGTGGCGACAGCCCAGCTGGGGCTGGAGGTGGCTGCAGTGGCAGCGGCCAGCTGAAACAAGAATTGTTGCAGTGGTGGCCCCACTGGGACAGGAGATGGTGGCAGCGGTTCCACCAGGACAGTAGATGGCTGTAGTCCAGCCGGAACAGGAAATGGTAGCAATGGCAGCCCCACTGGGACTGGAGATAGTGGTGACGGCCCCACCATGACAGAAGATGACAGCGGACCCATCGGGACAGAAGATGGCGACAACCCCACTGGGACCCCACTCTTCAGGTCTACAAGCACTGCCAAGTTCTGAGATATTAAAGGATTGTTCAGAATTTTGGGCCTTGACAGAATAGTTTTCTCCATTAAGAATTAAATAATCTGTGCTTTAAATCATTGCAGCCTTCAATGGATGAGCCCAGTTGCACCAATTCAGAGCACACCCTCTTCAGCTCTTCTAAAACAGAAGAGTCTGCTGGGTCCTTATTGGTCAGTACTGTTATGTGTGTCAAAATGAAACAAGATAGTGGATCCAAAAATGCCAACAGTGAAGAAGATAACAGTTCAAATGCATTTAATAAAGTAAACGAAGGAACAAAAGCTTATGTAAATGCAGTATGGCCTCAACCAGAGTTCAGAAAAACAAACAAATTGATAATAACACTAATCAAAAGAAAAGGAAGGTAATTTTATGTAGCTAATTAAATTATATGCAGAGAAAAAAGAAGTCCTCACGACAAGATTAAATAATACCAGCACAAACAGGCAGAAGCTGTCAGCATGGAAATCAGTCACTGCTTCCATAAATAATAATAGTGTTCTGATTTGGGGTTGCTTCAGGTTGAGGTTGAGCAATGTTATGTGGCCAAAAAAATAGGTCAGTTCACTAACTGAATTTACTGAACAAGCAGACGGTTTTTTCCATCATTGGATTTTTTTTCTTTCGTGATGGCACAGGCAAAGCCAGGATTCATTGGGCTCAAATTGTGAAAGAGTGGGTCAGGGAGCATGAGACATCATTTTCACATGGCCACCATAGAGTCCAGACCTTAACCCCATTGAGAAAATTTGGGATGTGCTGGAGAAGACTTGATGCAGCAGTCTGACTCTCCCATCATCATCAATACAAGATCTTGGCAAAAAATTAATGCAATTCTGGACAGAAATAAATGTTGTGACATTGCATAAGCTTATTAAAACAATGCCATGGAGAATGTTTGCCATAAAGAAAAGTTAAAGGCGGCCCATCAAAATATACCCCAAATATTTTGAAATAATGATAGTTTCCCCTTTATAATGTAAGTAATCTTCTCTATAGGTAAAGTTGTGGACATTTCATTAATCCAGCTACTGAATTTTGGTTTGGTGGTACTCTTCCATGAGAGTGCTATGACTCTTTTTGCACGCAGTAAACATTAATCCATGGCAGTGATTATTTTTTCTAGACATATGATGTCTATCAGGATATAAACCTAGAATGAACAGTTTAGGGTTCAGCTCACTTTCTTAATATATATATCGAGCAGATTTGTCCTGTCATTGACGACTCTTTCTCTTCTGAATGCCCCCTTATTAATCATACTGTAAACAATACACGCTGCCATCCTTGTTTCTCTTTCTGGCTGTGTGATTCTGTTAAAATTACCATGGAAATAAGTATGAGTTTCCAGCATGTGTCTGTTCCACACTATGCATAAAAGTTACAGGCTTAAGTCTAACTAGTGCACTCGTCTTAACCTTAAACTGGCTGTAACTTTCCGTTCTAAGTCAGACATAACGTTGCACTCAGGCGTTCCAGCTGCTGCATTCGGCTCCTGATGTCCAAAACTGGCCTGCCAGTCCTATCCCACTTGGGTACACAGAAATGTCGGGAATAAAACCCTGCCTAACAATTTTTTCACCCCATCTCCCTGACAGCCTGTTTTGTCAGGAGAGGAGAGACCTCTGAGTGCAAAGCCTCTCTGTGCTGGTGGTCTGCAATCATCGAAAATACAGACAGCATTGTCACAGGAGACGCGCTCATAAACTGTAACCAATACAACTGAAACAACCCAGGAGTCTGCCCACAAGGCTTTCCTTCATGCATGGGACTACTGTGGGTCGGGGCAAGCTTGGGGTGCCATCATGTAAGGACTAAGACGAGGGCTGGGGCAGCCCCTGGTTACCACTACATTGTCTACTACTACTACTGTTGTGATGCATCCAGCCAGCCCCACAGATCCCCTTGACTCCAGGTAGGCTGTGATTGTGCAGACTGTTGTGGCTTAGGCCGATGCTGTTCCCAGCTCCACCTCAAAGGGCCTGACACCTCACAAGCACAAGCTTCCTGCACTTGCTGAAGTATCTTAGCAGCATCAGGCCCAGACATGGTGGATGGTTCCACAGGCAGCTTAAGTAGACATGCCTTGTCCTCTGGCTGCAGCATGGACTGTGACAGCCAGAGGTGACACCTTACTCCTCAAAGACCTGCCATGGCTTTTCCAGACTGCTCCCTCATCAGATTAGGGAGAAGTGAGGAGACCTGTTACAACTCTGTTAGTAGTTCTGCACTACACCTATCCTTCAGCTGGTGAGCCAGATAGCGCTGCTTAAGAGTCAGTATGGCCTCTGTGTTAGCCAGCTGAGTCTGGACCACCATAGCGCCATGCATTTTGTCCAATATAGCCTCCATCATTTGGAGATCTTACTACAACAGCCACTCTTCCCAAGGACTGACTTAAGATGGAGAGACTAATGCTGCCAAAGCCTGGTCCATAGGAGGTAATGGCCCATAGCTGATCCTCTCCTGATAGTGAACTGATGCCAGGCATCTACAGAGCCCTTCCCAGCAAGCACCACCTGATGGTGTCTGAAACTGCTTCTGGATCACCTCCTCAAAGTCAGAAAACAGAAGAATCAGTAAGCATGTAGACCGACTCCAAGTCTCATCACCAAAGAGGGAGGGTGGCGGCCCCCCATCAGATCAGTTCAGTATTTAAAGCAAGAGCCAACAATTTCTTGGGGGACAGGTGACTGTTGTTCACTTTCCTCTATGGCTGATTTTTGCCAAAATGGGGAACATATCATCCTCCTCTGAGGGCTGCAAGGTGAGAACATCAATCTCCCTCATCGACACAGGATAAGAGAAGCAGCCCCTATCAACTACCTGACCCTCAATAAATCCCATGAGAGGCTAAATGTTGCTAGGGTTAGACTCAGCAGCAAGACCCCCATATAATATTCCCACCGATCGGGTCAGTAAGTGGATAATATGTTTTGTGTTTGTTTGCTGAACATAGGGGAGAGAACAAAGATGCGTAACCTGAACTATCCCAGCAATACACTGTATTAGTAGCCCTCTTAATTTGTCAATCATAAAAGAAGAAAGGCAAACCAGCTATTCTGAGAGGTGGTCTTTGGCCCCCACCATAACACAGTGATCATCCTTCCCAAACTCTGAAGCTTTCATGTCTCCACCACAGTGGAAATCAATGAATCAGTGAATGCATGCACTCCTGATCCTTTTGTTTGAAGTGTTCAAATTTCACGACAATGGGTTGTGGGTGTTTGTTTGTGGGGTTTTTTGGTCCAATGCGGTGAACTTGGTGGAACAAAATGTCCTTAACAGTGTCTAGAGATATTTTGAGGTGAGTGGTCATGAAATCTTTGATCAGCTGTTTTGGGTTGTCATCTTGTGGTTGTTCTGGGATGCCGGAAAAAATGAGGTTGTCTCATTTTGCACGACTGTAATTCAAGAATGGTTTCTTTCACATCCTTGTTTAATTTGGTGACAGAGCTGAGCTAGTTTGTGAATGTGGTGACAGAGCGTTGGAGAGATTTTTTTTTCTTTTGTGAGCATGGTTATTTGCTCTTGGGTGAATTCCAGGCTTTCGAGGAGCTGCTGGAATTCTTTGTGGAGTACTTCTACCAGTGTGATATGCGTGTCAAGTCTGATAAACAAAAATTGAAATTGAAATCAAAATATCTCTGACTTCTGACCAGTCAGAGCATGATTTATCTGAAGACTTGTGGAATGAGTCAGAATGCCGGCATCTCTTGTTGCTTGGTGTGGAGATGAAGTTGTGATGGTCATTGTGCAGAGTTGGTTGAAGCATTCATCTATGTAGTCCTTAAGGCAGTGGTGCCCAACCCTGGTCCTCAGGGACCCCTGTCCTGCATGTTTTAGATGTTTCCCTGCTCCAACACACCTGATTCAAATGATCAGGCTGTTGTCAGGCTTCTGCAGAGATCATTTGAATGAAGTTTGTCATTCTAAAACATGCAGGACAGGGGTCCCTGAGGACCAGGGTTGGGCACCACTGCCTTAAGGTCTTCCAGGTCGGTTTGTTATGTAAATGCAGATGATGGTGAATAGAACAGTTTTCTTTTTGTGAGCAGAAGAGAAAAGTATTAGCTGTGTTTTTAATCTAGCAACTGGCTGCGATCTTGGATCATGCACTAGTCTTGCCGAATCTCGCGATCACATGCACATCCTCCCATGATGAGTAAATGCATACACACCTGATCCTTTTAAAACTGCATGGGCCATGGAGTGGTGTGTCTCAAAGAAATATCCATGGCAGCAGCCCCAGAGGGGTCAGTCCCTTACATATGGAATATGTAACTGTGTAAAGAGCCAATTTCAAATGAGTGATTTGCCATTAAAACTTTTCTCAGATAATAAATACATTTGTAATTTGTATTCTTGTTCCTTGGAAACCAATCAAAAGCAGTCAACTATGAAAATGAGCCACTGTAGTATTGCAAACTGTTCCTTAAATTTTGAACAGGTTTATGAGACCAACAAATTCTTTGTAGATGTAAGTATGACACATTTTTATTCACAGGTACATACATACATACACATTTTTAAGTATTTTTTATATGGTTCCTCTTATTTTATTGCATGTATGAGTAGTGGACAACTAAATTTCATTTACAGATTGAAAAGTGAGAAGAAATGAAGAAATATCACAGCTTAGGCTGTGATCGCTTTCCTGTGTTCTCCCTGTTTTCTTCTGTGTCTCCTCCTGTGTTGTGGGTGGGGCCCAGTCATCAGGCACCTGGTGGACCTCCACAGCTACATGCAATTGCTTCATCAATGTTTGGCTCAAGTTGCCAGCTCCCAAGCCATGCAGTACCAGATTGTTCCTGCCAGTTTTGTGGTACACTTCAGGCCACTCTGTTCTTTGTATAGTTAAAGAGATTCCAATGCCTTTCCTTGTGGGTCCTTATACTAACATCTCCTCTCCTGTGCCTCAGGATTCAGCTGTCATCGCTACCACCAGTCCTCTTCAGTCACCACCACAGTTCATTCCACCTCTCATCCACCCAGCTTGCCTGCCTGCCCCCTGCCTGTCCCCTGTCTTCACCATCATCCCCCACCCTCGTTTGTTCAAATAAATCCCCTTACTGTGGTCAGCTGCATCTGAGCAGAACACCCCACACCCCCAGCCCGTGAACCTTTCATCCCAACCCTGGAACACCACTCTGGGGCTTTGCGGGCTTGTGGGCGGTTCCTCCTCCAGTGCTCTCTAATGTTCTAGCAGCAGCCTTCTACTTGCTCCTCTGATATTTCAAGTTTGTCATTCATTTTGGGTTTACTCACTGGTATAGTGGGCTACAGCTTTGTGAGAGAGGCAGTCTCCAATTTGTAGTTCTTACCCCTTGTTCATTGCTGAAATGACAAAAGTTTTCAACCACCCTGTTCAGAGTAGAGATGCAGCTAACCATCTCCTCTCCCTCTGTCAGGGTTCTAGGTCAGTAGCAGAGTATGCAGTAAAGTTTAGGATTCTGGCAGCAAAGAGTGGGTGGGATGATGTAGCTTTGCAAGGAGTGTCTGTACATGGGTTAGCTGAGAACATGGAGGATGAATTAGCAGCGAGGGATGAGACATACTGTTTTGAAACTCTGAAACAGCTTTCACCAGTGCTCCAGTGTTAACTCACCCTGATCCCTCTCCACAGTTTATGGGAGTGGATGCCTCTGACTCAGGTGTGGGGGCCATTCTCACAGTCACGGTCACCTAAAGATCACAAGCTGCACCCCTGTGCCTTCTACTCCCGGCGCCTTTCCCCTGCAGAACACAATGGTAATGTGGGAAACCATGAACTGTTGGCAGTGGTTCTAGCTCTCAAAGAATGGAAGCACTGGCTGGAGGGGGCTGAGCAACCTTTTGTAGTCTGGACTGACCACAAGAAGCTCTCCTACCTCTGCTCTGCCAAATGGCTTAACTCCCACCAGGCCTGGTGGGCTCTATTCCTGGGAAGGTTCAACTTCACTCTCACCTATCGTCCTGGTTCCTGCAACACCAAACCTGATGCCCTCTTCCGCCAGTTATCCCCTGAGAAATCCAGCACCAAACCTGAAACCATCCTCCCTCCCTCCTGCGTGGTGCCTGCAGCTACGTGGGAGATGGAGGCACAATGCTCACAACCAGACCCAGGTAATGGCCCCCCAGGTTGTCTATTTGTGCCTGATGCAGTGAGCTCAGATGTGGTACAATAGGGCCATTCCTTCACGCTCACTTGCCACCCGGGCTTTCGCTGCACCCTTGCCTTCCTCAAACAGCATTTCTGGTGGCCATCCATGTCCCAAGACACCCGTCCCTTTGTGTCTGCCTGCTTTACCTGTGCCCATAGCAAGGCCTCCCATCAACCCCCAGCTGGCCTCCTGCACCCTCTGCCCATCCCCAGCCATCCCTGGTTTCACATAGCTGTAGACTTTGTCACTAGCTTGCCCCCATCCAAAGGTAATACTATCATGACTGTTGTAGACCGTTTTTCCAAGGCTGTGCATTTTGTCCCTCTCCCCAATGTACCTACTGCCACAGAGGCTGCTGACCTCCTGGTCTTCCATGTGTTTCGGCTTCCCATGGGACATTGTGTCATTTCACATCCGGAAGGCCTTCTGCCAGGCTCTGGATGCCACAGCCAGTCTCTCCTTGGGTTACTACCCTCAGACGAATGCGCCAACCAGGATCTCAGGGCAGCATTACATTGTGTCACAGTTCGCCACCCTTTCTCCTGGAGAAAACAGTTACCTTGGGTCAAGTATGCTCATAACTCCCTCACCAGTGCTGCCACAGGTATGTCCCCCTTTATGTCCCCCCTAGGCTATCAACCAACCCTCTTCCCTGTCCAGGAGGAAGCTGTGGCAGTGCCACTGTCCAGTCCAACATCCAGAGGTGTCATTGGATCCCCTGCACCCACTTACGGTCAGAAGGTGTGGCTTTCCTCTTGTGCCTTACCCCTTCACGTGGAGTCCTGTAAGTTGGCAACCCATTTTATTGGACCTTTTGAAGTTGACAAAATTATTAATCCCATTGCTGTGAAATTGAAGTTGCCTGCATGTATGAAGATCCACCCTACCGTCCATATTTCGTTGCTCAAGCCTGTGTCTTCCAGCCCCTTGTGCTCTCCGGACAATCCCCCTCTGTCCCCCTGGATCATCGATGGTCACCCTGCCTTCACTGTCTTGCAGATTCTGGACATCTGCCACCAGGGCCAGGGGTTCCGTTTTTTCGTGGACTGTTAAGGCTATGGCCCTGAGGTTCCTCTGGGTTCCTCGCAGCAACATTCTGGATGCCTCCCTAATTTGGGACTTTTATCGGGATCATCTGGACAAGCCTGGGGCACCTGGAGGCTGTGATCGTTGTTTTCCTGTGTTCTCCCTGTTTTCTCCTGTCTCCTTCTCCTGTGTGTGTGTGTGTGTGTGTGTGTGTGTGTGTGTGTGTGTGTTGTGGGTGGGGCCCAGTCATCAGGCACCTGGTGGACCTCCACAGCTGCATGCAATTGCCTCATCAGTGCTCGGCTTAAGTTGCCAGCTCCCCAGCCATGCAGTGCTAGATTGTTCTTACCAGTTTTATAGTACACTTCAGGCTGCTCTGTTCTTTGTATAGTTAAAGAGATTCCAATGCATTTCCTCGTGTGTCCGTATACTAATGTCTCCTCTCTGTGCCTGTGGACCCAGCTGTCATCTCTACCACCAGTCCTCTACAGTCACTGCAGCAGTTCATTCCACCTCTCATCCACCCAGCTTACTTGTCTGCCCCCTGCCTGTCCCCTGACTTCACTATCATCCCCCACCCTCGTTTGTTCAAATAAATCCCCTTACTGTGTTCAACTGCATCTAGTGTCTGAGTATGAATTTGGTTCCTAAACGATGAATTATTTTAATTCCCATGTGCTAAAAGCCACAGCAATGTTTTGATGAGCTGCATAATTGTCTGTGATAAACATACATTTGTGATGTGTTTAATCCGACACTGTAAAAAAAAAGTCAGCATATCAATAGCATCATGAAATAATACTCATTATACAACTGTACAGTAGTAAAGGTCTTGCATATAAAGCTACAAAAATCTGAATCTCAAAACATTTTTTTTCCCCTCATCTACACTCAGTTGCCAGTTTATTGGATACAACCACCTAAAAGTTAAAACTAGTGCAGTCTGCTGTGTGACTGCTAAGTGAGCCTCGTAAACTGGCAACTGAATTTATGTATAGGTATATACAGGGCTCAGCATAAATGAGTACACCCCAACAGATTTGTCAGAAAACCTTTAGTTTCCTTTCAGAATCAACATTTTCTATGGGTTACTATACTACAAAATACTCCACCAATGTGGGCCATTGATTGAAAACATGATTTGTTAATTTGCACACACAAAAGGGTATTTTTCCTAACAAATTCATTCAAGACCATGTTGCAAAAATGAGTACAATCCAATGAAAGTCTTTAGAGCAAAGACTACAAAATTCTAATTAACAAGAATTCAACCATAGGTTAGTCTAATTATTCATTAAATAGGTGTCCAGCAGACAGTTGACTATAAAAGGTCATTACTTTTTTTTTTTTTAATGTAAACATGGCGGCACGTGTAGACACGGCGACCCGCTGCTCTTCAGCTACCAGCTACACATTGAGAAGGACTTACACTCGAACCGAACTTATCAGCCTGAAACAACACTGGACCGGCTGGAACCCCCCAGAAGGGTTCGACTCGTTCCCGGAGAGGATATACGTCGGCGAGAACGGACAGAAAGGAGGCAATGGCAGCGCTGTGAAAGATGCCGAAAATGAGGCAAACGAGCCGGCATCAGAGCTAGGCTAACCGCGACTCCGCATTAACCAGCGGTGTCTTTCTCGCCAATGTCCGCTCCCTGGTTAACAAGATGGACAAGATCAAACTACGGGACGTTAACAACTGGATAGACAACTGTATCATGGTGATAACAGAGACCTGGCTGCATGAAAACATCCCGGACCTAGCCATGGAGCTAGCAGGACGTACAATCTTCCGGGCGGACCACACATCAAGGAAGGGCAGAACACTAGACCAGGTCTATACCAACATCTCTGGAGCCTACAAAGCCCGCCCTTCCCCCCACCTCGGACACTCAGACCATCTTACAAGCCCCTCATCTGCAGGTCTAAGCCACAGTACAAGCTAGTGCAGTGCTGGACTGAGGCCACACTAACCTTGCAGGACTGTTTTGAGGACACCATATGGGAGCTCTTTGAAGACCCAGACATTGAGCTCCACACCTCCTCTGTACTATCATACATCAGTTTCTGCATGGACAAGGTAACATTAAGGAAACAGGTGAAAACATTCCCCAACCAAAAAGCCTGGTTTAACACCAAGATCAGACCACTACTCCAGGCCAAGGATTCAGCACTGAGGACAAGGGACAGGGAAGCCTACAGGAGCCAGGACCTGAACAGAGGCATCAAGGCTGCTAAAACAAAGTACAGAGAGCAGATAGAGGCCAGCTTCAAGGAGAACAACCCCCTCTCCATTTGGAAAGGCATACAGAATATTACGGACTACAAACAATGGCAACCCCCCCTGGACACTTGTCTCCCAAACCAGCTTAACACCTTTTTCTCCTGCTTTGAAGAGGGCAACAGACAGGCAGAGGACACACAGCTGCCATCATCAGAGCATGACCAGCCCCCCACCATCCAACAACACCAAAGCACCAGGACCGGATGGAGTACCAGGGAGGGTTCTGAAAGCATGTGCTCATCCGCTTGCTGCAGTATTCACTAACATCTTTAACCATTCACTGCAGCAATCCACAGTCCCCACCTGCCTGAAAACTGCCACCATAGTCCCTATGCCCAAATCCTCTGCCATCACAGGGTTGAATGATTACTGGCCTGTGGCCCTGACACCGGTGATCATGAAATGTATGGAGAGACTCGTGTTACAGCATGTCAAGGCCCACATCCCACCTGGCTTTGACCAACATCAGTTTGCCTACAGGTCCAACAGATCCACAGACAACGCCATCTCTATCGCCCTCCATACTGCTCTCAGCCACATTGAAAGCCTCAACACATATATCAGGATTCTGTTTGTTGACTTCAGCTCAGCATTTAAGTCCATCAGCCCCAGCCGACTCATCAACAAACTGCAGACACTACAACTTGGAACCTCCTTTTGTCTGTGTCTGGTGTTCCTCAGGGCTGTGTGCTGAGTCCAGTCTTGTACACACTGTACACTCATGACTGCGTTGCTACTCATGGCTTCTCTCATCAAATTTGCGGATGACACAACCGTTGTGGGGCTCATCAACAACGGTGACGAGGCACCATACAGGGAGGAGGTCCAAGCACTGGCGGCCTGGTGCAGTGACAACCACCTCAACCTCAACACCAAGAAGATTAAAGAAGTCATCACTGACTTCTGGAAGTCGAGGACCACACTGCACTCAGGTCTGAGCATCAATGGGGAGGAAGTGGAACGGGTCACCAGCCTTAAGTTTCTTGGCCTGCACATCTCGGAGGACCTGGGCTGGACTGTGAACAGCACCCCATCATCAAAAAGGCCCAGCAGCGTCTCTTTTCTAAGAACGCTGAGGAGGAAAATTTCTACCACTGCACAATAGAGAATGTCCTCACCTATGGATGTACGGTGTGGTATGCCAGCTGCACTGCATCTGCATCACTCTCCACCCAGCATCCAGGCTGTGAAAGAAGTTGTTCTTGAAGAATGGATAAAGATCGATGTAGCAATATGAACTTGTTCATTCCATGCCCAGAAGACTTGGTGCTGTCCTTAAAAATCATCTGAAGATTTTGTAATCTCAGTTATATTATTAACCTTACTTTCATGTTATGAGGTAAACAAATGTTCTATATAACTCTGCACTGTATGTGATGCACTGTGTGAAGCATCTAAAGTGAAATGTAAATTATTGTGAAAAAATACTGCAGCTTATTCTTCTCCCTACCTAAATATGTCTTAGTTTGTTGTGATTGGTTAAACCTCTGCTCAGTTTAAAGCTGTATGGAGCTGGGAGTTGCAGTATTTGATGCAACCCCACACATGAATAAAACTGTAAGTTGCCCAGCACTGGTGCCACAAAAAAAAAACCTCAGGAGAGTGAGGAAGATACCAGTAGACCTCTTTCACAACAGCCATGTTAATATGAAATAGTAAACACACGTATTACCAGTGACAATAATTATGGTTCAATTGAATGTCGCACAGTCTCTCCAATATGCCTAAATGCACAAGAGCAGCACCCTGAATCTGACTGACCTGAATGGAACAGAACCTTAATTACTATCATTACTAACATCTATCTATCAGAAAAGAAATGACATGTCACTGTAGGAAAACAAAAAAAGGTGTAAATAATAATATTAATGATGAGGTCAAAGGGCCAGTTGCACAAATAAGATTTATGCCTGGTCTTAAGCTATGCTGTTCTTACCTCAGCATTCTAAGTTGCACCATCTATTCTAAAGCCTTCTTCTTGCTAAGGATGGGGTATAAATCTTACACCAAGTCAGAAGCAGGTGTTAAGTCAAAATCTTGACCGATTTATACCTAATGTGAGATGAAATAGCCCTTTTTTTAATTTTTTTTTTTAAATCTCAGATTCTCCATAGCATTCCCTAAAACAGAAATCATTAGCTACAGATCAGGGAGACATCAAAATATTGTTAACAATATATCCTAGCAGCTCATGATGCTTGACATCAGCCATAGTCTTGTGGGTGACCTGGAGGGCATAAGTCAGACTGAGCTTAAATCTGGTTGATGTAGCTGATGTAAAGTCCATTCTAAAGATTGGTCTTAACTAAGACTGACTTAGCATTTAGGACTAGGCTTAGTAAAGACCAGTGGGTGACACCCATACAAGAGCACTGGTCCTCAGCATGCTTGTAACACAGACACTTAAATAGAAAGGGACCATTGTTAATGTTATTAGTATGCACCAATTTCAATTTTCTTGGCCGATACTGATTTCTGAACTGTAATTGACAGCATTCACAAACATTTTTGCAACTTTTGTTGTAAAAATTAAATTGGATGTTCATAACAAGACATTAACTATTAAATATTTATTAAATACTATTACACAATTTCACGTGATCTCCTGTGGAAGCAAATGTAAACAAACCAGAGACCGATGCGGTGTAACAGTTTGCTGCAGTACAACTTTGGCGTGAGAAAAACAGATACAGAAGTTAAACGAGTCTGAATGAGAAAATGTTTGAGGAGACACATCAACACTGGTTGTTTAGGTGAGGTGACCATCGTGCAGAACATGTGTGTGACAGTGACCGGCAAAATCACATTTGTGACGCTGACCGGCTGGGCACCGGTCAGGGCCCGTCATGTGAAAACCGGCCCGATTCCGAACACTCCAGATTAATCGGTGCAAGTCTAGTTATTAGTAACATCTTTCCTTTTCCTGTTGCAAAAAGTCATACCACACATATGTGCTCTTTTAGGAGAAGCAATCCTATTAGATAGGACAGTAGGACAAAATTCAAGCTATTATTAGCCCAACAGATTGACCTGATTTATTGACCTCACTCTAAACTCTGGTAATTTAATGGAAATGAAAAGGAATATTCATTCATCCGTCAGTCCCAGTAAAATACTCCATACCTGGATGTTTGTTCATCACAGTTTTCAGAAAAATCAGTTTACTTAGAAACATCTTGACAAAAAAATGCTGTTTTTATTTGTAAAATTAAAGATGCTACATAATGCAGTACAAGTGTATGTGTAAGGATGTCAGCTGCCTGCAACTTGCATGTATATGTAGCTGTTGTTAAGGTGCGTTTCATAACTGACGTACTTTGAAAAAGCGTTTGGGTCTGGTTAATGTGCCACAACACAAATGGAAAAAAAAACTGATTCATCCCCTTAACCAAATCCAAATACAACAGTTAGAGTGGGAGGGAACAGGAATCAGTGGTGGAGTACCTCTGGATTGCTGTCCTGCGTCTCCTCATTGTGCAGCAGTCGCATCACTTTCCCTGAGGAGTTGAGGCTGACATAAACCTGCAGACAGGGGTAACGAGAACTCTTCCAGCACTCTGCTCCACAGCTGTATGAACAGTTTACATCCCAAACGATGGTTGAGTTCACAATGGTGCAGCTTGCCTCACCCGTCCATACACTGCAGAGAAAGAGCACTTATTTCCCATGTATGCTGAGAACGCACTTGCTGTGGGTTCAGTGGATAGTTAGTTGTACACAGATGAAAGTTTTGAATCAATAATCACAAGAGGTCACACAGAAAGAACATGAATTATGTTTTATGAACTGAAACAGTCTGTGTAAGTGTAAGTTGGCCTGTGGCCTGCTGTTACCTGTCAGAGTAAGAGCGCAATATCGTGATCCCCAGGACAAAGTACATCATGACAGAGATGAAGACCATGCTGAGGCCCAGCAGTATGGCTCTGTCCTCCCCTGCCCTCAGAGCTGTCACTGTCTTCCTTCTGTCCAGAACCTCATATTCACGAATCTTCTGGTAGATGGATCTGAAAAAGGATAACATTACAGTTTTGATAAAGTTAAGAATGTTTCCAAAAATTAGCCAAAATGATTGAGAAAAACTGTAAGTGCAATTGTCACAGCTGATTCATGGAACATCACAACCTTATTCAATTTTTGCAAAGTAATAACTCACCCAAAACATTTAATTTGTGTTTCAAAATCTAATTTATGTGTAAATAATCTGGCCAACACCACCAAAATGAAAAGTTGTTTTATCATCTTGTGAGCCATGCTGGTCAAAATGTTTAGCTGTTTTTTCACGTTTCTCCTATACAAATCTATTTTTTTTTTACACTGATACTGACTATACTATGCAAGAATTAAAGTTTTGTCTCACTGAATGTTGCTGTGTATTGCACTGACCTTCAGATTTAGATTTAAACAGTAGGTTAAAGTTTACTATAAAGGTCAATAATGTACAATACCATGGTACATGGAGAAAGGGTATGCACATTTGTAAGTATACAGTAAATTTATTTTTGTAGCAATGTGTTATGTGTAGGGGTGTACTGGTAAATGCAAAACTTTTTCCCCCATTTATTTTTTTCATTGATATTTAGGTCCAGCATTTAGTCTTAACATGAACACTGTAAGGCATTTTCTAGGACATTTTCATAGTACCACCTGCCCATCTAACCCTCCCCATATCTCTATGACTAGAAAGACATTAAAGAAAGAAGAATATATATCTATATGCATATACATACCCACATATACATACATATACATATATACATATACACATACATACACATATGCCTATATGTATATACATACACATGTACATACATAATCAGAAAGAAAAAAATAATAGTAATAATAATAATAATAATAATAATAATAATAATAATAATAATAGTAATAATAATAATAATAATAATAATAATAATAATAATAATAAAATAAAATAATAAATAAATAAATAAATAGATAGATATCCTATGTCACCTATGTCTATACTATATTATATTGTTATATTATTCACTACAGGCTTTATAGACTGAAATTCATTTTTCATGATGTGTTAAATCAGTCCTTGGGCATTGTCCACCTTTAATATAGTCCAAGAATGGGCTCCATGTTTTCAGAAACAGGTCCTGGTGTCCGAGAGTCTAGATATGACTTGTTCATGATTTGTTATGTTGGTCATTAGTTTGATCCAGTTTTTAAAAGATGAAGGTGAAGTTGATTTCCACTGTCTGACAATGATTTTGCATCCTGTTAACATGGCCTGTTGGCACCATAATTTTTTCAGATCATACAACTTAGATTTACTGGGAATAATTCCCAACATACATAGTGCCGGGCTTTGGGTCAGAGATATACAATACCGTTAATTTATATGTAGCCGGGTGAATTGGAGACTTTTTGTAGTGTAAAAGTTGTTTGTTCCAACTAAGGTAAAACTGTCCCTTTAAGAGCAGTGCAGGGCTAAACCCATGAGAGCACGGAGGTCTGAGGAGACTTTAGACACACGACACTGAAAGTAAACAAAATAGCCGCGAAACATTGGACCACTAATGTGTGTATCTTTGTCTGTAAAGAGGAAAATATCCCTGTAAACATTAATTTAACACAAAAATAGTCAACTGCGCCAGCAGATGAGGTGATGATTAAGTTTTCTGAGCAAGGCTGATGAGTGATGATTCTGTATTCTTGATGATTTTTGTAAACTGTTAAAACGTGTTTAGTGTGTCATCTCTCCACCACGCTGAGGGAAAGACTGAACAGCGGGGCAGCGTAAGTGGTGATTTATTACACGTATGGGTGAAAACAGTTTATGGTGTTTTATGCTAGTTGTTTAACTGAACACTCTATCACAGGGGTCCCTAACAGGCGGGTCGCGGTCCGAGTCCGGACCCAGATGCCGTCCTATATGGACCTGGACCTATAACCAATAAGTTATTGAGAGATTTAAAATTTTGACGGGACGCTTCTATTTCAACTGGTGCAACTTTTCTAGTCTTTCCGGCGCTGGTTTATCTGATCAGGAAACGCACAGATCAACTGCAGAGAAGCTGCGTGTGGAGGAGACTGTTGTTAATGACAAAGTTTATTACAACAGTCAAAACTAACGTGATGGTTAATGACATCGACACCAACCAGATGCACTTATAAAATTAAACAACTGTATAAGGAGGCCTATACATAAAATAGGAGAGTCTGTGTTTCTCTGTGAGAAACTTTGAGATCTTCTCACAGCAGAGTGAACAGGTGAGGGAGGAGGGCAGACTGATCACTAATCAATCACTGATACCGTCGTCCTCTCAGACTGATTAAAAAATAAAAATGACAAAATTGGTGACAAACCAAACCTGGGTGTCCACACAAATAAAGTCTTTGTGTGAAACACTGCAGAGTTTAACACCGTGCTGTTTACAGACAGTCTGCTGTCATTAGTTTGACAGAGAGACAGAGAGGGTCGTGTATAGATGGGAACCCTAGATCCACAAAAGATTGCATGAGTTGTGCAAATAAAGAGTTACCTTCTAGACATGACCAAAAAAGGTGCGCAGCTCCAAAAACAGAAAATCATGTTGTGGTGTCAATGTTTTTAATGTGGGGGGTAATAAATAAAACACTATTCACTGAACCACAGAGAGTCACTGAAACACTGATCACTGACCTGCTGTGATGGAAAAAATACTCACTTTCTTTACTTAGGTATTTTTACATTGTGGTATTAGTGTTTTTACTTAATTACAATTTAAATATTTTGGATGTTATTCTTTCCTTTTTTGAAAAATCGACATTTTTATGTTGTACTTTAATGGTATTCTTATCGTTATTTTTTGATGACTAAATACAGACCTGCAAACTCATAAGAGGAGAAAAAGGTGACATGTTGGTAAACCAGTCCCCTGTCCTCTGGGGGTCTGGGAGCATCTGTCCTGCTCCAGAAGAAAAATGTTGTGATTTTAACATGTTAACAAAACATTCTGGTGACTGTTTCAGTTAAAAGAGTTAGTAACATCTTCTGTTTGTAGTTTCTGCAGACATTACTACCTTTACTTTTACCTTTGTACTTGGAAAGAAAAGTAAAAAGTAAAGTGAAAACAGTAAAAGTAAAAAAAGTTACTTTACTGAGTATTTTTACTTTAGTAATTTATAGTTGTTCATTTAATAGACCTGTCTTATCTTCTCTTTTGTATATTACCATTGTTCTTAAATAAAGCAAAAGTAATGTAATACAAAAAAAATGCAGAACACACAATATTTCTTATCTGATAACTCAATCTAATCGATAGATTATGCTTTAATTTTACTGGTTTGGCCCACTTGAGATCAAATTGGGCTGTATGTGGCCCCTGAACTAAAATGAGTTTGACACCCCTGATCTATGCCCTATATTACAGGTATACACAGGTGTGGTACAGAAATGAAGGTCTCCCTTTATTTCCAGCCTGTGTATTTCTGTGCTTGCTGTGATTAAATCGTTCGATCAGATGTCAGGCTATAAACTGAACTTGAATAAAAGTGAAATATTTCTCGTAAACTTAGCTGTGGCAAACTACGCTCTACACAGTTTACCCTTTATGATTGCCCAGCACAGCTTTATATACAGTATCTCACAAAAGTGAGTACACCCCTCACATTTCTGCAAATATTTAATTATATCTTTTCATGGGACAACACTGAACAAATGACACTTTGATACAATGTAAAGTAGTCAGTGTACAGCTTGTACAACAGTGGAAATTTACTGTCCCCTCAAACACACAACACACAGCCATTAATGCCTAAACCACTGGCAACAAAAGTGAGTACACCCCTAGGTGAAAATGTCCAAATTGGGCCCAAAGTGTCAATATTTTGTGTGGCCACCATTATTTTCCAGCACTTCCTTAACCCACTTGGGCGTGGAGTTCACCAGAGCTTCACAGGTTGCCACTGGAATCCTCTTCCACTCCTCCATGATGACATCACGGGGCTGGTGGATGTTAGAGACCTTGCGCTCCTCCACCTTCTGTTTGAGGATGCTCCACAGATGCTCAATAGGGTTTAGGTCTGGAGACATGCTTACCAGTCCATCACCTTTATCCTCAGCATCTTTAGCAAGGCAGTGGTCATCTTGGAGGTGTGTTTGGGGTCGTTATCATTTTGGAATACTGGCCTGGGGCCCAGTTTCCGAAGGGAGGGGATCATGCTTTGCTACAGTATGTCACAGTACATGTTAGCATTCATGGTTCCCTCAATGAACTGTAGCTCCCCAGCGCCGGCAGCACTCATGCAGCCCCAGACCATGACACTCCCACCACCATGCTTGACTGTAGGCAAGACACACTTGTCTTTGTACTCCTCACCTGTTTGCCGCCATACATGCTGGTCACCATCTGAACCAAATAAGTTTATCTTGGTCTCATCAGACCTCTCCTCCAGACTGGGAGGAGCCAGCTGAGGTGGCTCAGGCATCTATATTGGATGCTTCCTGGGCACCTCCCTGGGGAGGTGTTCTGGGCATGCCCCACCCAGAGGAGGCCCTGGGGAGGACCCAGGACATGTTGGAGTGCCTACGTCACTCGTCTGGCCTGGGAACGCCTCAGGATCCTCCCAGAAAACCTGGAGGAAGTGTCCAGGGAGAGGGAAGTCTGGGCATCCCTGCTTAGACTGCTGCCACCGTGACCTGGCCCCGAATAAGTGGAAGAAGATGAAGAAGAGTCTAATTTTGGAATATATCTGGAATGACAAGTTTCCTAGTTTGCGTATATTATGTCTGCAGAGACACAGGGTGGGATGTCTTTGCCAAACTTCAGCTTTTATTATTGGCCTGCCATTAGGATTTTAAAATACTGGCTTGAGGTTGATTCCCTTCATCCTACTACTAAATGGCTGGTTTTGGAGGCCAATTCCACCACTCCAGTCTCATTGAAGGCTTTAGTACATGTGCCCATTCAGTCCTCTATTTGTCCCTACACGAAGGACCTGCAAAAAAACAAGTTTTTTTTAGATATTTACAGGTTCGCACTTTTGTTTGTAGTATATTCTCTGGGTTTCCCAACCAACCTAGTAACACACCGTTAGACAATTTCCTCAAACATCCTTCATTTTTAAAAGGTACGATTTCACTCATACACAGTACGAAAACTTTACCTATCTATCTTCTGGAGCTTGCCAGGCTCGAGGCGACTTATAGGCTTAATTTCACTGGTTGCAACCCTGAATAACCCGCCCCCGTTGGAGAAATTCATCCCCACCCAGAATTAGCTCTGAAAATAAAAAAGGCAAAATAACAAAAGAGTGCCCGATGGAAAAGCTAAAGGGCAGCTTAGCTGGACACTCACCTGACTATCTGAGAAAGTTGTACACACCAGATGCACAAAGGGTAGACAATGGTTGGACATCAAAGCACTAACACTTACCATGACGGTAAACAGAGACAACCTCAACACAAAGAAATATTCCTTTTTCAAACAGACAAACCCCCAAAAATGTTATAACCTCCAAGTAGGGCTAGGGGATGAGAGGTGTAACAATAAATACATTTAACAGGGAGAAAAAGGAAATGAAGAAAAACTGAGACAAAAATATAAACAAAGGTTCTTTTATTACCAAATTAAGTGTGAAATTAAGTTAGCAAATTAAATAAAACAGAAGGGTTAACTTAGCCTACTAAATGAAAACACACACACACACACACAAATGAGTGCCCTTGCTAACCATGCGGGCTAACAAGGCACATGGTACACAAACACAAGAAGTGACTTCGCTAGCTGTGGGAGCCAGCAAAGCACTTGTCACACAAACCGCCACAGAGAGTCTAGCCTGCCCCTGCAGGACTAGACTGCAGACTTGCAGACCTCAGTCTGCCGAATGGCCCACTGGCCCTGAAATGCAGACTATGTGCGCCAAATGGCCCACTGGCCCTGACTGGCTGTACTCTCCAGGCTTTTAAGCACCAGGTCCTGATTGCAGAGCAGCTGTACCTGATGCCAATCACTGCAACTTGCAAGGCGGGAGGGGCAGAACCTGGGCACAGGAGAGCACAACACCACACAGACACTGTGGCACGTAACAACAGTCAAACCCATTCACCGCGCCTGCAGTCACTCAACTCTATTAAAGCTCTCAGGGCTGAGAATCTAGGGATGGAGATAGTGGACAAACTTTGGACAGAGATATTACAAAGGGTTCATAAGTCCTTGATTTGCACGCAACATGGCCTTATTCAATGTAAACTAGTACACCGCACCTATTATACTGAGGCTCGGTTAGCAAATACTTAGAAGAATGTTTGGGGTCTGTTATAGATGCCAACAGTCAACAGTCCCTGGCAAATCTTATTCACTCTTTTTAGTTCTGTACCTTGCTATACAAGTATTGGACTGATATTTTTAACACTCTGTCTGAGGTCATCAGGGAGCAAATTGAACCTAACGCTCTTTGTGCTTTATTCTGTTTCCCCCTCATTACCTTCTCTCCTCAAGCCCCAAAAAGATGTTATAGCTTTTACAACCTTATTGTCAGATGGCTAATATCGATCTCCTAGAGATCAAGCATACCTCTCTTTCATTCTCGTTAGATAAGAGATATCCTGTTCTTTATTAGGCTAGAAAATATATGTCTCCCTGTTATTGGTTTGTCTAATCAATTTAATGACAGTTGGGGTCCCTTTTTTCATTATGTTAAAAAAGGAAAGTTCCCCCAAAGTGAGTTACATGTTTGACAGTGAGGGTCATGTAGCCAATGTAATATGGTATGGTACTGCAAGTTTTAATATATACCTTTTTATTGACTTTTGTTTTGTTTGTTGAGTGTGTATTTTCTCTTCATCACAGTTATTTTTGTTCCTGTTTTGCTCATGTTAAGGTATTTCCAGTTATGTTATTGAATCTTCATTATTTGACTCCTTTCTCCTTTCTCATTACCTAATGACTATGACTGTGACCAACTATTTTAATTGTAGATCACAGTCATAGTCATTTAGTAATGAGAAAAAGTGGTTAAGTTTGCAGCAAATTTCAGATGATCAGGTAGTGAAGGGTCCTTTCACAGACAAAAACATCAGAGCAAATGATTGACAGAATGAAACTTCACAATTGCTACTTGCAGGTGCTCTGGTGGCTCTACTGCACTCTGTGGTTTCTTGATGTATTCACAGAGAGGCTGCAGAGCAAGTCCAGGTGATTCTGAGATTAAATGTGATCATAGCCCAAACCCTCATCTAAAAGTCAATTTCTGTATAAACTATAGTAATCATTTATTTTCACTTTAATGTACTATATTTATCTATATTTTCTGCATTTTAATTTGATAATTTCATTTTTATTACTGCCATATTTCTCTGAATTAGGTTTATTGCCAAGTAAATTTTCACATACACATTTCATGTGTCTTGGTGTTTTGATGCTATTAAATAGAAACACATAAACATAAAAGTAAGTACAGCAAGACAAACACATGAATAAGCATAAACAGAAAATATTTTAAAATATTTATAAAATATTATAAAATTATATTATTCTTACTCCTGCATCATTATGATGATAACCAAGATGGCGGCGTGTGTACATACTGCAGCTTCTCTCTCTACCAAAAAAACAGTGTTTTCGTGTTCTCTCTCGTGTAAGTCACTGTGTTTGTGCAAGTCTTCATCGCGTCTACCTGTTCAGAGGCACACTTACACCTGCAAGTTCCTGCTCGACGTTAACAGAACAACATTCTTTGAGTTAAACACCGAGCAAAGAGAAGAGCTATGAGACTGCGGTCTGCTCTGGAGGCTGGCACCACCCCTGACCCCCACTCCCGCACCTTGCCCAGAGTGGAGGCGCCACAAGCAGCGCGACAGGAAGCAGAAGAGGGATAAGCGCGGTGAATTCAATCTTAACCACTTTAAACAGCAAAATCTCACTTGTTTTACACATTTGCACATGCAATTTCCATACATTGTTTTCAAAAAATGTAGCCTTTGTAGTTCTAACATATTAACTTATACAAACATGCAACCAAACATATTAAATAGTATTCATTACCTGTGGTCGCTTCTACCATCTGTTGCTTTACTTCCTGCCCACAGGAACATTGTATGAGAGGAATGAGGGAATTGTAGTCCCACGTTGCTGCCAGTCAGGAAGACACACCTGAAGAATATATGAAACTGTTATTCAAAAAGCCTACAGATCTGACAGGATCTGACTTCTGTTGTCCTGACGGGTCAGGAGAGATAAGCCAGAAATACTGTAGGCTGTGGCTCAGATCTAGAGATAAACTACAATGTTCTACTACAAAGAGTGCATTTGCACTGCATACCACTTCAAAAAATATTGAGCTCTCCAAGTACCACCTTACTGCCCAGATAGCACGCATACGTCTCGCCGACGTTGGCCTCAGATCATGCATCGGCATTCTACTCCTGACATCTGTAAATGCATCTGAGAAGCATCGGCCCATAGCAGGGACATGGTTTGCCAGAGGGTGGGATTATGCGCGCCAATTCAAAGTCGGCGATAGGTCGGCTATGGATCGATACATTGCATGTTATCCAATTGGTGCCAACAGAACTGAGAACAAGCGTTGGAGATGAGAGGCTACTTCATGTCAGCCAGGACTAGTCTTCAGGTAAGCTCACTAAAAGTAAATATATGAAAAACAGCTGTTTTATAAATATGACATACAGGATTAGCAAGATAAGTCGGGAGACATTATTCCTACAAGCCTGTTGAAAGAAGTGCTTGACATTGTTGGTCCCACGATTTCTCTCATTTTAAACAGTAGTCTAACCAATGGATCTGTTCCCTCCTATTTGAAACATGCAGTAGTACATCCTGTTATTAAAAAACCCAATCTTGATGTAACTGTTTTAAATAACTACCGGCCCATTTCCAAGCTGCCTTTCTTATCAAAAGTCATGGAAAAAATTGTATATTTTCAGCTCTTATCCTTTCTGAAGAATAACAATATTATGGACAAATTCCAGTCAGGTTTCAGGGCACGTCATAGCACTGAATCAGCTCTACTTAAAGTCTCAAATGACTTACTGATATCCCTTGATTCTGGTAAATGTGCCTTACTTATTTTACTTGACCTCCGTTCTGCTTTCGACACAGTTGACCATGCTATTCTTCTCGACCGTAAAATAATACACGCTTTTTGTGGTTCATATTTTCAGGTCATGCTTTCTGCTGGTGCTTCATACAGTGTTGCCTGTGACACTGTATTAAGCATGGGTTATTTGGAGGTCTTGTTGTGGTGCTTTTTAACATATTTAATAGCTAAAGAGCATAGGGGATAATACTATTAGCTATAGGTCTCTTATCAACTACAGTCAAACAGTGGCCAGAAAAAAGGCACAGTGATGTTTTCCTTCCTTGGTGTGTCTCTTTGTACGTGTTTATTTGTGAAGTATAGTATAGTATAAGTAACCCTCAAGGCACCTTTGGGCTCAAACGTGTACATTGTGCTAATTTTTTGTTTTTTTGATTCTCAATATTTCGGTTGGTTTAAAGGCTAATTGTATGAAAATTAGCCAGGATTTGTTTTTTTTATTTTAATTTTTAAAATTCCATTATCCCCTCTATTGCAAGGTGTATAGAATAGATTTGCATATATGCTATATCTTTACCCTCAGGACCGATTTGGTCCCATTGACTCCAATCATAACGACATATTTTTGATATACTGTAATCCTGACATATTATAATGCTTTTCCCATGGATACCTAATTAATCTAAGCCTCTACTGTCAAAATACAGGGAAAACAGGTTTTAGGTGTGATGACCCCCTCCTAAACTACCAGGGGCAGCAGCTTCATCACATAAAGTTTCAATGGAGGCCTGGTTCTCTTACCTTGCAAAATGCATGGCAATAAAAACGCAGAATACCATAAAAATGGTTTTGGTGTGTTGGGACTGATATAAATGAGTGGTGTAAATGTGGTTGAGAATTTCTTTTGTCTGTGTGTGTGTGTTTGTGCTCTGTTTATTCCTTTTCTTGATCAAGATCCTCACTCCTATTGGATGCTTGGTATAGCATGTTTATGCAGGTGCATGTTTAAGTCTGCGAGAATAGTTTGCAGCCTTGTCTGGCTGGTTATTTCTCCAGCAGACAGCCATGAAGAGACGCTTCAAACTGGAGGAGGCTCTTGCTGCAGTCTTGCAGTCAGAGTCAGAGAGTCAGCAACATGTTACTGAAGAAGATGTGACCAGCAGTGAGGAATCATCTGAGAGCCAGGAGAGATCAGGGGAGGAATTTCTGCTAGGCACAGAGGGGCCCTGCAGCTCAGAGGAGGAGGAAGAAGAGGAAGATGGAATGGAGGATTACACCTCTCCATGGAGATCAAAAAATGGGGAAATCCTGTGGTCTCCCACACATGAGGAGGCCCCGCCATTCTTTCCCCCTTCTATCTTGACCCCAGGGCCAACTTACTTCACAGACTTTGCCAGGATCAGCAGCCCTGAGACTGCATGTGACCTTTTTTTCCCTGATGACATCCTGCAGCTAATCCTGCACTTTACAAACCTACAGGGGAGGAGGTCAGTAAATGAATGGGAGGATTTGAGTGAGGAGGACCTGCGGGCCTACCTGGGGCTGCTGATCTTGTCCCAGAGGAGATTTTTACAGATCAATCTGGCCCTGCGGTTTGTCCTGGCCAGACCGCTGCAGGAGAGACAAGCTGGCCCGGATCAAGGACCTGTGGAGCAGATGAAGCACCCGCCTCCCCAAGCTGTTTAACCCAAGGAGTTGGGTCATATGCATTGATGAACAGCTGGTCCCTTTTAGGGGCCGCTGTTCATTCAGACAGTATATGCTCTCCAAACCTGGAAAGTATGGGTTGAAGATTTTGTCTCTCTGTGACGTGCAGACATCGTATGCATGGAGGCTCAAAGTGTATACAGGGAGGTCTGCCTCAACTCCTAGAGAGCACAAACAAGGGATGCGGGTGGTACTTCAACTCACTGATGAGCTTGAGGACCACACCATCACCACTGACAATTTTATTTTTTTTTTTTTACATCTTTTCCTCTTGCTGAGGAGTTACAGAAGAGGAAGATGGTGGGGACACTTAAGTCAAATAAACCTGAGCTCCCCCCGCAGCTGCTCAACATCAGACACAGAGAGGTGCTTTCCTCTGTGTTTGCATTCACCCGCAACAGGACTGTTGTTTCCTATGTCCCAAGGAAGGGCAAAAATGTTGTTGTCTTGAGCTGAAGACATCAGGAGTCACAGATCCAGGAATCTGGAAACCGAAAACCATAGATCATCCTGGATTATAACAGATGCAAAGGGGCTGTGGCCCACCTAGACCAGGTAAGCATAATTATACATAAATTATTTGCCAATTTCTTTAGTGTTACTCATTATGTATGATTGTCTGATATAACCATAGACTATTTACATAATTTATTCTGTATTTTTGTATTCATCAAAATAATAAGGATGTGTATGAATTTATTCATGTCATCGGATCATTTCTTTTTCTTTTGCAGGTTTGTGGCACCCACTTCTGCTGTTGGCAGACACGCAGGTGACCCATGTGCCTGTTCTACCACATGGTAGACATATCATGCTACAATGCCTATGTCCTGTTCACCTCTGTGGAACAGGACATAGCACCAAGTGCTTCAGGTGGTGTCTCTTCCTTGAGCAGGTTGGCAGAGCTCTCATCGCCCCAACCATGGCAAAGAGGAGCCATTTGCCCAGAGGACCGTCTGCAGCCAGCCTGGTCGTACAAGCCCAGGGCCAGGTCCATGGTCAGGATGAGGGAGAGGAGGAGCCACAGCCAGGGCCCTCCAGAGCCAATGTGTCTTCTGATGACAGTGTATAAGGGTGTGGAACCAGTGCGCTAAATGTGGAGCACATGCATTTAAATGCATCTCACAGAGATCTATGGTTAATGCCTTGAATTATGAACACAACATGACAAAACACATGACAAAAAGGGCATAAAAACATGTAAACAAAAAAGTTCTTTAAAAAAAAATGTTCAAAAATAATTTGTTGTATTGTATTAATTGCAATAAGTTGTCTGAAGTTGCTGAAAACATCTGATGCTGTGAAAGTGAAAAAAAAAATAAAATACATTTTTATTAAAATTTTTTTGAGTTTTAGGACCTAAGGGAAATAAGTGTATAGTTTTTTTTAAGGGTGCCTTGAGGGTTAATTGAACAACCTGGGCTCATGTGTTTTGTCTTTTTTCTCCACCTTGCATGCTCATAAGTCTCCCAGCAATCCAGACCGTGCTGTCCGTGTGTGTCTCCCGACCTGCCACTTGTATATTTTATATTATATTATAAAATATATTTTTATATATTTATTGTATATATATATATTATTTGTTCTGTCTCTGTCCTGGTTATCCCTTCTTTGCTGGAGTTGTTTTGACTATGCAGCCTGAAATACTTGTATGATCATTAACTTGAATTGGATGTGTCTCTTTATTTTATTCACACATTAAATTAGAAAGCTATTTTGATGGTAAATCATATTGTTTATTATTGTCATATTGCCATATTCCTGTCACATTTTAAGTAAATACATGTACATTTTGACCACAGATAGTGAGATATTTGCTGATTGAATGATCTAACCTAAATAAATAAAGGTCATATAAGCTTTGATTCATCGTCCAAACATTGTCTGGAGGGCATATTTTTGACCAAATGCCGATGTCTCTCATATTCCCAATTAGCAAACACTCTCCATAAGATGTCTTGCCGATGCAACTTTATTCATCATGCTGACGTCTGCATGACGTGCGTGTGCTATCTGGGGAGGTTGCAGAATCCCTTTGGCATTGTTGCTACCCACCAAAGGTTAGGAAAGAGGAAAATTCAACTGGATGAAAACACATTTTTGGTCAGTATTTCACTTTAAATATTTTTATTATTGAATTATATTACATTATAGTGCTGCCGTGTTGCATTGATTGGATTAACACTAACGTTACACCTCCATGTATCTTGAGACATTGGCCATTGAGTGACAATTTTTACTCATATCCCTCTTTAGCAATTCTGGCTGCTGCTAACTTCAGACGATATCTGCTGAAAATGTCACACCGCAGCCACATGTAAGTAGTTTGTGCTTTAGTATTATATCATGTTTTATGAACCTTTATGAAATTATGTTTGTTTTTAGCTGTACACCTTTAGCTTGTCTCTTCCTCAGCTGAGACACTCTGGTTGCTATGATACAGAATATCTGCAGTACAGTTATTAAATTTATGTTTCACAAGCCGCAGCACAGACAGATAATACTGAATGTGGGAAGTCGGTACAATGTGTTGTGACTTTCATATCTGTTTGTTTTACCGTTGAGCGTTTTTAGCTGTATGGGAGTCGAGTTAAGTTACTACAGATGTAAACTAGTGATGGGAAGTTCGGCTCTTTTCAGAGAGCTGGCTCTTTTGGCTAAGCTCCCAAAGAAGAGCCGGCTCTTTCGACTCCTGAACTGCTCTTAATTTAGGATTTTCTGTAGGCCTTTATTTTACCATAACTTTGCAAAAATTAATGGTTTGTGTGTTGAAAAAACCTTTAATGTTCAGTGTTTTTATGAGAAGCCTTATAATTGCCTAATTTTGTGCATTTATTCTGTTACAAAACCATTCTTTTGTTTAATATTTCAATCAAACATTTTAATGCACAAATTAACGCTCAGACAGACAGACAGCACCACTGCAGTGGAGCACCCTCCTCTCTGTTTTCACATAATGGTATGAGCCTATATCCTCACATTTGATTGGCTGCGATGCTGACCAATCAAAAAAAAGTTCTGCCTTGAACAGAGCTCAGGCTGAGCACTGAGGTAAGCAGCGAAAGGAAAAAAACTGGGAGTCAGCTCTCACTCGATGCGATCCGGCTCTTCTGATTCACTACAAAGCATCGGCTCTCAGAGCCGCATCTTTTGCGTATGTCACATCACTAATGTCAACACGTTTTTTTTCCCCTCTTTGGATTTGTCTTTCCAGGCTGACATACCCTAATTTGTTCTTTTGGTTTGGCTCTCCTATTTGTCCCACAATTTTTAAATATCTTCTGTAGAGTGGATAAACAACTGCAGGACTTCTTATAGGAGCAATAACTAGATCTGTGTCTATGGCAGGACTGCCCTTTCCTATCTCATTTGAGTTGTTAGGTGTAGTACCATCATTTCCTACCGAGTGGTGCTGTGGTGCTGTTTGTTTACACTGGGATTCATTACTGTCATCATTTTTCTCCTTTAACTCACAAATTTGGCCATTTAACTTTAATAAAAAAGACAGCTCTTCATCTTCAAGTGCAGTAACATCTTCTCCCTCTAAGTTCTTGAAGGATAAGCTGTCTCAGCTTGCAAGGCAAGTCTCTGTCACTCTCATCCACAGCCAAACTAAGAGCTGTACAGACATCATTCACGGCCCCATTTCCCAGAGCCTTCGTAGCGCTACGTGCTTTGTAAGTTGTATCTTAAGGTCTCCCTTAAGCTTATGGGCTGTTTCCCAGAGTCTTCTTAGCTAAGATATATCTTCTGAAGGTATATCTTAAGAAGGGCGGTCTGAACCACTCGTAAGATGTCTCTTAGTGATGTGCTACATTTATCCTAACAGAGTTTTAGCTTTATTAGGCCAAAATTATGCTTTTTAAATGAACAGTTGCAGTATAATTCACATCTAGACTCCTTGCGCAAATTACATAATTAATTTAAAATTAACCTCATGAAAAATAATAATGAATATTGAATATTATGAATAAATGTGTTTATTTATTTATGTATTTATTTATTTATTCATTTAATGGACCTAACTAACTGATGATATGTTTTTATCTGACTCGGCTACAGCCTGTTCCCCACCACTTTATACTGGATATCTGACAGATACTTGACAAATTGATTTGTCTAATGAGGCCGGCTGGAAACTAATCAAGCGGCCATCAGCAGCTATATAAGAGACCGTGCGCATCGCCTCTGCTTGCTTCATTGTAGACTAGATTATGGCTGTAATACAGCGTATTGTTGTGCTCACTCAAATGAACCAAAGGCGCCGCCATTTGGTTCATGCTAACCATTTTAAGGACAAACTTCAGTCCGCTTGATGTCCTCTCAGACAGTGCAATCCTGTCCCAAGAATCAGCTGCCACGTTAGGAAATCCTGAATCTGCTTGCACTTGTGTCCCCATACATTTAGAGCTACCAAGTGCAACTTCGCTCTCAACCCAGAGGTACAGCTTCTGGCAGCTTTGCATTTTAACGCAGTGGGTAGTTTCTTGGAGGTGATGGGAGATGGATTCGGGCTGAGCAAGGCATCGGTTTCATGGAGTGTGGAGGCTGTGACCAAGGTCCTTGTGCATCATGCACAAGACTAAGTCAAGATGCCTGCGAGGAGAGAGGGCATCATAGAGGCACACGAGAGCTTCCACATTATGGCTGGCATTCCCCAGCTGATTGGACTGGTGGATGGGACTCTTATCCCTGTGTCCAACCCGTCCATGGACGACCAGGCCTCCATCTGCCGGAAGGGACATTCCGCCATCAACACCCAAGTGGTGGTGGACCACAGAGGGCTTTTTGTGGATGTTGTCGCCAAGTGACCTGGCAGCACGCACGAATCTGGGCCGACTCAGCTGTGGGACAAGATACTGCCAGAGGAGCGTTCGGCAGAGGTTTTTTCCTCGGAGATAGTGGCTACCTGCTCTGAAGCTACCTGCTGTTATCGTTGTCACACAACATTGCTGTGCGTGCGCAAACATGTCTTCCTCCGGAGAAGAATGAAGGAGAAGATGATGACACACACGATGATGGTGTCAACCCCCCGCCCGAACATCATGCAGCACTGTACAATGCTGGTTTTCAAACAAGACAAAACATCAACATTTTTGCCTGAAGTTCCTGATTTTTTTCTCCTCCACTTTTCCCGTGCAAACAGTCCATGTCACACAGTCACCAAAGCATCATAATTACCCTTTATTTCTCCCCACAATAAGCCCACTATCATAAAGTGTGGCACCCAAATTCATTTTTAAAAACAATTAGGCAATAAAATGTAGGGTGGCCAAGATAGGCAAAACTTGTAGTCGAGGGAGACAGAAAACATGTTGCCAAAGGGGATACGTCTGTTGTTAGCTTTAATATGGCGAGTCACCTCCACCTGCTGTGTGACAGACCTTTCTTTATATGGACATGAGTGAATCTCTTGAGCGCACTTGGTGTGCTTCTGCAGTTCAGCTTTGTCTCTGGGAGACTGCAGAAGCATGCTCAAGAGACTCCCCATACCCTTTTGTTTCCAATCTCTAAAGTTAAGTTTTAAATAAATGAAAAGTGCAAAGATATAATCACATGTCAAGTGTTGCCCTTCATTTTAACAGTGAAAAGCAGCATGGTTTTACTGCAACTTCAAGAATTTGACCCCAAATGTTTGCCCTATTGCACAGGCAACCTCATTTCTCCCCACAACAAGCCCGCCATTATCAGTTTTACCATATATATAGAGAGAGGAAAACATGATGTAGAACATAAGTAGGACGCGGATTTTGCATGAAATGGTGCCAAAACACTTGTCTGGATGGAGATTTGGTTTTAAAACGCTGTTTAAAAAAAAAAAAAAAACCTTTGTATGTGTGGACTAGGTTTCAAATAGTTTAGCAGATGATCTCTGGGAGGCATGGCCACATTTATGATATAATATTTGATGGAGGTAAAATTATTGTGGCGAGGCTTGTAATATTACAACATCATTTTAAAGGACAGCTCCAACTTGCGATGTACCTTAACAGCTCTTTGTAAGAGCACCCGCTAAGGGACAAGTTTGGGAAACACTTGTAGGAAAAGAAGTTCCTTTGCTATGGTATATCTTAGAGACCTTCGTAGAGCACTAAGATACATCGAAACTGGGAAACACGGCCCAGATCAGTTACTGACAGTGAGAGCAACTTTTCTTCTATCTCCTCCAATATGCTCTCCCAAGCAGGGGACATTTTCTGTGGACTGGCCATGACAGAAAACTTACTTTCACTGCTTTCACTTCTCAGGATGATGTGGTCTAAGTTGCATTCACTGTAATCACTTTTCAGTATGGTGCTGTCTCAGTTAGCATGCCAGGCTAGCTGCTGTTGTGATTGCTGTTGTGTGTTGTTGCAGTGGGGGGTGATGAGACATCCTGTTGCTTCTTCTTGGTGAAAAAAAACAATTCAACCGGGCGATAACACCAAGTTTTTTTTTTTGTTTTTTTTTTGTTTTATAATCCTTTTGACTTGCATAGATGTGTACAATATTCAGATTCAAAGTAAGTCTGTTTTTATTGTGTTTAGGGGAAGGATAAAGTAATCCATATGAAAAATGGTGAATTTTACCTTTAAATGAGGAAGGTCAGCCTACCTTAATCATGTTTTGCTAGAATGGAGTTCACAATGCCATTATTCTTCATAATATCTAGGTTCTCCTATCACTTATAGGGCACAGTATTAAACCTAAATTCATTTGGGCATCAACCAAAAGGTCTGTGGCATGAATTATTACAAACTCTGAAATGACAGAAGTTGCATGCATGTTCATATTCTTAGTCTTGGACATTTATTCTTTCTAATCTTGCTATATTCCACAGCAGCCTTTGACTCTGTGAAAGATCTGTAGAGAAAAAAAATCACTGTGACAGTACATCAGTCTGCCTCTCTGTTAGTATGGAACACATGTAACCTAATATAAGTGTGGGGCTTATGTTGTGTGTGTGTATGCATGTGTCTTTTCTGAGAACGTGTTTGATTTATGTGTGATGAGGGTGTTGACTGACTGTAAACTTGCACAGGCCTACAACACATGTGAATGTTATGTTTGTCTAAAGAGAGTTCTTTCTAAACACACTCCTTTCTTAACACATAACTGTTATTCCTGCACAATTTAAGATGGATGGAAAACACTCTTGCATGGTGTAATCCAAGTCTCCTAAAGCCTCGACACAGCAAACTGACTTGAAAGACATCATCATACCATTTTTTTAGCCTAAATCCTCACTTTAGATCCTTAGCTTGGAGTCGCATTCACATGCATGTGCACATGTCCGAACTGGGTGTGTGTTGTGTGACCGTGTGTGCATGCAAGTGAACAGCATGTCAGGTTGCAATGCTGTTTTCCTGTGAAACTCCAACAGTGATTTGTGGTTTAAAAAACTAAATTCAACCCTCAATTGGCATGAGGGTGAATAGATTCTGACTGAATCTTCATTTTTGGGTGAACTATCCCCTTAAGCTTGTAAAAGGTGAATTATAAAAAAAAAACAAACAAAAAAAAAAAACAAATCTCCTACTACTTCCCTCTGCACCTTCAAGTTTGAGCCCTGCTCTTACTACTAATGCCACAAACAAAGACAATATGCAGTGGTGGAATGTAAACCAGATTTACTCAAGCACTATACTTGAGTACACATTTGAGGTATCTGCACTTAACTTGTGTAGGGCTATTTCATGACATGTCATACTTCAAAATCACTATTATTTCAGAGAGAAATATTAAACTAAGTATTGCTGACAGCTGTAGTTATTGGTTTACAAATTAAGATTTTACATACTCAACATATGACAAACTTTTAAAATGATTAAGTAGTCTAAATAAATAAATAAATAAATAAATAAAGGACCAGTGTGTAAAATTTATTGGCCTCTAGCAGTGAGACTGCAGATTGCACTCAAGTGAATACCACTCAACCTCCCTTTCCAAATGTGTAGGTCAACCTATAGTTGATGAAAAACTAACAAAACAGTGAAAGGGCCTCTGTAGAGCCAGTGTTTGGTTTGGGCTACTGTAGGAACATGGTGTTGCAACATGGCAGACTCCGTGCAGGAGGAGCTGCTTCCTCTGTAGATATAAAGGGCTCATTCTAAGGTAACAAAAACACAAGTATTATTTTCAGTTGATAACTGATGTAAACTTACTCATAAATACTTTCTGCTATATTCTGCCAATAAATCCCTGTAAATCTTACACACTGGTCCTTAAAATTGCCGGTTTTAAAAGTCTATGAAATTTGAGTTTCATTTTTTACATTTTTATATAAAACAGTAAAAAAAAAATAAGCTCTTGCTTAATTTGTACAATAAAAAGTTTGCACAACACTGACAAAAGACTACTGATGAATCCTTGTGCAATCATGTGAGCTAGCCAACCCACTAAATCACTATGTAGCACCTATTCATAACAGTGAACCATAGTTAGCTATGAATCATTGAAACAACAGCTGTATTATTATCCTAAATGTACAGACACAGACACACTTGTTTTATAAATTCATAAGACACCCGTAAGCATACCCTCCATTTCAAAAAACACTGGCGATAGTGCAGGGGGTGAGGCGAAAGGACCAAACATTAGCCAATTGGCCAGGCTACAACTGCAACTGCAGGTAACTGCAAACCAGAAAAGACCTCAAGGTGTGATACATCTAGATGCAGCTGTCAGTGCTGCTCTAACCAAAGCTACCTACCTACATCTTAATTTTTAATGTTTATATTTTTATGTCTACATTCATACTGATATTTAATATTTCTATTCATCCTCTATGTCGTTTTGGTATTGCACATTGTACATGTACAATGACAATAAAGGTATTCAATTCAATTCAAATATTCAATGCAGTAGATGTAGAAGGGGCCCCTGCTCTGTCTCTTTATCAGCCGAGGGGTCCATGGCCTGAAAAACATTGAAGATTCCTAGTTTAAGTGTATTTTCCTGATGATACTTTTGTTCAAGTAACATTTTCAAATGCAGGGCTTTTATTTGCAATGGAGCATTGTGATATTAGTACACCTATTTTTACTGAAGTGATCGAGTGGATTCAAGCAACATTTTCAATGCAGGACTCTTAAACAGAGTATTTTACAGCATAGTATTAGTAAAGGATTTACCACTGCCAAAAAGACATGGATGCAGATGGACAAAGCTGCATTATGTGAGTGCATGCAAGTAAATGTGTAAAAATATACTTAGAGTCCAGCAGGTGGTGCTGTTTCCCTGAGTCAGTTATAAGGTGCACACGTTCCTCTCTCCAGTGTCCTCATTCTCATCCATTTGTCAGTGTGAGTTGTCTTCATATTAAGATAAACATGGATGATCATTTGATCTTATCACTCTCTCCTGTAAAGAGAATATATACAATGCCAATACCAAGGCAAAAGAAGAATGGAAGAAAAGTTGTAAAAGTTGTAATTGTAAAAGTACCACTATGTAAAATCTCTCTTTTACAAGGAAATGGATGTAATATCCTACTTAAAGGTATTGTTCACCCAAAAATGAAAATTCAGTCATTACCTACTTGCTGTTCTCTATCTATTAACTACTTGTTTGTCTGTAAAACACTGTTGGAATTTCACAGGAAAACAGTGTTTCAGAATCTCCCAAACAATGGAAGTGAGCTTTCAAATGTAAAAAACAAACAAACAAACAAACAAACAAACAAACAAAACACTATAAAATGCCTCCATACTGCTCGTCCATTCACACATAGTTACACCATACACACCAAATTCAGACAGTATGCAGACATATGTGAATATGGCTCCAAGCAAGGATCTACAGTGAAGATTCAGGTTACAAACATGGTGTTAATGATTTCTTGATGGCAGCTTGGCATGCTTTAGGAGACTTGGATTACACCAGAAGAGCAGTACTGGGGCATGTTATGTTTCTTCTGTTGTGTTTTGTACATTTGAAAACTGGTCACCATTCACTTCCATTTTTTGGGATATTCTCCAGCAGTGTTTTCCTGTGAAACTCCAGCAGTGTAGTTGGACTAAAAAACTAAACCTGACCTTCAATCAGCTTGAGGGTGAGTAGATAATGACTGAATGACTTTCATTTTTGCGTGAACTCTCCCTTTAAGTGTAAGTACAAATGTATTATCAGCTAAATGCACATCAATCCACCAATCCATTGTAATCGCCAATCGTTTAGAGAGTCATGGGGAGCTGGAGCCAATTCTAGCTGGCTTTGAGGGAGGTAGGGTAAACCTTGGACAAGTTACCAGTTCATGACAGGGTGCTAAATGTACATAAAGTATAAAAAAATAAAACAAACAAACAAAAAACTAACCAAACCAAACAAAAAACCTCAACTGTATGACAATATTAGATCTTTACAGTAATACTGATGCACAAATGCATAGCATACTGTTACTTTTAGTCCAGTGCTTCTAAGCTGGGCTAAGCAAAGGTCACAAGACAAATCTGAAGGGTGGTGGGATGATAAATGGTGTAAAGGAGAAGAAACAAGCTACACAACAATTTTTTTTTTTCAAATATAATTGTACCTCTTTATGTGTAAAATTGAAGCTAAAAGATGGCGCAACAAGACACCTTTTTAAGGGATCAGGAGCCAAAAAGTTTGAAAACAACTGGTTGGTCTATCAAAAATGAAAAGAAAAAACACACAATAATTCCATCTAACATGCAGGGGAGTAGCAAATACTATAAGATGTAAGTATTCAAATACAGTACAGGTACTGAATTGAGCCGTATTTGAGTGAATATACTTAATTAATTTATTCCCACTGTTGTAACTTAAATGTTTAAGTTAAGTTAGTATACAAGAATTTTCCTAACTTGTTGATTTTGGAGGCCCCTATGGACAAAGGCAGTAATAATAACCACAACCTTGTCAATAATAAAACAATCTAGATAAAGTTCTCCTCTTACTTTTTACCTGGCTCCCATACTATTCACTGTAACTTTGCCTGGACAAATGTAAACACAGACTCATTCAATCTGATTTCATGGAGAATCTGACCCAGAGCCAGCCATTAAGAATAACCGTATAGAAATAGCCAATATTATTATTTCCTTATGTAGGTCATATAGAGACAGCAGGTATTAAATTGAGACTGTTTGAGTGTTATCCTGCCCCCTCATACAACACTTTCTCTTTTAATTTGGAAAAAAAAAATGCTTACATAAAACTTTCAAGTAAGATCTTACAGTTAAAAGCTGCATTGTTTTATTTTTATTTCATTGCAGTCTAGTGAATGTGCCAAAACAATCATATAAAAGCCAACTATGAACCCTGTTCAAAATCTTCATCTATAATTACTGGCAAAGAGATATTAAGTCACACTAACTAAACCAACCTCCAACACCAAAATCAATATTACATATTTTATCTTTGAAATTCCAGCCTGAATGAGGTAATAAGAATAAGAAATTAATCAGGTGGGGAGTTCAGCATGAACTGGAGCAACCAGAGGACCAAAACCTCCTGGCTACTAAAGCAGGTGCTGTCAGCGTAACAGGACAAAATATTGACTGAGATATGCTTCACTACACACACACAGACACAAAGACACCCTTGGTCTATAAAAGTAATAGGCCTATAAATGATGGAGCACCTGACAGGTGCCTGAGTCAATATTTATCCCGAATATGTACGTTGTCTGGTTGGTGGTTGCAGTGAGAAAAACCTTTAAGCACCGCTGAGCTCTCAGTGACAGCTTAGGCTTTTTGAAATTTACACTGGTGATAAGATGGTCAGCTGTGGGAAATTTCATCAAAGGTTAATGAAGAATAGGGGCTGCCCTGTAGCTCATTTGGTGTGTCTGCCCCATGTATGGAGGCTGTTGGTCCTCTGCAGCGACCACTGGTTCAACTCTCGCCTACAGCCCTTTGCTATGTGTCATCCCCTCTCTCTTCACCCCATTTCCTGTCTGCAAAAAAGCCCCAAAACATAACTTAAAAAACAAACTAAAATAAAAATGAAAATGAAGAATAAAAAGACTAAAATTCTACTAAACCTGTGGTTCCCAACCTCGGGGTTGAGCTCCACCCCCACCCCGAAGTGGTCACAAGATACATCTATGGGGTACATGAATACATGCTTTTGCTTTAAAAATTCTGCTCATGTTTAAAATTTGAAAATATTGAATCATTTTGTCTTGCTGGAGATCAAAATGAAACAATGTGACAACAATGTTGGTTGAGCTGCTCGCAACTAAGCAATATATGAGGGGTTGTGAGTAGACTTTGCCTCATGGTATTCAAGGGCTTCAAGGGTAACAACAAGCCAAAAAGGATGGAGTCTAGTATCATCCTCCAAACAGAAAGAAGATGCCACCTGACAAGAATTCTGGGTAATGAAGTCTTGGATAATGAAAAAGATTTAAACAATATGTGTCAGTGTCACATGGGCCAGTCAAAAGCTTCTTAGTTTTATTGCTCAACCTTTTTGCTTTATCCTGAGAGTAATGTTAGAAAATTCCAAAAACTAATTTAGTATAAAATTTAGAAATCTGTGGGGATCACAGTTGATTAAAATCTTTCAAATATAATTTTAACATTTTTGAGTTTTACCAAAGGTGTAATTCTACATTGAGACTGGGGCTGATGACTAATTGTGTTTTAAAATCGAAATCAAGATATAAAAATAGCGATTTCCAAATTTCAGCTTGTGAGTTTACCATTCAGTAGCAAGTGAAATTTGTGTTAACTGTTTTTCAGAGGTTAGTTTATTTTCTGTAAATAGAAAATAAACTCTTGCCTGTTGCCCTAAAAACATGTTCACTGTATGCCACTGCACTTAACAAAACCAGCATTACAAGTACTTCACATATAAAACACAAAATAATTGGTAACATACACCATAGATCTTCCTCAGGTAACCTCAGGAGTCTTGAGGGCTAACCCCGCATTTACACCAGGCGTGGCTATGCCGCGGAATGGCTGCGCCACGGCACGCAGGGAAATAGAACCCATTCTAGTCAATGCTGTAATTTACACCAGAAGCGCTGCGGTGCGTCTCAGCAGCATCCCAGAAGCGGCTCGGCGCTCCGCTCCGCGGAGAATACGCAGCAAGTCTATTTTCGACGGATGGCACGTCAATTGGCACAGAGCAGGTCGAACGGGCAGGAAGTCAGGCACGGAAAACAGTGGAGAATCCGGTTGATTTTCAAAATAAAAGACCCCGTGAAGACTCGCGATCATAAAGACAGACAGAAAATAAACAATTTAACTACGTAGCCTGCTTATCCATGGTAGAAGCACAAAGAGCAAGGAAAGAGGACTTAATCAACAAAATCAGAGCAAATAACATAATCAGACGGGCAAAACGCTCCGCTGCTGAAACGCTTCTGAAACGCTGCTGGTGTAAATTGAAGTAGTGTGCATGATGGAGCAAAACCGCGGCGCAGGCGTTCCGCGGCGCAGGCGCGCCTGGTGTAAATCCCGGGTAACAGTCTGCAAAGTTTTGATATTTTTTGTCTTGGACCAGAGTAGTTTCTTTTCTTTTTAATTTTTGCTGGGGCTTTTATGACATTAAATTATAAGACAGCAGGACAGGGGAGAGAGAGTGGGAGCCTGACATGCTGCAAAGGACCATTGTTGGGAATCAAACCCATGTCTGCTGCCTCAGTACATGGGGCAAACATTACCTACTGAGCTACAAGGCCACCACACCTGAACAATTTTGTTCAAAGTCTTTTTTTTTCATGAGCAATTTAGATGCTCATTTTCAAACAGCTAGCTCAGTAACTGTCTAGTTTTCAAAGACAGCTAGTGAACAGAGTTGACAGCATCTTCCAGCTAAACTTGATGAACATGATATCATTGTTACAAGCTTACTACCTAAAAGCTCTAAACTGAGATGTCCGAAGCCGTGAATAGCTTTCTGTGTGTGGAACAATGATTAAAGGGAAACTATTATGCTTTTCCTCTTTTCTGACCTATAAATGTTGTCACAATGTCGGATACTTGTGTTAAACGATTCCAAAGCATCAAATATTGAGGTTCATGCATTTGGAAGTGAGTCCTGCAAGCTGTTTTGGATGGCTCTGCATGCTCTGTTTTACTGTCTTTTTAACGGTGTAGTAACATTGACGTCAATGCGTGCCAGACTTACTTATATGGTCATACCCTGGCATGTGCTCTAGGCCTGCCCGCTCCCCCGCTCTGCTTCGGAAGTTATATCGCTGCTCTGAGGGGTGTAACTATGAAGTGAGATTACTGGGTTAGCGAGCTATGTTGAGTCTAAAGCCAGGATTTTCAGTGTCACGAAGGTGGCTCTCTTTTAACCTGGTAACTATGGTAACTTATACTAAACTCATAACCTGGTCGTGAGCAGGTTATGAGTTCTGTTCTTTAACTAATTATTGTCCTTTTAAACTGAGGGAGGACATTAACACTGAAAAATTACTGAGCTGTATGTTCGTAATATCACCGAACGAAACCATATAATGTAAAAATGTAACAGCAGCAAAAAACTGTCTGCATCACGCTGTCATGGTAACCTCCATTTGGTGATGCAGAGTCATTTTTCCCCGTTTGCTCCAGATCATATTAACACTTTAAATTTACATCGTATATAATCCACACAGTAAAATAATGATGAAGCAACTACAGACACTTTGAATACTTTTTACTGTTATTTGTTTTGTCTTTGTGATATTGCAGCTCAGATCACTGATTAGAAAATTCATCATCATTTATCACAGCCAATCTTAAATCAGTTACACTCATTTTACGTTGGTTTGGTCAAAGACTTCTGTGATCTCCACGTCTCTGTCATCACAGGACAGTGTCAGACAGACTTCATGTTTAAATCTGCTGTATGGAGTTTTATTGTTTAATGTGCAGTTTTCATGTTAGAACAAACCGCAGCATTAAGACCACATTTAGTCGATCAGTAATTTTCTGACAGCATACTTCTTCTCCTGCTTTATTTGCAGCAACAATGTTGCTTTTTGCCGTAATGTATTTTGTATATTTTCCACAGCTCATAATTATAACAACTTGATGATTTTGACTTAAGTGGCTCGCGATCGTTTCATTTCATGTGGAAGAAGAGTCAAATGACGCAACAAACGCCCCTTTTATGTGAGCGTGCACAGAGTCTGAAGACAAAAGCCTGGATTAACAAAGTGAGTTGATAACCACCATCGTGATACCCGTTGTCTCTGATTGCAGTTTTAGGCTTTGTCGATCCAGATCATGCAGAGAAAGCCTGGCTGTGTTTAGCTTCCGTCATAGTACACCCCCCTGCTGTCTACAATGATTTCACAGTGTTAGCACGTTGAGCAATGGCTCCCAGAAAATGATTGTTCGGGTGTGAAGGAAAGTTAACTTTGTTTAGCTTTCCTAAAGAGGCAAGCACCAGGCAGAAGTGGATAGAGTTGCTTTTTCCCGACCAGCAAAGGAAAAATACCTCCGTGTTTGTCTGTCTACAGTATGTCACAGGTGACTGTTTTGTCAACACGGGCCAGTACGAAGCTGGATTAGCCAGTAGCCGGGCTCGGCAGCGCTTGCTAGCCCTTTGAAAGTCCTCTGGAGTGTGACCAATCACAGTGGAGTGGGCTCGGCGGGAGGCGTACATGGAGGAGGACCGGGGGATGGAGTAAATTACACAGACCGTTTTCGCAGGATGCAGAAAATACAAGGAAGAAATGCAGCGAGAGGCACAGCGTCCCGAAGATCTACAAAGCTTTTTGTGCGGGCGATTGTGTGTAGCTGCTCTATAGGAGTCCAGAAATCAAATAAAAAGGCCCGAAAATGAGTACAATAGGTCCCCTTTAACTTAAGCTCCAGAAGCTCCATTGCAATGCTGTCAGGTGTGGTCAGCCCAATACCAAAACACTGTCACATCTTTCGTATCAGCATTTTGTTATTATTGCATAACTGGTCGACTTTGCTTCTTTATATCACTTTTGAATATCATGATTAAATTTAAATAGTATTAGTCAAAGTCAAGTATGTCACTAATATCAAATAGCAAAATGAAACTGCTTCATCTGATTATATAAATGCAGAAACTAGATAAGTTAGTGATCATGTTTGGGACAATCATATGCTGTTTATTATGACAACCAGGTCTGTAGTTTAATTTACGGGAAATGACTGCAATTTAAATACCAATTCCACTGATCAGACAAATCACAATAAGATATTTTCCATAAATTGTTCAGCCCTGCTCAGATGCTGGAATGTTTGGCCCCCTTGTCACCCAACCTCAAGGAAATATCAAATAATAAGTATCATCACATTTAGATCCCACTGAACTGAAGACTAATAAACATGTATATATGCTGTATGTAGTGTGCTCTCTCTCCCTCTCCAGTAGTTCCCTATTACCCTGCTAAAATATATATATATATATATATATATATATATATATATATATATATATATATATATATATATATATGTAAACAGTTCTTTTAATTAACTTTTTAATTTTCATTTGTCATTGTTGTAGGCCTTTGGTTATTCTTACTATCTTTAGTTGTAAAAATGTGTAGCCGACACACCAAATAAAAAAAAAAAGTTTTGCCTACTAAAATGCCATTTTTCAGAGAATATAAATGATAAGAGAAAAACTTTTCTTTCACTCATGGTAAGTGGTTGGGTGAAGCCATTTATTGTCAAACAACTGTGTTTACTCTTTTTAATTCATAATGACAACAGAAACTACCCAAATGACCCTGATCAAAAATTTACATACGCTGGAGATTTTGGCCTGATAACATGCACACAAGTTGACACAGACTTACTAAAGGTAACCAACCTCACCTGTGATCTGTTTGCTTGTAATCAGTATCTGTATAAAAGGTCAGTGAGTTTCTGGGCTCCTGACAGACCTTTGCATCTTTCATCCAGAGCTGCACTGATGTTTCTGGATTCTGAGTCATGGGGAAAGCGAAAGAATTGTCAAAGGATCTGCAGGAAAAGATAATTGGACTGTATAAAACATTGAGAATACCAATCAGCATTGTTCAAACTCTAATTAAGAAGTGGCCAGGAATACTGGCCAACTGCCAGGAATACTGTTTGGGATGCAAAGAAAAACCCACAAATAACTTAAGCTGAAATACAGGACTCTGAAAAAAGTGGTGTGGCTGTTTCAAGATGCACCATTAGGAGGCACTTGAAGAAAAATGGGCTGCATGGTCAAGTTGCCAGAAGAAAGCCATTACTACGCAAATGCCACAAAGCATTCCACTTACAATACGCCAAACAGCACAGAGACAAGCCTCAAAACTCCTGGAACAAAGTCATTTGGAGTGATGAGACCAAAATTAAACTTTTTGGCCACAACCATAAACGTTACATTTGGAGAGGAGTCAACAAGGCCTATGATGAAAGGTACACCATTCCTACTGTGAAACACGGAGGTGGATCGCTGATGTTTTGGGGATGTGTGAGCTACAAAGGCACAGGAAACTTGGCCAAATTGATGGCAAGATGAATGCAGCCTGTTATCAGAAAATACTGGAGGAAAATTTGCACTCATCAGCCCGGAAGCTGCGCATGGGATGTACTTGGACGTTCCAACATGACAACGATCCAAAACACAAGGCCAAGTCAACCTGTCATTGGCTACAGCAGAATAAAGTGAAGGTTCTGTAGTGGCCATCTCAGTCTCCTGACCTCAATATCATTGAGCCACTCTGGGGAGATCTCAAATGTGCAGTTCATGCAAGACAGCCCAAGAATTTACAGGAACTGGAGGCTTTTTGCCAAGAAGAATGGGCAGCTTTACCATCTGAGAAAATAAAGAGCCTCATCCACAACTACCACAAAAGACTCCAAGCTGTCATTGATGTTAAAGGGGGCAAAACACGGTATTAAGAACTGGGGTATGTAAACTTTTGATCAGGGTCATTTGGGTAGTTTCAGTGTTTCCTCTAGGATTTTTTTCAGCAGCGGGGGCAGGCGTTCCGTTTCTCTTCTTAGAGAAATATTTCAATAAATTCATCTGAAAAATGCAATCAGTTGTTACATAATGGCGTGTAGATATTAACGTTAGCCTAATACTATCAATTAGTTTACTCACGTTAGCGACACTGAGTTGGCACCGGGCCAAATGAACTTAAACTACCGATAAGTTACGTAACGTTAGCTGGTCATCAACATATTGTGAACGTCTGCTTAACTTGTAAAATCTATGTCGAGTTATCTCAAGCTAATAACTTACGTCTACCTCTTCTCCGGCCGGTCATTCGCTGCTTTATTGTTTATTTGTAATTCGGGAATTCGCTCCTCTGACTCTGCCCTGTCGCCTAGGTGCTTGACATGCTTGACGCAAGTCAAGTATATTTCCATACTGAGCAAGATAGTTATCTGCAGTTTACCTTAGTGCTTGCAAGTACCCGACAGGAGTCTGTTTTGAAGGTGGAGAGATGCGGCGGTGGTGTATTTGCGTCAACAATAATAATAATTTTAAAAAAAAGAAATTTGAAGGAGTGGCGGCTAGGATTTAGGAGTGGCGGGAATGTAGAGGAAACACTGAGTTTCTGTTGTCATTATGATTTAAAAAGAGGAAACACAGTTGTTTGACAATAAATGGCTTCACCAAACCATTAACCATGAGTGAAAGAAAAGTTTTTCTCTTATCATTCATACTCTCTGAAAAATGGCCAAGAAATCATAAATTCTGCCAGGGTATGTAAACTTACAAGCACAACTGTATGAGTATAATACAGCAATGATGAAATGGAGCTCACCTGATTTCTATTATTAGTGTCGGACAAAAGTTTATGGTCTGACTGTCGGAGCAATTGTCCCCTTGCATGGCCCCTTACACTTCCACCCATTAGCTTGTTGCTCGCCTTTATCCAAACTTCACTTCATTCACAAAGGCAAATAGTTGTGACTGCTGCCTGAAATCAGGCTCAGCAATCTTCAGCTGAAGCTGCTAAACATTAAAGCTCTTTTTACTTTCAGTATCACAAACTGTTCAACTTTGAGGACACTTTAAATTTAAAGAGAAAAAAATAGATGAACTGTAGAACTTAAAAAGGAAACCTGAATCTTTGTTGACTGTTACAAAAAAGGTCTGAACCAAAATAACTAATAAAAAGCAAACAGATGAAAACTGAGAAAAAACAGAAACTGGTCAGTGACAATCCTGCATCCTGAGCCTTTTCCTAAATAATAACCCACATGTCTGGTGAAGGTAAAATAGGCTTTACTGAGGTGTCAAGTGTTTACATCTCACCTCATTAGTATCGGTCAGTGTGGAAATGGGAGGTGGCTGGGCTGTATGGGGGTTGGTTCAGATTAACAGAGAGGGGAGAAACATGAACATGAAAATACTGCTGTTGACAAAACACAGTGTCAAAGTCTGAAATCCTCTTCATCCTGTGTCAAAAACATCTGTCCTCACAGTTACCAACCAAATTACATAAAATACATAAAACTTGACAAAGTCATGGCAGGGTAGAGTAATGAATAATAGGGTTGGATACTGTTCACATTTGTACCAATACTGGTACCTGGTATTCAGTACAGGTACCTAACAGTATCTTTTTCGCTATTTAACTCTCTCTGCAATAAAGTACTGTAACTTCAACTGTAAAAAATTTCCAAACTTCTCAGTTTAAACATTGTGATTTATGTAAAATATTTTGTTATTTATTTAGAGCATTTACACACCATACATGTGTCATATCAGTCCTATTATGTCATTGTTTATGCTGCTACTATGCTTACATTTTATAATATTTCCCTGTTAATAGGCTGAAATTCACAAATATTGGTTTCATACATTTTGGATATACTCTTAAATCTCATACAATGTTGTGGTGAACTAAATAGCATGTTGGTAAAGACTTTCAGACACAGCCAGTGGCTGAGTGTTAGCTAAGGCTAGTAAAAATGCTAAGCCAACCAAGAAACTTATCACAGTCAACACACACACAATCACCCTTGCCAGCTTTGCATTTCATCTCATATATACTGCAGCAACTCTTGTGTGTGTCGAGTTTTGAAAAGTTTAACCACATTTATGACTACTTTCAGCTTACTATCGCCCTGCCTCACTAACTCTACTGGGTGACTTCAGCAAGCTGCTGCTCACTGAAACACCTCTCTCTCTCTCTCTCTCTCTCTCTCTCCCCCCCCCCCCCCCCCCCTTTCTTTATATTCTGAGATACTCTCTCACCCACCCACAAATCCAGACAGCCAAACAAAGCAAATCAGATCTCCACCCAGTCTGGTTGAATCTTGCAAATGGCAAGATAAGAAGCTCATCACTTTCACACTTCTTCTACATACCGTCATGTATCCAGAGCTTAGCAGCTAACCACTTCAATGACTTACATTTCTGTGTGAGAAAAGGATAGACAACTGGGTCATCAACTCTGCAAAACTCTGCCCTGCAAAACTATTTGGATGACGTCACCATCCTCCTTCAATTGGCTGCGTGCACCTGCAGACTTCTGAAAAGGCTTGAAGAGCTGCTTGAAGAGCTGCTTGAAGAGCTGCTTGAAGAGCTCCGTGGGCTCGGATGAAAATAAAACCAGTGCCGGTGTCTCCCAATCCAGAATGGAGTCAAGAATGACAACATCTCCTTCTCAGTTGATAATGATGGAAATCCCTGTCCTGAGCAAGCTTGACTACAGCTTCCTTCCAAGAAAGAATTCAAGGTCTGGTGTTACGATAATGATGGAAATCCCAGTCCTGAGCAAGCTTGACTAGAGCTTCCTTCCAAGAAAGAATTCAAGGTCTGGTGTTTCAAGTTCACTTCACACCAGTGTCTATTGTGGCCCTGAACAGGCTCGGGGTGGCCATAGGGAGTACCGGGGAAATCACCGAACGGCCGCTGCGCTCTCGGGCCGCGGCGGCCGCAGTGCCATAAAAACCAAGCCATTTATTCTAGTAAAAATGCCGTATCAGAGAAACAGCGCCGTCTCCTGTCGTTGTATGGGAGGTAGTAATACCACTCAGTGGCGCGGCCGCCCCCTTGCTGATCCCAGACAAGTTTAAAATGACGACAGTGGTACCATTTCGCACGTAAGGGCTGATTCCAGATCAGCCGCGAGGTCCGCCCATTTAGCAATCAGCACTCAATTTCCTAATAGGCTCGGCTGCATTGAAAAGAAACGTCGGGTGAGGCTCATCATTATGGACAAGAAGAAGGAGAAAGGTGGTGCTGAAAAGCAAAGATTCAGAAAAAGAAAAGCTGCAGAGGCATCTGCAGCGAAATTTCCTAAGCTTGACACGTTTGGTTTCCTCAAGCCTGCTGTCAAACTAGGGACAGGTAAATACACTTATCCTGCACCTGCACTGTTATCTAGCTAATAACGTTAGCCAACGCTAACATGTGTTGACGTCTAGAAACGCTTTAATTAATATGCGCAAAAAGCAATCGGAATGTGAGGTCCTGTTTAATGTGAGAAACGTTTGTCTTAGTTTCACAACAGACGGCTGCAGCCTCGCAGCAGACAGTTCACAGTGAAGAAGAACCAGGTCCAAGCAGGAGTAGGTCCAACAGCCAGCCTGCACAAGGTGGGAGTAGCACTGTGTTTATGTTTAGCTACTCAAAGTTAGTTGAGTAACTTGAGTTCGCCTACAAAGCACTGTTCATTTTTATATAGATTCCCTATGCTGTATTTTTAGCCCACCTCATTCACACTTAAACTTTTTTTTTTTCTTGTTGAAGCTGGTGTTAGTTCCATCACCAGCAGCAGCTATGATGATGTTTTGGCAACTCCAGAGTGGGTTGGAGGTAAGATTGCTCAGTCCAGTTTGAAAAAAAGAGAATTCCTATTTAAAGAGGAACTTTTCTATTTGTGATGTTAAAGGTGATCCAGTATTCTCTCAGTTTGCTAAAGCTCTTATTGTGATTAAATCAAGGTGCATCAGATACACAAGAAGGTATGGAAGGGAGAGCAGTAACTGATGCAGCAGCTCAGCGGCAGGATACTGGACCTGAAGCTACCAATAGGACAGACCAAGAGAACCCTGCAGGTAGTTTTGATTACTTTGCTCGACCTCAATCCAAGGACCTGGACACTTTTTTTTCTTTTCACCCCCAACAACCGTCAAATGTGCCTATACCAAAAGTGTTTTACTACAAACATGGTACTAAGCGCAAGTGGCTTACATACAATGAAGAAAAAAAACATCTGTACTGTTCTCTTTGTCTGGCATTTGCCCCCTTTCTTAGTGAGAGTCCTTTCATTAAGGGTGGGATGAAGGATTGGACACATTGTCACCAAAGGGTAAAGGAACATGAACAAAGTAAAACCCATAGAGACAGTGCAAATGCGTACTTCATGAGAGCACGAAAGGGAGATGTCAAAAGCTTGTTGACAGGAAACCAAATGTCTTTACATGCGGAGCAAGTGAAAAAGAAACGTCAGGTGATGGAGCGAGTTGTAGATGTTGTGAAAGTTATAGGCAAATGTGGGCTGAGCTACAGGGGAGAGGAAGAGTCAGGGTATGCCTTAGAAAATGTTGCTGTTAATCATGGCAATGCCCTTGAGTTGATTCTACTGTTGAGTAAATATGACATGTGCCTCCAACAGCATGTAGAGAAAGTCATTAAAGACAGCAAGGAGCAGCATAGAAGTGCTGCAAAAGGCAGAGGATCTTTACTGACCCTGCTATCCAACTACACCTGGAACAAAGTGGTAGATGCCATCAGTCAGCTGATAAAATCCACAATAGCTGAGGAAGTGAGAGAAGCTGGCATGTTTTCAGTTCAGCTGGATACAACGCAGGATATCAGCACCAAAGACCAGTGTTCCATCATAGTACGATATGTGACCGATGTCATTCATGAAAGGCTGATTGCTGTAGTGGACTGTGAGTCCTCTACAGGAGAGTACTTTAAAGACCTCCTGAAGAAAGTGCTAGAGAAGCTTAATATTGACATCAGCACATGTGTGGGCAACGCGACAGATGGTGCAGCGAATATGCAGGGGCAGTATCAGGGGTTTTCTACTTTACTTTCTGAGCTGTCTCCGCACCAGATTCACCTATGGTGCTATGCACATATTTTGAATCTTGTCCTAGCAGACACCACTGGCAGTGTGGTGCAAAGTGCATCCCTCTTTGCATTGCTGAATGATATTGCAGTTTTCTTACGCGACTCATACAAACGAATGCAGAAGTGGACAGGGATCAGCCAGGACAAGCGGCATAGACGACTGTGCCCAATAGGGGCAACTAGGTGGTGGGCTAAGGACCAGGCACTCAGTAAAGTGTTTGGGAGGTTTGGGAGTCCCGAGGGAGCCTTGTTTGTGGAGGCGCTCCTTACTCTAAGCACTATTGTAAATGACGACACACAGAAGCCTTCTGTGAAGGCCAAGGCCCAGGGCTTTATCGAAGGCCTTTTGAAGTATGAAACTGTAGTCACTGCTCAAATATTCCTCAGAATCTTTGAGTATACCGCCCCTCTCTCAAGCTACTTACAGACCAAGGGGATGGATATCATCACAGCTCAACGTCTGGTTGACGGGGCAGAGGAGAGTCTCAGGAAGTGCTCTAGGGACTTTGAAGGAGTTAAGCATGCAGCTGAAAAGTTTGTTAATTGGGCAAATGAAAAGTTGGAAGAAGAGGAAGAGTGTGAGCTGATAGTACAGACTACCTTTCCTGAAAGAAGGGTCAATAAAAAGAAAACAATGCCAGGAGAGCTTGCAGCAGATGAGCCACTACCATCAGCAGAGGCAAACTTTAAGGTGAAAGTGCATGATGTCATTACAGATACAGTGACAAACCGTATCCAGACAAGGTTTTCTGCTAATGCCACAATTTGCCTTGACTTTGGCTGTCTAGATCCTAGAAACTTTGCTCATGTGAAGGAAAATGGTCTACCTAGCTCAGCTATGGAAGATATAAGCAAATGTCTGCTGAGGTTTGATGATACAGCTACTGCTGGCACCTTACGTGAACAACTGTACAGTCTTGCATCTCAGTGGGATAGACTTAAAAAGTCCCCTCTGGAGGATTATAAGGTCAGGACAGCTAGTGAAATGCCACAGGGAAATGGGGAGGATCCCATCATGGAGCTGGAGGACGTTGAACTAGAAAGCAAAACTTGTTCCTCCTGTAAGAACTGTGTTGTTTGTGTTCATCTTATCCTCTCTCAGTACAACCTTCTAACAGATACTTACCATGTGATCGGACTAGCCTACAAGTTTCTTTTAACCCTGTCCATCACACAAGTGGCCTGTGAGAGAAGCTTCTCTACATTAAAGTTTATCAAAAACAGACTCAGGAGCACTTTAACCCAAAACAAACTTGAGGCATTCATGCTCATGAGCACTGAGAAGGAGATTCTCATGTCTCTGGACAACGATACTGTTATAAACAGAGTTGCAGAGACAAGTGTACTGCTCAGGCAGGTATTAATGGTTTAGGGGTCAGAAAATAAGCTAGATGATGAAAAGGACAGAGGTGTGTGTGTGTGTGGAGTTGTTTGCACTAAATGTGAGGATGTTATACTGATTAGCTGTTAGAACTGTTATTGAGTGAAACATAAAATGTCATCACTTTTGCTTATTCTGTATGGTATTGTGTTGTATAAAATACCACATTGTTTGATGTGTGCTTTAAGTTTATGTTATGCTCTATACATTACATTGTGAAACAATGTATTTACAGATTTTGCACTAAATTAGTTGTTAATATGTCTATACCTACCTCATTTGTACTGTATAAGTTTGGACGATGAAACTAATAGCTTATTAAAAAGTGCACTACTCAAACATTTCTTTGTATTTCTCAGCAATATCTGAATATAAGCTATATTCTGGACCCATAATAATTATGTTGTTTAAAAGGATTATCTAAAAGAGTGGCAAAAAACGTCTAAAATTGGGAAAAAAAAAAACAAAACGCTTTTTTACGCGCACGCGCGTGCATGAGGGCTGGTCTGGTGAAATCCCCGGGCTGAAAATGAGTCCCACCCCGACCCTGGCCCTGAAGCTGTGTTTCACAGACTCAACAACATCTCTGAATATGGACACAAAAGCCAACAACTACATCTGGAAATGGCTGCGCTTTCCTTGATGCAGCAGTTTTTGGGACAAACACCATGAAGCTTCCACTGAAATCCATCACCTTGAGCTACAGACAGGAGAAGGTGAGGGCTGTGTCCAAACACTAAGGCAAGGTTGAACAGGCTGTAAGTAGTAGACCAGACCATCAGTCGTCTGAAACACGAGGAAACCAGTTGGACTGTTGCAGCCAGGAAGGGCCAGTCAAAACTGGCCCTTGCCAGTATTTGAGTATTTGCCAGTGTCCCTGATGGGGAACTGAACCCAAAGTGTGGTCAAAAGCCACTTGATCTCCAAAGTGGCGAAACTGGAAGAGCAGTGTTACAAGATCAGAGCTGTGAGTCAACATCATCAAAGAAAATGGACAACCTGGGAGGCTGTGATCAACAGGACATTTATGGGGGTGGATATATGAAGAATGGCCTAAGCAAAGCTCAGCCTCCTAGGAGATTAGGGCCACCTGCACTTCTAGTATGGCTCAGGCAAGGGATGAGTCTCAGAGCAGCGTCACCTGGGGGCAAGTGGTACATGACACCTAACCTGACCAGCATCAGCACAGCATTTACACAATGGAAATGAAGTTCCGTGTTTTCTGCTGGACAGGTAATTCATCCTACACACATAATTGTAGTTTGTTGTTAGCTTTAGCTAACAATATAACATAGCCATGGGCATGATGCTGGTTACTCACACAAGTAACCCTCCCCCCCATGTTCTGTTGATAATATGTATTTATTATCATGACTGTAAGTTTGGAAGTATTCACCAAATATATGGTCAAGATATCAGGTGGCGTTACAGAGATAAAGCCACAGCTTCAGAAAATGATCACCTATAAAAGTGTATCAGTTGTTTGTGTGACACATAAATACAGCTGCATGTTAGCGAGTAGACATGCAGCTGTATTCATCTGTTACACTTGCAGTTGATAATAGATAATAATAAATGTTATTGTCACAGACCACAAACCTCTCTTGGGTCTCAGAAAAATACCCATTGACAATGACAGAACTAGTCATCGTGCACGATGAGCTCTTGAACTTGATCCTTTTGAATGGACTGTGATTCACAAAAATGGCCACCACCACTTGAATGCAGATGCAATATCACGTCGCCCTGCTGACACCAGACCACCAGAGTGCCCTCTGCCCTGCTTCTACCAGTTTACACCCTGATGACAGACACTCACATCCTGTGAGTCCATCTTGTCCTGTCAGCTCTATATATCACCACAGCTCCAGCAGTACTGACCCAAAACCAGTTTCCTGTAACCAGACCAAACCACATCCTTCAGGTCCTTACAGTGTACAGCCTGTCTCTTCCACATTTGTGCTTCACCTTGTAGCGATCAGCTAGTGCACGGGAGGTTACTGGAGTTCATTCCCACACACACACACACCCCCGTCACCGTCACACACACACCTCCACGCCGGAGCCAATGGCCACCAACACCTCAGTGTCTTATATTGATGACGATTCACCAAGATGGCACACACAGTCCGACGAGGGAGCGGTGAGGCCGCCCTGCAGTGGAATACCTTGTGTGCATCGTTGTTTCCGTGATCAATAGTTCGCGTAGTTCGCTGGGAGCCGTATGGTGGAAATCTGTCTGGAGGAGAAGTCTGGTTGTTCAATCTCCAACGACACGTACCCGTGGATTATAACATCCTCGATCTCCTGAAGCCGCAGCGTCTGTGGAATACTCCCGACTGACCGGACGGAGACGACTGGACTGGACTGACTGGACTCGACTAACGAGAGGTGACTCCGGTGTGCCGTGAGTTTATTTTTTGTTCTCTTTTTTGCTTTTTATTTCTTGGGGGGTAAAAAAAACTGAACTGACTCTTCTTTCTGAATCAAGTGTTTTGTTTGTGCACCGAACTGAACTGTGGGAACAGTGTGCCTTTTCTTTTGTTTTGTTTGGACTATTGAAGGGGAAAATCCAGACTGGATTATTTTGAGTTCTGGAAGGGATTGTTTCATTGGTTGCTGTAATTGTTTGTGTGTTGCAATATACTGAGTGCTCTTGATCCTAATGCAGTGGTGTTGTGTTGTTTGTGGCCTTGCTGGGGAAGGGAGGTATTTTCTTTACGGTGAAAAGAGTTTTTTGTTCTTGAATTTATGTGCGGTTGACAACTTAAAAAATTATAATACTGACTCACACCCTGACGAAGTATTGTTAGGCGCTGACCTAACTGGCACCACAAACATATATGTCTGGCGGTTACAACCTCCCTGAAGAAGATCTTAAAAAGGAATAACAAGACCCCATACTGTCAGAAGTTATCAGCTGGAAAACTAGACATCAGAAACTGCCATTTGGTGCATGAAAAAGTGCACAACAGCTGAGATAGCACTTTGGAAAGAGTACAGACTAAGCTTTCATAATGGTTTACTCTGTCATAAAGTTTTCAACCCATCCACTAAGCCAGGGGTATTCAATTAAAATTCAAAGAGGTCCAGTTAGAGAAAATTTCCTAAAGCAAAGGTCCGGAACATCATAATGTCTAACTTTCTCGAGTGGGCCGAACCAGTAAAATTGAAGTATAATCTACCAATTATTCTGCCAATTAATCGAGTAATCAAATAAGAAATATTGTTCTGCATTTTTTTCTATTACATTACTTTTGTTTTATTTAACAACAATGGTAATATACAAAAGAAAAGACAGGTCTATTAAATGAACAACTATAAATTACTAAAGTAAAAATACTCAGCAAAGTAACTTTACTTTTAATGTAGATTTACTTTTACTGTATTTACTTTATTTTAGCACAAAGGTAAAAGTAAAGGTAGTAATGTCTGCAGAAACCACAAACAGAAGAGTAAACTAACTATTTGAACTGAAACAGTCACCAGGATGTTTTGTTCACATGTTAAAATCACAACATTTTTCTTTTGAGCTGGACAGACGCTCCCAGACCCCCAGAGGACAGGGGACAGGGGACTGGTTTACCAACATGTCATCTTTTTCTCCTCTTATGAGTTTGCACGTCTGTATTTAGTAATAAAAAAATAGCGATAATAATACCATTTAAGTACAACAACAGCAATAAAAATGTTGATTTTTCAAAAAAGGAAACAATAACATGCACAATTTTTAAATTGTAATTAAGTAAAAACACTAATACCACGATGTAGAAATACCTAAATAAAGAATCTGAGTATTTTTCCATCACAGCAGGTCAGTGATCAGTGTTTCAGTGACTCTCTGTGGTTCAGTGAATAGTGTTTTATTTATGGCGGTCCGCCACATTAAAAACATCGGCACCATGACATGATTTTCTATTTTTGGAGCTGCGCACCATTTTCGGTCGTGTCTAGAAGGTAACGCTTTATTTGCACAACTCTCGCGAGATTTGTGTTCGTCATTTCTACTAAAATAATCAAACTCGCGCGATCTTTTGCGGGTCTAGGGTTCCCTTCTAGACACGACCCTCTCTGTCTCTCTGTCAAACTACAGACAGCAGACTGTCTGTAAACAGCACACTGTTACACTGTGCAGTGTTTTACACAAAGACTTTATTTGTGTGGACACCCAGGTTTGGTTTGTCACCAATTTTGTCATTTCTATTTTTTAAAGCAGTCCGAGAGGACGACAGTATCAGTGATTGATTAGTGATCAGTCTGCCCTCCTCTCCTCCCTCACCTGTTCACTTTGCTGTGAGAAGGTCTGAAAGTTTCTCACAGAGAAACACAGACTCTCCTGTTTTACGTATAGACTATTGTTTAATGTTATAAGAGCATCTGGTTGGTGTCGATGTCATTAACCATCACGTTAGTTTCTGTTGTAATAAACTCCGTCATTAACAACAGTCTCCTCCACACGCAGCTTCTCTGCAGTTGGTCTGTGTGTTTCCTGATCAGATAAACCAGCGGCGGAAAGACTAGAAAAGTTGCGCCAGTTAAAATAGAAGCGTCCCGTCAAAATTTAAAATCTATTAATAATTTATTGGTTATAGGTCCGGGTCCGTATAGGACGGCGTGTGGGTCCGGACTCGGACCGCGGTCCGCCATTTGGGGACCCCTGCACTCAGCCATCCAGTTGTTGCCCCTCATGCTTTAAAAGACACTGTCCTACAGTTGCTGCATGTAAATTCAGTAACTGGTCATCTGTTTGCAGATTAAGTCCTGAAACATACTCAGCAGCTGTACTACTGGCCATTCATATCAAGTGACATTAAAACGCGGTGCAAACAATCTACTCCATGTGATGCAAGACGGAGTCCCACACCTCACCACAGAACTCCAATGAAAACAATTGTTGCTACTGAGCCATTCCAAAAGGTCACAGCTGACATACTTGAGCTCCCCATCACAAGTTGTGGCAACAGGTATGTGCTAGTTGTTCAAGATTGTTTCTCCAAGTATGTCAACCTATATGCCATTCCAGACCAGCGCTCCACAACAGTTGCAAAATGTCTGTTTGAAAACTACATCTGTGAACATGGTATTCCAGAAATGCTGCACACAGATCAAGGATGCCAATTTGAATCTAAACTGGTGAAATGTATGTGTGAACTGTTGGGCATCCAGAAAACACGTACTAGCCCATATCATCCTCAGTGTGACAGCATGATCAAGAGATTCAACAGAACACTTATTGATCAGTTAGTAAAGTCACTTCTTCAACAGCCAAGTGAATGGGATGACTGTCTCAACCAAGTTGCTTAGGCCTACGACACCAGCCCACATTCTACAATAGGTTACAACACATTCTTCCTCATACATGGCCATGAAGCAAGGATGCCTGCCAACCTGTTGTTACATAATGCCACACCATCTTCATCCACTCCAGGTTCTCCTGCTGACTATGTTGCACAGTTAACCCCCAAACTTCAGTCAGCCTTCCGTTCTGTTGCACGGAACAGAGATTGTGCCCACAACCAGCAGAAACAGCAGTATGACAAAAGTGTCAAGCACACTCGCTATGTTTCTGGAGACCTCATGTAGTTAAGTGACCCCACTACATCAAAACAAAAGCTCCTCACTGCAAAGGCCCCTTGAAATACTGGAGATGGTTCACCACTCTGACACTATCCCAACTGTCACATTTTGAGCTCTTGTTCTTCACTGCCCCCCATAAGACATCAAGTTAGACCTTCCAGATACCTTATGGACTTTGTTTTCAAGTGAAGCTGTTATTTGTTCTTATTATTGCCAATTATCTATTTCTCCCTGCTGTATGTGAAACAAGGATGTTTCTTTTGTGAAAGAAGAAGGCGATGTAAGGTTTACAAGTTATTTCATTTATTTTAGGAATTTGCTAAAAATATATTTACAATATAATGTTTGTACAGTAAACGACTTATGCATTTATGTTCAAAATTATTATTTGCATATTTACATGTTAACATATTTACAGCAGCATTGTTAAAACACTTAAATCAGGGGTGCCCACACTTTTTCGGCTTGCGAGCTACTTTTAAAATGACCAAGTCAAAATGATCTACCTACATTAAAAGTGAGGAGGCAGACTCACAGCCCACCCCCAGATTGTGACCCCCGGGACCGGGACATCAGCTGTGCACCTGCAACTCAAGCTAACGTCCCAGGTCAAAATGCTAGTATTTCAGAGGCACCGCATCAAACAACTAGCTTCACATTTCCGGGAAGGTCATTTGGTAAAGAAACGTTTTGTCGGTCATTCAGTGCGAGCTGGTTTAGCAAATGGAGATGGCTCCATTATATTGAGGACGGCGATCGCGTTGTTTGTTTCATGTTCATGGAGATGTTTTGGACAGTCTGGACATTGGCAGCCTAATGAGGAGCTTCATCAGCGCCAACCCGGAGAGGAAAGCCACATTTGGAGTTGTGTGACGCCGGTCAGACACTTTTCTTTTCTAATGCTGCCGCCGCGCAGCACACGGCGCCTTTACACACAGAGTTCAGCATCACAGTGACATGGACAGCAGCCGTGACAAATTGTTTATGGTTGACAAGGTGATCGGCACCATGGACAGTTATACAGACAGATTTTTGCAGTCTTAATTACTGTGCGGGTATTTTTTAATCATTATTATGAATGCAGGGAGTTGCGAGTGCAGCGCAGAGCTTTTTTTTTCTCAGCCCCCCCCTGCTGAGAATATGTTCCCGCGGCTATGTCTCACACTGGCTGCCCTGTATGTCAGTCAAGTGGCAAATGCCATACTGGGGATGGATGATAGGCTAACATCTAATTTTCTTGTTGAATGGCATGCGATCTACCCGCACTACCTTTGCGATCGACCAGTCGATCGCGATCGACGTATTGGGCACCCCTGACTTAAATGATTTACTGGATCTGCCTCTTTAACTCTCACACACATTTACCTCAGTCTAAATCCTAGCTTCTCATTGGTTCGTTGACATGACCGTGACAAGGAAGTGTAACCAGGGAAATGTTGCTGTTGTGAAGTTGCTGAAGTGTGGAGTACAGTAAAGTGCTACCTAAGAAAATATCTGTCTCCATCCTGCTGTTTATCTTCAACAAGAGTGAGGATAAACCCTCATGTTACCCAGGTTAGCTGTGGGGTTTGTGTCTGGCAGCTTATTTTGGAGACTGTATGTCCAAAACGAGCAAAATCAGTGTTTTCCCCATTTCAAATGTAGTGACTGTGATATTCAACTGCAAGCTTAGAAATAGGAAAAATTGCCACTTTTACAATGTGCACAACTTGGTGTGGGAGAAGAGGAGTTTCAATTAACTCTTTTCCTGCCATTGATGAGATATCTCATCATTTAAGCCACAACACTTTCATTAATTGCTGCTTTCACTGCGAGGTGGTAGGGGACACTGTGACATAGGATTGCCACCTGTCCCATAAAATACGGAATCGTCCTTTAATTGACAATTAAATGTTGCGTCCCATATTGAACCAATACGGGACACGATTTGTTCCTTATTTTCGTAAATGTCCAATACACGTCTGTCACACACACATCAACACTAATTCTAACAATAATGAACAAAATAAAACACAGGAAATACTAAGGCCAGCAAAATTGTCGTGGCGGGATCTACGCAGGACCCCCCCGCTCTGGTGTCTGTGCCTGGCTGCCTATGTGCGTTGCTGTCACCGTTGCCTAGAGACAGACACCACACACTGACGCTGCTCACCCACACCTTTTAAAAATGTCCGCTACACCACGATACTCCACCACGTTCTCAAAAGCGAAAACTCAGATAAACAAGTTTACAAGTGTTTTTGTTTTGTTTTTTTCTGTTTTTTCCTCTTTAAGTAAAAATGTCCCCAGGCTTCACAAAAGGAGTCCCTACAGCAAGAACAGTTATGCACTTTAAAAGTTACATTAAGTTCTCAGTTTATTTAGTTTATATTTTAAAAGTTCATTGTTGCACACTCCACACAAACAGATCTCCTTTAGGTGCTAGTGCTACTGCCCTGTGGTAGATCATACAGTATCTCATTAAATAGGTTAATTGATTGTGCAATAACTAAGTTGTGTGCATATGGCACTTTGTTATATATTTTCCTCACTGTATGTTAAATAGGGATGCATGTAATTACAGCTTTATGTAGCCTAATTAACAGCACCTTATATGCAACAATGTTGCACAATAAAGAATGTGTTCATTGGTAATAAAGAATTTCGAGCTTTAAGTATGACCAGTGGTGGACAGTAGTGAAGTACATTTACTTGAGTACTGTACTTAAGTACATTTTTTGAGTATCTGTACTTAACTTGAGTATTTGTTTTTTTTGCAAACTTCTGACTTTCACTCCACTACATTTCAAAGACAAATATTGTACTTTTGACTCCACTACATTTCTATGAAGGTTGTTGTTACTTTTTGACTGAGCTTAGAAGTCAGCTGTTGCTGTTGTTTCTTTTCTAAAATGCAATTGGTCACATGCTGTGTTCCTCACAGAAGGAAACCAATCACAGTAGCTCCTCTCAAATGGGACTGATGTAAAAGTGGACATCCAGGCGCTCTGTAACAAGAACAAGCAAACTCTCCCTCTTTCATTCAAACAAAAAGTGGTAATGGTGACGGCAGGAGAAAGACAAAATGAAATCTCAAGATGTTATTATAATTATTAATTATTCCAGGTAGCTTTCAAAGTTGGATTGTTTTTATTGGGGTGAAAAATACCACATAATTCATGTATATATACTGCCTCTGAAGACAGAAAGAAATCTCAGTTATTTAACAGACTTGGAGAACTCCTTACAGTTAACTTCAATCTGCTTTTATGCAGTGATTTTAATACATTTACATCAGAAAATATTTCTATGCTGAAGTTTTTATAGGTGTTTCTATAGGCTTTGTGTAGCAGAGTGGTTCTACAAGCAAATCAGTGCATCATCAGGTGGTTTAGAGAGTTACAAGGTTCTGTAAATGCATGGTGAAAACAATACAGCATGTATTGATATTAGAAAATGTACTTTGTAATTTGTACTCTTGAATACTTAAGTATTTTTAAAAAACATGTACTTTTGAATACTTAAATATTTTTAAAAGCAAGAACTCTAGTACTTTAACTCAAGTAAAATTTTGACTGAGCAACTTTCACTTGTAGTTGAGTAATATTTGACCAGGAGTATCTATACTTTGACTCAGTTACTGGGGTTGAGTACTTTGTCCATCACTCAGTATGACTAATTGCTTTCTTGATCACCCCTTTACTAAAAACACTGGCACAAGATAAAACATAGCACTGCTGCGGGCGCCCCACCTCACGGGAGTCGGGCCCGTGGTGGTCATGGCCCCGTGGAGCTGTGGTGGGCATCCCTTATTTTCATTTCTGAAAGGTGGCAACCCTACTGTGACACATCATTTGTCTCTCCGTTATTGCTGATAGAAAATCTGTTCAATGGACACTTTACTAATCCACACTCCTGTGTGGGGGAAAGACTGAAAATAAATTAAGGTGTTTTACGATTGTGGAGACGTGTGTGTGCTCTGGCTAAATGAAGCTCAGCGTAAATTCAATCAGGAAGACCCACTATTATGCTGCCTTCATTCACAACTTCCTTTACTCCGTCTCTCTCCTCCTATTCCCTCTAATCAGCTGTTTGTAGGCGTTTACCTTCGTATTTACTATCCAATCAGATTTTGCCACGATCACAGGAGCCAGTCAATTTGCTGCTGCCAAACTTTAAATTGCCTCTGTCTTTGCTCCATCAGTTGTCATTCAGTCAGTCGCGCGACCCTCCACCACCCCTCTCTCCTCCAGTTATTGGACCCAGGTAGCCAGACGATGTTCACCTTGATCCTCCTCAACGCCCTCTCCTCCAGTCTTCAGGTCCAGGCAGCAGGAGTCCGAAGCCACTTCACCTCACCAGTCTCTGCTTTGCACCTCATCGCCACCACCACCACCAGTGTCTAGACCCTGGGGGGTTCTCTTCACTACAGCTTCATCACCCCCATTTATATATGTGCATATTGTTTCACCTCAATGGGGTCTAACCACCAAAGACTTTTCATGTTTCATATCTCATGCATGTGCCAATAAACCATTTTCTTTTACTCTTACTCTCTCCTGATTGAAATGCACTGGTTGCTATCTTGTACATTCAGACTGACTACGCCACAGACTTTGCACTTTGACCAGGATTTAGCTGGTCTAAGGCGCATGTGATTTTTACTCCAATGTGCTGAACACATGATAGCTCACACACCTGGCCATGCCTTCATTTTTGCCTTCATTTTTAGACCTCCTGCCCATGGCTGCACAGACCAGGCACAAGTTAATTTGCTATCTTGCAGATGTGTCAAAAATGGCAGTCACACTGGTGTAAAATAGCAAATCTACCTGTGCCACTGGTGTAAGGGCCTTGAGACAGTGGAGTGGTCACACCTGCATTTCAGAGCAGAGAATTTCTCATTTTTTATGATTTGGCATTTTTTTTACTCATTCAAGTTTCATTCAAGTCAACACTAATCAATCAAGTAAACCCATATGGGACTGTATGAGATGGATACCCAGAGGCGGAGAAGAGAAATTGTAGCTGAAACAGCCTGTAGTTCTTCCTCAACACCAACATCACCGTGACATCAGTGGGTGCAGGAATACAACAGATTTTGCAGCTGGAAAACTTGGATTTCTGAGTCAGTGTAGCAGCACTGAGGTATCTATTTCTTCAACTGACATTTACCATCAACACTGACTGGACATCCTCATGAATGGTGTCAAGTCTTCAGTGCTTGGAAGTTTACTGTGGATACATTTCCTTGTTTATTTTTGGTTTGTTTACCAAAGTAGAGACCTTGTATAAGAACTTTCATGATACTGTTCTGAAATCTCTGCAGTTCATTTTGATTGAGCATGTAATTTAACCCAGCTACAAGAGGAATTGTGCTATTGGACTGAAAAACCACAAATGATCGGTTGGTAATACATTTTACACAGTAAGGCAATGAGCAATCATGTTCCTGAAGTCAAGTGAAATGAAGCAACACATTGTTATTTTAACTACGTCCTTCTGCTGGTTAAAACAGGAAAGAGCTACCGGCCTGTCTGTTTGGAGTGCTGTCACAAAGGTCAGGGTCCAGAATTATGATGAAGGTGAATGACTCAGAGGCACTCAATTTTCCATGCCTTGTTCCTTCACATTCTCCACACGTGTTTCAAGTGCTTTGAGCTTAAAGTAGAAATCTGAGATTAATGCCCACACTTGCAAGTATGCATAGGAGTCCGTATGAATATGGAAGACTATATTTATATGTATGTGCATGTATAGACATGAATGTACGCCCATTCTTGAGAATGTACTACCAAAAATGTATTTATTAAAGATTTATATGAAATATATGTCATTTATGAAATGTTTTGGACTGCTTTAATATCTTTAATTTCTAAACTTGTTTTGTCTCAGAAAACAGCTTTCAAACAATTTGAAAATTCGTTAAAAGCGCTCAAAAATCCATGGGTCAGAGCACATCATGACCCAACCACTAAGCCTGGGCACAGAGTGGGGCTGCTCGCACTGCAGCCTCTGGGACCCACACCACAGCCAGGGCAGACATTGTTCCAGGTGGCGCGACACACACACACACACACACACACACACACACACACCTTATGTTAACTACACTGGTGACACTGATGTCAAACACGTGTCAAACAAGTGATAAAAAATCAAAAGTAAAAATGTTGATATTCTGCTTAAAAATGTCTGTTTCACAAAAAGCCATTTTCTCTTTTTTAGCTCAAAAGTGGACTTTTTGATGCAACCAATCAACATTTAAGTGCTTATAAAAAAGAATGAATGAAGCTAGAACAAAATGTTTTTTGTGTCTGAAACTAAAAGATCTGTTCTTCTCTTTTGATATATTCCATGTTAACATATTCATAGAACTGAAGATTTTATGGGTACTAAAAAATCAGTGACTTTTGTCAAAAATGCTGGTGCTGGCTGGCAACTTTATTAAAAAATGCTAGTGGGCATCACAGTGCTTCTGCTTTTTATGGCGGATGGGCCAGAACCCAGATTGCATTGCCAGCTATTATCTAATGTCTGGCACCACGCTCTTGTGGGCGCAGCAATCTGAGACACAATGCCTCTGACCTTTCAAGGGATGACAGATATCTGAAATAATAGCTTTGTCTGTATGTGTGTATGTGAGTGTGGTGTTTATGGTTAATTTGTGGCACTGGACAAAAACAGAAGAAAAGCAATAATTGGACACAAGCTTTAAGCTCTGGAGTAGTGTCTGTACACTGTAAAACAAAAAGTTGAGAAAAGTCAAAATTTCAAGGCAACATAATTAAATAGAATTTTGAGTTTTACCAACCAATAATGATTTGTTGAGATAATTTACTTCTTCTTTTGATAAAAGAAACTGTTTTTTCAAAAATTGTGGAAACTCATTGAAATGAAAGCACATGACAAAACATTTTTGAAAAACATGTAGACTTTATATTATACATAAAGGTAGTTAAACTGTTGAGAGAAAAGTTGAGAAAACGAAACAACTGCCTTTTTTTTTTAATTCACTAAACAAGGTTTTGCTGATCTATAATCTTGCGTTGAGTTAATTAACTTTTCTTCTTTATATAAGCTTGAATCTGTGTAGAAACTCCAAAAAGTTGTATTTCAGAAATTGTTCACAGTGAGCTGTGGAAATGATTTGTCACTATTTGGGTGCAATCAAAAATATTAAATTATTAACCATTTGTCACTATCACTTCAATTAGCTTACTTAACAATTTTTGAAATACAATTTTTAGGGGTTTCTAAAACCCAAAGATTCAAGTTTATCTGAATTTCTTAGCAAAGGAATATAGGTTGGCAACACTTGATTCTGTTTATTTCAAAAACAGTTTTTAGTTTGATTCAGAACTTTCTTTCTTTACAGTGTAATTACCTGTACATTTAATATAAAAGTCTAAAAATCTTTTTAAAATCTTTTGTTTTAAGAAGGAAAATCATACATGTGTTCATACATGTTTTCTTCTTACAACTGTTGAAAAGGTCATTGGCAGCATGTCTGTGCTGTGCTGTTAAAACCACCAGAGGAATGTTCTCTGATGTGGTCATACAATCTGTGCCATATACACATGCTTGCACATACTGTCCACATACTGCATCCTTAGACATCAACACAGCCTCACACCACACCTCCACATACATTCATACACAACCAAACACAAATGCTGGCCTCATGTCAAGCAGTTCATAAGCTAAGCCACTTGTCCCACTTTGACACATAGGGCGGGACCATCAAGTGGCACGCTGTTGGCACAGGTGCTGACATTCTCTGTGGTAGCAGGATTGGACTCACAGACACATAGACATGCCTACCACACACACACACAAACACACACACACACACACACACACACACACACACACACACACACACACACACACACACACACACAGTGTGTCTCAGCAGTGATGTCATGGTTCTGTTTCTGGAAGGTAATTTGGATGGCATGTGTTTCACTGTGTGCTGGCTGCAGTTGTCTGTTGCCACCTGACTGACCGCAGAACAGACAGCGACAGAGTGTGACACAGCTGCTCAGCCTAGTTTAGAATCAAAGAGTTAAAGTGCAGCTCATAAAATAAAGCTACAGTAAAGTGAACTTACTGTTAAAGCAATAAGGAGATACACATATGGGCTAAAATAAATTGAAAAGTGTTGCCATCACTTTTCCCCCAGAGTAGTGTAAAGAGTACTGAAAATCTGTACTCAAGTACAAGTACTGTGACATGGGGTGTCCATAAAGGCTCTTTACAATTTCACAAATTTATTACAAAAGGAAATGAATAGACAAATCTGTGGAAATTATTACAAAATGAAAATTAGATATTGAAGTTTTTTTGTTTTTTTTTTTTACCTCATTTAATACACCTCTATATTGTCACCAGTAGTTGCACGAAGCACACCAAGACGGTACTTGATTTCTTGTCACGTTCACTGTAGCATAGCCTCATCAATGGTGGCAAAGGCATCAGTGATCTTTTGCTTCATGTGTGAAGCATGAATGTGATTAAAAACTTTGATAACCACTAAGTACATAGAACAAATCTGATTAACATATCAATTGCTTTTGTAATATATATATTTTTTAATTGTAAAGAGACTTTGTGGATAGCCTGTATTACTCAATTACAAGTAAAAGTACTGGTGTTAGAAAACTATTTTAAAAGTACAAGCACAAATTAATATATTTGAAATTTCTTAAAAATGCCCTCATGTTAAGTTCTGTGATAATTTGCAAGTACTGTTTTCATGTATCCATCCATCCATCCATTGTCCATAACCAGTTATCCTTGACAGATCGCAGGGGGGAGTTGATTACAAAGAAATATGTGAAATGGTAATTACCACCCACTTGCATGAAAATGACACTAGTGAATTATCACATACTTATCATGAAATTTATGGGTAAATTCAGAGAAACTTTGAATATGTTACTTGGTAATTGCCACATATTTACTATGAAATTATTTATTTAAGTATTTATTTATTAATTTATTAGTTTATTTTATTTATATATTTTTTGGTCATTTTTCCTCATTTTGGCTTCAGGCTCCACCAGACAAAATAATGTTAAATGAGGTACAATTTCTGTCAGTTCTAGACTATTCATTAAATATCTATGAATACATTTTGAATTTGTTAAATTCACAGTGGTGATTAATTATTAATCATTAATGTCTTTACTCCAAACTGGTGCTGCTGCAGTGTTTAGTTTTTCATCCATATGTCATGTTTTCAATGGTCTGTTTGTGATCTGGTCACCTGCTTGGCTACAGAAAAAGCAGATGAAAGGTTTGGATCTTAATTCAAAATGTGTTCAATACTCATAAAAGTACAAGTGCCACAAAAGATACTTAATTACAGTAACTTGGGTATTTGTAATTAGTTATTTCCACCCCTGTTTATAGACTTATAGGCTTACAAACTAAACATAAACTTTAGCTTGTTTTATCAACAGATCTCCCTCTGTAGTGTTCTACTGGGTGTCTTTCTTTTCCAAAGATAAGCTGTTTCATAGACTGCATATAAAGATGGATGACACATGTCCACTTTCTGTCACCATACATAAATGAAGTCAAAATATAGATACAGGTGCTGCTGATGCCATTTAGAGCAAGATTCTGTGCAGGAGTGGTTGCTTGACTAAATCATGAGCAGGGCTCAGCTGTCAATCATGACATGAACCTGACATGAAACTTATCTGGGTAATAAACACTTGAAATATTTTTATTATTGGCAAAATGACCAAATCCATCGCCCCTTGTTCATCTACCACCTCCCCTCTCCATCGTCCAGGAGCAGAGAGAGTGTAGAAGTAGAAGGATTGATCCTTTATCTCACTTAAGTCTGTGTAAGTCAGAATCAATGGCCCAACGATGGTTCTCCGCTCTCCTCCACTCAAGTGAAGTGTCACGCTGTATGGAGCAGATGAAGTGGGCAGGAAGTCAGCCACAGACAAACAACAAATACTGGTTCAAGACATATATCAAAGGGAAGGGCAGAAAGTTTTACGTTCGTATCGGGGATAATGTCTCTGAGAAACATGATATCCATTTTGGGGTTGCACAAGGCAGCTGCCGCGGTCCATTATTATTCTTACTATATATGCTACCATCACATTGTTAAAAGAGCATAATGTAGGCTTCCATAGTTATGTAGATGATACACAACTTTACATCCCTGCTAAACCAAATGATGCTGCAGCTATAATCTCCATTACTACCAGTCTTTTCATCTTTTGGCAATAAAAACAAGGACAAACCACCGAAAGACTTAAGCTCATTCAAATCTCTGCAGATTGGCTATTAACTAGACCCAACAAGACAGAACACATTGGTCCAGTTTTAGATGCTTCCTGTAACACTAAGAAATTATTTTAAAGTCCTTCTCTCTTTGCTAGAACCAAGCTATATTGCTAATACCCTTGATCTCTACTTGCCTTTAAGAACCCTGTAATTATCTGCAACTGGTGTGTTGGAGGCTCCCAGAAATAGCCAGAGGAAAAACGGGGATGCAGTGTTTCTCAGGTACACAAGCTCTGGAACATAAGGGAAGCTATCTCACTAAATATTTTTAAAGGAAAGCTAAAAACTCAATTTTGCATTTTGGTTCGTCTTCTTTTAAAATGTATTTTCCTATATTCTTTTTTTTTTTACTTTAATTTTATTATTATTTAGTATTATATTTAGTATTCATTATTGTTGGGTTTAATTTTCCAGCTTGTGTGGATAACATGAGATGCATTCATCATTATTTTTTTTATTTTTCATTTACTGGTATTATCAGAGGGTTTTATCCCTGTGAAGATGTTTTTTTTTTTTTTACAGGTGGATTTTTGGACATTCTATTCTTGTTTTTATGTTCAGTCTATGTCTGTGTTATGTGAAGCACTTGGTTAATGTAATTTTTAGCACTGCCTTAAATGTGAAAAATTATCAAATATAGTTCATGTACTGCCTATAAAACTAAAAAAAAAGGTAAAAAGGTAAGAATGCATTATATTCAGTAAAACAAAACAGCTGTCGGTGCAAATTGGACAGCAATGATATCCCAGTAATATCCTGATAATATCGGCTGACTGAAATATCTGTCTGGCTCTACCAGAACACCTCTATTGTAGCTGGTAAGATTATGATGACACATAACACTGGCTGAATGGTACAGACATATTTTTGTAAAACTACAGCTGGAGTGATAACCTTTGTCTCCTGACGTTGTATATGAATGTGTGGCAGATAGAAAGACAGAGGGAGAGCTGGAAAGACAGTGTGATGTACAGTAGATTGGATTAGAGTTGCCTTGTCTCAGATATATTTTGTTGTGAGTGGTAGAGTGAGTGCTAATGGTAGAGGGGTAGAGACAGCTGCTGTTAATGGTTCAGACCAGACTTCATGGCTCCCCCACAGTGAGGCATCATTAGTGGAATGATCCACACTGCTGGGACGTCACTTTAGAACATGTAATTAAATTATCAGCTGAACTACATTTTACAGTAGCTAAGTAATATGTCAGCTGAATCCAAAGTTGGAGGACATATTTTGAGACTAACAGCTATTTTCTGATCAGTTTAAAAAAGGAAGATATTTCTGTTTTTATGTAGTTTTCTTCCTGTCATACTGAAATAATATGTTCTACATTTTGCATTTCACAGTAAGTTTTTTGTTTGTGACCAACACAAACAAAAGTTCACTCTACTTCCCATCCAGCACGTAGGCATTGTGCATAAAAACACACACATACACACATATACAAACAAACACACACACACACACACAAACACACACACACACACACACAAACACACACACACACACACACACACACACAAACACACACACACACACACACACACACACACACACACACACACACACATGCGTACACATGTGCACACACACACAATATTATCAAGTGGAATAGATTTTTCTTTGACAAGTAGCAAATATGTCTCAACTTCGAACTCCTTGACCAAAGCCTGCTTGATTACTTAGACGAGCGTAATTACAGGGGACTTCCTATGACAGAGCTGAGACCAATTGTTCATCAGCTGACAACAGCCCTCTACCACCTGCACTCAATGGGAATTGCCCACGTCAAACCAGACAATATTATGATTGTGGACCGTCAACAGCAGCCATTGAGGGTCAAGCTGATTGACTTTGTCCTGGCAATGCCATCATCAGACTTCCAGTCTGGTCTCAAGATGGGAACCACCTGGTACAAGGCGCCAGAATTAATGCTACATGCTCCTTTTTGGGAGGCTATAGACATGTGGTCTCTGGGCGTAACAATTGTAGAACTGGCAACAGGAAGCCCCCTCTACCCTGGGTACAAAGACTATGATGTTCTAAACTTCATAATACAGACTCAAGGCCAGCCAGAGGATGAGGTGCTGGACCTGGGAAGCTGTACTCCCTTGAATTTCAAATCAGAAAACAACAGCCAGCGGTGCTGGAGATTCAAGACACGAGAGGAGTTTGCAGAGGACACAGGCTACTATGGTATGGAATCGTCTAACCTCAGTCAAATGTCTTCATCTGATCAGATATTAAGACTGCATGTTCACTGCGGGGTTGAAAGCTTCCCTGCTGGCACCCTAAGTGAACTCAATCAACAGTGTTCTGACCATGAGACTGCAGGACACAACAAAAGCATAGAGACACCAGACCCCCAAGAAGGAACATCGGAACACAGTAGCCAGTCTTCATTGGATGAGGCAGTAGAACCGGAGAGTTTTCATTGCGGGGTTAAGCACCCCCCTTCCAACACCTGCAAAGACCTGCCAGAAGAAGAAACACCAGAACACAGTCAACAGTGTTCTGGCTATCATATGGCAGGACGCACCAACAGACACTGCATCATCGACAGCCCCCCTCCTGACATCTGCACTGAGATACAGGACACTGGGCAAACACCAGAACCCAGTCAACAATATTCTGGCTATCATACAGCAGGACCAGCCAACAGACACTGCAGGGTTGAGGACTCCCCTCTTGACATCTGCATTGAGATACAGGACACCAAGCAAACACCAGAACCCGGTCAACAGTATTCTGGCTATCATACAACAGGACCAGCCAACAGACACTGCAGCATCGAGGGCCCACATCCAGACACCTGTATTGAAATACCAGAATCTGAAGAAGCCAATGCTGACAGATGATTAAGGCGTCTTGTCAGATGGATTGTGGACACCACGTATTACTACCTCTCCTTGCATGGCTGAGCCACAACAAACCACCACCAAACCCCCAACCTCCAACCTAACCCTAATCCAACAGATCACGACTTTCAGAGCCACCACCACCCCAGTGCTTGCTCATGGGAAGTGACTTGACTCGCACTGTCACCTTACAGCAAGTCTTTTTCATGACTTTCCTCCAGGTACGCCAGCTCACTGTTTCTTACCACATTCAACAATTATTTACCCTTTTCTCTTTAATATTGAAAATAAATTGGTTTCACAAATCATATACAACTGTGTCTCCCTTTTTATTTCTGTCACAGTCTAATGGCTGGAGTGTGATCGTCTTTACGGAAATCAATGCAAAGACAAATATTTCTGCTAAAGTTTTGCTAAATTTTATTTTCAGTTTTAATGCCTTGAAATCTTGAAAATATCTGTTTTAAAATTACATCTTAAATACAGTATGCACCTGTGTTAATTTGGTCAAATTTTGTTGTATCAAATATTAGAGAACTATTGGAGAATTATGTATTTGTGCTTCTTTTGACAACTGATCACAGGATGTTGGGTTTTGGTAGCTCACTCAATTCACTGAAAAAAAATCAGACAAACAAACATTTTTTTTTCTTCATGTTAAGGCTGAACGGTCTTGAAAAAAATAACATAATATTTCAATATTTTTTAATTGATTTATGATTTACAGTAATAGAGGAAACAATATTTTTTACATAATTATTGACATTTTCATTTAAAACATTAAAAGGACTATGGTATGATATTTGCTGAGATCTGTACCAAACAAATTTTTTCTTATGTCAGCAGAAAATTATGTGTAGGGCAACACATCTCTGCAGCGTGACAATATTTCATTCTAAATGCTATTTTTCCTTTAACAAATATTGCACTTGCTGTCATTTGAACATTGCAGTAGGCCATATTGCAATTTTGACACAATTTTGATGAACGGTTCAGCTGTTGATGAAATGTGCATATGAACCATGTGAGGAACTTTCATACACTATCATTATACCCAGTTACATATGCATATGTTAAATACTTTAAAACTGAGAAATAAATGTATTTAGGCTGAGTTAACAGGATAAGTCATTGCTTTTATTTCCTCTCATCAAGAAAAAAAAATTGAGGTTAAAAAATTGTGAGCTGTGGCAGTGATTTGTCAGTATTGGGGTGCTCGGAAATAAAATAGTTTAATTGAAATATTGACAAATATTCACTTTCACTTTGAGGTCACTCAATAATACTTGACACACATTTCTTGGAGGGATATCTAAAACTCAAAGGTTCAAGTTCATCTACAAGAAAAGTAAATCATAGACAAAACATTATTAGTTTTCAAACCTTATAAGTTTGAGTTTGGCTCAAAAGTAAAAAATCTACTGAAGTTTCATTTTTTCAGTATAGGACATTTTAGCCTACTTCATAAATGAGAAAATAAATTCACATAACTCCCTTTGCACGGCCAGTCTCAAGGATCAGGTGTACTTCCCTGTCACTCCCTCTTTCCATCTAGCAGTGTAGAGGGACAGAAGTAGGACCTGAAGTCTCTCTTTTTTAAAATCTTCAACTCAGTCAGCTGCATAATGGTATGAGGTTAAATCACATGTTATTCTTGTAACTCTATGAATCTTGCTTTGTTTAATTTTGTGTAAATTTATTATGCTTTTTGGATGAACTGAAAATTATCTTTTGAAAAATGTTTTTAAACAATGTTAAAGAAAAAGTGTTGAAAAAGAAAAGTGAAATAATTGTGATAATTAGTCATTTATATTTAGCACACCTGTGGGTGCTTATGTGATTCTGTTGAGTGAACCTGAAGAAGCCTCGGGCAAAATGCATTGTTCGCTCCTAATAATATTATAGTAAGTCAGTTCAGTGTGCGGTGGTTTATGTTGACAATTTTATGAGAAAATACGTGCATTCAAGGTGGAATTAACAGGCTCTTGTATTTTCCTGTCATCAGTAAAACAATACACGTATTTTAAATGCTTCATCAAACATGTACTTCTGTTAAAAATCTTACATTTGTAGAATTTCTTCCATTAATTAGTGACCAACATGAAATCTCCTGTGACTCACCTGTCTGCAAATGGCTGCTTTTTTCAACATCCTTATTGTAATGCTGAATAAATACTATACTAAAAGTTTTTTTCAAAGCCAAACAATTCATGCCATGTGCAACAAGTGACCCTCGAAGATCAAGAAAAACAGAGCAAATCATCACCTTGATCACCTTCTCTTCTGGATTACCCCTAAAATGAATGTATGTTATTGTTGAATTCAGGGATATAAGTTGATATAGTATCAGTGCAGTGTTGTGCTAGTTACTGAAAACCAGTAACTAGTTACCATTACTAGTTACTTTATTTTTAAAAGTAACTCAGTTACTTTACTGATTACTTACACCAAAAGGTAACACAGTACTGTGAAAAGTAACTTTTTAGTTACTATGAAAAAAAAGGTCTCCCATTAAGTTTTAAGTTAAGTTTTCTTCCATTTTTGCGTATTCGCTCTCCAGGTACTTAGAAAAAGTGTTTCGTCCCATTTGCCGTGTGACGCCCAGTATCATGCTAACTAGCTTCCTGAAAGCGGGCGACTCCACAATAGAAATGGGCTGCATGTCTTCTACAACATACCTTGCAATGGCTTTATCATCTTTTTCCTGGTTAGCAGGAGCAGTCAGTCCCTCGGTTCAAATCCAGCCACTTAGGTGGTGGAGGTGAAGTGGCATCAGAGTCTGTGTCTGTACTCTACTACTAGCTTCGTCGCAGAATGTTGTTTCTGTAGGTGTTTCAACAGGTTTGAATTGCTATTTTGGGCAGTAGATAAGATCTTTGATCCAAGACACAACTTACATTTAACTAAAACGTTCTTGTCTTTGTGCTCGACAAAGGTCAAGTAGTGAAAATATCTCATCATCATGTAAAGAAAGTTGACTTGGGCTCCGCCGCCGACACCATGATGATACCAGTCTTGTAAACTGACACGCCCACACAGCGTGTCTTCTCCCGTCTCCCGCTGACACACACACACACACACACACACACATTTGCAGCTTTTGACAGCCAGACACAATGCAAATAAAGATTAGAAGAAGACTGCCATGTGGATAAGGTAAGGAAGAGTATCTATACAAAATCAAACCTGACTTTAAATAACACTATACATACACACATACATGGGGCCGACTTGAATTGAACATTTGGTGGTCAAAAAATTTTGGCCTATATAATGTTAAGGTGTGCTGTAGTGCAGGGCAGGGATTAACACTTTCCAAAAGAAATGGCACATTTGCTATCCTGGAACAGAGGTACACTATGCTGATATATGTGAGTTCCACATTCCATTCACATTCAGAGGTTGCTTTAATGCCTGCTTTAATGTTCAACATAATCAGCTTAATAACATTAATGATCACTCAAAGAAAAAAATGCAAAAATCTAAAAAAAAAAAAAAAAAAAAGCTCTCATTCCCTTAGTGTGAGGCTTCTTCTTACAAAGATTTTCGCATCTTTATTCAAGGAGAGGCGCTTTTTGCCACAGCTGAAGGAAACTGGATCATAATATATTTCTCCCAGAAGTGTTTTGAATAAACTATGAATTCAGTATTCTTGAAGCTTTGGGCTTTAGCTTGGAATTTTGTCTGAGATTCCAGATGTTGCAGCAAACATCCAGTGCATTTTATCCCTCCAGGGCAGCACACAATTTGCATCTTCATTGTTTAGTATATTGAAGTATTTCCACACAAAGCTGGTGGCAGATATCGTGCTGTGTATCTTATTCTGATAGTAAAGCCATAAGTTACTGTATTTAGTGCATTATGATCAGAGGTGTTTGAATTCATGGCACTTTGCACTTGTTAACTAATTAATTACAGTCCATGGTGTGCTCAGCCAGTAACACATAAGAGCAACAAAACACACACTAGGCAATGTGAAAATTAAATATGAAGAATGATATAGCATAGGGGTGTAACAATTCACTCATGCATCCGATGCATTGGTCTTTAATGTGTTAGATATGAGTGCATCAGTTCAGAGAGCCTGTATTGGTAAAAAGCTGAACATGAGTCAGAATCAAATCAATGCACCACTAGCGCATCAATAGATCTCATTAGGATGTGTATATGTTTCATTTTTGGCATCAAGGAGCTGCCACTGTAACTTTCTACCGTTTTCTCTCTCTGCCTGCCTTCGCCTCCGGTCTCACTGGATGCCTACTGCCGTGCTTACACAAAACAAGGGCTCCCCTCCTGTGTCTCCTCTTCATGTCCTCAATACAGACGGCGCTGAAAAGAGTGACAGAAGTGACATTGTACCGTGTCGCACCACCAAACTTTCATAATGCACAAGAGTAGAATAAATTTGGGTTTTATAAGAAAGATGAGAAACTCTGCTGCAGATCATTTATGTAAAACGTGTCTGACAGCAGAGAACAGAGACATGAGTCTGACCCACAGAGACGTCATGTCACTGTGAGAACAGGTAACACAGAGCATCACTGTTCCTCCACACTAATCAAAGCCACACCACTCTTCATATGAAACAGAGCAGCACATCATCTTACTGCAAAAATACTAATATTTTAAACAGTTTTAAAGTTTGTTGACATATTCTCATTTAGGCTACAGTCTCATCTCATCATCTCATTTACACATGAGACTCATAATAAGATGTTAACACCACTGTATTGTCTCCTTCTCTCTGTCTCTACTATTACTATATTTAGTAAATATTTCAGGATTTCTTCTTGCAACTAACAGCACTCTACAAATGTAGCATTAACTGAATCAAAATGTAAAGATTCACACATTACATTTCTTGTATTGCATCATATTGTATCATATTGTGACAGAGCTGAACTGTATCAAACATGAAACATGTATTGAGATATGTATCGAATCGGTCTCAGTCAGTGAGATACGCACCCCTAGCTTTTATCGATGGAAAAGCTTTTGTTAGGGTGAGTTGGTCTGATTGGGTGACATTAGCCTGTGTTAAATGTGACAGATGTTTTTTTTTTTTTTACTTTTTTTTTTTTTTTTAAGAAGCTGCCCTTTTCCAAACAGCCACTATAGACAGCTTCCCAGATGGTTCTGTGTAACAAACCATCTGGCATGTCAGGTTAAATCAATGCATTTTCTGTGAGTTTGTTGTGTGTATTAAATGTTATTGTGATTCAGTTGTTTTTGAAAAGTAAATGTTATTAAATAGGCTAGGTCTCATTATCATTAAAACATTTTAATTAAAATAGCAAGAAAATTTGACTTTTATGACCCTGTCTGTCATAATAATGAACAACGAGAAAGTCTATATATCTATATCACAATCTAATCATGTTTTGTCCTTGTAAAATAAAATGACATGCTTATGTAGAACCAATCAATTTTCTTTTTTGTTTTGTTTTGCTTTTATTCCTATAATTTATAGGACAGCTTTTACAGGAAAGGGAGAGACAGAGTGGGAAGATGACATGCAGCAAAGGGCCACTAGCTAGTTGAACCCACAGCTGCTGCAGAGTACATACACAGTACACAGTCTCAGTATATGGGTTGAATGCTCTACTAACTGAGCTACCAGGCCACCAAACCAATCAGTTTCAACCAATAAAATCATGATATCCACCAATCTACCACTCAGAATGTGTCACTATACAGAAGCGAGATACTCCTCTTATCTGGACAGCTGCCTGCTGTGACCAAGAATAATGCTCAAGAGAACGCTGAGAGTGAACCAAACAGCAAAGTTGCTGTCCATAAGACCAAAAAATTGAGCTGAAAGACACTAAAACATTCTGTGTAAGATAATACTTATTGACAGAGACAATTATTTGTAGGTTTGTCACTATGACTGCCCTGTTTAGGCACAATGGTGGCACTATGATTAGCCTCACGCAAGAAGGTCAGAGGTTTGAATCCTGGTTCAGACACAGCCTTCTGTGAGGAGTTTGCATGTTTTCTCTCTGCCTGTGTGCGATTTCCTCCAGGTGCTCTGGTATGTTATGTCAATTCTAGCAGGACCCTTGACCAAGGTGCTGGATAACAGGATAGGTTGAATGCAGAGAATGAGTTTGTTTTTCATTGTATGGCCACATTAAAGTTTGCCTTTCAGATTATATATTGTCATTTGATCCATTGTCCGATGTAAGAAGTCTGGTGTGTCTCCAAAGTAACCATCTTTAAGGTTAGTCACACTGTGCTTCCTCTTAGAATGGCATGCATGTTAGTGAGAGCTTACAAGCTTACATATTTTGTTCTTAACTTCAAGTCTTAGGACCTAGCTGAGGGCTAGGTCTGTGCTGCACAAAAGCATCACAGCCATGAGCTGTTAAACCACCATGACAAAGGCAAAGTTATTAGATGTCTGAAATTACAGCTAACACAAGACAGATTGCATTGATTTTGTTTTCATTTCAGTGCCTGGCAAATCCAGCCATTACACAGAAGAGCTTCACCTAGTGGTGGAACTAGTCTTCACAGTGGGTGCACCTTTATCAAATTCAGTCACCACAAACACCCTAAACTTTTGGGCAGTGCAACCAAACACCTTCTCGAACACCAAAATGTCACCAGAGGCCTTTACTCCACCAAACGTTTTCCCCCCTTTTCTCATTCTGTCAAACTATCTAATCTTACCTTCAAATGCTGCTGAAGTCAAAAAGTTTCCTGACAGCAGGTGTTCAATTGGTCATTTAATCCTATGGCATGTTAAGAAGTGTCCTCTGGGCTGAGCCAACATGTGATATTGTGTCTATCAGGGACAGAGCAGCCCTCAGCATGACTCCTATACTGCAGGCTGAGGGAAAGCCATAATAACCATACTGCCCCTCACTGCTCACACTAATAATCAGTGTGATGATGTTAGTCTGTGGTATTTGGGGGAGAGAGACTGTTTGGTGTGGGAGGGGAAAAGGGAGAGTGAAAAGGAGGAAATGACAGACTGAGGGAGGAAAAACAACAATAACCAAAGCACTTCACCTTCTGTGTTAAGCCCTCATACCTAACTGACAAACATTGCAGGTCATTTTTCAGCACTAAGATACACATGACTGTTCCAAAAGCAATTTGTGTGACAATTTGTGTGGCAAGTAAAGCTACTTGCTGTTGGAAGCAGAGTTGATGAGAGTGGTGAAAGTGAACCAAAAAAAAATTAGCTCTAAGATGCTAAAATGCTCCAAGGCATCAAAAGTATATCCACATTACACATAGCCAAGTTATTTGTTAGATTGCCAACATTAAAAAAGTCATTAGGGCAGCTTTGAAGTAAAAAAAAAATCCACTTGTTTATGAAAAGATCACAATCACATTTAAAGTTCCCATGGCAATGGCTAGTGCTATTTGATTCTACATATCTACATATTCCCTGTAAAGCACAAGTGGTTTTGCTATCTTACACCAATGCAAGTGCCAATTTTGCTGTGTGTAACATAGCAAATGCACTTGTGCCGGGTCTGTGCTGCTGTGGGTGGGAGGTCTAAACATGAAGGCAAAACGAAGGCGTGGCCAGGCGCATTTGCTATCTTGTGCTCGGTGCATTGGAGTAAAAATCACTTGTACTTTAGACCAGCTAAAACCTGGTTGAAGGGCATTTCACTTATATTTGATGCTCTATTGTTGTTATCTGTATGTTACTGTAATTTAGAGCAATGTGGCACAAGAATTTCCATAGTGATTTATAAGCTTCTATCATATATATCTAGGTGACTGACTTTTATTGTTAGATTAAATGATTGCCTAACAATAATCAGTATGGTCATACAAGTAATTTACGTGTGTACAAACCATGCTCGGCTAACATCTCATGTTGGACAGAAAAACAAACACTTGACATCATAATCCATAATGTACCATAATCAGTTTGGTGACCATACCATAGCATTTAAAATTCACTCTGGGAGATATGACACAGTCTGATCATTATAAAATGTACAAAACCTTTGATTCATGAGCACAGTACAACTCGCCATGTACTAAGCTTGCCTGTTCTTTAAGAAGCTATACACATGCAGCAGGCATGGTTTAACATTAGACACACTGACCTCTAGTGGCAGCTAGCTGACTCCCACAAGGCAAAGCTGACTATTAGTTCTATTACTACTACTACTAAATCAAGAAATTTCCCAAAATGGTTATATGTTATTTGGTAAACATAGTAAGCAGGGTAGAATACAAAGCCACAGTTGTAAACAAACCAAGTTTTTAATTTACTCATAGACATATATATGAATTTAATTACATCTTCGTGGGTGTGCAGTTATTTATTTTTTTTATCCGGTGAGTGCAATGCACTTCCGTATGTAACCTTTCTGATACAATATTTTAAAAATTATAAACTTTTATTACTACAACCAAAGGCACTAGATTGCATGAATGGCCCAATTACAATACCTTCTCTATTAAACAAATAATGTGCCAAAAGATTGTTACAGTTCTTACATGTTAATAACAGGTCATGGAAATAGACATTAGAGCTGATGTGGACTGAATGGGGAAACAGATCAGTGGGGTCACCCTATGGTGCAGTGGCCACAGGCGTCTTTGAAGTTCCTCTGGTATAACATACTGCTGCTGCTATATGTCTAACAGTACGACTGTGACTGACTGAGAGGACTGCCTACACTCACACACATCACAGGAAGAAGTACAATCCAATAAGCAAACACTGAGAGAATTGGAGGAAATGGAGGCTTTGCTCACTTTCCTGATGGTGGCAGAGGGCAGCCACGATTAGACATTTCCATCTACTTCAAAGTGTGATTCAGCCACTTGGTGAAGGCAGTTGACAGTTTCCTCATGTTCCTGGAGTTCACACTCTTGAAAATTCTTTTCAACTCTTTCTCTGCCAACATTTTTTTTTTAAAGTTGCCAGCCAGCCATCATATTTGACAAAATTCACAGATTTTGCAACATCCACAGTATATTCAGTTCTATGAATATGTTAACATGGAATATATCAAAAGAAAGAACAGATCTTCTCGTTTCAGACACTCGTTTGAGCTTTATTCATTCTCTTTTTTTTATAAGCACTTGAATGTTGGTTGCATCAAAAAATCCTCTTTTCTGACAAAACGGAGAAAAAAGCATTTTTGTGAAAAAGACATTTTTAAGCAGAATATCAACTATTTTATTTTTTTTTTTATCACTTCCTATTATGTGTGACATCATTGTCGCCAGTGTGGCTAACATTGGTTTGTGTGTCTGCCCCCTGCCCAATGCTCTCCGACCTGCAGATCTGTCGCAGAGCACCAATGTTTTCATGCTAGATAACACCATCTTCAACTGATGATCTTGTCAATAGCAAGGAATGATTTAATAACAATAAGTGCTTTTTACACTATGGAATGGAACTTTAATTAGCGTCATCGGTACAACCTGTTTACCCTACTATTTCATGTCAAAATGGCTGCTGTGAAAAAATTCTACTGTATTTTCATAAACACAAGGCACGGCCAAGACTTTTTAGAATGTCATTAGTTTTGCAGGTATTTAAACTTAATTACTGGACATTTTAAAATATTTTGAAATGATGATGGTGCTAGATGACAAGCCATGGATCACCAAAGTGATTAGATTTCATCTTGTGGGTGAAATGTTGCACAGAATTTCATGGCAATCCATCCAGTAGTTGTTGATATTTCAGTGTGTACCAAAAGTAGTAGACCAGCCATTGTAGTTCATGTTCATACTTATTCTGTAAGTAATGTGTACTACTAGCTGTCCTTGTTCTTATGTCTGCACTGTGTATTTACTTTACATACATACCATACATTACATACATACATAAATACTATTTTCGCATTCTCATACCTTCACCCGTACAATGATGAAAAAGTTGTATTTAATCTAAATTAAAGGAGGTGTTAAGCTCAGGGGTTTTAAGGTTTGGACCCAAATGCAGACAACAGAGAGAGCGGACCAGATGGGTGTACTACAAAGCAAGATTAATGGGTTAGCGAGCTATGTTGAGTCTTAAGCCAGGATTTTCAGTGTCACGAAGGTGGCTCTCTTTTAACCTGGCTAGATAACCATGGTAACTTATACTAAACTCATAACCTGGTCGGGAGCAGGTTATGTTCAGAGTTTATGATTAAATCGTCTGTAAAAATTTCTTTAACTAATTATTGTCCTAACAAGATTGTTTAGGAGCGATATAGCTTTTAAACTGAGGGAGGAGGTTAACAATGAAAAATTGCTGAGCTGTATGTTCATAATATCACCGAACGAATCCATATAATGTAAAAATGTAACAGCAGCACAAACGGTATACATCGCTCTGTCATGATGGTAACCTCCGTTTGGTGATGCAGAGTCATTTTTTCTTATTTGCTCCAGATCATATTAACACTTTAAATTTACATCGTATATAATCCACACAGTAAAATAATGATGAAGCAACTACAGACACTTTGAATACTTTTTACGGTTACCTGTTTTGTCTTTGTGATATTGCAGCTCAGATCACCGATTAGAAAATTCATCATCATTTATCACGGACAATCTTAAATCAGTTGCACTAATTTTACGTTGGTTTGGTCAAAAACTTCAGTGATCTCCACGTCTCTGTCATCATAGGACAGTGTCAGACAGACTTCATCATGTTTAAATCTGCTGTATGGAGTTTTATTGTTTAATGTGCAGTTTTCATGTTAGAATAAACGGCAGCATTAAGACCGCATTAACAGCAAACTTCTTCTCCTGCTTTATTTGCAGCAACAATGTTGCTTTTTGCCGTAATGTATTTGTATATTTTCCACAGCTTCTAATTATAACAACTTGATGATTTTGACTTAAGTGGCTCACGATCGCTTCATTTCATGCAGAAGAAGAGTCAAATGACGCAACAAACGCCCCTTTTATGTGAGCGCGCACAGAGTCTGAAGACGAAAGCCTGGATTAACAAAGTGAGTTCATAACCACCATCGTGATACCCGTTATCTCTGATTGCGGTTTTAGGCTTTGTCGATCCAGATCATGCAAAGAAAGCCTGGCTGTGTTGAGCTTGCTTCGTAGTATACCCCCCAGTTCTGTGAAAGTTAATGCAAAACAAAAAGATACAAAAGCTTACATCAATGTAAGGCAGTGAATTTGAAACAAGACAGAGAAAAAAAAAACACAAAAAACTTACTGAGGAGACTGGAAAATAAAGGCAACTAAAATTCCAGGAGAAGCAAGAATCAAAGTCCATGGAAGAAAAAAACCACAACAAATCCACCCAGGAGGAAAAACCACATGCAACCAAAATACAACAAGGAACACTGACAAAGACAAGTACAAACCAACAACTAAGGAGGACAAGACAGGATTAAATACACTAGGGAGGGGGAGGATAACAAGACACAGCTGAGGGCAGTCAATGACAGGTGAAAATAATTAGTGATCAAAAAGAGCGGGAAAACAGACAAAGACAGGAAGTAAAAACAACACATACAGGAGAACTAAGACTACAAAATAATACAGGAAGTGACCAACAAAATTTCCAAACCGTAACAGGAGGGTGCTCTTATTAGTAAAGATGCAAACACACCATTAGGATATCATAAAAATTACTGTCAAAAAATATTAACCCTAACTGTGTGAAACTAAGGGTGCCATAAGTGATTCTGGAGTAAGATGGTTGATTGTTTAGTCTGATTCTCATGTTGACAAATACTGATGTCTTGGGAATAAAACTCTGATCAAATATCTTACTGACCTGTGATTTGCCAAAGTCTCTTGTAAATTACATGCTTAAAGATTATTCTGGAACTTTTGCCCAATGATGCCAAAGTTAAACTGCCTTCCTCAGCTCTAAGTAGGTGTAGTTAATCAATAATACAGTAGTTTATGGCATTTCTAATTCTGATCAACCTAATTTTTTTTTGTACATTCCTGAAAAACCTTGGAAAAATCTTTTTCTAAATGACTTTGATGCCTTTATGTTTTTATGGCGACAAGCATTAGGTTTCCAGGTCATCTAATTCAGGGAATTTCCACCCTGTGGTTGAAATTTGTTAGGACAGCTAGTTGTCAGAAGACCTGTGGTTGGTATCATGCTAAATGAATGAATACAGGAATTGTGACACAAGCATTCTGAGTGGCGTCTTCATTCAGCAACTTGCAACAATAAACTGATTAAATTTTGGTGGTCAGACATCAAAGGTCAAGGTCACTGTATCTCCCATTATCATGAACACAATATCTCAAGAATGAAATGGTGATCAAAGCTCAAAGGCCAAGGTCACAGTGATGTTTTTGGCTATAAGTTAAGAATTTATTTGCTAATTATGATAAAATTACACACAAATATCTAATCAGATCAAATTTTTGGTCAAAAGTAAACTTCACTGTGACATCATAAGGTCCAGCTCCCTATCAGCCCACTGTAAAAAAGAAAAAAACTCTTTAAGTAAAGGCAACATGTTTCATCACACATGTATATGACCACTTCCATTTGACAAAAAACACTTAATGTCTTTTCATGAATTCCTTAAAAGTTACAGGTCAATATAGTGATAAGTTCCATATTAAATCCCTCCAAAGTCTTCACTACAGACATTATATGAGTCTGAACACACATGGATGTTGTAGTGGAAATTCTGAAGAATGGTTCACTCAGACACTGAAGAAGAGTTCGGGAGTCCCAGATGACTTACACAGGAGTATTTAATGAAGCTCGATCGAGGAGAATTCAGATTAGCAATACACTGAGAATATTGTGACTGCCAACCCAATTCTGAAGGTTACTCCTCGAGTGAAGGTATTTAACTGTCCCCTGACATTCGCTGGAATTTGACACGCCACCATGTATGGCCCTGATGTGTCTATCTATGTGTACACAAATTCTATTGGGCATAAGTGCAAAACAAGGAGCTATGCACCTCTTTGCTCTAAATCACTGTATCTGTCGGCCTTGCTCATGTATTGTGCCCTGCTAGAGAATGTGGAGACAGTCTGTCTGCCCGATAAGCCATAACCTTGGGACCTCAGGAGAAAGTATCTGGGGGATGCACTACTCTCATACTTGTGCAGCTGTGGACTGTAGTTGTGCAGAGTGACCAACTACTAGTGTGCCTGTTCAGGTTAGATGACCTATGACTGCACCCTTCACGGCTGCATTGTCACCCCTATAAAGAGAGACTCAGGGAACACTCTAAGAGCTAGTGAGGCAAGTGAGGCAAATTCCACAACAGATGTGAAGTGCAACTTGACCTGTTGATGAGACATGCAACTGTGAGGCAGTGATTTGTATTTTGGCTGTTCAGCTTTATATGGTCATTGACAGCTGACTTCTCACTCTTCTTAGACAGCCACTAGTGGCTGCAAATGATCAACAACTGCCTCAGTTTGAAATCTAATTTCAGCTCAGGTCAGTGTTTGTGGGGGTCAGGTTAGATTTGGAGGAACTCTGTAAATCTCTGCTGTGGTAGCATTACAGTAGGTGCTTCACCATCTGTTGACTAGCGGGAATCTGCACTTTACCGAGTGCACTCTTCTACCTAAAACATGTTTTTATTGCATTCACACGCATTTACACTGAAGAGACCAAAAATCTTCACTTTTTAGTGGCATCAAAATTAACAGCTGCATTTGAGTCAGTCTGTGCAGAAGTTTAACAGAATGAAATTATCCAAACATGTTTTAATGGGAAATGTATTCAATCAACTGGGTCATTATGTAAAACAGGATTTCTTCAGACTGCAGTTACCAGGCTGTCAACACTAGGTGATAGCAGAGATGATTTGATTGTGATGTAAAAGTGAAATGTGGTTGTACTCGTGAACAAGGCCCAGCAGGTGGCAGTGTGGAGTCATACATGTCAACACTGAGGAGAAGCTGTTTGCTGTTTGTCCATTGGAGGCACTGTATGGTTAACCTCAACTACTATCTAACACACACACACACACACACACACACACACACACACACACACACACACACACTGTGTTTTGAAAGTAGGGTTCACTCAGGGCTTAGCTTGGCATTCTATTTTAGAACTCCACCCTTAACAGCTCTAAATGGATTTAGTGACTCCACCCCACCCCCATCCTGCTGTGGGACTGTGTGCATGTGTGTGTTAGTATGTGTGTGTCTTTTAATGTGTGCGGGGTGGGACAGAAGAAAAGACAGGGGGAAATCAAAGGGCCAAGGCATGGGCAGGAAATGTAGGTCATGCTAGATAGGAGGGAGGAAAAAGTGAAGAGAATGCAGATAGAGAGAGACAAGAGGAAGGAAGGCCGAGGAGAACAAGACACATGGCCTTCAAGAATCCCTCATGTGTCCTCTGGCAAATGAACAGCAGAGACACAAAGACCACAAGATTCACAAAGGGATGGAGAAAGCGGAGCAGTACTGAATCGATCACAAGTGTGTGTGTGTGTGTGTGTGTGTGTGTGTGTGTTCTGTCCCATTACATTGGGATGCTCCTTCCCTCCTCCCTCTCTCCCTCCATAAAGAAGTGACCTAAATACTAAAGCCGCCAAGCTGTTGCACAAAAACTAAAAGGAACTCTTTATATGTGTGTGTGTGTGTGTGTGTGTGTGTGTGTGTGTGTGTGTGGGTGTGGGTAGGGGGTTGGGGGTGGGGGGTATGGTAAATGTTGGATCAGTCATGAAAGCCATAGTACTGCAGCTCAAAGCTTTATTCTCGCTTGTTGGCATAGCAACCACTGAGTCAAACCAGGATGATCAAAGAGGGCCTGATTACCCAATGTGCGTGTGTGTGTATGAGAGAGAAAATGCTTGTGTGTATTTCTGTGTATATGTGATTGCTTAACACACTCTTGGATATACAGAATATTATAGTAGCAGTGGTACATAACTCAACAATATGACTTAAAGGTCCATTGTGTAAGATTCTCACTCCAATTTGATTTGTCACCTCCCCTTGAGGCCAGAAAGCCATTTGTAACACATGCAGTTAACACTGTGAAACTGTCTCAGTTTGGTTAGGTTTAGGCACAAAAATACTTGGGTGAGTTGGGAATAAGACCATTTTCAGGGTTACAATAACTACGTTATGTTATGTACATCACATAATGTCCCTAAAGTGACTTGCAAAACAAAAATACATGACAAAAGCCACATAATGTTATGTATCATACAACTCTTAATAACGTTTCCATTAGCCAGACTCCCCCATGTGCAGACCTTCTCCCTCTTTATACTGAGGACTGGTGATGAAACGTCAGTATGTGATGACATCAGGCTTATAGGGAAGTTCAGCTTCAAAGATCGTGGTTTGGATTAAAATAAGTAAGTCAGTGTTGCCATTTGGATTTTACATAAGACACAAATTGGCTGAAAGTCCAACGTGTCCAGTGTTTGTCTGACCCATTCATCCACCCCAACTCCTTCATATGTTGACTTTCTTGCTCTTTGGTACTACAATTTTCTTATATAACATTCATACATAAAATGACACACCGTCTCTGCATCGGTCTGTAGAGACCAAATAATAATGCATAATAAAAAATAAATTGTCATACTCTGGCAAGTGAATTGAGACATTGACATGCTACTTATATGTCTTTTGATGAGACCAGGCTGGACTTTCTATAGTGGCATTAACAACAACACGGTACTTGCCAGGAAATGTTAGGTCATTTCAAGAATTTCAGCAAAGAACTAATCTTGTCAGTTTTCCGATGACTACAGTTTCAGTCATAATGCACATAATGATACATTTCACATATTAAAGACATGCTCGAATTTCTGTCATATACAAATATATATATATATATGTATATGACATAATAAATAAATAAATAATATATATATATATATATATATATATATATATATATATATATATATATATATATATATGTATATATATATATATATATATATATATATATGGGAGAACTGAGCTGTTTGGAAAAGACAAATGTACTGTAATATAAAATGTGTCTGTCAGTATGGGGGTGAGCCTGGTGTTAGAGTTATAAAAAAAAACCATGCCATCAATTCTCAGAAACTACAGAGCTGGTTGCCATGGGAATGCTGCAGGGAGCTCCTCATCCTCTCACCAATGAGCTTCAGCGATTTGTTACCGCGGGAAACCTGGCCCGTTGCCTAGGAGACCGGAGGCTATGTGTGCTAGCGCAAATGAAGAGTTGTTTCTGCTTGGCTGTTACTACAGAAGAAACACTGTGGTGAAAATAGGTTTACAACAATATTTCCCATATACATTAGCAGCACACTCACTATATCTGTGTGTGCTGCTAGTGTATATGGGAAATGTTATGTTAAATCTTTGTATAATATTTTAAAGGACAAATGCACAATAACAGACATACATGGCTAAATTGCAGTCATAAAAAATCAGATATCCAAATTATGCCATAAAAATAGAAAGCATTATTTATTTTTCCATTAGAACTGTTCTTAATAGTTAAGAATGCAATGGAATCCAAAAATGATTAACTGAGACGTAAAACAACTGGCCAGCCCCAAGATTGTTTCCCCCAACCTGCATAGATTTTTTGTCTTTGACAGTCAGGAAGGACTGTAAACCTTATGACTGAGTACATACACTAGACAACGCACTGAACCTTTGGTCAGTAACCATTGGAGATTCGGTGGGAGACAACCCTGCAAATCCCTCAGGAAAGTCAATTGTTGTGCATTCTTGAACCAAAACATACATGATTGCAAATCATTTTATCTGCAGACTGTCAACTGCAGATGACCCAGACTGGAACAGACACACTCCAACTGGGTTCAATCAGTCATCATGTCAAATCAAATCATATTCCTAATCATTTCAGCAGTTAGATAGTGATGTGTGTCACTCAGAAGCCATGATCACTGACAACCTAGCTATAGTTACAGTATATACTAGTTTATCTTAACCTGACAGTTGCATTAGTCTGGGATCTCAGGTCATTTTTGGTTTTAAAGGGGGACAGACTAAAATGCATCTGAATGCAACGGGATAGACAAACAACCAAACAGAAAAACGAAACTTGTGAGTGACACATGCAAGTTGGGGCAGTGTTTTGGTTCAATTTCAAGGAGGAAAAACTGATGGCCAAGTGCAAGCTCTGTCAAAATACAGCTAAAAAGTACATTACAATATGTTTCTAAAAACATTTGAGGTGAGCAATGCGGTATCAGAATCTTACTTCATATTTACTTACTTGATATTTGAACACTGTCTAGTTTGACAATTTCATTTTTTAATGTGCCTGGTATGTTGCACTCAAAGTGTGTGTCACTGTTGTAAGTTTTCAATTCTGGACCACTAACACTCCTCAGACAATTATTGTATTTAAAGTGACAATTCACCCAAAAATGAAAATTTAGTCATTATCTACTCAGCCTCATGCTGATTGAAGGTCTGGTTTAGTTTTTCAGTCCACAAAACACTGCTGGAGTTTTACAGGATATTAGTGTTGCAGAATCTCCCAAACAATGGAAGTGAATGGTGTCCAGTTTTCAAATATAAAAAACAACAACAAAATATAAAATGCCTCAGTACTGCTCGTCTGGTGTAATCCAAGTCTCCTAAAAGCGCTGACATGCCATTCACATTCACTTGCACACCGTCACACCACACACACAGTTCAGATGGTGTGCACTTATACATGAAAGTGACTACGGATTTACAGTGAAGATTCATGCTAAAACATGGTGTAAAGTATGTCTTTCAAGTCAGCTTGGCATGTTGAGGCTTTGGGAAACTTGGATTACACCAGACGAGCACTATGGAGGCATTTTATCTTTTTTTTTCTGTTGTTTTGTTTGAAAACTGGTCCCCATTCACTTCCATTGTTTGTGAGATTTTGCAGTGTTGTTTTCATGTGAAACTCCAGCAGTGTTTTTGTGGACTAAACAACTAAACCTGATCCTCAATTGAAGATAATGAGTGAATTTTAATTTTTGTGTGAACTATCCCTTTAGCCTGCCCCATATAAAATAAAAGTTTGGGGATTGGCCTGACCGGATCCAGGACAGGTGAAAACCTGTCTAAATGCAGGGACAGCCAGCTATACATTCCATAGCAAATGACTCATAAACTTGTCAGTTCATGTGGTTTTAAGAAATTGTTTGGTTAGATTTATCCATTTATTAAGAGTTTGTTACTGAATGAAATCACTTACACCACCAAGTTTCTAACACCAGTTTCCCAAGGATACTATCTGATGTGACTGGCCTGTAAAAACAAGACAAGTAAGGAGTGGAACTCCAACATGGCTGCAGATCACATATAAAGTTAGGCATCTCTGCTTCCGCCCACTGTAGAAAACTGAAGCCAAAATATCCTTGACATGAGCACAGGCATTTTGCACTGGTGACTACTACCCACCCATACACCGAGCTTAATCAGTTGCAAGCAGAGCTCAGCTGTCAATCATGATGTGAAACCCCCTTTTTATAGCATCAAATATCTAATCAAAACCAAACTTATAAGATAATTGAACACTAAAATAATACAGCAACACCTAAAATGACAGAAACCATCTTTGGAAAAAATGTATCTGATGTGTACTTTTTTATTTTATACTTATTTTTATTTTATCCCATGTCCTGTCAGCTAATATGGAGGGGGTGAGGTTTATGAACTATACTGCAACCAGCCACCAGGGGGCAAGGGTTTTTCACTTTCAGGGAGCTGTCACGTCGTCCATCTTATATAATCATTGTTGCAGATCTGTCCAGACTGTCTGTCAAATAGGGCTAGAATTATTTTTATTTTTTTTCTCATTGTCAGCAAATCCCATAAAAAGAAAAAAATCAACAAACTGTTAGTCCATCCCTCAATACTTTCCAAAGATGTAAATGATGATAAATTTACTGTTGATTTAACAGATGCTAGTAAGTACATTTACACTGATCTTGATTTTGATGTTAAGACTAGGATGATAGACTTTACTAATCATCGACTGTCCAGAAAATTTATTAGTTAACAAAAAAATACTGAAGTTTAAAAATATAATGTCAAATGTTTTTCAAAGATTTAGGTGACAAAGCATTCCAGAGGAGCATTTTCAGTGAATTTTCACATTTAGATTCAGTGCAAAGAATGAAGAGCAAGAGAAAGCATTCAAACACATGATGAATTATTGATAAGTGAGCCATCTGGAGACGCGAATAACCTTCTTTCTAATTCACCAAGGACATCACTTGAGTGTGTGACAGCACTGCAATGCAGGGAGAAATATCACTAAGTATATTACATGACAGTCTCCTGAAAAAAAAAAAAAAACAATGTTGGACAGACACTCACTACCTGGTTTTCAAACTTTGGTTTGGCTCACCACCAAAAGAGTGAGTATGAGTGTACTGTGTAGCTGAGGAATACATTGTCTCATAAGGACTGATTGATCTGAGTTTGTCTCTTGAGGCAGTATTAATCAAAATGTTAACACTGAAACAAATCAGTATGCATAATAAACTATACCAATATATAACTTTTTTTTTTACAAATTTGTTATATAGTGGTATAACATTTTTTTTTACAAATGTTTTGTACCAAAATGTAGTGATCTGTCTCTTTAACAATTATTAGTAGTAGTTCTCATATCCAAGTAATCAAATGGATGCTTTGTCTTGCACCTCTGTGTCTTAGAAGCACAAGGTACAGCATTTATATGGGATACAACAGGCTTTCAAATTACTTCAATGTAAACCCAATGATGTCAAGTGACAAAATATAAAGAGCAAAAGTCCACATTTGGAGCAGGTTTGGTGGATGTGTGGACCAAACAAACACAGGACTTTCAATAAGGAGACTGGAGTTTGTGTGCTGTGAAAAACCAAAGGTAAACATTATTTACAGCTTTAAGTTACATAAGGTTATGCGTGTGTCTTATGTGACATAGGTAATGTACTTATTTTACCCAAACCATGGTATTTTCCTAAACCTAACCAAGTAGTTTTGTTTCCTAAACTTAACTAAACTGCAACTGTTTCACAACGTTAACCATGTTATAAAAGGCATCTCATACAAATGCTAAGGGGTACCTTGTACATTTATATGAGCTGCCAAGGGACATGACAAATATGTCTTCATGTGACAAGCTGGGATGAGAAAGGGTTGATATTTCTGTATATAGGATCTTGTTTGAAGTTTGAAGCTTTTTAAATTTTAAGTCAAAATCTAAAATAATGAATAAAAACTGAAGAAACAAAGAAAAGAAAACAGGGATAAAAGAGAAGTGGATCTTCCAACACATCCTAATACCCAGTGGCAAAACGTGACTATTAGATCTGCCAAAAATATCTGCCAAAAATACAGCAAAATGGAAAAAAGATTTTGCTGGAATAAGCAGGAGGCAGCAGGTAGCTTGTGACATGTGTATGTAGTGTGTAGCTGCCACATACAAAAAAATCCAGTACAGGGCAGTGAAAACCACACAATAATGGCAGAATAAGTAATTTTTTCCTAGATTTTCTTACTTAAACTTGTATTAAACAATAGATAACTGCAATTTACTTTGTTGCTATTGTTTGGATACATTATAATTAAGTTTGTGTTTGATATTAACATCATTCTCTGTTTTAATACCACACACACACAGTTACAAGTAGCATAGATCTCCAGTTCTATAATTTCTGTCTACCAACCCAGCTCTGTCTGCTGTGCTGCACTGTTGGAAGAAGCTTTAAAAAGAAAAAAAATATATATATTTGTAACAGAATTGAAGACAAGCAAAATTTCAGTCTCTTGAATAACACAGTATTTTACTGATTAAGTATTAAGATTAAGATTTACTGAAAATCTGCCTAGAAAAAGGCAGCACTATCAAGTAAGCTACCTAGCAGCAGCATCGGTCTCGTCTGCTTTGTCCCTAGTGGAACATCGCTGACCTTCACAAAGATCTAAGAGGATTAGTTTTAGTCCCACCTGCTGTAAATCAAAATGTCTGTTTGTTTAGAAAGTGACAAGTGAATTAACCAATCACAGCCTGTGGCCTTCTGTCCCAGTGATGAAATCCTAACCATTGAGTGAGCCAGCTCTAACCTTTCTGTGCCTAGAGATAACAACAAAAAATCTGATTGTATAACTGTATTTTTGTTTTCAGAACAGTAACCCTTTTATTTCTGAAGTAGAGTTGTAGAAAATGAGGTTGAAATTAGAATTAGAGGAGAATAGCCCAATAATTAAATGAAATAAGTCAAGCCCAGAGGGCCCTCAGGGTTCCACACTACTGATACCTATTAGTACTGATTGTCAGCTACTGCCAAAACAACTGATTGTCTGATTGTCAGCTACTGCCAAAACAACATACACTCCCAGCCACATTAGGTACACCTGTTCAACTGCCTGGTAATGCAAATATCTGATCAACCAATCACATAGCAGTATCTCAATGCATTTAGGCATGTACACATGGTCAAGAAAAGTTCATGGTCAAGTTCAAACCGAGCATCAGAATGGGAAAGGTGATTTAAGTGATTTGAAAGTGGCATGGTTGTTGGTGGACCAAAATCTCTTATGTTTCCAGCACCTTGCTGAATCTATGTCAAGAATTAAGGCAGTTCTGAAGGCAAAAGAGGGTCCAACCCGGTATTAGCAAGGTGTACCTAATGAAGTGGCTGGTGAGTGTATATTTACAAACAAGACTTAAACCCCGGTCTCCTTGGTGAAGGTGCTGTGTTTGCTTGAGCCATCCATCCACTCCACCTCCTCCATACGCAGACTTTATAGCTCCTTATACTTCTCCTTTCATATTTACTACATCCACTTGGGGATCACTGCCTAACAGTAAACAGACTTATCAAATGGAATGAGGTGCTTGCACTTAGAACCAACACAGATATTTCTCTGGTGAGGACACGCTGGGATCTTCAGGATAAGATTCATGTTTCCCAAGAAAAACGAAAAAGTATTAAAACAGGCAGTGGAAATCAGTATAAAATACAGCATATTTTGTTAAGTAGGCATTTTTTCATAATTTCTCAGTACAGCAGGGTGCATTAATGGTTACTTACACTCCACGAAGGAGCTACGATCACACAAGAATCCATCTTGCTAGGCTCTAAGCTGATGCAAGTGAATCGGTGTCCTCGGAGTGACTACTGGCAGCTATGGGCATGATTTTTGCTTACTTCGACAGTGAGAAGCATCTATGGAAACAACTCGTCTCAAACAAACAGAGGTGGCTCCTGAAGAGGTTAAGGTACATACTGTGATAGCATCACTTATTTCAGAACTGGGGAGTATTTCTTCATTGAAAGAAGAGCAAAGAATGACAGTGAAGGCTTTTATCAATGAAAAAAATGCTTTCACTCTTCTTCCAGTTGAGTTGATCTGATTGGTTGAAGGAGATCGGAAAATATGGCTTTTGCGGAATAAATACCATACATCTTAAAATATGGTGAATGGCAGTTAAGTTTTTTAGTGACACTACTAATCTTTTTGGCATAGCCTACATGTGTAGTTGCTAAACCCTGCAGTGGGACATTGGTTTCATGGGAAAACACCACAATTGTGCAATAACGTTTTTTTTCTCAAACCACAGTGTGGCTATGGAAACATGTATACATCATACAATCATGCAACTAATGATATTCTTGCTGACATCCAAATGTGAATTATCTGCAGTTCCACCAGACATACAAAGACAAAATTTTCTAATTTTCCCACCAGGAAGTTGTGATGTTACAATTGCAATAATGAATACAAATTCAGCCAATCCCTGTGAATTCTGTACGACCTTGCAATTTTGTCCAATTACCCCAACCTTTACGCAAATTTGCCCAATCATTGTAGTTTCCTGTAAGTTACAGCTGTCAAAGTAGTCCCCCTCTATTAAAATCATACATGCACATGTCAATGAACCGACTTAATGGGCCTCATGCAAGAACCATTCATTCAAACAGATTTGTTCTTAAGTGGTGTGTACGAGTGATTTAAGAGAACTTGTGGCATTCACCAGTTTTCTTGTATTTTGAATTTCCTTTCAGGTACAAACACAATTTCCAAATGGTCCAGACCTGTTGTAGAGTCATGTGCAGTCACTCTGCTATTGTCCAAACCGTTTTTATATCCACAATATCCAAACTGTTTTTCACTAATGAATGTATATTTCATTCGTTGAAAGACATTTTGAGTTTGAAGAATAAATTACACTTCATAATTATGTCAACATTATCCTGTTTGACTACATTTCAAATTGTAATATAATTGTAAATTTACAGATAAAGTCTCTCATCAAACATTCAATGATCTATTACTACCTGTCATCAGATATATTTGCCATATATCTGCACATGCAGGTTTATGAAGTCTGTCCAGATTCTTTCTCTGTGATGAAAACTTCCACTTAACCCTCTCCTCTGGCTGCAATTATTGACCGGCCCTTGCTGTGGCAAGTCGTTTTTTTTCTCTCTTAAGTCATTTTTATATCGAGACATTTCACGTTTATTTCAGTGACAGTCTGACCCTCCGGTAACGCAGCATTGACAGCACTCACTTTTACTGGTTATTTGCTTTAGAAGGTCTTTAATTCCATTGCTAATGCTGTTAAAATGACAGTCTGTCCTTTATAGATCTTTGAAAGCAGAACATCAAACTCCAAACTCGTAAAGTACTTCTTTTTCCTCTTTGATGCTATTTTTAGTCTCATGCAGGTGCAGTCAAATACACACAGGTAGATCATTTACACTGTTTTCTGAAACTACAAGCGTTTGTTGAATCTGATGTGGTGTGTTTGTACTAGTCCTTCATATGAAAAAAGTTAAGAGAAATTTAAGACAAGAATATGAAAATGTTCTTACATGAGGCCCAACCAGTTTTAATTATTTACTGATTTGTTGTATTTTTATTCTTTTTTGTTTTGTCACAGGTGCTGAAGAGGTTTGTTATTGTTATTGATATTTATCAACGCTCTGTGCACTTGAGACCTTTTCATAAGAATGCTAAGAACACAGTGTGGTTTCAGATAGGGCTGGGCGGTATGACAAAATTTTCATATCACGTTTTTTTTAAAAATCATATCGGTTTCACGGTATTTGACGGTATTTATTTTTCATGCAACAGTGTTCTTACCCACATTTTCTTCTACTGAGAACAGAATTACTGCAGTTGATTGTCTTTAAATAGCCCATTTTACTGTCACAAGGACTGTATCATGTTTTTTTTTATGTCCAGACAGGTAAAAGCATGACCCCTTCAAAGTATGGTTACCATCACATGGACAACTATACAATTAAACGTCCCCACCCACGCTAGTCTGCACCAGAAATACTATCATTTCATTTTTCGTCATTTAATATATTTAAAAATGAAATATGTGTCAATATTTCATTCATGCATGATGTCAGTTATCTGTTGCCGCACGGCACTAGTCGGGGCCGCGTCTCTGTCAGACGGCAGCCCCTCTCACCCTGCTTGTATGAACCAATCGCCGTGGCAACACCGGATGTTTACATCAGCGAGGCTGGACAAATGATTGTAGACTGACAGAATAAGCTGATATATATATTCACTCGACTGGAGAAATGTGACCGCATTAAGCACAGACACAGACATAAACCTGCAGGCGGAGATGCTGCTGCTGCTACTACTACTAGCTGCTAACGTTAGCCACACTGTGTGTCAGGCTGCAGCTAACGTTAGCTCTGGGTCCTTTACCTGCAGACACTGTGACCCTCTTGGGTCTAAAAAGGTGAAGCATAAGCATGTAAGGTTTGTATTGCACAGCGCGAAGTAGCGCGCATTTCAGCGGCATTTAAAGTACGATTTGGCGATTGTAGACTGTGATTAACGTCTTCAAATGGCTCTTAATACACAGTATTTTTTTCGGACAGTGTTTAACATTATAAATTAATAAATTTTGCCTTGTGTTTTCTTAGTGACTATTCTAAATTAAATTTGGCATCTAATCAACAGAGAAATTAGTTGTCAGGAACATCCCTGGTACACACAGCAGTGAAATGGGTCACCGCTGAAACACTTTGCCGCCGCGCACGTTCTGGACGTTGTTTGGGCTATTCACCAGTATGGCGGTATATGAAAAATTCATATCATAACAAAAATAACGACTGGTTTTCGGTACGAACCGGTATACCGCCCAGCCCTAGTTTCAGACTCCCTGGAACAAGTTTCCCTTTATTTTTAATGAATTATACAAAACCAATTGAAGGAATTAAAAAAATCACTTGCTCCCACAACTTCTTTGCAAAAAACACCTACAAACACTGCAACATGCATCACAATTTTTGCTCACAAACCTAGGCCACAACAATCATAAAAAAGGTCTGCAAAATCCTGGAGGGACTGAATAATACTGAAGGTTGTATTTGCAGATAACAGAAGAGTGGACTTTTGGCCTTGGCTTGTGCATATTGCCTCATAAAACAAAAACAAACAAAACATCTCCAATTTCCAATGTTATGTCTAATGTTCCAATTCTCAAAACCTCTACGACAAGTGTACCATGTCTGAATATAGAATAGAAAACAAACACGAATGCTCTGTGTTATATAACCACTTTTTCAATACACAAGGTTAGTAAAATACTGGTTTGTGAATTCCTAGTGTTTCGTCTATTATGTGCTGCAAAGCATTTTGGCTGCACAGATGAGTGTTTGCATCACTTTAAAAAATGAAAAACACTTATCCACATTGTAGAAACTGTTTCAGTGCTTGGGACATAAATATGCTTTTACAAATGGTCAACATCCATCCAAAAATGACATTCTTCATCTTTAAATTACAACCCTATGAGCATCAATAGAGAAACAGAGTTGGCATGGCCTTGAAAAGCCTATGCCTCTCTATCGTGCAAGCCGTATGTCAAGACAGATATTGGTGTGTGGTGCTCATGGAGTGCTTCTGTTTTTATCTTTACAAGAGAAAGAGGTCATGCATCTCCCCTGAGTATTTTCTCTGCACTGACAGACTGACAGAGACAGAGTTAAGGCAAAACAGAGAAGGAAAGGAAAGGTTAAGGTTGAGGTTCAGGTTTATTGTACACCAGCAAGTAAGGATAAAATTACTGAACCATATATTCTGGAGGTCCTGCGATTAGATAGAGATGCTGAGTGTTGAAGATGTTTTTTTGTTTCTGCTCAAGGAATAGCTCATTCTCACTTGTCAAATACGGCCACTTAGTTAGTGACCCTACGACTCAACGTATGATGCTGTAGGTGCTAGAACTTGAGCTCTGTGCCCAAACCCAACAGTACCCAGCAGGTTGGGGAATATTTCTCACATAATTCATGGGCTTGTGCTGTATTATTACTATTATTATAATAATCATAATAATAATTATTATTATGATAATTAATAGTAATAGTAGTAGTAGTAGTAGTATCATTTTTGCATTTTTCTCCCCAATTTTGTCCTTGCCATTTCCCCCATGTACTTTCTGTCATTGCCAACTCCTACTGTTTATTATACAGAGGGAAGCTTGTTGAGAAAAATGTTTGGGCTGATGTTGCTCTTGCAGTCTCAAGGCAGTCGATGAAATAGTCACAAAATTGAATCTATTAAATCTATTTTTCGAGACACAGTATGACTTTCAAACGGATGTATTATATTCTGTCATCCTGATACCGTGGTCAATTTACCAACGATAAATATGCAATATCCTGTTACGCTTTCAAAATAAAGTCCTTGGGTAGGGTTAGGGACCAAAACTACTTGGTTAGATTTAGGTGGTTCAGGGTTTGGGTTAAAATAACTATTTCCCTGAAATGATCAGCAGGAAACTAACCCAGGACTCCTGTGTTAAAGTTCTGTTTGACCCACCCATCCATACATCCTCATCCTGTCCGACTCTTTATACTATGCTCATCTTAATTACTTTGAAAGTCATGCTGACAGAAAATATTAATTTGTGTTGATGTACACAACTCAATAGATTACATTTAGTGACAATTTGACAAGCTGCTGAGTTACTGGCCTGGCTCTTGATTACCTAAGATGCATCTGTGAGGAGTTAACTCTCATTGTTGCTACACCTCCTACCATTAGAGGCCAAACCCTTATGCCCTCCTTGGGCATTTTTGTACATTTTTCTCAACTTTTTTTTTTATTTGGTGATCATTTTGGCTGTGTTACAGCTTGTGGCATGATTTTTTGTAAGAACTTTTCTTTTGTGTAAAATTTTTTTAAATCCAGTGTCTTTTACTCTTATATGTCATTCATACTCCCGTGACACATTTTGCACCCTCTGGACACCTTCATGGCAAAAATGGACACACACAGAAAAACTGCTATTAAATCATCATACATCAATATTTTTTTCTGCTTTTTTTCATAAATCACATAAACAACTTAAGACTTGCTCAAAACTACCAAACATTCAATCATTTTCAGGATATTTACCCTTTAAATGCCAGTTTAATTATTTGAATTACTAATGATTTTTTACTAAAAAATCACAAAAAATTAATTATTTTCCATATAATAAATAGTAGGGGGATGGGACTTTGGTGATGATTAGAGTCTTGGATGTGTCAAAGATTATCAACAAAATTGATTTGATTGCATTAGTATTTTTTATGTAGTGCCAGATACTCCCTCTGGACACCTTCGTGGCCAAAAATGGCTCATTGACATCCATTATAAACACATTTTTTAATCTCACTGCCATTACAGTATAAAACCATACATTCTGTAATGTCAGCATTTCATTTTGAAGAAAAGTAGTGATATTTGACATTTTTACCGTATTCCACCAGATTTAACTGTTTTCCCATTGTAGGCCGATGCATGAAATTCTTGTATTTTTGCCATTAGATTACATTATATTATGGAGCCATGTGACTACCAGGGGGCCCTAAGAATGATTTGGGTTTGTGTGTGTTTGTGTGTGTGTGCACGTGCATGCGTGTGTGCGTGTGTGCGGGGGGCCAGCAGATGTGCGTGCATGCATGCGTGCATGCATGTGAGAGAGTGTGTGTGTGGATCTGTAAGCACATACTGATCATTTCAGGGGTGAAAAAATGGCATCTTTTGAGGGATGTGTGTCATTTGTCTTTTGTTTTCCCATTGTAGGGCGATGCATGAAATTCTTGTATTTTTGCCGGTTATATTACATTATATTATGGAGCCATGTGACTACCAGGGGGCCCCAAGAGTGATTTGTGTGTGTGTGTGTGTGTGTGTGTGTGTGTGTGTGTGTGTGTGTGTGTGTGTGTGTGTGTTTGTGAAATAATTTTTAAATCATCATCTGATTCATCAGTCTGAACATTTATGGTGCAAACTGCAACAACTTTGTAAACTTCAACAACAAAAGAGAACACAACAGAACATATGAGATATGAACAAAAATTTGAAACCGAAATATCCAGGGTTTGAACATATAATGTATGTGTGTGTGTGTGTTTGACAGAAACAGATAAATGATTGAGAGTGTGTGTGTGTGTATGTGATAGAGACCAAGTTTGCCTGTTCTTTGCTGTCTACTCACTGCCGGGATCCTCAGTGTCCTCTCCACTCTCTTTTTGCTCCAAGTCTTTCTCCGTCTCTGCTCACTAATGAAATGACTCCTCAGCCAAGCTACATGTTTATCTTTGGCTGTGAAAGCAGGTGCATATACACACTAACAGTTGTTTATGATTTTGTTTTTGAGGACAGCAAAGGCAAGAGCACCTCTTCAAAGACAAATGACGCACATCCCTCAAAAGATGCCCCTTTTCACCCCTGAAATGATCAGTGTGTGCTTACAGATCCACACACACTCTCTCTCACATGCACGCACACCTGCTGGCCCCCCTCACACACACACATGTACATACGCACACACGTGCACACATACACACACACATGTGCACACACACACACACACACACACACACACACACACACACACACAAACAAACACACACAAACCCAAATCATTCTTAGGGCCCCCTGGTAGTCACATGGCTCCATAATATAATGTAATCTAATGGCAAAAATGCAAGAATTTCATGCATCGGCCTACAATGGGAAAACAGTTGAATCTGGTGGAATACGGTAGAAATGTCAAATATCACTACTTTTCTTCAAAATGAAATGCTGACATTACAGAATGTATGGTTTTATACTGTAATGGCAGTGAGATTAAAAAATGTGTTTATAATGGATGTCAATGAGCCATTTTTGGCCACGAAGGTGTCCAGAGGGAGTATCTGGCACTACATAAAAAATACTAATGCAATCAAATCAATTTTGTTGATAATCTTTGACACATCAAAGACTCTAATCACCACCAAAGTCCCATCCCCCTACTATTTATTATATGGGAAAAAAAATATTTTTTTGTGATTTTTTGGTAAAAAATCATCAGTAATTCAAATAATTAAACTGGCATTTAAAGGGTTAAAATCCTGAAAATGATTGAATGTTTGGTAGTTTTGTGCCAGTCTTAAGTTGTTTATGTGATTTATGAAAAAAAGCAGAAAAAAATATTGATGATGTATGATGATTTAATAGCAGTTTTTCTGTGCGTGTCCATTTTTGCCACAAAGGTGTCCAGAGGGTAGTAAATTTGAGGAGGGCACAAGGGTTAAGGTAATAAATGACTTAAAGCCTTTTAGATTTCACTTGACCCTTTGAGAATGTGACAGTGATTGAGGGCTTTACAATGTGACAGTTGGATGGAAACAGCTAATGATGCCTGAACAGTTCAACCAAGCTTTCCAACACCCCTACTCAACTCTCTGTGTTGACCTCCTTCTGGCGCTCTGCCTGCCTCCTATTGAATATTTCAGGTTATTACTAATGAACGAAGTTATCTGTGTCTCACTGTGGCAGGAGCTTTAAATAGAACTGGAACATCAATTCAGTGTTAAGAACCCCAGAGCTATGTGTGTGTGCGTGTGTGCGTGTGTGTGTGTGTGTGTGCGTGCATGACAGAGAGAGTTACACAACCTCACCAACTGGCCTGGCATGATTCTAAAACATCCAGAAATTAATGGAATTCTTAGACACATGGAAAAGATTTCTGTGTATTGTTTCAACTGCTGTGTGCACTGATAATACTAACTACAAGATGATGATGGAAACCAAAGGAAATATGACTGTGAAGCTCTACTGTAGTTAAATGAAGAGGCTTTGTTGTACCCTTGTGCTGCTGTACAGATAACAAAACAGATTTACAGTAAGGTTTTTTAAAGTGAAGTACTTTAACAACACTTTAATGTCAGGACTGGATGGAGGACTGATCTCCCTCCCTCTCTCTCTCTCTAGAGATATATACATTTAAAAAAAAATAATAAAGATTTCCCTTTCTCAACCCCTCCTCCCCGTCTGGACAGTGACTGGAAGAGCGCCTGGAATCTGCTGGAGCCACTCTCTTAGTGGGTCACAGCCCCCAGTGCTCCAATCACTACTGGAACCACTGTTGCCTTCACTCCCCACATCTTCTCCAGCTCCTCTTTTAGCCCTTGATATTTTTCAAGCTTCTCATGTTCCTTCTTCTTGATGTTGCTGTCGCTCAGGATTGCGACATCTATCACCACTGCCTTCTTCTGTTGTTTGTTGATCAACATGATGTCTGTTTGGTTAGCCATCATCGGTTTGTCGGTCTGGATCTGGAAGTCCCACAGGATCTTGGCTTGGTGATTCTCAACCACCTTTGGAGGTGTTTTCCATTCTGACCGAGGGACCTCCAGCCCATACTCAGTGCAGATGTTCCTGTACACTATGCCAGCCACTTGGTTATGGTGTCCCATGTATGCTGTTCCTACCTGCATCTTACACCCTGCTATGATGTGCTGGACCATCTCAGGAGCATCTTTGCACAGTCTGCACCTAGGATCCTGTCTGGTGCGGTAGACCCATGCCTCTATTGATCTTGTGGTAAGTGCCTGCTCTAATGCTGCCATGTGCTTCTGTGCTGTCTTTCAATCCAGCCTTTTCCAGCTGCTGGTAGGATTTCTTGATATCAACCACTTCTTCTAGCTGATGGTGGTACAGTATCTCACAAAAGTAAGTACACCCCTCACATTTCTGCAACTATTTAATTATATCTTTTCATGGGACAACACTGAAGAAATGACACTTTGATACAATGTAAAATAGTCAGTGTACAGCTCGTATAACAGTGAAAATTTACTGTCCCCTCAAAATAACTCAACACACAGCCATTAATGTCTAAACCGCTGGCAACAAAAGTGAGTACACCCCTAGGTAAAAATGTCCAAATTGGGCCCAAAGTGTCAATATTTTGTGTGGCCACCATTATTTTCCAGCACTGCCTTAACCCTCTTGGGCATGGAGTTCACCAGAGCTTCACAGGTTGCCACTGGAATCCTCTTCCACTCCTCCATGATGACATCACGGGGCTGGTGGATGTTAGAGACCTTGCGCTCCTCCACCTTCCGTTTGAAGATGTCCCACAGATGCTCAATAGGGTTTAGCTCTAGAGACATACTTACCAGTCCATCACCTTTACCTTCAGCTTCTTTATCAAGGCAGTGGTCATCTTGGAGGTGTGTTTGGGGTCGTTATCATGTTGGAATACTACCTTGTGGCCCAGTTTCCGAAGGGAGGGGATTATGCTCTGCTACAGTATGTCACAGTACATGTTAGCATTCATGATTCCCTCAACGAACTGTAGCTCCCCAGTGCTGGCAGCACTCATGCAGCCCCAGACCATGACACTCCCACCACCATGCTTGACTGTAGGCAAGACACACTTGTCTTTGTACTCCTCACCTGGTTGCCACCACACACCCTTGACACCATCTGAACCAAATAAGTTTATCTTGGTCTCACTGCAGGACATGGTCCCAGTAATCCATGTCCTTAGTCTGCTTGTCTTTAGCAAACTGTTTGTGGGCATCATCTTTAGAAGAGGCTTCCTTGCGTGTGGAGGAGACTGTTGTTAATGACGGAGTTTATTACAACAGTCGAAACTAACGTGATGACATCGACACCAACCAGATGCACTTATAAAGTTAAACAACTGTATAAGGAGGCCTATACATAAAACGGGAGAGTCTGTGTTTCTCTGTGAGAAACTTTCAGACGTTCTCACAGCAGAGTGAACAGGTGAGGGAGGGGAGGAGGGCAGATTGATCACTAATCAATCACTGATACCGTCGTCCTCTCGGACTGATTAAAAAAATAAAATGACAAAATTGGTGGCAAACCAAACCTGGGTGTCCACACAAATAAAGTCTTTGTGTGAAACACTGCAGAGTGTAACATCGTACTGTTTACAGACAGTCTGCTGTCATTAGTTTGACAGAGAGACAGAGAGGGTTGTGTCTAGAAGGGAACCGTAGACCTGCGAAAGATCGTTTGATTATTTTAATTGAAATAATGAACACAAATCTCACGAGAGTTGTGCAAATAAAGAGTTACCTTCTAGACACAACCGAAAAAGGTGCGCAGCTCCAAAAATAGAAAATCATGTCATGGTGATGATGTTTTTAATGTGGCGGGCTGCCATAAATAAAACACTATTCACTGATTCTTTACTTAGGTATTTTTGCATTGTGCTATTAGTGATTTTACTTTACAATTTTAATATTTTGCATGTTATTGTTTCCTTTGTTGAAAAATCAACATTTTTATTGCTTTTGTTGTACTTTAATTGTATTATTATTGGTATTTTTTGATGATTAAATACAGACCTGCAAACTCATAAGAGGAGAAAAAGGTGGCATGTTGGTAAACCAGTCCCCTGTCTCCTGTTGGTGGTCTGGGAGCGTCTGTCCTGCTCCAGAAGAAAAATGTTGTGATTTTAACATGTTATCAAAGCATTCTGGTCACTGTTTCAGTTACAGTTTTTCTCAGTCGCTTTGGTGCATTTCTCAAATCATCCTAGACATTTTCAAAACAGTGAGTGCATTTCTCAAAACAGTTTGTACAAATAGCAAAACACCATGAATTACCTGCAAAAGCTAGTCTCTTGCTCAAAATCCTTAGTTCATCTCTCAAAAGTAAATATCTGTGTCAATGAACATGTCAGTGCCATCACAATGACAAGTCCTTGTGTCATTGTATACGGATAAGACATTCTAATTGCTTAGTCATGTTGTCAATATAACAGTGTACTCTGGAGGGATGTTCTGATGTAAACTATGACTAAAGTTTTGATGACAGTTATTGTAAATTGTAAGTTAAACGTTAGTGTATGTGGGAGATTGATTGCAAGAGACTGGACAAGATTCACATTTACACTTTTACTGTTTGTACTATAATTTATTGACCATGTCATTGTGATACAGAAAGGAAAAGACAGCACTCCATATCACAAAGACAAAAACAAAAAAACAACAGTAGAAATGTGAACATAGGACAGTTTCCTGAGGGAAAACTGTACATGCAATGCTGTAGGAATTACAGTGCAGTCTTCCTACACCTCCTGACGTTCCTGTCTGTTGGGCCACAAATTCTCATCCACATCACAATGAATATCTTCTCTTGTGATGCAGTGTGGAAAGAATCTTTTAGAGTGTCTTATCCAGCCTCTGCAGGCATCTGCTGTGATGTCATCACACGCTGCATCCATGGCAGCCAGAAGGGTCATCTGTGTATGTGGCTGGCGATCATATACTTTCCATCTCCATGCTGAGAAAACTTTCTCAATGGGGTTAAGGAATGGGGAGTAGGGTGAGAGGAACTCCATCAGCATTCTGTTGTGGGTCGCAAGCCATTGCCTGATGATGTTAGAGCGCTAGAAACTGACATTGTCCCAAACTATCACGTACTTTGGCAAGTCATCTCCAATCTGACCCCTCTCTTGTTCAGGGATGAGATCCCTGTAGAGCAGGCATGTCCAAACTGTTCCATAAAGGGCCGTGTGGCTGCAGGTTTTTGTTCCAACCAGTCTACAGCACACCTGATTCGACTAATCAGTTGTTTGAAGACTGAAATCAGTTGATTAAATGAGTTTAGCCTGGTGTGCTCCGGCTTGGTAGGAATGAAAACCTGCAGCCACTCGGCCCTTTATGGAACAGTTTGGACATGCCTGCTGTAGAGTATCTAAAACGGTGACAAGATGCTCTGTATTGTATGGCCCAATAATGGGAATATGCATTAGCACACCATTCTCAGAGATAGCAGCACCCATGGTTATGTTCCCACCCCGCTGGTCAACTGTAGCTCTGTGGCCGATGATATTTTGACCACGCCTTCTGCGTTTTGTTAGGTTGAAGCCAGCCTCATCCATGTAAATGAAGTTGTGCGGTGGTTCACTTGCTTCCAGTTCCAATATACTCTATATCCAGAGGACACAAAATGAGTTTTATGAATTACATGCATTTTCATTTTGGACAAGATACAGTTACATCAAATGTATACAGCACATATTGCATCTTCTTTTCTACAGCCATAGCAAATGTGTAAAGGTCACACTTACTGTACTGTATATCACTATACGATGTTGTACTGTTTATTGTGAGGTACAGTTACTGCATGCTCATACATGTTTTACCTGTACATACTGGTAGCGCACCTCCTTCATTCTTTCACCATTTCTTTCAAATGGAACAGTGTACAGCTGCTTCATATTCATTTGGTGTCTTTTCAGCACCCTGTCAATGGTTGAGATGCTGACTGTTTGGATGTTTTCAAAGATGTTGTTGTCCTCTATAATGGCACTCTTTATCTCCCTTAGTCTTATGGCATTGTTTTCTACAACCATGGTGCAAATAGCCTCCTCCTGTTCAGATGTGAAAAGGGGCCAATCCTGTGAAGTTGTCTTTTAGTCCTATGTGGAAAAAATATAGTAATGCAAAACACAAAATTGAGTAAGATAAATGTCACTGTATAAAGTATACTTACTGTATATTGTAAAATGCAAGTGGAATACAGTAATAGTGTATGAAGCATTACAGAAAGTATACAGTATTACAGTACAGTGCCTATTGGTAGATTATATACCTGTTCTGTTGACGAAAAGTCTGAATGATTGAGGACACAGTTGTTCTCCCAACATTTGGCTGCACCCTTCGACCAGCCTCGGCCATTGTAAGCTTATGACTGAGAACATGGTCTACAAGTGTGGCTCTTATCTCATCAGGAACGCACATATGTCCTCAGCCTCTTCTGCCTCTTCCTCTGTTTTGCCTCCCAACTCCTCCGCCATGCAGCCTCACTCCTCTTCCTTTTTTTTTTTCTCTCTGGCTGTCGACGCCATCAAATTCCTTGTCCTTCCATTGTCAGACACTGTAACATTGTGTTGTGCTATATATATATACTTGCCAGTTGATGGTTTGTGAGATGAACCTTTGAGCTATTTCAGAAAACTGGTTGATCATTGGTCGATCTAATGCCAAATGACAACTTGTTCAACCATCCATCCATCCATCCATTGTCTTCCGCTTATCCGGGGCCGGGTCACGGGGGCAGCAGTCTGAGCAGGGACGCCCAGACTTCCCTCTCCCTGGACACTTCCTCCAGGTGTTCCGGAGGGACCCCAAGGCGTTCCCAGGCCAGCCAAGTGACATAGTCACTCCAGCGTGTCCTGGGTCTTCCCCGGGGCCTCCTCCCAGTGGGGCATGCCCGGAACACCTCCCCAGGAGGCATCCTATATAGATGCCCAAGCCACCTCAGCTGACTCCTCTCGACGTGGAGGAGCAGCGGCTCTACTCCGAGCTCCTCCCAGGTTGACAGAGCTCCTCACCCTATCTCTAAGGGAGCACCCCGCCACCCTGCGGAGGAAACTCATTTCAGCTGCTTGTATTCGAGATCTTGTTCTTTCGGTCATGACCCAAAGTTCATGACCATAGGTGAGGGTAGGAACATAGATTAACTGGAAAATCGAGAGCTTCGCCTTTCGGCTCAGCTCCTTCTTTCCCACGACAGACCGGCGCAATGACCACATTACTGGTGCAGCCGCACCAATCCTCCCCTCACTCGTAAACAAGACCCCAAGATAGTTGAACTCCCCCACTTGAGGCAGGGCCTCTCCGCCGACCCGGAGGGAGCAAGCCACCTTTTTCTGGTTGAGAACCATGGCCTCAGACTTGGAGGTGCTGATTCTCATCCCAGCCACTTCACACTCGGCTGCAAACCACCCCACTACAAGCTGAAGGTCCTGGTTTGAAGAAGCCAACAGGACAACATCATCTGCAAAAAGCAGAGATGAAATCCTGTGGTCCCCGAACTGGACTCCAGAACCGGTGACAAAGGGCAGCCCTGCCGGAGTCCAACATGCACCGGGAACAGGTCTGACTTACTGCCAGCAATGCGAAACAAGCTCCTGCTCCAGTCATACAGAGACCGTACGGCCCTTAGCAGAGGGCCCCGAACTCCATACTCCCGAAACACCTCCCACAGAATGCCATGAGGGACACGGTTGAATGCCTTCTCCAAGTCCACAAAACACATGTGGACTGGTTGGGCAAACTCCTATGAACCCTCAAGCACCCTGCAGAGGTGATAGAGCTGGTCCAGTGTTCCACAACCAGGACGAAAACCGCATTTTTCCTCCTGGATCCGAGGTTCGACTATTGGCTGAATTCTCCTCTCTAGTACCCTGGAATAGACTTTACCAGGGAGGCTGAGGAGTGTGATCCCCCTGTAGTTGGAGCACACTCTCCGGTCCCCCTTCTTAAATAGAGAGACCACCACCCTAGTCTGCCAGTCCAGAGGCACTGTCCCCAACTGCCACACGACGTTGCAGAGGCGTGTCAACCAAGACAGCCCTACAACATCCAAAGACTTGAGGTACTCAGTACAGATCTCATCCACCCCCAGTGCCTCGCCACTGAGGAGCTTCCGAACTACCTCAGTGACTTCAGCTTGGGTGATGAATGAGTCAACCTCTGGGTCCCCAGCCTCTGCATCCTCTATGGAAGGCATGTCAGTGGGATTGAGGAGATCCTCGAAGTATTCCTTCCACCGTCCGACAATATCCCCAGTCGAAGTCAACAGCTCCCCACCACCACTGTAAACAGTGTTAGCAGGGTACTGCTTCCCCCTTCTGAGGTGCCGGACAGTTTGCCAGAATCTCCTCGAGGCTGATCGGTAGTCCTCCTCAATGGCCTCCCCAAACTTTTCCCATACCCGAATTTTTGCTTCCACAACCACCCGGGCTGCAGCGCGCTTGGCCTACCGGTAACCGTCAGCTGCCTCAGGAGTCCCACGAGCCAACCAAGCTCGATAAGACTCCTTCTCCAGCCTGACGGCATCCCTTACCTCCGGTGTCCACCACCAGGTTTGGGGATTGCTGCCGCGACAGGCACCGGAGACCTTACGGCCACAGCTCCGAATGGCTGCGTCAAAAATGGAGGTGGAGAACATGGTCCATTTGGACATGATGTCTCCAGCCTCCCTCGGGATCTGGTCAAAGCTCTCCCGGAGGTGAGAGTTGAAGACCCCTCTGACAGATGGTTCCACCAGACGTTCTTAACAGACCCTCACAGTACGTTTGGGCCTGCCAAGTCTGTCCAGCTTCCTCCCCTGCCAGCGGATCCAGCTCACCACCAGGTGGTGATCAGTTGACAGCTCAGCCCCTCTCTTCACCCGAGTGTCCAAGACACACGGCTGGAGGTCAGTTGACATGACCACAAAGTCGATCATTGACCTCCGACCTAGGGCATCCCCGTGCCATGTGCACTGGTGGAACATGGTGTTTGTTATGGACAAACTGTGACTAGCACAGAAGTCCAATAACAGAACACCACTCGGGTTCAGTTCACTTGTTCAACCATTTTGCATGTAAAGACTTATGCAATGAACTAATGCCTAAATGTTGTGGGGGGTGAGACTATTCAATAGAGACCCATTATAATACATTTTGATCAACATGACATAAGCAATTGATGTAGGAAACAGCAGAGAATTGTACATAATCATTTGCATGAATGTACCAAAGCATTTGCAACTTGTTCAAAGAAATGAAGACTACTTTTTTGATGTGCACAAGTGACACAATGTGAAGATTGAACAAGTAGTTTTGAGAATTTCAATTCTGATCTGAGAAATGTACCAAAGCAACTGAGAAAAACTGTAAAAGAGTTAGTTCCATCTTCTGTTTATGGTTTCTGCAGACATTACTACCTTTACTTTTACATTTGCACTTGGAAAAAAAAACAGTAAAGTAAATACAGTAAAAGTAAATCTACATTAAAAGTAAAGTTACTTTACTGAGTATGTTTACTTTAGCAATTTATAGTTGTTCATTTTATAGACCTGTCTTATTTTCTATTTTGTATATTACCAAATAAAGGAAAAGAAATGTAATTAAAAAAATGCAGAACACGCAATATTTCTTATCTGATTACTCAATCGGCAGAATAATCGATAGATTATGCTGTAATTTTACTGGTTCGGCCCACTTGAGATCAAATTGGGCTGCATGTGGCTCCTGAACCAAAATGAGTTTGACACCCCTGATGTAGATGTTGATACAACTACTACACTACTTCAGTATATTTCACTCTCATAACACAAGTTAGACATTATGATGTTCCAGACCTTTGCTTTAGAAAATTTTCTCTAACTGGACCTCTTTGAATTTTAGTTGAATATCCCTGGCCTAGGCCATCTTTATGTAGAGCAACAATTCTTTTTTTGAGATCCTCAGAGAGTTCTTTGCCATGAGGTGCCATGTTGAACTTCCAGTGAGCAGTATGAGAGAGTGTGAGAGCGATAACACCAAATTTAACACACCTGCTCCCCATTCACACCTGACACCTTGTAACACTAACGAGTCACATGACACCGGGGAGGGAAAATGGCTAATGGGGCCCAATTTGGACATTTTCACATAGGGGTGTACCCACTTTTGTTGCCAGCGGTTTAGACATTAATGGCTGTGTGTTGAGTTATTTTGAGGGGACAGTAAATTTACACTGTTATACAAGCTGTACACTGACTACTTTACATTGTATCAAAGTGTCATTTCTTCAGTGTTGTCCCATGAAAAGATATAATTAAATAGTTGCAGAAATGTGAGGGGTATACTCACTTTTGTGAGATACTGTACATGCCATGTAGGGGCTTGTCCCTCCATGATGGTTCATCCTCCTCCTCTACATTATTGGGTTTCTGCTGCCTGAGGTATACACTTAGCATCTCATCTTAGGGGGGGCCTTATTCTTGATATTTTTCTGGATCTTGGTTGTTTCGTCCTGGATAGTGGCTTGGACGCTCACCAGTCCCTGGCCTCCCTCACTCCACTTAGTGTACAGTCTCAGGGTGCTAGACTTGGGATGAAACCCTCCATGCATTGAGGGGAGCTTCCTTGTCTTGATATCAGTGGCCTCCATCTCTTGCTTTGGCCAGCTCCTTATGCCAGCAGGGTATCCAATGACTGGCAGGGCATATGTGTTGGTGGCATGGACCTTGTTCTTCCCATTCAGCTGAGTTTTCAGCACCTGCTTTACTCTGTGTAGGTAGTTGGCTGTGGCTGACTTCCTTGCGGCCTCCTCATGGTTCCCATTTGCCTGTTGGATCCCAAGGTATTTGTAGCTGTCCTGGATATCTGTGATGCTGCCTTCTGGTAGTTCAACCCCCTCAGCTGGTAGTTGGATGGAATCACACCCTTCTGAGGGTCCTTCATGATCAGGATCATCTGCCCTTGGGTTAGCAGTCCAGCTCTTCATACCTGAAACTCTTTCATGGCTGTCTGCCATTGTAATGGTTACTGGCTCTTGTTTTGGGAGATTGCTTTGGTCTGCTCTTAGATCCACTAGCCACTGAACATTGTTGTTGTGTGATGACTCCTTCTCCCATATGCCTTTCCAGTACTGTTCTTGGCAGGTCTGCCCTTGTGTTATTACCTGGGAGTACACTTTAGATGGTTCAGTGTAGAACATCCTATTTATTTTCCTTGCTTCTGCTTCTCCTGTGTATCTCTTTTGTAGAATAGTGAGAGCTGTGAGCCTTTGCTTGGCAGTCTCCAGTGCCTCTGGTATGGGCAGTTTGTTGTACTTTCTAGGTATCTCCTTCTTCCCTATATCTTTCTGTACTCTGATATGAGGGAGCCGTGTTTCGAGTTTATCCATGATCTTCAATCTCAGGTCAGCGGCCCTTGTGTTAATGAAATCTCTGTAAGGGCTTGGTACCCAGCCTCGGGGTAGAGGGGTGATGATGACATCCCCCGTCTGACCTGTGGTCCTGTTTCCCCCTTGCTGGAGCATGATTGCTGCATCTCATCAATCTCTAGTTGTGACAGCAGTCCATGCTTGCAGATGTTGGAACACTGGGCTAGAAGTTGTTTCTTAGTGTGGATGATGGGTTTCGAAGTTTCCATATATCCCACATTCTCTGCATGTAACCCCTCTCACTCTTGCCCTTACAACAGATCCAAGTTCTCTGCCCTAGTCCACCTATGTCTTGTTCTAGTAGCCCATTTCTCATCAGGTTGTCCTGGTTCCCCGATACCTGACACGTTAAACCTTCTGCTTGTTAACCCTTGTTATCCCGTGTGATGTCCGAGCCAGTATGGCTCTTGCATTTATAGTATCTCTCATCCTGAGCCAAGCTAATAGCACCAAGGGCCTCGCCTAAGGGCCCACACTGGATAGATGGTGTTGCCCTGATGGGGATTCAAATAGGGCTGGGACGATCAACGATTAAATCGTATATTGGCGATTGGAAGGTTGCCAGGCGATCTGTTTATCAAGGCGATTTTGAAAAAAAAAAAAAAACGGCGCTCTACTGTGCATTAAGAGATGTTTCTGGAGGAAATACATGACTGTTAGAGAAGCCCCATTTACAAACAGACCTACAATCCACATTCTCTCTCCTCTCCTCTCCTCTCCTCTCCTCTCCTCTCCTCTCCTCTCCTCTCAGCGCAGGGTACACTGTCAGCCAGCCCTGTGACAGTGACAGGGCGCATCTCTTTGATTCGAACTGACACAGCCCATTTGCTCATGCTTCGGGGTCATTCAACAGAGTAGGCTAATTGCAAATAAATATTGTTTTAATGTGTAACTACTGAAATGTTCACACAAGGACTTTCATAAATTCCTACAGTGTTGCGGCACCGCCACCTTTGCAGGTTAAAAGTTAATGACAGCAACTTGAAGTGAGGAGGAGCAACACGTCTCCAGCTTGTCAGCGCAGCGGTGTCGCTCACTTTTGCATGTGATGCAAAACATTAAAAATAACGTCATTATAACAAAAAGTATAAACCTGCAGTGCTTGAAGTGCTAGCTTGGGGGATCGGGAGTTTTGTGGCTTCAGCAGGATGATGAAGATGAAGGTGCGCAAATAAATTGGTTGTCTGAACATTTTTCACAGACACACATTTGTTGCATATTTTGCAGATAGGCTGTGTTGTGTCCGTCGGCTCACCTCTGGCATCTGGGATAAACCCAAAAAACTCCCAAATTGTAGATGTGGCGTTTTTCTTTGCCACCAAAGCCACAGCAGTGTCAGTGTTGCTGACTGGTAGCGATCAACATAAGACACGTGCCAAGGACAGGTGCCGCCCCTGCCCCTTTGCCAATTTAATCGTGTATTGGCAATCTAGAGCAATGACAATCTACAATTTGAAATTTAGAGGCAATCGCGCAGCCCTAGATTCAAACACCGCTTCTCTGTGCCATAGTCAGTAGTGTTAACCACTAACTTAAGATGGTATTGTCCTGACCAGGATTCGACTATGCTAGATGGCATTATCCTAATCAGGATTCATACCCCGGTCCTCCGTGTCACAGCCAGTAGTGTTAACTACTATACTAGATTGAATTGCCTTGATCAGGATTGATCTGGTTGTCTGAATTAACCCTGGAATTATCCAACTGCTAAATACATACACATATATACACACATATGATTGCATGCCGTTCAGGAAATTATTAAATATATGTTTAAAAATATGGAATGATTGAAGCTTGAATATATTGAATGAACCTCAATTGTATGGAATCAAAAACTGAATATATGGAATGAACCTCAAATATCAAATGAAACATGAATATCAAATGAAATCTGATGTTATCTTACTGGTGCCATCTTGTGTTTTCAATGTGTATTATCACTTAGCTTGATGCTAACACATAATGGAATTACCATTAACATACTAACTGAAATTAGCATTGTGAATGCAGTAATATTTTCTAAACAAACTTTACTCATATTTGACTAAACATGATAAACAAAAGGACATGTGTGCTCATACTTTCAGTGATATTTCCTCTGTGGAAACAAATCTGCTGACTTTAATTCAGTTTGTCAATTTGGGTTCAACATTCCACACTGATCAGCTACAGCAGCCTCAAAAGGTGAACTGGCTTTAAATTCAAGGTGGAGACATTTGAGAGGCAGCATACATATTTTTATTTTTCTATTTTATTTATGTATATATACACACACACACACACACACACACACACACACACACACACACACACGTACACACATTTGTTTTGTCATATCATAAATCAAACTGATGCAACACCATTTACTATTTAAAGGTACCCTGAGGATTTTTCTACCAGAGGTAATCTAATGGAGCAATGTTTTTAGGTGTAGGTCACCGTTTTGTTTGGTTGCTCCATTTGCAAAACGTATACAGTTTGAGCATCTTTCCTGGAGTGTTCCTGCCATACAGAGGACAATTCCAGAATTTAATGCTTGAAAAAGATGAGGACATGATCCACACATCAACTTGAGAAAGTAAAGCCAGTATGATGGTAAATAAATCATATGTAGGCGAGGGGTGGAGTGGGTTGGTAGGTATGGAATTATGACATAAGGGAAGAATAGAGAATATGCCAAACAATGCCACCTGGGGAATTTCACCGCAGGAAATTCCTAAAGCACCTTGAATATTGTGTAAAGGGTAAATGTAAGTCACAGTTTCGTTACTGTGAAACAGGCTGAGACGTGTACTCAAAACAGAAATTTATTGATAAGCAAAATAATCAAAGCAATAGCAGGGGCTGGAACTGCTGAAAAAGATGATTATTAACAAGCGATAACCAAAAATAACTAGATAAAATTACTTTATTACAATATATGTAAAGAGGCCTTGATATAAATTCTAAAAACAGTGAATACAATAGTTTAAAAAAATTCAGCCCAACCTAAGCAAAACTTAAGAAACTGAGCTGAGGCCACTTGGGAGAGGCAGACTACTCAGGAGTGTCTAGGGGTGCTACCACTACTTACCCCAAGTGGGCACAGCAAACACGGCAATCCTTAAACAGAAAAATGGTGCAGTCTATGGTGTCCCAGTGCAACTACTCACACAAACGTGAAGGGACCTCACCACGGGTGCCTAGCCTCTCACCAGTAGGATTCTCCACTCCTGAAATAAAGAAAACTCGAGGAAAATAATTAAGAAAACAACAAACAAATATGTACCCCAGTTGGCCTAAACAATATTTACAAAATAACTGGACAAAGACTGGACAAAGAACTCAAAAAGGGGGACTATGACAAAATAGTCCCAACTGGGGAAAACTAAATTACAAATCAATAGTTCAACAATTATTAAAACAACAAGTAACTCAAAAAAAATTAATAAGTAAGGGCAAAACAGGCAAGGGGCAAAGCAAAACAAAAAAAATCATATCTTCATATAAAAGCTGGTGATGAACCACCCTACTCACCACCTCAAGGTCTGGGCTCAGCAGGGTAGGAGGGAAGTCAACCGGTACCTGGTCAGCCAACACATTGCACATGCTAAAAAAAAAACTAAAATGCAAGTACAGTTGTACACAAAAATGCTTTTTTGGCATATACCTGGCATGAGCAAACATTAACAGCCACAGCAGGAACAGGACATGAGGCAGGAAAAGCCCACAGGTGCCTTATATTCCCTGGCTCTGATTGGGAGGTAGGAACAAAGGAGGAGTTAGGCCCAGGCTGCATTCAACCTACTCACTGTTCTGCACTGCTGGAGGAGTCCCACCACACTTACATTTACTTCAAAGATATATCTATCAAATGGAAGTGCCTTGGTTTCACCATTGCTGTGTTTAAATGTAAAATTTCCTCCTTCAAATGTAATCAAAAACTTGACTCAATTCTTATTTAAAATTACCAGCTGTTAGCCCTCCCCACCCCCCTTGACACACATTTCAAGAAAGTGAATGTTGGCAACAGGAAGAAGCTGTGGCTGTCTGAGACTAGATGTCAGCTAAATCTTCATTCATTCATTTTCTGTAACCGTTTATTCCGTAAGGGTTGCGGGCTGCTGGAGTCTATCCCAGCTGACATTGGGCGAGAGGCGGGGTTCACCCTGGACAAGTCGCCAGTTCATCACAGGACAGACACAGAGACAGACAACCACTCACACTCACATTCACACCTACGGGCAATTTAGAGTCACCAATTAACCTAGCATGCATGTCTTTGGACTGTGGGAGGAAGCCGGAGAACCCGGAGAGAACCCGTGCAGACACAGGGAGAACATGCAAACTCCGCACAGAAAAGCCCTGCTGCAGCAAGCCGGGGGATCGAACTCAGGACCTTCTTGTGAGGCGGCAGTGCTAACCACTGCACCACCGTGCCGCCCCAGCTAAATCTTCTGTAGTAAAATTTGGTGACTACAAAGAGTTTAGATTCGGGACTACACGGCTCTGGCTACAGCTCAGTCTCTAGCCGAGGCTACACAAAAAATAACGTAAAATAACTGAGTAACGCATCATGTAACGTTAACTGAGCTACTGAATATAAAAAAATAATGCGTTAGATTACTAGTTACTGCAAAAAATAACGGCGTTACAGTAACGCATTAGTCCCAACACTGAGCATGATACACCACCCGTTAACAAGCAGGCACAGTTGAAAAGAACAGGACTACATGTCACTTTTCCTTGTACTACAGAGTTAATTTTCATTGTCTAGCGTCTAAAAATACATTTGTTTCTTCCATGATTATGACACACCATGTGATCAGAACTAATAGCCAGCTTACTTGGATACCCTCAATAGCAGGCAATACAGTGGAACCCCACCCAACCAATACAGAGGTCTCTCCCCTTCCGGTTTGCCCTTTGGGACCTAACTTTGGAACAAAACGTGAAAAGTAGTGTCATGGGAAGAGAAAAAATTATTTTTGGTTCTGTTTGAACTGTACCTTGAGTTACACACGATGTTTGTCATTTTAAAAAATACTTTTACCAGAACATAGCAATTTGTGGTAGGTTTGTCCTAGTGAGTGAGTTCTGTGAGCTACATCTCTCATTGTGCGCAATACATGTCACAAACACCAACATTGCTGTCCCTTGTGATGTTGTATTACCCAAGTGGTTCCCAAATTTTTTCTGGCATGCTCCCATTGTAGAAGATGACAAATGTTCGAGCTCCCCAACCCCCAAATTTTTGATCAACCTTTAACAATAATTGGGGATGGAACTGATTAAAAAGAATTCAAAAGTTGAATTTTTGCTCTTTCCTTGCTCTTTGTGCTTCTACCATGGATAAGCAGACTACGTACTTAAATTGTTTATTTTCTGTCTGTCTTTATGATCGTGAGGCTGCATGGGGTCTTTTATTTTGAAAATCAACCGGATTCTTCCCTGTTTTCTGTGCCTGATTTCCTGCCCGTTCAACCAGTTCTGTGTTAATTGACGCACCATCTGTCGAAAATAGACTTGCTGTGTATTCTCTGCGGAGCGGAGCACCGAGCTGAGACGCGCCGCAGCGCTTCTGGTATAAATTACAGCATTGACTAGAATGCCAGTGCATCTCCCTGAGTGCCACGGCACAGCCGTTACGCGGCACAGCCGTGCTCAGTGTAAATTAGAGATTACTGTGGTGAGCTGCATCAAGTTACATAAAAACCAGAATAACAAAAAGGAAGGGGTGTCATTTAGATTGAATAGAATCAGTTGATTACTTCTTGGTTACCAAACCAAGTAGGGCAGTGAAGGTCTCTGATTTGGTAGATGTATATCTTACAATCACCATCATCATCAGGTTGAGAACCCACTCAAATAGTATTGATATAGAGAACCCTACATTTTAAATCCTGACAGTATCTGACTGAAACATACTTCAGTCCTCTTTCCTTCAGTTCCCCACCCTCCTCCTAACCCTCAGCTTCTTGCTGTTTCTCCCTCCCTTGAGAGAGAGGGCGAGAGTCTTCAGAAGTGTTCAGTATCCAACAGAGACACAAGTTGAAGAGACAGACAGACATATAGAGGATTGCCAGCCTGCAGAGATAAAGGCAGACAGGGAAGAAAAGATGGCAAGTCTGCAACAGACAGATTTCCAGAGAAAAAAATAGGGATGATTAAAAGAGAAGCCTGGCTACATTACAGTTCAGGCTAAGTTAAGATGTCCAAACAAAGTTCAGTGGTGCTCAGTGAATTAAGAAAAAAAAAAATTATTTTATACTGTGTAATATTGTGTTCTGCTGCTTCACAATCCAAGTTTTGATTTGTACTTTGCCACCATAAACTGTAAAAAAAATCAAAGCTTTTATTCCATCATCCAGTACACAAGTCTATCGCCAGTTACATTCAGTTAGTGGATGAGCTGCTCTGTCTTCAGAAATATGAATTATTAAAAATGTTTTGCCATAAGGTTTCAGTCAAACCGAATAACAACAGCTGAATATGAAGACTCTCTCATTATTATGCAGAATGTGTTCTCCAGCAGTGCTGTGCATGCCTCTGTGTGTGTGTGTGTGTGTTTTGGGGTGTGAGCTGTGAACACTCTAGGCTACATGCCTATTTATAAGTGACATTGGCAGACTTGCATAAGGACACAGCAGCATACCAGACTGTGGAAAACAGATGCAGAAAGAGAAGATGTTGGCAGTGACTGATTGTAAATGCCCGTCTATAATCTATAACCCTATAATCCCTGTCCACATAGTGCACAGTGTGCCATCCTGTACTCATTTTTTATGTCATGATAGAGTACTGAGTTTTAATTTAGCAAGTATTTCTCTGAAGAAAAATACTTTCAAAGCATCATCACTCCAATGTGGCTGGGGCTAAAAAGTAACACTAGGGTTTGTGACATTTCTGAAATTTTGGCCAGCCATCATCACAGCCACAAATTGATTCCCCAGTGCTAGTGCTTTTTTCCTCACTGTGTCTGCTCAAAGTAACAAGCAAAGTATCTGAAATCACCAAGACAACACGACATGGCATGTGGACAGAAAAACGTGGCTAGCTTACCTTCAGTTCTCACTGCAAAATGCACAAGTAATACTGTCCATGTCTTCCTAGCCACCTGCAAGTCCATACACACCTTTGCACCAGTGCGAGCAAATAAATTTCCATCTGCCTTTATTGCCAAATCTTTATTGACAATTCTCAAAAGTCAGAATGGTCCACGGGAGCTGATGGGCTGTTTTATTTTTATATTTTACACATACAGTTTGAGCTCTCATGTTGCTGGACTGTGGAGTGTGATCACATAAATCATGGACTTTGGCTCTAGGACGATTTACTGGTACAGTAGGCGTTGGAATTAAAAAACATGTCTAAAACCGTGCGCCTAGCTTTAAGGAAATCTAGAGCAGTTATTAGGTAAGTATTTTTGCAAGTAGTTAACAGCACAGGAGGCACTATGTTTATGACTGAAGAACAGTCACTCTTATCATTCAGTGTCAATAAGCAATTGAGAAGATTAGATCAGACAGTTAAGTCAACTGAGATAACTGTATCAATAAGTTACCTCTATTTGCTGGTAAAAAGTGAAGGATATGAATAAGATGTTTTCGTTTCCCAAACTAAGATTACGATGGGTTCTTTTCTGAAGTTCTCTTCAGTGTCCTGAATCACAATAATCAGTTCGTTCAAAAGATTCATTCATTAAAGTGTTCAGTACTTCACTGGAGCTCCACTGTGCAGCCACACTCACTGAACTGAAACAAAACCAACTGTTTATTTCAGTTCGCTGATGAGGCCATTAAAAACAGTTGTTCATGATGGAGCCAGTGAGTTTAGAATTTAATGGGACAGTATGAATGTTTTCCCTACACTTACTTGATAAGTGTGGTGTAAAGTAATCTGTTTGGCATTCAGCCTGTTGATGATGTCATAAGGTGGGCATAAATGAGTTCCAGGAGGGAGGTATTGAAAAAAGAGTCATGTATGTCGTCTGTGAATGAACCCAACACAACATGGTGCCAGAAGCAGAGCTGCTTTGAGCTGCAGGCCGTAAGATAGACAGTGCATGGCGAGCAACCGGGCCTCTGGCACAAGAACAAACATGGAAGACGAGGAAGCAGCACACTCGGGTGGTCCTCAGCTGGGATTCATGGCACTTCTGATGGTGACTTTTACCATTAAACCTCTCGAACCCTTTGACTTCTCAAAGCCACAGGAGTGGGAGAAGGGGATAAGGAGATTTGAGAGTTTCAGACTGGCAAGTAATCTAAACAACTCCTCTGAAGCTAATCAAGTAAATACACTGGTGTACTGCATGGGGGATGAGGCTGATGTGCTATGATGGTTGGACTTAACGAGTGAGCATTGCCAGCAATATGAAGCAGTAAAAAAGGGATTTGACACATATTTTGTCCCAAAGAAAACACATCATATATGAATGAGCTAAGTTCAACAAGAGAGTGCACCAGTGGACTCATTCATTACTGCACTGGCAGAAAACTTTGAGTATGGGGAACTGCACAGTGAACTTTTGAGGGACAAATTAGTAGTAAGTCTTAGAGATTCATCACTATCAGAGAAGATGCAACTTGATAAGGACTTCACCCTCACAAAAGCTACCACAATGGTGAGACAGTCAGGGGAAATAAAGCACCAACAGACTGATTTGAGAGGAGAAATGTATGCTGGTAAAGCCGGTGTGGATGCTGTGCATGTTAAGAGAGGAAAACAGCACAAATACAAGGTCAAAGACCAGACACAGGGACAACAAAAAGAAAAAAGAAACTAGTACAGAACAAGGCAGAACACAACGTATGCCCCAAATGTGGTAAACGACCCTCTCATTCAGCATTTCAGTGCCCAGCTAATCCCTAATTTCCACCAGGCGCAGCACTCACACCAATTTGCGGCCATTCTAGACAATGCTTGTGTTTCCACCAGAAGGCTTAAGAAGGCCCTTATCATTCCTTATTAGCCTACAGAGCCATGCTCCTGAGTAATGGCTACAGCCCTACCCAGCTGCTCATGGGACGGCGCCTTCACACCACACTACCCACCCTTCCAGAGAGGTTGCAGCCAGCTCTCCCAGACCTGCAACAACTCCATCACGAAGAGTTGAGAAAGAGAGGGATGGATGCAGAAGGTTTCAATAAGAAGCACAGAATGAGAGATCTGGAAAAGCTGTCACCAGGAGACCATGTCTGGATCTCTGATGCAAAAACAAGGCACAGTGATATCCACCCACCCCAGCCCAAGGTCTTACCTGGTCAGTGGCCCACAAGGGACATTGAGGAGGAATCATAGCCATCTTGTGCCTATGCCAGTGCCAGAGCCTCAGAGTAAGAGTCAACACCAGCATACATCAGAAGTGGTTATTCCTCCAGAGACAGGTTCAGGGACTGGGTCGCCAGCAAAAAAATCGCAGCGCACACCTGGCATCATGAGGACAAGGTCAGGCAGAGAAGAAATAAAACCACAGTGAGACTGTAAAGACTTCAATCTTATTCGTGGTTATGGGAGCAGATTAATTTATTTCTAATGATTGTTTAAATGTCACTGCAACGTTATGCAGATGTGGTGATGTGATTTTGTTATAATACAAAAGGGGGTAACAAAATGATTCAAGGGAAAATGTGGATAGGCAATGCCCCTTGTGTTAACTGAATTATGTACACAACACATCTAGGTTCACTCCAATTTAAAGTAAGGGGGATGGAGGTCCTGAAAAAAAGCAGAGTCATGTATGTAATGTTCACCTGACAGTTATTCAAGTTAACGTTCTGAACGCTAACTCAAAGTGGTCGTTATCGTCTGTGAATGAACCCAACACAACAATAAGGAGGGCTAGGGCTGGAGAAGCTCAGCGGGTTTGTCACTCAGGGATCCAATTCACTGTGCAGTACATTAGTGAACGAATCAAGAAATATGCAGTGTTCTGTCACTGTGAAACAATCAGTGTCAGACTCACCAATTCTGTCTTATTGTAGGTTTCACCACACATTGTTCACTATGTGAAGCAACACACATGCTCCATTAATGTGAGCTGTCCTCTCTTCAAAGCAGTAACATTGTGCGTATGCGTGTGTGCATGCCTGCATGTGCTACAAAGCTGCTATATCGTCCCAACCTCTTATGTACAGCAGGTATTATTTTTTATTTAATATTTTTTATTAAATATAGTATTTGGTAACATTTCCTTCTCAAGACTTTAGGACAGGATAGGGAGGGAGAGGGGCAGGCTGCAGCAACACAGCAACTGGTAACTGTTCAGTGTGTGTGATATATTCAGTGACGGCCCATACCCGGACCTATAACCAATAAATTATTAAGAGATTTTAAATTTTGACGGCACGCTTCTATTTTAACTGGCGCAACTTTTCTTGTCTTTCCACCGCTGGTTTAGCTGATCAGGAAATGCACAGACCAACTGCAGAGAAGTTGCGTGTGGAGGAGACTGTTGTTAATGACGGAGTTTATTACAACAGTCGAAACTAACGTGATTACATCGACACCAACCAGATGCACTTAGAAAATTAAACAACTGTATAAGGAGGCCTATACGTAGAACAGGAGAGTCTATGTTTCAGAGGGCAGACTGATCACTAATCAATCACTGATACCATCGTCCTCTCGGACTGATTAAAAAATGACAAAATTGGTGACAAACCAAACCTGGATGTCCACACAAATAAAGTCTTTGTGTGAAACACTGCAGAGTTTAACACCGTGCTGTTTACAGTCAGTCTGCTGTCTGTAGTTTGACAGAGAGACAGAGATGGTCGTGTCTAGAAGGGAACCCTAGACCTGCGAAAGATTGCACGAGTTTGATTATTTTAGTAGAAATAACGGACACAAATCTCGCGAGAGTTGTGCAAATAAAGAGTTACCTTCTAGACACGACCGAAAAAGGTGCGCAGCTCCAAAAATAGAAAATCATGTTGTGGTGCCGATGTTTTAATTAGTGTTTTTACTTAATTACAATTTAAATATTTTGCATGTCATTGTTTCCTTTTCTTGGAAATTTTTTATTTTTTTATTGCTGTTGTTGTACTTTAATGGTATTCTTATTTTTACTTTTTGATGACTAAATACAGACCTGCAAACTCATAAGAGGAGAAGAAGGTGGCATGTTGGTAAACCAGTCCCCTGTTCTCTGGTGGTCTGGGAGCGTCTGTCCTGCTCCAGAAGAAAAATGTTGTGATTTTAACATGTTAACAAAACATCCTGGTGACTGTTTCAGTTAAAAGAGTTAGTTTACTCTTCTGTTTGTGGTTTCTGCAGACATTACTACCTTTACTTTTACCTTTGTACTTGAAAAAAAAAAGTAAAAAGTGAAGTAAATACGGTAAAAGTAAATCTACATTAAAAGAAAAGTTTAGTTTTCTAAACTTTACTGAGTATTTTTACTTTAGCAATTTTGTTCATTTAATAGACCTGTCTTTTTTTCTCTTTTGTATATTACCATTGTTCTTAAATAAAGCAAAAGTAATGTAATAGAAAAAAATGCAGAACACGCAATATTTCTTATCTGATTACTCGATTAATCACCAGAATAATCGATAGATTATGCTTTAATTTTACTGGTTCGGCCCACTTGAGATCAAAGTGGGCTGAATGTGGCTCCTGAACTAAAATGAGTTTGACACCCCTGATGTAGACGTTGATACAACTACTACACTACTTATAACACTCATACTCATAACACAAGTTAGACATTATGATGTTCCGGACCTTTGCTTTAGGAAATTTTCTCTAACTGGACCTATTTGAATTTTAGTTGAATACCCCTGCTTTAAACCAATCACAAATGTCTTGGGTGGTGCTAAGCCCAGGATGCAGCAACAGTGCTGCAAAAAAGTGTTGAGGGGGAACTTGTTTTGCACATTGGCACATTGGGAGGTGAGCTCTGGTATTAAAAAGACAACATCATCACAAAGGAGAACAGCTGATAGCTTGTTTATGCTAATATCATGAGCATCCGATGTGCTTTTGCTGTTTGCCATTTTCGGTGTGTAGGTTGCAGCTAGGAGGTTGTTCTTGTTTTCCATTGACTTTGAAAACAGAGATAATGGACGCCACAATACTGCTTGAAGCAAGCAACCAATGGTAGGACAGCAGTGTGCATCTGAGTCAGACTATGTAATAATAATCTGTTCACCTCTTGGTCTCAATTGAGACAATGATGAAATGATATGAGCTGCACTGGGTATTGTCCCATCAACACCTACGTTAGTGTGTTTAATCAAGGTTCTAATGGGAGCACAAAATGAGTTAGCCAAGTTTATCTTTAAATATCTGTTCTGCACAACTTCAGTGAGTCAGGGGTCAGTCTAACATCTTGTGTCACTGCTGTGCAGCTGTGGCAGCTTTGCTGGGAGAACAGACTGTAAATGGCTCATTCAAAGAAAATTCAAAAAGTTGATCCATACAGGCAGAACATGAGAAACATAGAGCATACTGACAGAACAACAAGAGGGAAAGATGAGAGGTTGCATTATCAGCTTTGTTTAATCAGTCTTGAGCTTGTTTTGCACAGAGCGTACATTAAAGATTCTTTGCACATTTATTTAGTTTCAGTTGATGATTTAGTAGTCATATATTTCATTTGAAGTTCACTTTATTATTTTCCTTTCATTCCAGTGGCAGTTATTCCATTTAGTTTCCATACTACTACCCTAACTACTACCCAACTACTTAAATACAAATAAACACAAGAGCAAGATTATTGTCTTTGCTGTTTTAAGTCTGTGGGTCTGATATATTTGTGTGTCAAAAGTATTAAAAGAATTAGAAAATAAGAAATGTGAATTCAGTTTTGTAAAATGTTGTGCTAAATGTTAAACGAAATTCTTAATTCAACAGCTTGTGAATAATACAAAGCTTAAACATCAATTCACATTTCACCTGCTTTCATCCCTCTTTCTTTCCATCATACAAAGTGATTATTCAACTATCAATCATGCTTAATGTAAAAAATACATTTTCAAATGCCTTCAGCATGCACCCTTGAACAACTGGTTTCGAGTCTTGCACTTCATCAGACACTTAACACCCTTTCAGTGTGTCAATCATATCACATCTATACATGGTTAAGGCATATTTATGTGTAATGTTAGATAAGCATATGGATATGAACAAAGCCTTCTGTCTGCACTCTGCAAAAATATTATATGTGTATTTGTGCACGTTTTCTGAAGCCATACGGATACAGGTGAAATGGAGCAACACCAACGGCAGTTGTAGGGGCAGTGTAGCTAATAGTTAAAGTGAGACACAGCAACGGGATGCAATGAAGGAGTTCACAGGTCACAATGGATTTAATGGCAGCACAGGCCACTGTAATCACCACTGCCTCTGTGTTATAAGAATGAACCTCTTTCTAATTATTTTATACCACCTTCAGCATTGCCATATTTGCTGTTGTCAGTAACTTTTGACTCTTCTTTTAGGTAACGTTAACTCTTTCCCTGCTAGCATTTTTTAAAAAAGTTACCAGCAAGCACCAGGATTTTTGACAAAAGTCACTGACTTATCAACATTCACAGAATATTCAGTTCCAAAAATATGTTAACATGGAACATATCAAAAGAAAGAACCAATCTTCTAATTTCTTCCAACTTCAGTCTCTCTTTTTTAAAAGCATTGAACATAAAAAAAACACTTCTCAGACAAAAAATGTGTTTTTGTGAAAGAGACATTTTTTAACAGGACATCAACTTCACGTTTTTATTTTTGTTCTTTTTTTGTTTTGTTTTTTCACTTCATATTACGTGTGACATCACTTTCATCTGTGTGGCTAATGTTAACTGTATGTGTGCCCCGCTTGAAACAGAGCGCTGTCTGCCCAGGCTGGCTGCGGTGGCTGGGTCGCAATGCTCTCTGCCGCTGAGCACCAATGTTTTCATGGTAGCTCATTCCAGTGGTTCTCTTATTCTTAGAGGGACAGTTTTTGTCCCCTATTGCCTGTCATTGAAAACAGCAGTTGACGAGATACCTCATCATTGGCAGGGAAGCGTTGTGTCTTAAATGACTTGTCAATTGTGGGGAAAGTGTTAACAGGTATGTGGACAGTGACGGTTACATCATTTGAAATAGACATATTTCATATTGAAAGGGGGCATAAATGAGCCTGTGGTGTTATAGCAATAATTAGTAAGTAATCATTTATTTCAACGCACTGGTATCATATTGGTACTTGGTATTGGCCAGTCCACAAAGTTAAGGTATCAGAATCGATATTGTGAAGAAGAAAATGGTGTCAGAACACTTCTATACAAATACTTTTGTAGTAAGTATACATCTGTACACACTTTCATTTCACATTTATGATATTAAGTCCTTGCAGTGATGGCATTTTTGTCTATCTGTATCTCCTTGTTTTTGACATGTTGGATGAGGTCGGTATCCTCTCTTAAGACATGAGTAGAGCAGTGAACTTGCCTGAGGTTGTTTCAGTCCCCTCTGTGGAATCTTTCAGGCTCTGTGACCTGTATGCCACATAGGATGCTAGTGTAAAATGAGATTTATTTTGTGAGGATATATTCAGTAGATTATCTTATTTTTCACTGTTCATTATTTTGTCCACATAATTAGATTAATTGCAATTACAGTTGTATTCTGCTGTTAAAGTTTAATCTGGACCTGTATAATGTGGCGCACCTTATGTGCAGGTGATATTAGTTGTGATCAAGATTGGCGGAGTGATATATTAGATGTGAAATGTCATTTTGGTTGTCAGTAATCAGTTGTCCTACGTTCCTGCGGACATTAAAGTGGATCGAGTAACAACAGTTGAAGCTCTCCTCGTGCTCTTCCTTCACCCACAGCCCTTCTAAAGTTTAATTAAGTAATACACAAAGTACCGTGTATTACACTAGAAAACAGACCAGAGTGACAATACGTTACCAGTGATTTTTCAAATTTATAAGACAGCGCAGAAAAAAATTATGATAACATGTTATCATACACATGAACATACAACGTGGGAGAGTATGCATGTATGTATCTGGTGGATTTCAGTCTGAATGCAGGCACTTATACACACCCCTTTGTATGCCCATATTTGTGTTATCTGCGCAGCTCCACTGTTAATCCCAGGATCAATAACTGGAGCCACTCTTTCATGATTTTTTCACAGTGGCCTCAATCTGTCACATGACATCATGTCAGCGCCTGCTTACACACACACACACACACACACACACACACATACTGTATATTTCTTTTTAAGGCTTTGTAAGACAGCCTGCTTGAGTCATGCACAAGAATACAGGTAGTGCTCTGGATGGGCCATACATCAAATATATTTGACATATTCAGATATGAAGTAATCGCTTCCATAAAAAATTAGTAAAAAGTCCCTGTTTATGTAATGGTACCATTATAGCGACTTAAGTCAGTGAAAAGAGTCATGGTCCACAATGTTTCTGTTAGTCACAGAAAAACAAAAACACCTCAAACTCCATTCTGGAGCTGTGACTAGCCTGGGGTGCTGCAACCTGAGGCTATCCCCTCTCCAGTGGCTCCCTTTGACTGGCAAAAAATTTATGGAAACACATACAGGATAAACTTAAATTGATGAGTTTTAGAAACCCAAAAAAGTTGTATTTAAAAAGAATCATTGAGTAAAATTGCCAAAGTGAAAATGAATGATGGTTAATGTATTTATTTTATTATTATTAAAATTGTTTACTTTTTTTCAATTAAAAACATTTAATTTTAAGGCATTAAAAATAATGACAAATCAGGTTCACAGGTCACTGTGACTTATTTTTTAAATATATTTTTGAGCTTCTAAAACTCAAATATTCAAGTTAATCTCAAAAAGAAAAGCAAATTATCTATCTATATTATTATCTACCAGGGAAAAAGAGAATTATATCATTATTAGCTGTAGCTGCCACTAGCTCAGTTAGTGGTCTTATCAGCCACAGAGACGGATGTAGGCCAGTTTTACAACCAGGAATACACTTGGTGATGTGCAGGACTGTGACTCCGGGTACAGTGAAGACACAGCAGGTTCAGGCAGGGACAGGAGGTGTGAAGCAGTTGTGGGGCGAGTTTATAGCAAGCTAATTTATAGGTATACATTGTCCATCATGGTGATAAGTCTAAAAATTGGAAGTATTTATTCTAGGGATGTACCGATATCGATACCAGCATCGGGTATCGGTCCAATACTGACCTCATGTATGCGTACTCGTACTCAAAAAACTACTTGGATACCCAACACCTGATTCCATGTTGGGTGATACTGACATGGAATCGATACCAAAAGTGGTATAAGTGCATCCCTAATTTATTCCCAAGTTTTTGAACAACAACACTTGTGTGAGGTCATACTGTGTTGAAATAATTAACTGAAAGTACAGTCTCCTTGCTGGTTGTTTAGACACATTCAGAATCTTTACCACTTTTACTGTTAAACAGTGGCTCGCTTAATGCTTCAACAGTATATATATGAAAATACTCAAATTAATGTCATGAACATACAATGACTAGTTGACTATTGGCTCTAATGACTACTAGTCAAGTAGGAAAATCTTTAGTTCCCAAGTAAACCCCCTGTTATTATGGCATTAACTGGCCTTGCTCCAGAGTAGGGTTAGCCGTGAGACTGCGGGGTTATCCACTGAAAATCAATTAAACCCAGAGCTAAAAGCTGTCAGTGTGAAACGGGGCTAAAACATTTGAAGAAGAAGATAATCAGCCAGATTAAGGCAAAACATCTGTGTTGGTGTGCAGGGGCTTTAACCCAGAGCTAGAAGAACAGCAATGTAAGTCATATAGCCCTGGGTTTAGCTTAACCCTGGGTTAACAATGTGTGTGTGAAAAGGGGCCAAGTTAGCCCAGGATTAACTCTTATCCCCGGGCTAAGAATAGCCCTAGGCTAGGAATATGTAGTGTGAAAAGCCCTTCTGAGTCGTCATGATGTTGTTGTTGTTGTTGTTGTTGTTGTTGTTGTTGTTGTGGAAGAGAGAAAGGAAAAAAAAACCCAACAGTAATTGTGTTAGGATCACTAGTACAGAGTTGAACCCAAAAGCACGACAATGACCGTGGTGTTTTAGACAAAGCTCACTTTACTGGGAAAAAACAAGTGGAGTCAAAACCAGGAAATCAGTTTGGGAGGCAAACAAATCTGACAAGGAGCAGGCAGGTAATCCGGAGTTCAAAACGGGCAGGCAGGGTCCAAAAACAGGTGATACAGAAAAAAGGGGAAAACGTTGGAAAGCTCGGCAAAAGAACACACAAGACAATCTGGCAAAGAGCAGGAGAAAATGGACCGGTATAAAAGCACTGAGGGACTGATGTGAGAATGGGCCACAGGTGTGGAGATGGGTGGGGAAAACCAGGTGCAGGCAATGAACGGCTGCATGGGCTGAGAGGGAGGCGTGATCTGAAATGACAGGAGAGTTAATGATGAGACAAGAAACCAGATGAAAAACAACTAAGAGTTGGAATTCCTGACAGAATCCCCCCTCTAGGGACGGCTCGTGACGTCCCCCCTGGTTGATCAGGATGAGCCTGGTGGAAGTCAGTGATGAGGGATGGATCCAGAATACTGCAAGCAGGGACCCATGAACGTTCTTCTGGACCATAACCCTCCCAGTCCAACAGGTACTGCAAACCTCTACCACGTCGTCTGGACCTGATGAGGCGACAGACCGTGTATGCAGGTGCCCCATCAATGAGCGGGGTGGTGGGGGTCTGGAGGAGGGCTGAAGCGAGCTCACATTGACAGGTTTGATCTTAGAGACATGAAAGGTGGGATGAATCCTCATGGAGGAGGGCAAACAAAGACGGACAGCAGCTGAATTAATGACCTTAGAGACAGGAAATGGGCCTATGAAGCGGGGAGCCAACTTCCTGGACTCCAGTCTGAGGGGAAGGTCCCGTGTGGATAATCAGACACGTTGCCCTGGGGTGAAACGGGGTGCAGGAGTGTGATGACGGTTGGCAAACAGTTGGTAAACGGTCGGAGGAACGGAGGAGTGTGGAACGAGCCTGCATCCAAGTGCGTTGACAGCGCCGGACAAACGCCTGAACAGAGGTAACGCTGGCCTCATGTTCCTGCTCCGGGAAGAGGGGTGGTTGGTACCCTCGGGAGTACTGGAAAGGCGAGAGACCAGTGGCTGAACTGGGAAGGGTGTTGTGGGCATACTCCACCCACAGAAGCTGCTTGGACCAGGAGGAGGGGTTACGGGAAGTGAGGCAGCGCAGGGCTGTCTCCATCTCCTGATTCATGCGCTCTGCTTGACCATTGGACTGGGGGTGGAAGCTGAGAAGAGTGCCCCCACTGAAGGACCTGAGAATGGAGACTGGCAGGAACAAACAACCGGTTATCCGGACAAGCACTAGGAGCAGGGTGTTCAGCATGGGAGCGTTCTACCTTGTCCTCCACCTCCCAGGTTACTGCATCCTCCCACCTGCATGTGTCATCGGGGCAGGTTACTGCCCCGATGACACATGCAGGTGGGAGGATACCCTCAGGGTCAGATGTCTAGGCTGGTACTGCCTAGACAGGGCATCTGGCTTGAGGTTCTTAGAGCCTGGTCTGTATGAGAGTGAGAAATCAAAACGGTTAAAGAAGAGGGCCCACCTGGCTTGACGAGAGTTCAGCCGCTTGGCTGAACGAATGTACTCTAAATTTTTGTGATCAGTCCAGACCACAAATGGCTGCTCCGCCCCCTCCAACCAGTGTCTCCATTCTTCCAGAGCAAACTTCACTGCCAACAGCTCCCGGTTCCCAATGTCATAATTCCTTTCCGCAGGAGACAGCTTATGGGAGAAAAAGGCACATGGATGAACCTTCTGATCCTCAGCCGACCACTGAAAAAGAACTGCCCCCACACCGGTGTCCGAGGCATCCTCCTCCACAATAAACTGGCGAGCAGTATCTGGGAATATGAGAATGGGAGCAGAGGTGAAACGTGACTTTAACTCACCAAAGGCCTCTTCAGCTGCGCAGGACCACCGGAAGGGCACATTCTGGGATGTGAGAGCAGTGAGGGGAGCTGCCACCGAACTGTAGTTACGAATGAACCGTCTGTAGAAGTCTGCAAAACCCAGAATGGGCCACAGGTGTGGAGATGGGCGGGGAAAACCAGGTGCAGGCAATGAACGGCTGCATGGGCTGAGAGGGAGGCGTGATCTGAAATGACAGGAGAATTAATGATGAGACAAGAAACCAGATGAAAAACAACTAAGAGTTGGAATTCCTGACAAATTGTGACCGACCACCTGATTGAATTTCCATGGCTTCCATTTCCAAAACATATTGGGGTAATGGGAACACATCCTAGCCAGACTCGTAGATGAAGTCATTTTCACAGCAAATAATACCCCCCTGTAAAAATACTCCACTGCAAGAAGAAGTTCTCCCTTTTAAACCATACTAAGGTAAAGGTATGTAAGCAAAATTTATTTAAAGTAGTCTTTTAGCAAAAAATGGTCCCTGACAGTGTTTTCCTAGTATATTATCTTTTTGGATTGATACCTATACTATTTGGCTTTATTCATGTCAAGGCATTTTCATCAAATATCACAAAGGAGCCTTACACGACCGTTCACTATATCATGCTATTTTGAGTACAACCACATCTTCTTTTATTCCTATACTGCAGCATCACCAAAGGCACCTTGACAATAATATTGGAGAGAGAAGGTTACTCATTCACTTTCCACGCACACTTTGTCTGACAGGCTTGAAATTTGTGCTGGCAATGTGCAAGTTCTCTAACACTTACATGAAAGCTTTTTTAGTCACTTGGGCAGAGTTGGGAGAGAAAAGCCACCTGGCAGGCACTGCACCTTAATTATTTTGCTGACAAATACAAAAAACAATATAGATATGAATGAAAGGAACATTAGTCAATGTATCATACTTTGTATATGCTCTAACCAGGGGTAAGCAATGAATTTTCATGGGTGGCCACATGACAAATTGATCAGGCTGTTGTGGACCAGACATAAATTATTAGTCCTAATAATAGTCAAATCTCTAATCATGGAATGGTCAGAAGTGTTCTATATACGGCTCTTCTGCTGATCACTCTTTTTGAGTTGCCATGTTGAATAATGGGCTAATATTATGTTGGCAATGTCCAAAACTTGATGATTTACAGTGTACCATGCATGCTGGTTGCAACAACAGTAGCAGCAAAAGTAGTAGAACAACATTCAGTACAGTGATGTACAGCACTGAGTGAATTAAGTTACAGTTCAGTATAAAAGATACAGTTCATTATCACTACCAATGAGCACAGCACTGACCCCTTTCAAAATAAAGGTCTGATAACAATGGTAAGTAAAATCTTTTTGACTGTCTTTGCTAGAGTTTTAATTTTTGGTATTTCCATGATGGCCTTGCAGACCACATGAAACCTTTCAGTGGGCTTCATCTGGCCCCAGGCCACATTTTACCAAAGCCTGACCTAAACAAACCAATAGTTCATTTGTCAGTTTGAACCAGATGAATAGTTCAACTTTTAAGTTAGATTTGTTTTTGTCAAGAATGTCACTACTGTCTCATGTTTTTGCATTTATAGACAGTGAATTCAAGAGTGGTTTTGCTAGGTGCCCCGATAGCACTGTGCGCCTCATGTACTTACCCTATCAGTCTGCAGCAGCCCTGGTTTGATTCCAACCTGCAGTCCTCTGCTATATGTCATTCCTCCTCTCTCTATCTAGTAAAGGCAAAATGCCCAAAAATATTATTTTGAACAAGTAATTTCAAGTTCTCATCTATAGCTTGGAGCTTTTCTAATACAGATTACTCATCTAACTTTGACATGTATCAAGTAAAATGTGATTGGGAGTGACTAGCTAACCCTATCCCACACTTGACTGTTAGCTCAAGGCTTGTGGTAGCTGGCAAAAATGATAGCATGGGTGAGAAGTGTGTTCAAAAGAGCATAGTTTGTTGCATATCTACACTCACCAGCCACTTCATTAATACCAGATTGGACCCCCATTTGCCCTCGTAACTGCTTTAATTCTTTGTGGCATAGACTCAACGAGGTGCTGGAAACATTCCTCAGAGATTTCAGTCCATATTGACATGACAGCATCATGCAGTTGCTGCAGATTAGTCAGCTGCACATCCATGATGTGGATCTCCCGTTCCACCACATCCCAGAGGTGCTCTATTGGACTGAGATCTGGTGACTGTGGAGGCCACTGGAGTACAGTGAACTCATTGTCATGTTCAAGAAACCAGTTTGAGTTGATCTGAGCTGACAAACAATGTCATTCAGTTAATTATCATCCACAAGCCCTAAAACCTATTCAAACGCTAATGTCTACCTTTAATTTAGTTGACATATGGCGACTTAAAAATCCTAAAAAAATCAGATATACTTGGCGTAGAAAAAAATGGCCAGTCGGATTGATTATTTCCTTGTATCCTTCTCACTACCGTAAGTTCCAAGATATCTATGACAGACATAACTGAACATATGCACTCAGACTATGTACTTATAACACTCCATGTGATAGCTGATGATGTTCTCAGAGGTCCAGGGTTCTGGAAGTTTAATCAGTCTTCATTAGATGATCATCTTTTTGTTGAAAAAACTAAAATATTTATTTCTGAGTTTTCAAAGTACAATATGGGTAGTGGCAATCCCCATACTGTATGGGACTCATTAAAATGTTTGTTTAGGGGACACTCTATTAAATATTCTTCCTGGAAACACTTGAATAAAAGTTATGAAAATTAATTATTACAAGAAATAAATAGTTTAAGTGTCAAGATTGACCAAGCTAGTCAAGCTCCCTCAGATCTTTATGAGCTCTTGGACAACAAACAAAAGGAGTTAGAGAGATTTTACCATAAAACCACCCCCCCAAAAAAACAAAAAAAAAACAGTGGCATTACAAATAATTCTAAAGCTACATGGATGGAGAAGGGTGAGAAATGTACAGCTTATTTTTTTTAAAACTTATGCAAAAGAATCAAACAAGGAAAAATGTGACTCAGTTAATGACTGAGAATGGTTCAGTATTATCATCATCACTGGAAATTTTCGAAGACGAAAAATCCTTCAAAATATTTATACTTTAGAGGAATTTATACTTTATCAGTCCTTTTTCCCACCCTCTTATCATAAAAAATTGTCAGAAGCCCAGAAAAGACTGTGAAGGTATGATTTCTGAGTATGAGCTTTATGAAGCAATTAATTCCTTTAAATCAGATAAATCACCAGGTCTAGATGGGATTCCGATTGAATTCTATAAGACATTTTTTGATTATATAAAAGATCCCATTCTAGCATGCTTCAATAATTCTTTTCAGATTGGTAAAGTGAGTGGCACTCAACAGGAAGGTTTGATCTCTCTTCTCTTAAAACAAGAGGCAAATGGGCAATACAAGGATCCAATTAAATTAAAAAAATTGGAGACCTCTAACTTTATTGTGTTGTGATAATAGAATATTGCTAAATGAATTGCCTTTAGAATCAAAAAAGTCAAAGAGAAGAGAGAAGAGCAGAATGGATTTATCAAGGGTAGATTCATTGGAGATAGCATCAGGCATCTCTTGGAAATTATTTAGTTGTATGAGAAAACCAGTCTAATCTTTGTGGCTGATTTTGAGAAGGTTTTTGATAAAGTGAGTTGGGAGTACATCTATAAATGTTTAGAATTTTTTAATTTCGGTAGCTCTTTGATAAGTTGGGTTAAAGCACTATACAATAAACCATTAAGTAAGATTATAAACAATGGCATTCTGTCACAAAGTTTTTCATTGTCTAGGGGTGTCAGACAGGGTTGCCCCCTATCCCCACATTTGTTCTTACTGGTAATAGAAACATTAGTGATAAAAATTAGAAATAACACTCATATTAAAGGTAGATAGTTATGGACATGAATCAAAGATTTCATTATATGCAGATGATACAATTTTCCTTTTGTCACCGAGAGACAACTATTTGAATGCTCTCCTTAAGATTTGGATGGTTTTGCAAGTCTGTCTGGTTTGAAGCCAAATTATGATAAATGTATTATTTTGCGAATAGGTTCTTTACATGGTTCTACATTACACCTACCATGCAACTCAGCACTTAAATGGTCAGATGGACCAATAGATGTACTTGGTATTCATATTCCAGAACAGATGGATGAATTTGTTAAAACTAACTTTGAATGTAAGCTTCAAAAAATGGAGAAGATCTCATGTCCATGGAAATCAACAACATTATCCTTATTTGGTAAAGTCACCCTTGTCAATTCGTTGTGTACCTCTCAATTTACCCACCTGTTAATGTCTCTTTCATCCCCTGATGAAACATTATACAAAATATATAATCAAGTTGTATTTCATTTTATGTGGAATAACAAACCAGAAAAAAATAAGCGTAAATATCTGTATAATGATTAGGATGAAGAAGGAGTTAATGTTACGTTCTGAGTTTGGCCTGGACCCTGGATGCAGAGACAGAGATAGTGAAAAGTTTTCAAAAAAGTTTATTTTTTACACGGGACAAAAAAACAACTGAAGACGAGGGCAGGTGCTGGACGTGGTCGGCTGGCTGGTGCAGCAGAGCAGGCAGGGGGGTAACCGAGCTGGCGTCAGTTCAGGAGCTCGAGAGCTGCACACACGGTCGGGAGGAACACTGAAGGCGACTGCGACTGAATAGTCCGGCACAGGAGTGGTGACTTGGCCGAGCTCATATAGCAGGGGGAATGTGATGATGAGAGCCAGGTGCGTCTCATTACGCTGAGCCAGCCAATGACTGCCGCCGCTGCCACACACACTGCCCTGGAAGGAAAAGGGAGGGGGAAAGGGGAGACAAAGAAAAAAGAAACACAAAGCAGACCAGACCAAAACCAAAAACCCTACAACCATGACAGTTAAGTTAATTAATCTTAAAGCATTAAATTTGGCATTAAAAGCATCATGGTCACAGAAAATATATTGGAATCCTGAGTGGAGCTCATCACCACTAATTTGTGACATTCATCCAATATTCAAATATAAACTTTTTCCACTTGTCCAGATTTGAAAAACCCATTTTCAATATAATACAATATATACAAAAGATCTTCATCAATGTATCACCTTTTTTTGGAGACATGGTTCAAGCTTGGTTACAGTTCCAGTGTTTTCCACCAGATTCTGTTGATGTCATTTTGCAGCAAATGTTATGGTTTAATTCCAGTATATTAATAGAGTGATAGATAATGATCGATTACCTATCTTTTGGGAACAATTTGTTCAAAAATCATTATTTTTATAAATTATATAATGGATGTAAATGGTAATATCTATTCATATTAATTACTTTTGGGAAATATTTGGAGTCCTTTGTTCACAATTTGAATATTATCAGTTGATAGCTGCAGTGCCTTTGGCATGGAGAAATAAAAAAAAAGAAGAAATGGTGGAAGGATGAAGGGTTAGGGTTAGGGTTATGAAGTAAAGTATTTAAACATACACAAATCAGACTTGGAGTAAAACATTGCACACCACAGAAGTGTATATTAATATTATGATTCATGATGCTCTCTCTCTCTCTCTGCTGTGAGTCAGCCTTATATTTACTTTTACCTAGTTTCAGGCGGAGTTGCACCTCGATCAGCACTCTGTCCTCTCCCTCCTCATATACTTCTGTTTCTTTGCACTGAGCCAGTTGCCTAAACAGACAAGCCTGTTTACATTGTCAGGTGACAGGGAAGCTCACTTCTGATTCAAACTATGGGTCAGGCCAATATGAAGAATGTGGGTTAATCGTGTGTCCAAAAAAAAATAGTGGCGTTAAAAAGAATTTGCGTTAACACCTTATTAAAGTGTTCGCTTTGACAGCCATAACATACATATAACATATATATGCCTCCAGAGGGGAACCCTGAAGACCTAACATATCAGTATTTCAAATCAACTTACTTCAACTTACTTTTGTCCCCAAAGGGCAATTGATTTTGCAGCAAGACAGACAAAGACACACAACAGAGCCTACAAAGAGTGCACTGGGGGTAACATATATCATATAACCAATATCAGACAATACATGAAATAAACAAGATCTGTACAATAGGCAGAACCATGAAAACACTATCAACACCAATGTCACCATCATCATAGTCACCAAAACAACCATTATCATCCTCATCATCAACAGTAGTAACAGCAGGGTGCCATTGCTGCTATCGACTCCCAAGACCTGAGTTTAGGAGGGAAATAGCAACGGGAATGAATGATCTCCTGAATCCCCCTCCTTAAACCACCACCTTATCGCAGTGGAGGGGTTTGAGAACCTGAATGATCTCAGGAGCTATATTGTCGGGGGCTTGTTGCCCCTGGTAGGTTCTCCCAAGGCAAACAGGTCCTAGGTGATGGGTCAGACTAAGAGCGGTTCCAATGCCCCAAATGAATAGTTCAACATCAGGAATGTTTACGTCGCCTGGATTGGCGTTACCGGGGCCTCACCCTGGAGCCAGGCCTGGGGTCGGGCTCACAGGTGAGCGCCTGGTGGCCGGGCCCAGCCCGAAGGAGCAACGTGGGCCCGCCTTCCCGTAGGCCCATCACCCGCGGGAGGGTTTAGAAGGGGCCGATGCAATGTGGTTTGGGTGGCAGTTGTGGGCGGGGGCCGTGACGACCCAATCCCAGGACATGGAATCTCACAGTGGGGACATGGAATGTCACCTCACTGGGGGGGAAGGAGCCTGAGCTAGTGCGGGAGGTTGAGCGGTACCGGCTAGAGATAGTCGGGCTCACCTCCATGCACAGTCGGGCTCTGGAACCCAACTCCTTGAGAAAGGCTGGACTCTTTTCTACTCTGGAGTTGCCCACGGTGAGAGGCAGCGGGCTGGTGTGGGCTTGCTTATAGCCCCCCAGCTCAGCCGCCATGTGTTGGAGTTTTCCCCGGTGAACGAGAGGGTTGCCGCCCTGCGCCTTCAGGTAGGGGATAGGGCCTCACTGTTGTTTCGGCCTATGGGCCGAACGGCAGTGCAGAGTATCCAGCCTTCTTGGAGACCTTGGGAGGGGTGCTGGAAAGTGCTCCGACTGGGGACTCCGTCGTTCTGCTGAGGGACTTCAACGCTCACGTGGGTGGCGACAGTGTTACCTGCAGGGGCGTGATTGGTAGGAAGGGCCCCCCCAATCTGAACCCAAGTGGTGTTCTGTTATTGGACTTCTATGCTAGTCACAGTTTGTCCATAACGAACACCATGTTCAAGCATAAGGGTGTCCACCAGTGCACGTGGCACGGGGACGCCCTAGGTCGGAGGTCAATGATCAACTTTGTGGTCGTATCAACTGACCTCCAGCCGTGTGTCTTGGACACTCGGGTGAAAAGAGGGGCTGAGCTGTCAACTGATCACCACCTGGTGGTGAGCTGGATCCGCTGGCAGGGGAGGAAGCTGGACAGACTTGGCAGGCCCAAACGTATTGTGAGGGTCTGTTGGGAACATCTGGTGGAACCATCTGTCAGAGGGATCTTCAACTCTCATCTCCAGGAGAGCTTTGACCAGATCCCAAGGGGGGCTGGAGACATCGAGTCCGAATGGACCATGTTCTCTGCCTCCTCCTCCTCCCGTAAGGTCTCCGGTGCCTGTCGCGGCGGCAATCCCCGAACCTGGTGGTGGAGGTAAGGGATGCCGTCAGGCTGAAGAAGGAGTCTTATCGAGCTTGGTTGGCTCGTGGGACTCCTGAGGCAGCCGACGGGTACCGGCAGGCCAAGCGCGCTGCAGCCCGGGTGGTTGCGGAAGCAAAAACTCGGGTATGGGAAAAGTTTGGGGAGGCCATGGAGGAGGACTACCGGTCAGCCTCAAGGAAGGGGGGACCGGAGGGTGTGCTCCAACTACAGGGGGAACACACTCCTCAGCCTCCCTGGTAAAGTCTATTCCAGGGTACTGGAGAGGAGAATTCGGCCGATAGTTGAACCTCGGATCCAGGAGGAACAATGCGGTTTTCGTCTTGGTCGTGGAACACTGGACCAGCTCTATACCCTCCGCAGGGTGCTTGATGGTTCATAGGAGTTTGCCCAACCAGTCCACATGTGTTTTGTGGACTTGGAGAAGGCATTCAACCGTGTCCCTCATGGCATTCTGTGGGAGGTGCTTCGGGAGTATGGAGTTCGGGGCCCTCTGCTAAGGGCCGTACGGTCTCTGTATGACCGGAGTAGGAGCTTGGATCGCATTGCCAGCAGTAAGTCAGACCTGTTCCCAGTGCATGTTGGACTCCGGCAGGGTTGCCCTTTGTCACCGGTTCTGTTCATTATTTTTATGGACAGAATTTCTAGGCGCAGCCAGGGGCCGGAGGGAGTCCGGTTCGGGGACCACAGGATTTCATCTCTGCTTTTTGCAGATGATGTTGTCCTGTTGGCTCCTTCAAACCAGGACCTTCAGCTTGTAGTGGGGTGGTTTGCAGCCGAGTGTGAAGCGGCTGGGATGAGAATCAGCACCTCCAAGTCCAAGGCCATGGTTCTCGACCGGAAAAAGGTGGCTTGCTCCCTCCGGGTCGGAGGAGAGTCCCTGCCTCAAGTGAGGGAGTTCAAGTATCTTGGGGTCTTTTTTACGAGTGAGGGGAGGATGGAACGCAAGATTGACAGATGGATTGGTGCGGCAGCAGCAGTAATGCGGTCGTTGCACCAGTCTGTCGTGGGAAAGAAGGAGCTGAGCTGAAAGGCAAAGCTCTCGATTTTCCAGTCAATCTACGTTCCTACCCTCACCTATGGTCATGAACTTTGGGTCATGACCTAAAGAACAAGATCTCGGATACAAGCAGCTGAAATGAGTTTCCTCCGCAGGGTGGCAGGGCGCTCCCTTAGAGATAGGGTGAGGAGCTCTGTCACCCGGGAGGAGCTCGGAGTAGAGCCGCCACTCATCCACGTCGAGATGAGTCAGCTGAGGTGGCTCAGGCATCTACATCGGATGCCTCCTGGGCGCCTCGCTGGGGAGGTGTTCCGGGCATGCCCCACTGGGAGGAGGCCCCGGGGAAGACCCAGGACATGCTGGAGTGACTATGTCACTCTGCTGGCCTGGGAACGCCTTGGTTTCCCTCCGGAACACCTAGAGGAAGTGTCCAGGTAGAGGGAAGTCTGGAAGATGGATGGAGCTCCTGAATCTGTTGCTCTTTACAGCAGGAAATCTGAACCGAGATCCAGAGGGTAGAACTTGGAACTCAGAGTGAAGGGGGTGGAGATTGACTAATAGTATTGATTTAGCCTTCCTCACCAACTGTCTATTGTACAGGTCAGCGAGGCTAACGCTTCTTGCAAATCATGTCTGTTTTTGCATTTAAAGTCAGCCTCTTGTCAATCACAGTACCAAGGTACTTGTAAGTCTCTACCACCTCAACCACCTGACATTTAATGGTGGTGAGCTGGTGAGCAGGGGGCTTCAACCTAAAGTCAATGACCATGTCTTTAGTTTTTGCCACGTTTAGTTGTAGGAATGGTCTATCACACCAGAGTACAAAATCATCCACAACAGGACCATGATCAGTGTCATCTGTGTTGAGAAGACTGACAATAGCTGAACCATTGGCAGATTTTAAAATATATCTGTTGTCATACTGGCTACGGCATTCATCAGTGTAAATAATGTATAGGAGTGGTGACAGGACACATCCCTGAGGAGACCCTGTAGAGAGAGACTTCTCCTCAGACAAGCAACCGTTCACCCTTGCCTGCTGAGTTCGCTCAGTTAAAAAATCAAGAATCCAACCACCATATTAAAATCAAGGTTAAAATATTTTAAGAACTTTTCAACTAAAATGTGTGGTTGGATTAAATTAAAAGTGGATGAAAAATCACCAAATAAAATCCTAGCATGTCTTTTGCTACCTTCAAGGTGTTTAAGGAGCAGGGTAAGCAGAGTGGCAGTAGCATCCTCTACACCACAGCCATAGGGCAAACTGTAGCACATCAAGAAGATGCTCAGGTTTTGTAAGGAGTTCTTTCTTTAGCAACTTTTCAAAATACTTCATGACCAAGGAGGTCAGGGCAACTGGCCTGAAGTCATTTAACTCCTTGGGGTCATTGTGTTTGGCCACTGGAATGACTGGACTGTTTCCAAATTTTAGGTACTTTCTGCTGACTGAGGGACAACTAGAAAATATAATGAAAAATGTGACCTATTTGCTCTGCACAGGAGATGAGCACCCAGCTGTCTATATTATCAGGCCAGGGGCTTTTTTTTTTTTAGCTCTAGCGTGTTTAAAACCATTTACCACAGCATATTTGTCAAGGGAAATGGAAACGGTGTCACTTAAATTGTTTTTTGCTCTAGCATCACATTCCTAAAATCATGGGAATCAAACAGTCAAAGGTAAAACTTATTAAAAACATCAGCCAGCTGTTTTTCACATCTAAAATCCTCCAGCGCTACCTTCTTCTTTTTCCTATTCTGTGTGCCAACACTGGTCTTCATACCATCCCAGGCAGAACCCAGATTATTGTTACTAAGCTTCCGCTTTAGCTTTACTTTGTAACACTGCTTTGCTCTTCTTATCTCACATTTGACTTCCCTTTTCAGTCTGTGTAGTTGCAAGAGGTCACCCCCTCTAAAAGCTCACCTTTTTCTATTTAACAATACTGTTCTGAATTCCCCATTTTCGCCAGTAGGTGGTGCCATTCCATAGGGGGAAAATGGTAGAGTCTGGTAATTTGGTCAGGCAGTGACCAGGACTGCTATGGGAGGCCTCTAAGGGGTCCTTTACGTGTGCTCTCTGTAGTTTTGTCACTCTGGTCTGGACTGTCAGCATCTGAGCACCATATGTGTGGATGAACAAAGTAAGTTGGCTAAAATGCGTGGTTAGGGAACTTTAATGTTGTTTTTCCCAGTTTATACATGTTGTCACGTTTGTAGTGGTTCATGTTCAGCTGTTTATTAGTTAATTGTCATTTGCATGGCATAAGTAATTTAATGTTTAATGTTAAGTTTATGCTAGAGCTGACTATGCAAATGATGAATCACTAATTCTGGTGTGGTTATGCTTATATAGTTTGGTCTGTTAAGAAGTGTGTGTGCTAGTATCTGTAAACTATTGCTAAAGGGCTATTCCGGTGTTTAATGCTGTGATATATGAATGTTTATATTGTTGTTTACCATGTTGATGTTGCTTGAGTAATGTGTAAATGCTAGTAGCATTGAATTAATGATAATATGTTGCATATATCCATTGTAACTCAGTGTTTTATATTTTTGATTTATAATTTCAGAGATCATATGACTGCTTATGTCACTATCTCATTGACATTAAAGTGAAAGGAAACTGAGATCCCTGTTCCTGTGTCACTCTCTGATTGGAGCTCCACTGTAGATGAAGAGACCAGCTCAAGTTTTCTAAGCAGATCCATCCACCACACCTTTGATCTGTAATAAATACCTTAAGTGATTTAGACACCCAAGGTTTAGAATTTGGATACACTTTAACAAACGTATCAGGAATTACACTATCCACACAGTAGGAAACATAACAGCTGACGGCCCGCCACTCCTAAATCCTAGCCGCCACTCCTTCAAATTTTTTTTTTTTTTTTTTACACCACTGCCGCATCCCTCCACCTTCTACTTGCGGGTGCTCATTTGCATGATGCTAGCGTTGTTTGGGAACACGGTCGTCAAGCATGTCAAGCACCTAGGCGACAGGGCAGAGTCAGAGGAGCAAATTCCCCAATTTCAAATGAACAATAAAGCAGCCAATTACCGGCCGGAGAAGAGGTAGATGTAAGTTATTAGCTTGAGATAACTTGACATAGATTTTATAAGTTAAACAGACGTTGACAATATGTTGATGACCAGCTAACGTTACGTAACTTATCGGTAGTTTAAGTTAATTTGTCCCGGTGCCAAATCAGTGTCGCTAACGTGAGTAAACTAATTGATAGTATTAGGCTAACGTTAATATCTACACACCATTATGTAACAACTGACTGCATTTTTCAGATGAGTTTATTGAAATATTTCTCTAAGAAGAGAAACGGAACGCCTGCCCCCGCTGCTGAAAAGAATCCTAGAGGAAACACTGCATCAGTAAGATTGTCAATGTCAGAACAAGACTCGTTAAACACATCCCAGTCTGTACAGTCAAAACAGCCTTGAAGGCTCAGGATGAAAGCATCAGTCCAATTTTTAAACCATGTGATGAGGGTTTTTTCCCTTCTCAAAGTCGTGTAGTATGACGGGATGAGATGGATGCAGTTGTGGTCAGCCCCCCTCAGAGGGGACAGTGGGATAGATTTGTATGCTCCTTTAATGGAACTGTAGCACAGGTCCAGTGTCTTGTTGAGTCTGGTCGGGCATGTAACATATTGATAAAAGTCTCTCAGAGTCTTTTTCAAACATCAGTGGTTAAAATCAAAAACTGGAGTGCTTCCTGGTCTTGCGGGGCTGCTCACCGATACAGTCCCCTCTTCCACTTGATGTAGTAGCATACCAGTTTAGGTCAGGAAAGATTAGATCCAAGGGAAGGTTGTTGTCCTGAAGATTACTCCACTGCACGAGAAAATCCCTGCTGTATTGGATGAGTGTTGGGTTTGGTAACTCATTCAGAGTTTCATCGAAGTGGAATGCCGCCCACAGTAAAAACAACACAGACAACTCCATGCCTTCTATATTCCATTAAAACATTTAAAACATTCCCACAGTGCAGAGGGACAACACCACCTTCTTCACATTGAACTCTCAGGCCGATCCATTCAGTGCATAACAGTAAAAAAAAAAAGCAAACCAAACAAACACAAAGCTGGATGTGACTTGCTGCCGATCCTTGTATGCACCCTTTGAAATTTGTGAGAGTTATCCAATCAGAATTTTTTAATTGTGTTCAGGCACAGAAAGGTTAGAGCTGGCTCACTCATTGGTTAGAACTTAATCACTGGGTCAGAAGGCCACAGCCTGTGTGTTTGTTTAGAAAGTGACAGGTGAATTAATTTATCACATTTTGATTTACAGTGGGTGGGACCAAGAATAATCCCCTCAGACCTTCCTGAAGGTCAGCGATACCTTGCTTGAGACAAATCAAATGAGACACTGTTGCTAGTGGCTAACTTGACAGAGTTGCCTTTTTCAAGGTGGAGTTTCAGAGCATATCAAAGAATTTGAAAAAGGGCTCTGTTGTTTTAGGAGAGTCTGTTAGAAAACCATTTTAAGACACCTGAATCTTCTTTTTTAAAGCTACTTTAAAGCTACTGTGTGCAGCACAGCAGACAGAGCTGTGTTGGTAGACAAAAATAATAGAACTGGACATTTATGCTACTTGTAACTGTGTGTGTGGTACTGAAACAGAGAAATAAGAAACTCAGAATGATTCATATAGATTTTTACAACTCTTAATATAAAACAAAAATTTAATTATTAATTTATCCAAACAATAGTAACAGAGGAAATGGCATTTATCTACTGTTTAATACAAGATTAAGTTTTAAAAAAACAACAACAAAAAACAATATTACTTATTCTGCTATTATTGTGTGGCTTTTGCTGCCCTCTACTGGCTTTTTTGTATGTGGCAGCTACACACTGCAAACACATTTCACGAGATAGCTGCCAGCAAAATCTTTTTCCTATTTGCTGCATTTCTGATGTGTCTGGCAAAATTTTGGCCTTGGCTTCTGCTTTATTCATAGGAAGCTGGAAACATGAGAGGGGGAAAAAAAAGACGGGGATGCTGGAGGAAAAGCTCTACCTACTGAGCTACCAGGCCTCTACAATATTTCTTAATTCTTAATAATTAATTTAATCATAAATGCATTACATGTTTGAACACAACTCAAATCATAAAACATGACTGCAATCTGGAGTTCATCTGGAGTGAGAGATTATCTAATCTCTCTCATTCACATGTACACATGACTGCATGTTTAGATACACATGTACACACAGCATACAACCTGGAACCAGAAAACAGCATGAGCTCCATTAATTTGAAAAAGGCTCTTCTGTTCTAACTCTTCGTAAGACAGATGTTCGAGTGTTTGAGCCAGGCTGAGATACCAAAGTTCATCATCAGTTTTCTTATCAGTCCCTCCAGGATTTCACAGGCTGTTTTTCAGATTGCTGCAGCCTAAAATGCCTTAAAATTGTGATGTATATTGCAATGTTTTTAATACTTTTAGATAATTCAATTCAAAATCTTAGACAACTTGTTCCAGGGAGAACAAAACAGCACTCTGTTCTGTGTTTTAAGTAACTTTACCAAAAAGGTTCAGGATTATAAGAACTCTGACAAAATCTGCTTTATTTGTAGATGAAGAAGTGCACCTGGGGGGTATTCCACAAAAACAAGCAAAATCTTTTTGGAGCTCAAACTCAGTTAAAACAGCAAGCAGAAAATTATAAAATATTATAATAATAATTTATAATAATATATAAAATATAAGTGCACAGATAAATGTCAATAACACTGACAAATGTTATGTTCTTTTCAGTGCCTGTGATAAAAAATATATAAAAAAATATATAAATGCAATAATGAAATGAAACATTGAGATGATTCATGGGACAGCTGCGACTGCTGGATCTCACTGTAAGCAATGATTGGTCAAATTTGCAGAAAAGTTAAAAACAGGAAAAAAAAAAAAAAGGGACCAAGTCGAGGACAGCACACTTCTCAGATTCCTCACTTTGCGCCGTATCCTTGGGGGCAGGGCTTTCAGGCATGTTCCCACTGGTTGGCCTTTCCCTGATGGTAGGGTTGAGGAAGGTCAGTAAGGGGATTCACCTCCGCTTCTTTTTGGTGCTAGCACCTGACCCACTTCGTTTTTAATTAGCTTTGATTCCCATCTTGTACAGTCCCTCAGACTGGTCCATTAGCTTCTCAATATCCAGCTCAGCCATGTTTCCTGGGAGTTACATCATATCCAGTTGTAAAAGAATTGTAAAAAATTTAAGTATTCTAACTTTGGATAGCAGTTACCATAGATGGTATTCTCTGAAGTCTCACCTAATTTTACTGTCCTCGTGTCCACCAAAATGACATCCAGTTTGCATTCTACCATCCTGAATGCAACATTAGTGTTTTACAGATATTTTCTGGGAGTCAGGACACCCAGTTTGTAAGTGGGACAATCCTGAACATACTGCAATGTGTGGTGACCAACAGAATACCACTGAATTAGTTTCATGAGGTCTGTATAGTCTCCAATAATTAAGGAACTAAAGACATGAGCAAGAGTATGTGCCATATTTTCATCATTTCCTAATTTCTTTCACATAGAACGCCACACAGCTTAGTCCAAATCAGATGGCTTTGGCTTTCTGATGTCATCCAAGATAAAGAAGTGCCAAACAGCTGCAGCAGCACTTCTCTTTTTCATTCCCCTCCGCTTCCTCTCACAGTGGCTGTTTCTGCTTGAGATGATTTTTGTCAGATGGGGAACAAAAATTGAGCTCTAACCCTAACTGAAAGTGGCACTGTGGTGAACAAAAGTCTGCAGCTCACATAAGCCACGAGCATTTTCAGATTTCTTGATGTAATAAAAGGATACCGCCAGACCACAAATGCTAAACATGAGATTGATGTGATGAAAGTTTGAATTAATTTAGCTTTCTTGGTATGAAAACTGTATATGAGGGATTTTGATGTTTACTTGTCAATTATTTTTTAAACACTGTAACAGGCCAAACATCTGTTTTTTTTCTTAAATGTAGACAAGTTGACAAAATTTTACTTTTTTTTCATTTCACAGCACAGTGAGAAGCCTTTTATTTTTTTGAAATTCTTATTGTGATGGAAATTCCCATTTCTCATGTAATCCTGCATCTGCATATTGCAACTACGTAAGGACAGGCCAGAGAGCGAGGCCCAATATACTTGTGTGAATCACAAGATAACATGAGATGGAACAAGCCAGAAGTGCTGTATTGTTTTTCTGAATGTCCAGTACCATCATGTGATAACAATATGCAACCCACCCTTTCCTGACCTTGCATTTATCTCTGTATAAAACATACATAAACATTCTCTGTTCTGTGCTCATTTGCCCAGCTCATTCTTTGACTGTGCTGAGTCCATCTGCAGATGCCTTAGTAAACCTTACAGAAAGACATGTTTCTGTGCTTTATTCAACAGAAATTGCCACCACATTCTTCATTAGAAGTAGAGGGGCTACAGAGTTTATTGCTGCAACACATAGCAAACACATAGTTAAGATGATGTTTAATGAATTCGTGAAAACTAGAAGGTTGACCACCAGTATTCCTGCCTTTTTCCAATTAGGAAGAGTGACAGGAGCTTAAGTTATAGCTAAACCTTGATGCCTGACTAAATCATGTTTCTGTAAACATTATTATTATAGGACATTTTTATATCTATGTTAAGACATTAAACACATTACTAACACATTTTTAAATTGAAGAATACTTGTCTAGGATAAGGGTGTCTTTTGGCACAGAGCAAGTTTAGAAAATAAAGAAATTAAAGCAAACCAAAACATTCATACATTACATTTATTTCCTAGCCAAAAAAGTCACCACCTGGATTTAACTAAGCCAATAGGTAAGAGTCTTCCTTTGGATAATATGTTTGAGCTGGCAACAAGTTATTTAACACTAACTGAGTGAGTAGCTTCTCATTCCTTAAACAACCATGTCAGAAGACATATCCTGTGGTCATGGAAAAGATGTTACTCTGTTTCAGAAGGGTCAAATTATTGTCCTGCATCAAGCAAAGAAAACAACTATGGAGATTGATGAAACTACTAAAACTGTGTTAAGAACTGTCCAACACATTATTAAAACCGGGAAAGATAGTGGTGAACTATCATCTTCCAGGAAGAAATGTGGTCGGACAAAAATCTTGAGTGATCGTGATCAGAGATCACTCAAATATTTGGTCAAATCAAATTTTAAAAAATCAACAGTAGAACTCACAGCTATGTTTAACAGTGAAAGACAGAACATTTCCATACACACAATGTGAAGAGGACTAAACAGCTGTGTAGCCTTAAGGAAACCACTTATCAGTGAGACTCATCAGAAAAAAGGCTTCAGTTTGTTAGGGAGCATAAAGATTGGACTATGGATCAATGGAAAAAGGTCATGTGGTCTGATGAGTCCAGATTTACCCTGTTCCAGAGTGATGGGGGCATCAGGGTAAGAAGAGAGGTGGGTGAAGTGATGCTCCCATCATGCCTAGTGTCTACTGTACAAGCCTTTGGCAATGTTATGATCTGGGGTTGCTTCAGTTGCTAAGGTCCAGGTTCATCAGTGTTATGTGTCCAAAAAATGAGGTCATCTTACTACGAGAATATACTGAATGATCAGGTTTTTACATCAGTGGATTTTTTTCTTCCCTGATGACACAGACATATTCAAAGATGAAAATGCCAGGATTCATTGGGCTCAAATGGTGAAAGAGTGGTTCAGGGAGCATGAGACATCGTTTTCACACATGGATTGTCCACCACAGAGTCCAGACCTCAACCCCACTGAGAATCTTTGGGATGTGCTAGAGAAGACTCTCCCATCATCAATAAAAGATCTTGGTGAAAAATTAATGTAACTCTTGACAGAAACAAATTATAGAGAATACATGCCATAATCAAAGCTCAAGGCTTTTTAGCCAGGCAGCGTATATATAAATCCTTAAAGAATAATTTTCAAAGATTTTTTTCAAAGAATAATTTTGTCAATTTTAAATTCTTTTGATAGGATATGATTTGTCCCAATTCTCAAGAATGGTTGAGCTTCAACCCTAGAATAAACCTTATCTGTCATGATAAATACTCCCAACCTGCCCAGTTTCTGTCATCAAATCTAATCTAGTATTGATATAGACTTGTCACTGCTGCTCTGACACCGCTGGCACTGAGCTCATTTCTGCTACTTTCATATACACTGCTGCACACTAGCCATTTCTGGTTCTCTCATTCTGAATGCTTCCTCCCCTTTTCCACTGTGTTTATCTCTTTGTGTGTCCTTCGCACACATACACACTCTAAGCTGTGGCTCTGGTTGCCTTCCTGCAGATTCATCATTAATTCATCCAATTTCTTAATGTTTCTCCTCTTCCTCGCCTTCACATGGCCTCAGTGTCCCTACCTCTTCAACCACCCACTGGCTCCTCTCCATCTGCACTGCTTTCAGGTTGAAGAGCTTCTCTCTACTTATTGCCTTCTGTGTCAGTGAGTTCTTCCATCAAAACAGATGTTTTACTGCTGGAGAAGTGGGGAACATGTGTTGGAATTGTACTCTTTCTGCACCACTGCTGGAACGGTTTTTACTGTATATTATGCAATAAAAAGGCAACTATTTATGATGAAAAAACAGGAGTCACACACAGTCATTTGTTGAATATTTCCATATTACACACACTGATGTGTGTAATACTGACTTAAATTTTACATAGGACAGAGTTTTTTCAAGATGACAAGTTGCATATTTTACCAGCAGGAGACACTGGCATGTTCTGTTTTGACAGTCTCTCACTATAAATACAAACGTGTTATTTATATATTTTCACCTTTACCTGATAATAATTACACTCCATTGAAACACTATCAGTCAGACTCACATTATGACATGAAAGAACTGACAAGAATCCCAGCTATTATAGTATGCTGTCAAATTTCACTGTGGGGTAAATGTTCTGTGAAAGTCTATAAATACACAGATTTAAAGGGAGAGTTAAAGCTGTGGCCACTGGTGAAATTATTCTTACAGTGTCAGACAGGGATAGTTCACTCAGAAATGAAAATTCAGTCATTATCTACTCATCCTTGTGCCAATTGAAGTTTGGGTTTATTTTGTTAGTCCAAAAAACACTACTGGAGTTTCACATGATAACAGGGTTGCAGAATTTCCCAAACAATGTAAGTGAATGGTGACCAGTTTTCAAACATAAAAAAAACGACAGTAAAAAACATAAAATGCCTCCATACTGCTTGTCTGGTATAATCCAAGTCTCCTAAAGTCCCGGCATGCTGTTTGCACACCACACACACCCAGTTCATACAGTTTGAATGTGAATGTGGCTCCAAGCTAAAGATCTACAGTGAAGATTCAGTCTAAAAACATGGTGGAAATTAGATTTTTTTTTTTTAAGTCATCTTGGCATGCTGGGACTAGCAGGCTTGGATTACACCAGACAAGCAGTATGAGGGTATTTTTTGTTTTTTTGTTTTTTCCAGTTGTTTTTTGGTCATCGTTCATTTCCATTGTCTGGGAGATTGTGCAACACTGTTTTCCTGTGAAACTCCAGCAATGTTTTGTGGACTAAAAAACTAAACCTGACCGTCAGTCAGCATGAGGATGAGTAGATAATGACTGAATTTTCATTTTGAGTGAACTATCCCTTTAGAAACACATGGGATGAAATCAACCCCAACAAACTGGAAAAGTAAGAATTATAAAATAATATGTTTTAATAATGGTTTCAGTTTAAATAATGAAATATGTTACAATTTGTTGGTAGTCTTCCTGCCAAAATATATACAAGCCAATCTAGATCTGGGACAATATGTGATATATTCAATGATACACATTGCAAGGGTGCTCCATTTATGGATTAGAGCTACATTACATTACAGCTGATATATCGAGCGATATTAGCTTATTGCAAATATATCATTTTATCTGTGTCAGATGGTAACAAGAAATTGCAGTACAGAAATGCTAAAAATAAGTTTGAGATATAAATTAGTTGCACATAGAATACCAACTATGACAATAACTAGAAATATTTAACTTTAAAAATCATTCTGAAGCTGCAGAGTCCATTACACTTACAATGACAGTGACGAATGAAATCATGGGATCACTTTCAAAGTGATTTGATGAACAATAGAAACATTTACACAGAACATAGAATATAGCCTCAAACTTATTAAACATGATATTATGCATAATGTAATATTAGGCTGCAATATCCACATTTTAAAAGAAGAGAAGAAAGAAATATGATAGAAATGCACAGTTGTTATTCTGTTTTCTGTGCACTGTGCATTGTGTGTCGATGAAATATCATGAACGTATAATGGGATATTGTGAGACCCATGGGGAAGGGGTAGGGTCAGGAGTGGAAGTAACTCATTACAAATACTCAAATTACTGTAGCTAAAATTACTTGTCGGGCAAAAGTGTAGAGGTATGCTTTATGTAGCTTTAACTGTATATTAAATTGTGTTAGTGATATTAGTAGGACTATAATGTGATTAAATGTTAATTGATGAATTTATTAAAAGAAGAGGAAAAAGTACTTTTTGTTAACTTGTATTATTATTTTCCAATGTATTGTTTCCCTCTTTTTCACTGCCTTGGTATGCTGTGTGTTACACAATAGACAGAGTTTATTTACTGATGTACACCTGCAAACCTTGTGGAAAATATAATGAAAATATGGTCAAAAACACCCAAACACATAAAAAAATGGCATTTTAAATGAGGCATAGTGCCAAAAGATCTTTGGTACAGATTTTGCCTTTGAAGGTCATTTAGTTCTTACTGATGTAAAGATAGCCAGGATACCATCATAATGTTGATTCATACAAAAGTATGACTAAAATATGCCAAAAGACAGCAACTCGTAACAGTGTTGAATTCTATGGAGTCATATTTGTGCCACAATCCTGAGTGAGCAATTGTGGATTTTGAGCACAGGAAAATATTTTGTGAGCACAGAGAAATATTTTGTGAGCACAGGAAAATATTTTGTGCGAGCGCACAAACCACGCACGTCAGTTAAATATATTTTGTACACTCAGAGCTCAGATTCTCCCTCCCCTGATTGAATACTGTTTGATATATTATTATTGGAGCCCCTGTGTTTGACTTGAGTTGAACATTGCAGGATCAAAAAATATCGGCCTACATAATGTTAAGGTGTGATGTGATGAGGGATTGGGATTAAAATTTTCCTGAAATTTACACATTTTCTGGGAACAGAGGCACACTGTGTGCATGTGGGTTCTAAACCTGATGACTTTAGTGTTTCATCTGGCAGTGTTGATGATTGTTATTGAGGCAGAAGAACATCATTTCAACATTAATCAACATTATAATGGACGTATTATAAATTGTTCAGGCTGCATGCAACTTGACATTTGCTGCAGCTGCATGCAAGGATGAAATGCCAAATTCAGTCTGTGATCTGTCACTGTCTGACTGAGCACCAATTGTTTCATGTTTTAAACAAACAAAAATTGTTAAAACAAGTCATTATCTGTTAAAGAGTCATTAGGTGTTTTTAAAGTCAATAAAATCGAGGTGAAACAGATTCCACATTCCATTCGCATTCAGAGGCTGCTGAGTGCAGCAGACAGCTCGCACCAGGCATGCTTCACTGTTCAACATAGTTGGCTTAATAAAGTTAATGACCACTCCAAGTTAAAAAAAAGCAAAAGTCTGAAAACGCTCACACTTACTTGATATGAGGCTTCGGATGGATTCTTCAGAAGATTTTAACGTCTTTCTACAGGGAGGGGCACTTTTTGCCACAGCCAGCTGCTGAAGGTAAATCCATCACATGCTGCAGTATTTCACTCAGATGTCTTTTGGATAAATAATCCAGTGTTTTTGGAGCTTTGAGCTTCACCTGGAATTTTGTCTGAGATTCCAAATGTTGCAGCACACCTCAGTCCAGTGCATTTTAAACTCAGGAGGTACAATCAAACTTCAGAGGAAAAGGCACCATGCTACAGACATCAGCTATGACACACATTTTAGTTGACAAAATTTTACAACTTTTTTTTGTTTTTTAATTTGGTTAATTTTTGGATTTCTGAGTTTTGATCCCAACTCAAATTTTTTGACCTTTAAAATAAACTTTAAACAGTTTTGCCAACCTAGAATCTTTAGTTGAGATTATTTACTTTTCTTATGTAGATGAACTTCAATCTTTTAGTTTTAGAAATTAAATATGAATTGTATTTCAAAAACTGGTCACAGTGAAGTATGAGCTTTATTTATCAGTATTTTAGTGCCTGAAAATGAAATGGTTTTAACTGAAAATTTAATTTTGGGGCTTTCTGAAACTCAAGTTTATCTAAAGAAGAGAAATAAGCTTTCTCAACAAAAGATTAGTAGTTGATAAAATTCTTTCAAAGCTCAAGAGTTTGAGTTGGGCTTCAAACTAAAAAAAATATTGCAATATGATGTCTTGAAAATTTGTTTTTTCAACCTTTTGATAAATTAACACGATAAATGAAAATTAAAATGCAATTAAAAAAACAAAACAAAAGTTTTTCATTTCCATATTTTTTTTTTGCCAAAGACATATTTAGCCAGTGGACAGGGGCTAAAGAGCTGCATGTGGTTCCAGAGCTGCAGGTTGCAGACCCACGAAGTAGTGAGACAGAGAAAGGATCTGAGCTCTGGTTTTATATCAATCATGCTATTACCTTGTTAAGATGTAGCCAAATGCAACAGTTTGGCCTGTAAATTTATTTGTTGATGAATAGCTTTGTGGGTAGCAGCAAACACTGTTTACAATGATGTTACTCATTCTTAGTGTTGTGGATAAACTGAGCTGTATTTATACGTGTCACTGCAAAACATTTAATAAACATAATAATACTAACAAGCACAAGGCTAAAAGCCCTGAAAGATTTATTAGTGAGTCAGAGTGTTTCAGCGTGAGCTGTTCAGATGGGATGTAGGGCGAGAATGTAATGTGAGACTTTGTTTTCACACCATTCAACTGACCTTGGTGCTGATGATCTGCTTAGAGACAATGAGAAGAGAAATCAACAGAAGAGAAACACAGGAGAGGAAAGTTGGATCACTTTCCTTTCCTAACACAGCTTCCCATCCTGATTAATTAAGTATCTTGTTCTGTGCAAGTGAGAGGTTTGTACAGTTACTGCATGTGTCCTCTCCAGTCTTGTGCAGTCTATTGTCTTGTGCTGTGGAGAGAGTTTTTTACCACCATGGCCTGTCCTTGGTAGGTACAGGTAAAGTAGCTATGTATAATTTAATGCATTATTTAGTCACAGGGCTTTTACACTTTGGCTTTTTTTTTGACAATCTGTTCACTGCCAGTTGCAGCTGGTGATTTTTTTGGTCCCGGAGGGCTATATTGAAAATCAGGTAAACATGTTAAAGTATTGCAACAGTGTATTTTTATATACAAGAAGGCCTTCATTTGTATTTGCTGAACTGAATGAACATTTTTTACAGCCCAATGGAACTTGCCTTTGTTAAGTTGATTCAATTAGTGCAAATCCTTTATAATAATTATCTTTTATGCTACAATTTGTTTTGCTGAAAGACTAAAGTTAGATCACCATCTCCTGTCCCAGCTGTGCCGCAGCCATGTCCTGTTCTGGCTGGGCTGCAACCACTTCCTGTCCCAGTGGGGCCACCGCAGCTATCTCCTGTTCCGGCTGGGTCGCCGTCACCATCTCCTGTCCTGGTTGGGCCGCAACCATGTCCTGCTCCGGCTGGGCCACAGCCTCTTCCTGTCCCAATGGGGCCACCGCAGCCAGCTCCTGCTCTGGCTGGGTCGCCGTTGCAGTCGTCGCCAGCCCCTGCTCCTGCTCCAGCTGGGCCGCCGCCGCCACCTCAGCCACCATCTGCAGTTCCTGTTCCAGCTGGGCCACGGCCGCAGCTGCAGCCACCATCTACAGTTCCTGCTCTGACTGGGCCGCTGCAGCTGCCACCTCCAGTTCCTGCTCAAGCTGGGCTGCAGCCGCCACCTCCAGTTCCTGGTCTGGCTGGGCCGCATTTAGAGTTGTCGCCACTGCAGCTGCCTCCAGTCACCCAGGCATCACTGCATCTCCTGTCAGATGCTCCATCGTCTCAGTGCTGGCCTCCTTCGGGGACCTGCCTTCGTCTTCACCAGCGCCACCGGCCACCCGAGGGGTCCCACCTTCAACTTCACCAGTGCCGCTGACTGCCCAAGGGGGTTCCGCCCTCATTTTTGCCAGCGCCGCCAGCGGCAAAGGCGGGACCCTTCAGCAGCCGGCGGTACTCCTGCTCGTTGCCTGTCTCCAGAGGGTCTTCACCTTCGTCGCCCGTCTCCAGAGGGTCTTTGCCTTTGTCGCCAGCCTCCAGAGAGACTTTGCCTTCGCCGGTCTGCAGAGGGGCTCTGCCTTCGCCGCCTTTGCCGGTCTCCAGAGGGGCTCTTCCTTCATCAACAGCCTCCAGGTCGCCCTCCTGATCAGCTCTGCTTCCTCAGGTTGACCCCAGGCCATCCGCCCGAGGTCTCCTGCTCTGCCTCTGCTCTGCCCTCAGGCCGTCCGCCCGAGGTCTACGCCTCTGCCCTGCCCTCAGGCCGTCATACCCGACCTCTGTCCAGATCCATGTTGCCAGGCTGTGTGCCTGAGTATTGTGACTCTTTTTGTTTTGCCTTCCTCCAGACCCCCTCCGCCCACCCAGCTCCTCTTGGACTGTTGAGACTTTTTGGATTTTGGACTTGGACTCCCTTGAAGGGAGGGTACTGTCATGGTTTTGGTTTTTGTTGGTGATTTCCTGTTTTATTTTGGTAGTCTTGGTTCTCCCTCATGTGTCTAGTCTTTACTTCCTGTCTTTTCCCACTCTTTTTGATTGTCATGTGTTTCACCTGTTTGCCCACCTGTGTCTCATTAGTTCAGACTATTTAGCCCCTGTGTTTCTTTGTGAGTTTGTTGTGTGTGTTTTTATGTCAGTCTGCATCCCCTGTGTCTCCCTCGTGAGGTTCTACTGTTTTATTTTTCCCCTGGACTGTTTTTGAGTTTGCCTTTTGCGGATTTGTTGCACCTTGGATTTTTACCTCCCTTTATCTGTGTAAGCCTTTTTTTTTGTTGTTTTACTTTATTAAATCTTTTTGAGCTGGAAGTCTTCTGTTGTCTGTGTTTGGGTCCTCCACCCAATTGAATTGTAACAGAGATATAAATTTATCAGTTGCTCTTTGGTTAAATGTCTTTGACAGGTTTATATAAAGTACTTACTTTAAGGTGTGTTGCCCACTTTTCTGCACAAAACAGCAACTATTTAAAAGTTTGTAGAAGATCCCATCTCCAACGGAGGAATGCATAAGTATATTCACTCAAGTATTATACTTAAGTATTGTTCCTTCAAATTACATCCATTTTATACTACTTTATAGTTCAACTCAACTCTTTTACTCCACTACATTTGCAGGTACAGTTACTAGTTACTGACAGGGAGCATTTTACTGCACAGTGGTTACTTTTATTTTTCATACTTAACATACTTTTACAGCAGAATAAGTAATAGTAGAATAAGTATTGTCTTCTACTAAAACTTGTATTAATAGTAGATAATTGTCATTCACTCTGTTACTATTGTTTGGATAAATTATAATTAAATTTGTGTTTATTATTAAGAGCTGTAATAATCTATAGGAATCATCAGTTTCTTATTTCTGTTTCAGTGCCACACACACAGTTTCAGTTCTATTACTTCTGTCTGCAGCTCTGTCTGCTGTGCTGTGCTGTTGGAAGTAGCTTTAAAAAAGAAGATTCAAGTGTCTGAAAATTGTTTTCTAACAGACTCGGGGATGAGCACAATTTCGATTTCCTTTAAAAATACAGTGCTTTGCAGATCCTCTGTCACGCTGCAAAGGTCCACCTTGAAAAAGGCAGTGCTATTGAGTTAGCCACCTAGTAGCAGCGTAAGTTTCAACTGCTTCATCTCAAGCAACATATCTTTGACTTTCAGACAGCTCAAAGGGAATTATTCTTGGCCCCCTGTAAATCAAAATTTGATTGGTTAATTCACCTGTCACAGACAGCAACAAAAAAAATCTGATTGGATAACTCTAAGTTTTGAAGCAAACTTGATAACAAGGTTTAAATTAGAATTAGAAGAGAATACCCTGATACAGGCAAATACATGCCTGCACTCACACACATGCAGACAGATGTCCCTTTCTACTAAACCAGGTAGAGTTGGAGTCTATATTAAGACTGATAATAGTGCAGGTCTGCAGTGCTGCTGGTCTTGTCTTCCTTGCCTGTTTCCACAGATCTATAAATAGCAGTGCTGATCATGCAGCACAGCCTGCCATCACCCTGCCTCTTCTCTGCAGCTCTCTCTCTCTCTCTCTCTCTTTCTCTCTCTCTCTCTCTCTCTCTCTCTCTCTCTCTCACACACACACACACACACACACACACACACACACACACACACACACACACACACATATACTCACTTACTCATTTCTCCCCATGTTCCCTCTCCTATTCTCTTCCATCCATGCTAATTTTCTCTGACTCCTCACCCCTCCTTCCCCAACTCTATCTCTCTCCTCCCCCTCTCATTTTATCTCAGTTCCCTTATGTTTCCCTTCATTTTCCTTTCTAGCTCTCTAATTTCACTCCATGTTAGTCTCTCTCTCACTATCCCCTGTGATACGTTCCATCCACCTCTTCCATTCATTTAGTCCCCTCTCCACCCTTCCTCGTGTCCCTCTCTCTCTCATTAACTGTTAACCCCCTCTTTCATCTTCATGGCAGAGATGGATGGATGGAGGGAAAGATGAAGAGGCGGTACTGACTGATCTAATGACAGACAGTGTCACTGTACTGTAGTTGTAGATTTCACAGCAAAATCACTACAGATTGCCAGACTCAATTTCTCTGAATATCCAAAGATTTACTGGAGCATGATGTGCACAGTGATATAGGTTCACAATCAGTTGTTTTTATTTTTTATTTGCACACATAGAAAATACAATAACGAAAGAAAAAATATAATAAATGTGTCAGAAGATGTCACGAAGCTACAGGCTTATACAAGGGACTTCCCCTCCTTTTAGGAAAAAAAAAACTTATTTATTACTTAATACTTAATTATGTTAATGCTAGTTTTAATTAGCATTATTACTTTTAAGTAAACAAATGATGTCAACAAGAAACACAATGAGTATAAAAACCTGAAAAGAGTCAATATACAAACAATCCAGTGAAAACAAAGAAATACATAAACAATACATTTTTAAAAAAAACAAAAAATGTGAATATGTGAAGCAATAATTAAATATCATGAATTAAATGTGATGCCAGTTTCCTTTTAAAAACCCACTAAAGCAGATGAGCCCTTAATAACCTGTACATTTGTATTTCATATATGTGTGCCATGATGTCTGAAGGATAACTGTCCATGTTTCATTTTATAGAAAGGAAAGTGAAGATGATCAACTTAATGAGTGTTATTTGAGTGAACTTGAGAATTAAATTTGTAGAAGTTATAAAAGGATGATGGTAAAGAAAAAGACAAAAAAACAAATATTTCTATATAAACACATATGTGATGAATATTTTTGTCATGTACTGAAAGAATGTTATGTTTTCTGAACAGAGGAACTGAGGCCTATGCAGAGTCGGAAGAGAGACTCTTGAAGAGAGCTGTTGAACTTACAAATCTTTTTGCAGCAAATTAAGGTTATGGTGGGGTATGTATCTGCCCAAGCAATATTACCATAAATCAAATAAGGATAAATCATGCAATAACATAAAGCCAATTAACAAGAAACATTTACAAATCTTCATAGTTTCCCAATGACTTCACAATTTTGTTATGAATAAAATGTATGTTTTTTCCAATTAACTTCTCATCAATGAAGATGCATAAAAAATGAGTGTCGGGAAACTTGAGAAATTTATTTACCCCCTACAGAATTTTTCCTAATTATTATGCCTCCACCCGCTGAAGGTGCCAGGCCGGAGCCATACTGTTCTCCGGCCGTACGTGAGTCCGTGCATCCGTCCTTCCGTCCGTCCATCCTTCTGTCTGTCCGTCACAGATTTTTGTTTGCGTGATAACTTTTGAACGGGTGGACGGATTTGCACCAAATCTTGTGTGCTAACGCTCTATAACAGGTACATGAACTGATTAAATTTTGGAGACCAATGCTTTCAAGTTTTTAGAGACAGGTATGTCAGGTGGCCATTTTGCGGCCATCTCGTAAGCGTTGGTCTCCAAAATTTTATCAGTTCATGTACCTGTTATAGAGTGTTAGCACTGAATGGTGTGAAGACCCTATTGGATTTGCTTGGATTCTTCTTTTTCATTCTCTTCAGTCACATTTTTGAGGAGCTAAACAAGCTTGATGGTGCATGAAACTTGGCACACACGTAAGTCGTGGTAAAAAAAAGAAATTGTCTGATATAGCTTTTGGCAGTGGGCATAGGTACGTCACAGGTATGTTCCAGAAGTATTTAATTATTAATTGTATGAAATGTTTATGAGTGTTAATGTTAGAAGTGACAAATAGAGGATAACCTCTTTTACTTTTGTAGTTTTCCCAAATGTTATAGTGGCTCTGGCCTGAACCCACATGTATTTAAAGCTTTTGGCCAGTTTGCACAAAACAAACCTCTAATGTCCAGTGCCATTTAGTTTATTTGAAGTGTAGTTTTAATTGTCTTAATTGTCTCTTTTTAAATTGTCTTAGTTTCTGGAAATATAAAACTATATGTTCCACCATTTCCTGTAGTCCACAATGACCACATCACCTGTAGCAGGTTTATACATTAATATACTGTTGAAACCAGTGAGATCAAACCTCATCCTTGATAAAAAAAAAAAAAATGTCCTCCTTTCTACTTCTACTGATTTCTCTTGTTTCTCCTACTTTTCTTTGAATGCTGTAGTAACTTAGGTAGACTGAGGCAAATGTGTGAGGCAGTTTCAGCAAATGTAACTTTTTTTTTTTTTACATTACTGTGAACATGAAATTGTAAATAGTTAACTCTAATCATCAGAAATTAATATTTTTCAAATTACTCATAACTTCACCTCAAAGTCTTGAATCATGTATAATTAAATGAAATTGAGGGGAAGTGAAATTTTTTTTTAAAGCTTTCATACAACAATTGGGATATAACTGTAATCAAAATTATTTGCATAAGTGTCACACAGTTTGTTTCACTGACATCAAAAATTGCATTTAACTCATGTCAGTTGCTGTGAAAGAGGTCTGAAAGATCCTGGAGTGAAGAACTGAGCCCACCAGCCATGTGGGAAGGAGCCAGTCAAGGAGCTTGAGAGTTTCTTTTTTTTTTTGTTTTGTTTTGTTTTCATCTCAACTTCAGTATGACATCATAATGTTCAGCTCTCTATCGGTCACTGTACTCTTCTGTTAAAAGTTATTAAAGATTTAACTATTGTTGAAGGATGTCCCAGTGGCATGAAACAGAAAGTTGCTTTGCACTTCATGGTTGAATCTGACCCAAACATAACATATTTGATAATACACTCAGCCTAAATACATTTACAGGACAATATTTAGTCAGTGTTGCAAAATGGTTCCATCTCACCCCCTACACTATTTTAATGAAGCAAACATGTACAAAAACTTGTAGTGTCTCATGTCCTGGCATACAAAAAGCATCTTAGAGCCACACCCTAAACCCAACAAGAAGTCAGCCATTTTTTTTAATTTCATGGTCAATTTTAGCCCTTTGCACGCATTGCATTTTAGCCAGAAAGCTACAGAATTGATCAGATTGATTCCAAAATTGGTGTGTGCCATCTAGCATAATATGTGATCAAAAGTTATTTAAAGATTTGGCTAATGTTGGAGGGTGTGGCATGGTATCGAGTTTTGATATCTTGCCATGAAACAGGAAGTTTCAATGGGCCTGTTCAATGCTGCTTGCAGCTTTAATTGTTTTGGGGGTTTTTTGTAGTAGGTTCTGCAGAGAATGCAGCTGCTTTTCCCATCCTGCAAATGTTGGACTTTTAATGTGATTTGGTCATAAGAAGAGTGTTTATATTATCTGTTGCAATATTTGGTCATATGATCCACATTTGTTTTTATTTGTAGCCCTTTTCTCCATGCTTCCGGATACCATACCAGTTATCCAGATCTCCCTGCAATGGGAGTCATTAAACATTAATCCAATCCATCTGTTAAGAGTTCAACTAGGAGGACCCAAATGCAGACAACAGGCAGAGGGTAGAGTCCAAAAGAAATTTAATTAACAAAAGACCAACAAAAGCTTACATGAATGGTGCAGGGAGACAAGACAAGAGAATGAACCAACAAAGTAAAGAGGACAAGACAGGATTAAATACACTAGGGAGGGGGAGGAAAACAAGACACAGGTGAGGGCAGTCAAAGACAGGTGAAAACAATTACTGAACACAAAGGGCGGGAAAACAGACAAAGACAGGAAGTAAAAACAGGACACACGAGGGAGGACCAGAAACTACCAAAATAAAACAGGAAATAACAAACAAAATCCCAAACCATGACACCATCTATCCATTGCTCTGTCACCCCTCCCCTTCTTTTTTTGTCTTTGCCCCTTTTCTCTTGTCTTTATCCATCCTCTCTCTTCCTTCCATCATGCTTGCCTCTTTTCTCCTTCCCGTCCCCACCTCACTGCTCTATCTCTCCCCCCCCCCCCCCCCCACACACACACACACAGACACACATACACACACACCTCCTGTTTTATGAGGACATGCACTTAAGGGAATCACTTTCTTAGACCATTTATGCCTTCCTCGCACACACCCTGAACACTGCTATCACCATCCACCCGACCCAAATCACACACACACACACACACACACACACACACACACACACACGCTTTAAAGAATATGCTCTTAGAGGACAACAGTAGTTGACATCATATTTGTTTAAGGTTGTTAAGGTATAAATCAATAAAAGGTATGCTGTAACTAGTAATTTTGTAATTTTGACAGCTCTTTTTAGACCTTGTTCTGAAATCAAAGTAGTTTTGTTGCCTAACCCTAACCAAGTTAGTAAAAAATGGTAGTGGAAAAACTCATGGAGGAGTGGAAGAGGATTCCAGTGGCAACCTGTGAAGCTCTGGTGATCTCCACGCCCAAGTGGGTTAAGGCAGTGCTGGAAAATAATGGTGGCCACACAAAATACTGACACTTTGGGCCCAATTTGGACATTTTCACATAGGGGTGTACTCACTTTTGTTGCCAGCGGTTTAGACATTAATGGCTGTGTGTTGAGTTATTTTGAGGGAACAGTAAATTTACACTTTTATACAAGCTGTACACTGACTACTTTACATTGTATCAAAGTGTCATTTTTTCAGTGTTGTCCCATGAAAAGATATAATTAACTATTTGTAGAAATGTGAGGGGTGTACTCACTTTTGTGAGATACTGTATGTCAGATCAATGTGCATGATGGATACAACACAGCAAGTTGATGGACCAATCATCATATCTGAATTTACATAATCATGACTTAACTGAACACAGTGGACCAGGCTCACGAAACTTAGTCAAACTAACTGTCAGAGGAGGCAGTGCTGCTCAAATATGAAACAAAATTGTGTTACTACATTGCCTATTTATTTCCTTTTAGAAACGTTTTCAGTTCACTGTTTAGCTGTAATATGAGAACATGTGTGACTTGGCTACTTTGTTGAAAATGGACTGGTCCGTCAAAATGCATCCTTGTTGGACTGTGTTTGCACCATTTGTGGAAAAGGCAATGGATTGAGAAGGTGGGACTGTTCTATATTTGATAGTTTTGATTGGTTCTTCAATTTCATTTGTTTCACCAATCATGTGCAGCTAAGGTGAGGCCACACAGTGCAGCTTTAATCATCATGCAGCGAGAGAATGATCAGTGAGTGGCAGACCCATCATGTAGAGACAGATATTGTATTTTATTGTTGATATTGTATATTATTGTATATTGTTGACAGAAAGTTTTGGCTTTGGGACTTCATCTGCCTGAATTGAGGGTGTATTGTCCATTGTTTGTACAAGAAAAAGAAAACACATTTATCTTACACCTTTAATAAAGTAGCGGTTCAAGTGGAAATGACCCACCAAGTGTTTGATTCAAGCCCTCAATTAAGTAACTGTGATTGTGCTAGTTCTAATCGGATGCCCTGTAGTGATTCAACTTTCCACATCAGCATCTTAGTAGAGAACAAGCTATTTTTCACCATTAGTATTCTTCCCAGATATTTTGCTGCCATAGGGCTTCTCTTCTGACAATAATGTTTCTACAGAACACCCTGACTTCTTCTCTCTGCTGTACTGTATTTAAATTGGCTCCAAATGTCAACTATATTTCCCTACCAAGCCTATGCATAAAGCCTTCCTTGCTTGCTGCTTCCCTGCCAGTTGACTTAGAGGCTGCAGCCAAAATCCAGCAGCAGGAATGACACACATTCTGTCTGCAGTCTCTAATTAAAGGATTCATATCACAGTGTCCATTTAGAGGTTAAACACTGTAAAATTCCACTGAGAGTGAACAGCTGGGTATGTATTTATTGTTTACTACCTGAAGCTGTAACTGTGGGTACTCACAGGTACTGAGTACTGATGATCTGATCATCTTGAGGAAACATCTGTTAATAAACTGGAAGACTGGAGAGTGAATTTAAATATTAAGTTGGAAGCCTAGCTAATACAATTCATCACAGTCAAGCACAGCTGTGAACTACTGTAAAATGTTTAGGGTAGAGAAATATCCAAAATTACAGTATGTACTTTTTAATTTTTTTTTTTTTTTTTGGGGGGGGGGGGGGTCACTATTTATGAAGTGATAACTGGTTCAGTTTGCATTGACTGATTCACATAACAAGCCCTTATAGTGAATAAAACTGACCTCATCGCAGCATGCATTGTATACAGTGTTGGGCAGATGCTGCTGCAAAATGTGGGCACAACAGTCTCTGCTTGCCTGTTGTGTGGTCAGTGTGGACGTTAGCCAGGAGCAGCTTTAAGTGCAAACTGGGCTAACCTCTCTCTTATCTTCTGCTCCCCTCTCTCTCCTCCTGGGGCATTTGGTCTGGCTGGGTGGTCAGAAGTGATCACCTCAAGGTCTGCTTCTTTTAAGTACAAACCCTGTGCATCCTTTTCCAATGCCTATAAGTGTATTTGTGTCATAGGTGATAGGAGTTTCACCAGGGAAGCCAAAATTTAACAGATTAAAACAAAAATATACTGAAGTTTGCCAACAGTTGCAGTATGTGCATGCACCATCTTTGCAGTATTTACCATATATGAAGCACTTCAATAATAATTTCACCTGAATGACAACATATATGGGGTTGCATTATCATTTAAAGGAGCAATGTGTAAAATATGACCACAGGTGCAGTAGGCAGGGACTGAAGAAATGTGAAGCGGAGATGAGCAAGAAGAAGGTCAGGCATCCAACAGGCAGCTAGGAGCAAGAATATTTTCTCATGTAACATGGTGCATTAATTTCAACCAAACCAGAGTTGGTGATTGTGGAACAGTGGAAAGACAAACCGAGACATTTTGGTGAGTTTTGTTTCTGTCAAATTTATTTTATAAACAGGATTAAGAAAAGATAAAGATAAAGAGAAATTTGAATTCAGAATGGTTTATTACAGACATGAGGGTAATAATATTTCCCTTCTTTACATTTAGACTGAAGAGAGCTAGTTGTTCAGTTGGTAGATCATATGCCCCATGTCCTCACACTATCTGTCCTCTGCTGCAGCCACAGGTTTGTTTCCCACCTGTGGCCCTTTGCTACATGTAATCCCCTCTCTATCAAAGTAAAGGCATGAAAAGCACAAAAATTATTTATTCCCATATTTTGTCAATGATGTTTCAAGTTTTGAACATTTTGAATTTAATTTAATGTTGCTCCTTTGAGCATTTAATGTGAGATGTGACAGTAAAGGAGGGATCCTGTTTTTTTTTTTCTTTTGTTCAAGACCCTTTAAGGTTGAAATCTATGTTTTTTTCCAGAATGAAATTATGATGCTGTTTGGGGGTGTTATGACTGCAGTGTTTTAGACATCAAATCAATTTTATTATCTGAATAACTGCAGTAACAAGCTGTTTCAATCCTAACAGTCTGATCTTTGGAAAGTTTTGTGGCATTACAGGAGGCTCAGTTACAGGACTCTGGTGTCTAGGTTGTTATGGTAATCAGTTGCTCATTGACTAACTGCATTTCTGCATGTGCATTGTGTTCCTTGAAACACAGATTTTATAAAACCTCTATTTTTTACATCCATGTTTATTATCTTACAGTCTTCCTCTGTCTTTGTTGCTATGCTTCTTTGCATATTACTTAGTTCAGTGAAATGAATAGCATGATGCTCACAGCAGGAATTTGTATTGCATCACCCACATGCTCATACACGTGTGTGTGCATCCCCCTGTGTGCACACAATACACAGAAAGTAGTGCAGTTCTCATCTGCCTATTCCTGTGAGACAAGTTACCCTAAAGTGACCCTAGCCTTCCTCCTCCTCGTCCTCCCCCTCTCCACTCAGCAATTCATTATCTGACCTAACCAAGCACACAGGCCCTGATTCATTTTATTCCTTCTCTCTCCACTACACCTCCCCCACTACTTCCTTCATCCCCACGCCTGCCTGCCTGTAATTGTTGATTGTCCTTTCCAGTTTGTGCCTGCAGCAAGCTCACGTAGGTCCCCTCACAAACACACACACACTGAATCTTTATCTTTTTATAGCTGTCTTGTTAGGCAGTGAAAGCAGATTTCTCCCCAATGAACAGTAAGCATCTCCTGCAGCCAAAACTGTTGTGTGTTATATAACAGGAGACTTAAAAGTATGCCATAAAAGTATGAACAGTTCATTTAAGCTCCATTTCCAACTCCAGTCTTATTACTGATGTCTTCCAAAGATGAAACGCATGAATGTTAATGTTCTGGTTATTTGTACTATTAGATTTCTTTGTGAGACAGTTATGAAACCACTAAGAGGAAGCTGTGTTTTAGTCTGACAGTGTTTATTTATAATTTCACAAGCCCTGAAGTACAAGGTGTATTCTCATCTGCTGGACTGTGATAAACACTGCTGCAAGTGTAAAAACCCAACATCTACTAGGTAGCTGAGTTAAGCGAGCACATGTAAACAAGTCCACAAATAAAGGGGTCTGTATCTTCTTCTTCATATAAATAAAATGATAAATTTCTGGATGCATAAGTAGAATTTTTCAAATTCAATTAAATTTCATTTCATTTCATTATCTTTCCTTTTTTGCTTCCTCTTCTCCCATTCTGTTCCCTTTCTTTTGTTCATTATTCAGCACTAATTCATTAATTTGATTTTTTTTTAATTAATTGAGCAATTTATGTATTTATTTTACTGCCCCATTGCTCCTTTGCATCCACACTCACACACACACACACACAGAAGAATTAGGACTATAAGTACGTGGGGGTACACACTGACAATAAACTGGACTGGGCAAAGAACAGTGAAGCTCTCTACAGGAAGGGCCAGAGTCGACTCTATTTTCTTAGGCGAGCGAGGTCCTTCAACATCTTCCAGACTATGCTCAGGATCTTCTATGAGTCAGTGGTGGCCAGTGCTATCCTCTATGCTGTTGCATGCTGGGGTAGCAGGTTGAGGGTGGCGGACGCCAACAGACTCAACAAATTGATCCGCAAGGCCGGTGACATTGTGAGGATGGAGCTGGACTCCTTGATAGCCGTGTTGGAGAGGAGGATGCTGTCCAAGCTGCATGTCATCTTGGACAATGTCTCCCACCCACTCCATGACATGCTGGTTAAACACAGGAGCACATTCAGTGGGAAACTGTTTCCTCCAAAATGCACCACAGGAAGTCATTCCTACCTGTGGCCATCAAACTGTACAATTCTTCCCTCAGTGTCTGACACTCAGAGTAAATAAACTGACCTGGACTTACATCAACACTGTCAGAAGCTACTCCTAGTCATTTATATCATGCAATCATCAGAAGCTCATCATGAGAATCTTCATCAGAAGAATATTATTTATATTTCATCTATCATATGTACAATACTGCCATTCAATGTGGTTATGTGCAATTATTTCAACTATTAATACTCTGTATAATTATGAGAATTAAATTGTACAATACAAGGACTACACTGGTATCACCACTACATTATTTATTTATATGAGCTTTTTAATCAGCCACTACTCTTATTATAATACAGGTATCCTACACTTGTCCCCATCTTCAGAATACTGTTGTTTTACACTAGTATGTGTACCACTGCTGTATATATTATTGTACATCACTTACATACAAGTGTTAATGTTTACATATTTTACACCTCTTAGTATTATTTTTTCTTTTGTTGTATATAGTTTAATGCACAATGCACATATTTTCTAATATTTTATTTTTACTTCTCAAAAGCTTTATCTCTACAGAATATTTCTATTTTAATTTCTATATTCTATATTTCTATATGTTTATATTTGTATAAATATATATACTTATATTCTAGTTGTTCTTGTATGGGTGCAACTGTAACACTAATAATTTCCCTCCTGGGATCAATAAAGTATTTCTGATTCTGATTCTGATTCTGAATTCAGACTTCCCTCCCCCTTATCCAATACAAACTTTGCTCTTTCCCAGTACCTGTCTGTACTGTCCATGTCTTGCTTCACAAAATAAAAAAAATAAATAACCAAAAAAAAAAGGGTTGGGTTTTTGTTTTTCTCCCTGCTAAAAAGATACTTTTAAAGCAGCACCAGTGCCTAAACAGTTCCTGAACCAATACTTGAAAAACAGAAGTACAAAATGATGGTCAATGAAATGGCTTTTTTCATTACTAAAGCAGAGCTGAACTTGAAATTGATATATATCAACTGTTAATATAACTAAATACAAAACCTTTAAATATTTACGATTGACTAGACTGTTCTGCTTGGCATTTTAACCATGTTTATGTTAGGTGCTTGCTAATGGAAGTCTACTTACCGCCAGCTACTATTTCAATTGAAACCTCAAGCATGAAGTGCTATAATCTGTGCTGTGTCCGGTTGTGTACCGGTGGTATAGGTTTCGGTACCCAACAGTCTAGGTACAAGGTAGGTTGTACTAGGTACAAACACTGGACATACCGTAAAGATCAATAATACCTAGCCCAAATTTGATACTATTCTATGGTACAACTGTCAGGATGACAAAAAAGTTATTTTTATAAAACTTACCTACTGACCCTATAAAAGCATATTGCCTCATTAACAACACTTTTACATGACTATTTTACTATCTTTCTGTTTTGGCAGCAATTGGGTTGTACATTCAAACCCCTACAGTTATTGAAAAATAATTAATACAATCTCACTCAACTAGTCAAATATGGCAGCTGGATCAGTGGCCCTACATTACAAAGTATGATGCTGTAGGTGTTTTGCACATGCAGGGCTTGTTTAGTTAGCATCAATATATATGATATATATGCAACATCAGTGTGTAATTTCAAAATAAAAGCACAAACATTACTTGTTTAGGTTTCGGAAAATATCATACTTTGGGTTAATGTAACCCTTCCCGTAGGCCCATCACCCGCGGGAGGGTTCAGAAGGGACTGATGCAGTGTGGTTTGGGTGGCAGTTGTGGGCGGGGGCCCCGATGACCCAATCCCAGGACATGGAATCTCTCAGTGGGGACATGGAATGTCACCTCGCTGGGGGGGAAGGAGCCTGAGCTAGTGCGGGACGTTGAGAGGTACCGGCTAGAGATAGTTGGGCTCACCACGCACAGTCTGGGCTCTGGAACCCAACTCCTTGAGAGAGGCAGGACTCTTTTCTACTCTGGAGTTGCCCATGGTGAGAGGCAGCAGGCTGGTGTGGACTTGCTTATAGCTAACTATATTGCTTATAGTTGGAGTTTTCCCTGATGAATGAGAGGGTCGTCGCCCTCGGGAATAGGTGCTTCACTGTTGTTTCAGCCTATGGGCCGAACGGCAGTGCAGAGTACCCAGCTTTCCTGGAGACCTTGGGAGGGGTGCTGGAAAGTGCTCCAACTGGGGACTCCATCGTTCTGCTGAGGGACTTCAACGCCCACGTGGGTGGCGACAGTGTTACCTGGAGGGGCGTAACTGGGAGGAAGGGCCCCCCCAATCTGAACCCAAGTGGTGTTCTGTTATTGGACTTCTGTGCTAGTCACAGTTTGTCCATAACAAACACCATGTTCAAGCATAAGTGTGTACACCAGTGCACGTGGCACGGGGGATGCCCTAGGTTGGAGGTCGATGATCGACTTTGTAGTCGTGTCAACTGACCTTCAGCTGTGTGTCTTGGACACTCGGGTGAAGAGAGGGGCTGAGCTGTCAACTGATCACCACCTGGTGGTGAGTTGGATCCGCTGGTGGAGGAGGAAGCTGGACAGACTTGGCAGGCCCAAACATATTGTGAGGGTCTGTTGGGAATGTCTGGTGGAACCCTCTGTCAGAGAGGTCTTCAACTCTCACCTCCGGGAGAGCTTTGACCAGATCCCAGGGAGGCTGGAGACATTGAGTCCGAATGGACCATGTTCTCCGCCTCCATTGTTGACACGGTCATTCGGAGCTGTGGCCGTCAGGTCTCCGGTGCCTGCTGCGGTGGTAATCCCCAAAACCGGTGGTGGACACCAGAGGTAAGGGATGCCATCAGGCTGAAGAAGGAGTCTTATCGAGCTTGGTTGGCTCATGGGTCTCCTGAGGCAGCTGACAGGTACCGGCAGGCCAAGCGCGCTGTGCGGGAGCAAAAACTCGAGTATGGGAAAAGTTCAGGGAGGCCATGGAAGAGGACTACCGGTCGACCTAGAAGAGATTCTGGCAAACCGTCCGGCTCCTCAGAAGCGGGAAGCAGTACCCTGCCAACACTGTTTACAGTGGTGGTGGGGAGCTGTTGACTTCAACTGGGGATATTGTTGGATGGTGGAAGGACCCAGAGGTTGACTCATTCATCACCCAAGCTGAAGTCACTGAGGTAGTTCGGAAGCTCCTCAGTGGCAAGGCACCAGGGGTGGATGAGATCCATCCTGAGTACCTCAAGTCTCTGGATGTTGTAGGGCTATCTTGGTTGACACGCATCTGCAACATCGCGTGGCAGTTGGGGACAGTGCCTCTGGACTGGCAGACTGGGTTGATGGTCCCTCTATTCAAGAAGGGGGACCAAAGGATGTGCTCCAACTATAGTAGAGGGAGAGGGAAGTCTGGGCATCCCTGCTCAGACTGCTGCCCCTACGACCTGGCCCCAGATGAGCGGAAGACAATGGATCAATGGATGGGTTAATGTAACCAATAGTTGAGTTGATTTCTTTTAAAATTACATAATGTATGTTAGTTATGTAACACAACATAATGTAATGTGACATACTTAAGTTATGTAACAATATATGTACATTACCTAACTTCCTAACAAGTCAGCGTTGACCACTGGTTTCATATGGGACACAAACACCAGCCTCTTGGGTCAAAATCACTACACGGGTTTGCCTCCAAAATTAACGCCAAAGTGGCACCTGCAGCATCGTTTTAAGTATATAGGAACCCTGATCAAGCTGCTGATTAAGACGTTTGGGGAGTTAGAACAGTGTGACATAACAGTGTGGAAGCAAATCACTGATAAATAGCCTCTTCAACACTTGAAAAGATTTTGTGCTTGTGCAAAATGTATACATCATTGAATGGTAATAACATGTTAAAATTATACTCGACACACGCTCTTTATTTTTGGTAATAAACGTGAACTTGAAACTGTCGAGCCGGTGCATAAGTAGTGAACCACTGTGAAATACAGTGCTGTGTCTGGAACATACTGAGTATATGGACGGACAATATAAAGTGTTTAGAACATTTATATTTTCACACCCTCTGAACAAACATCGGTTTGAGCATTAGAACAAGAAGCCATTTTTACTGCAGCTTTTGGTCTCTTTTTACAGTCATGCTTCAAGGCTGTGAAACCGCAAAGAACACCACAGGAGAGAATAACAGAGACTGCTGCCTTTACTCGAAAACTTAATCAAATTACTTAAGTATTCTTCTCTCCTACTGCCCTCCCCTCCTCCTCCCACATTGATCTGCCTCTCCACCACGCCCCCTTGGGAAAGATGGCGGGGGAGTGTAGATTATAGCTTATCCCTGCTCTGCTCGACTCTGCAATGCCTCGCTCTGACGGCAAAGCCCTTTCACCTACATTCACTGAGAGTCTGCTTGCCTGGCCACACATAGACACACACACACATACACACACTCACACACACATAGTCTGCCTGCCTGGTCTTGTCATGTAGGGTGCAGCAGTGCTCTGCAGTCTAATATGGCTCCCTACAGGACAGAAGTATTTACCATCTGTCTGCATTTACATTCTCCATGTTCCTATTTTTTCTCCTTTACCTTTGTCTTCCGCTCCCTCCTTCAGCTCTCCCTCCTTCTAACACAGGTACAAGAACAGTAAAAGAAAGTAAAGGAGCAGAGAGAGATGGAGGAGTGACAAGAGAGGAGCTGCAAAGAGCTGTGTGCTTGAATTGTCTGTTGCATAAGAAAACTGTGATTATTTAACTTAATGTTACTAATGCACTATCTAGGGTTATACATATGTATGGAGCCAAAATTTATAATGATTTTTAGAGGAACTGAACTATTTTGAAATATACAAAAATTTTAATCAATTTGATCATTACAAAAAAAGTTGAAATCAGTCCCTCCAGGATTTTGCAGGGCTTTTTGGGATTGTTACAGCCTAAAATGTTTGATTTCACTGCCACTTTTCTAGACAATTGCAATATTTCTAGGCATTTCTTGTAATAAAATTGCGGGACCAAGTGAAAATTGTGATGCAATGCAATGATGATTAGATGAATGAAATTTTCAGAAAAGTTGCAGAATTTGGACAAAATTGCAAGGTTGCAGAGATTTCACAGGGACTGGTTGAATTTGCATGAACTGTTGCAATTGCAACATTGCAACTTCCTGGAGGGACTGCTTGTATATCTATACTGTAATATATACTATTACAATTTTAACTCAACAGTAGGCCGTAATGGTTACAAACTTTCCCCCTAGATTGGCTCAACAGCACGGTATGCTTTATTGTTTTGTTTGTTTTACAAAATGACTTCCATTAATGATAAATTTGTCGATTTGATGCAATCATGCCTGATGCAAAGTTTTATTCTGTTGTTCTCATCTGATTGTCCACTGGGCAACTTTACGGTGGCAGGCTAGCTGCTGGGTGCTAGTCATAATTACACAATGTTGCAAATTAATTTTTGCAGTTTCACCATTTCTTTTTCACACATAGCTATACTATAACCTTCAAGGCATGTCAAGTAAATTTTCATACAACACAAAGACACCTGCACTCTAGGGTTGGGCGACTGGAGGAATACACTGTCTATCAACGATGGGCTGAATACATTGCAGATTGCGTTTTTTGACCAATTTTTAGGGCGATATTTGTCATTTTATTCCCAACAACAGAAAAAAAACCCACAAGAGTGATTTCCTGTTGCTGGAACTCGCAAAGATGACTACAGACACGGATTCTACATTTGTGAGATGGACATACTCCCATTATTTTCAGTTCATCAGAGAAAAGGACAAGAGCATAGTAGTCAAGTGCAATCTCTGTGCGACACAGAGGGAACTCTCTACTTCAAAAAAATAGCACTAGTAACCTGGACCGGTGCCACACTAACACTAAGCTAAGTGAGAAAGATGCACCTTTGAGAAAGACAACCGAGGACGAGCATACAGGAAAGACAAAGCAACAAAAGTTAAATTTCTCTGCCATGCTTCTTGAAGCCAGAGAAGTGAGGAGACTGCTGGCAAAGTATATTGTGGAAGATTTGCAGTCCCTATCAACAGTAGATTCGCCGGCATTCAGAAAGCTTGTCAACAAAATCCCTGTGAACACCAGCAATGACAAGGTAAGCTAATGTTGTCACAGAGAGTGGGCCATGCGGCCATCTACTGTGTTATTATTACAAACAGCAACCTAAACTGCGAGTCCACATGCTGTTCAAGAGAACATCACTCCAGCCTGTGGTAGTAGCCACACTAGCTGCATAACATGCTAAGGCTGAGTTCAACAGATTAACTTACAAAATAAACACTGAAACAGCATGAAACATGACATAACATGACATAAGTTGTTCAGTTATGCCCAAACAAACATTTGTAAGAATAGTTGAATGTGGGTTTTGTTTCAATGAGAGTTGCAGATATTCTAAACAGTAATAATACATTATTAATAATTAAAGGGATAGTTCACCCAAAACTGAAAATTCAGTCATTATCTTCTCACCCTATTGTCGATTGAAGGTCAGTTTTATTCTGTTAGTCTGCAAAACACTGTCAGGAAAACGGCATTGCATAATCTCCCAAACAAAGGACGTGAATGGTGACCAGTTTTCAAAAGTAAAAAAACAACTGGGGTGAAAAAAAACAGCAACATAAAATGCCTCCATACTGCTCGTCTGGCATAATCCAAGTCTCCTAAAGACCCAGCATGCCAAGTTGGTGAAAAAAAAAATATTTACACCATGTTTTTAGCCTGAATCTTCACTCTAGATCCTTAGCTTGGAGCCACATTCATGTACACATGCACATTGCCTGAACTGTGTGTGTGTGGTGTGACGGTGTGCAAACAGCATGTCGGGTGTTTAGCAGACTTGGATTATCCCAGACAAGCAATATTGAGGCAGATTTTTGATGTTGCTGTTGTTGTTATTGTTTTTTACATTTGAAAACTGGTCACCATTCACTTCCATCGTTTGGAAGATTCTGCAACACTGTTTTCCTTTGAAACTCCAGCAGACTAACAAAATAAAGCCAACCCTCAAACAGCATGAGAGTGAGTGGATAATGACTGGATTTTCATTTTGGGGTGAACTATCCCTTTACCACCCCTATCTAATCAAGCCATAAATTTGACCTGCATCCAGCAGTTTTTCTAACTTTATGAAAAAGACAATCCAAAAAGACAGTCCAACTGGCCAGGTGTATGGAGGGAAGAAAATCTTTTTCACAAATCTACTGTCCATTTGTCAAACACAATCAATACATTTGCAAAGACTGTCTAACCTGGCTTTTTACCCCACCTTTGATTGTGGCCACTCAGAATGCCATACAAGTAGTTTTGCTGGTGTAATTTTGTTGTTTGAGGTTCAGTATTCTGAAATATTGCTCCTACTTCCGCTTGGCAAAAGATCTGAGGATATGAACCTTATCCAAACTCACCTCCCCTTAATCTTTGTACTTTAAAGCTGCTCTGTTCAATACTTTCATTTAACAGTGTATTGACTATGTTTAATTTGAGAGGGTCTCTCATTCTGACAAGTGTACAGAAAATGATCACCCGATGCTGCAATTCCCCTCAGGTTTACAAAGCTTTTCAATGTCTTAGTAAAGTTACAGGTCATAAAACCTAATCATAAACTGTGTATTTACCAGAACCAAATGTACTAAAACGGAGTTAAAAGAAGTCCAAGTATTGGACTTTTTCATGTTGACAAAAAAATGCTAATGTCTCTCTGTCTCTGATGGATGTGCGTATGACAGTTTAGGGTCACATTAAACTTCCAGGTGATAATATCTGTTGTGATGACCGAGTGACCAAAAACCATATTAAAAGTTGGGTGACAAAAAATCCCAAATATGCTCTCTGTCTCAAAAGACTTGTGGGCAAGTATGTTACAGTGGCCATGAAACTCACAAAAAATATGTCTCACTTTCTAGGGCTGTCTTGTTCTGGGCTACTGTAGAAATATGGCGATGCGACATGGTGGACTCCATGGGAGAGGCCCTCTGTAGATATAAATAGCTGATTCTAAGGTAATCAGACCACAACAATTCTTATTTTCAAGTGGTAATACACTAATAAAAACATTACAACATTATATTCCAGTCCTGTCATATTCTACCGATACTCCCAGTCTTACACTCTGGACCTGTAATAGATCAGCACTGGTAGTTTTGTCAAACAGACTCTGCAAACAGTATGGCCCCAGGTCTGCCATATTCATTGAATTAAAATAAGCAACCATGTAAATTGTGGGAGATGTTACCTGTGGTGGCACAGCTTGTCAGGTTTCATGTCCTCTACATAATAACCACATAGGTGCAATTTGGAATAAATATCATGTTTTCTCTCTCTTGTCCAGCAGGGGAGCTGATTGTTAGCTCTGTCTTCATTAGGCTGCCTCAAGATTGGCTGGGACAGAAATTAGAGCGTGCTGATTTGGCCATCCTTCATATCGCTTTCTCTCTACCACACACACACACACACACACACACACACACACACACACACACACACACACACACACAATATTTCTCCTGTCAGCATCTCAGAATGTGACTGCCTGTAATAGCTTCCAACTCATATCTGTTAACACTCTCGATGCAAATTGGCATCTTATCAATATACTAATGAGACCACATTGCACAAATTGAAGACTATAAAAGGAAAGATCACATTTCCAAGTACCCAATTATTCATGCACACAAATACATTTTAGTCTTGAAAGTAGTAGCAATAATAGAAATACCAGTTGCAATAGAAGGAAAATATAATAGAGATGGTAGATTTAATCAGTATTATTAATTTGTAAATCCCACAGCATGAATGTGTCCAAAAGTAAGATACCTGAGTGCACCGGTGTTTATGAAGAGGACTGGCTTCAGTACAGATCCACCTTATTAAGTCCAAAGCCCCATTTCAACCACCTCCAGGCTTTGTGTGAAAACCTGCTGACACACTGGATCATCACATTTGGTGGTGTGTTTCAGCCATGACGATTTGAACAGCAATATTGTGGCTGTTTAAAAATGTACATCAGCGAAGGAAATGCAATATACAAAAACACTAAACGGAATAATTGATATAATGATTCAGACATACAATGGGACACGGTTCAAAATAATTTCTACTCTGTACCAAAATTTAAGAGATTGCAAACCTTCCTCAACTATGTACATCAAGGCAAAATGGGAGAGAGAGCTAAACATTGAAATTACAAGGGATGAATGGCTCAACATGTGTGAAACACAACATACTACTACAAGTTCAAAGACATGGAGGGAGTTTGGGTGGAAAAACCTGACCCGCTATTTCATCACACCTACAATAAAGAGCAAACAAAGTGGTTCACAACAAGCATGTTGGAGGATGTGTGGGAATAGAGAGGCAAACCATGCACACATTTTTTGGGAGTGCCATAAATTAAATTTATTTTGGAAAAATGTAAGCGATGTAATTAAAGACATTTTGGGATATCCAATACCAAGGGAATGCAAAGTTATATACCTGTGTAATATAAATAACTATGTCATTGATAATGATAGGTATTTAACCAGGATATTGTTGGTAACAAGTAAGAAGGCAATAACAAGAAATTGGTGTAAAGCAGACCCTCCTACCATAGAACATTGGTTAGAAATTGTGAGAGAGATTTATAATATGGAAAAAATGACCTATTTGCTTAGATTGAGAGAAAATGTGTTTATGTGCAAATGGAGGAAATGGATGGTCTACGACAAAAAAGGAAAATGAGCATGGACCTATTGATATTTAAACCTCAAGATAATGAACTTGTGTATGCCCTTTTTTAGACTACAGACACCTATAACCATGACTGTTGTGTTTTTACTTTTGTTTATTGTGTTTTTTATTTTCTTATATGTGTGATTTTTTTTTTTTCTTCCTATTTGTGAAAAAAGTCAGAAGTTGACATTCTCAATTTCTGGGGTTGACTGTTCTAACAAAAAACCAATAAACATTAAAGTTTCAAAAAAAAAATGTACATCAGCAACTTTATGTCCAGCATTTTTACTGTCCCTCCAGGATTTTGCAGGCTGTTTTTGTGATTCTTGCAGCCTAAAATGCCTGATTTGTTGCACTGTTTTTAGGTGTTTTTTGCAAAGAAATTGAAGGAGCAAATAAAAACTGCAAAAATGAAGTTGTGATTTTTTAAATTTATTTCTTCTTCTTTTGTAGAATTCATTAAAAATAAAGGCAACTTGTTTCAGGGAGAATGAAACCACACTCTATTCTGAGGTCTCAATATTACAAAAACTCAAAACATACTTCAAATGTAAATTAAGTTCACTTGGTGGTGAGGGGTCACAAAGAAACAAAATCTTTTTGAGCACACACTCAAAACCATAACAAAATATAAGTGTACAGAATGTCAATAACAGTGACAAACCTCTTCAGTACTCATGACAAAATAAAAAGAATAAAAATACAACAAATTAGTAAATAAAACATTGAGTCAGCTCACTGAGACGTACATATATCATATCAGTGTGAGGGACTGCTATGATTGTTGGAGCTCACAGGAAGCTACAATGAGTATTCAAATTTGCATTAGAGTTGCGGCGATTAGACAAAATTGCAAGGTCGTGCAGAATTTTCAGGGATTGGCTGAATTTGTATTCATTGTCTTTGCAACTTCCTAGAGGGACTGATTCGTGGCCTACTCATTAAAACAACAAAAACAAAACAAACATATAATTCATACAAAACTGGTAAAAGGCCATAAATTCTTGTGCAATCACACGACCTAGCTAAGCTACTAAATCACTGCAAATGAGAGAAGCCCCAAATAATTCAAGGCAATATCTGTAGGGGATCCAGCTTCGTGTCTTTATCAATGGTAGGGTCCATGGCCTAAAAAAATTTGAAGATCCCTGACCTAATGAATCCATTGGTGCCAAAACGGGTTGCTGTGCCAGGTTGTTGTGAAGGGGGCCACAAAGTAATTTTAGCCAGGGAAAACTGGCATGGCCATTCTCAAAGGGGTCCCTCACCTTCTCACCTCAAGCTATCTGAATGACGGTTCTATGGGTGCCCAAGAGTCTCCTCTCTACAGACATGCTCACCTTATGCTAACTGACCCCTAAGCCCCACCCTCCTTAATTACTATTTCTAAGCCTGCCAAACTTTACATTCTGGCACAGAAATAACGATTGCAGATTTAACATCAAAATTGGGAATAATTGTTGAAACGCAAGGTCTTTGAATCCTTAGAGAAGTAAACAAAATCAGCTTTGCATTTCTAGCTGATGACAGTGGATTTTGTCAGCTAAAATAATAAAACAAAGTGTAACTGGCTGATGTAAGCTATTGCTACTCAAACTCAAACAAGAACCCAGTGAAAATTTGTATGCAAAGTTACAACTCCATGCATGATATAACATTAATGCTAACAGACTGAGGCTAAAGCTAGCTTACATCCCAGCAAACATTGGTTGGTGAAATATAGCAGGTGTATCTACATGATAGATGACAGAAATACACTGATTAATGTGAGACAAGGAAGCACAGGGATTCAATTAGTGCAGCGGACCTTGAGACAGGTCACCCAGACAAACCACAATCGCAGAAAACAGCCGGGATAAGAGCTAAGCAAACTCAACTTAGACTTGAGAGAGTGAGCCAGACAGAGATGCATCGTCGTTGACCCACTTTGATTCTGTATCAGCCCACATCCTCCTCCTCAAAACCCCAAAGAACAAATGTAGATGCAGTGGGATCTAACAAGTTTGGCTGGAGGTAAAGTAACTGCAGCTTGTAAGCTAGTGTTAGTTAGCCACACATGCTAACATTCACAGCTTATGTTAGAGCAATGAAGACAGAATTTAATACACACACGTGTGCTCTTGTGTTTCAGGTCTTTTAGAGACTACAGAAAGATGCTACTGTCTAGACTCATGACACGCCGAATATCACTCTTCACAGAGCCTCCTGCACAGTTTCAACATGAACAGCAATAGAAGGCTTGACAGCTCTAGTTATGGTTGCTAAGCTATGATTGGACAGTTGCTGTTTGGAGGTAGGGTTTAGTGAAGGGTCAATTGCATGTAGTTGGAGGTAAAAACCATGCAATTTTTTGCATGCCGTATAAATGTATTATTTTTCCTTATTCAAAATATTTCTGCAAACTGATGTCCCTGAACAGTATTGCATAAATAGGGTATGACTGAAAAGCTCCTCTGGTTGTTGAATATTTAAGTGTGAACTGAAGAAGTGGACTGACTTAGAACCGTGCCACTAACATTGCCAAAATGCCTGCAGATTTATCCTGTTGGCTGCTCCTTAGATATTTTGGTTGGATCTCTGCTGTAATATTTAAAGTTAGGTGAACACTTGATGTTCACACTTATCGTACTACATAGATTACTCAACAGATGAGGAGCATCTCATTGGCTGACAGTCGACTAACAAGCTTAAAGCTCATGATGGAAAGGTTTGGCCACTTAGAGGGAAAATTTTGCACTTTTTATGTGGATGACTAATCAATGTTGATGGTAAATGTAGTCATTTGAGCTACTATATTGACAGAGAGAGCTATAAATTTATAACACAGCGTTATGCGTTTTACACACAAAAACAGATAAGTCCATTTTAAATGCTGTAACTGTCACTGCCCACTTATACTTCCATGCTGCTCAGCAATACATCCACCAGATGGCTCCACTCAGAAGTTACCCCTAAGACAAAGAAGAGTCAAAGTTTCTGGCAACAATGTACATGGTGACACTGGAGGAGGTTGTAATGATGTAATGTAATGATGTGCCTGTTGAGGCAAAACAGCTGGCATTGTAGGCAGCAGTGGTCTGTGCACACACCAAATAGGCTACATCGCAATGTCAACTACCTCCTCGTGTCCTGTGGCTGTGTCTCACTTGAATTGTTGATTACCTGTAAGCTTTACATACGATTTTGTCGATCCTCTGTAGGGGTCATTACATTTTAAACAGCAGAGCAAAAAAGTAGTAGCGCACAAGGAAATTAAGTAAGACATAAAATAAGAAAAGTTAAAGAATCCAAAATAAATAAAGCCTGTAGTTCTTCCTTGACAATAACAACATGTTCACTACATGTGTAATGTCAATGAAATACAAACCATTTATGTACTTGTGCAATATGTCCTTGATGCACAGATTCTATTTTATACATGGGCAATATGCCCCTGAAATAGAGACCTTATTTAATACATGTGCAATTTCTTTCAGCAAAAATACAGACACAATGAATGCAGTGCTGACAGAAAGCTCTGTCTGCATCCATATCCGTATCTAAGGTCCAGCATTTGTGAGCCTTAGGTGGCAAAAATACTCATACTCATCAGAGATTAGAAATCCAAGCTGAAGTAGCCTATAGTTCTTCCTTGACACCAACAGCATCAGGAGAACTCCACTTTCTCATTCAATATAATATAAATGATAAAATGTATTGCTTCAATTGACTATATTTATGATCAATAGTACTGGACCGATTAGACATCCACGTGCTGAATTTCCCCTTTGATGCACTTTTAAGATGAATTTTTAAGATGGTTAAAGCTGGCAAGCATGTAAAACGGTATGTAAGTGCATGTTGCTTTACTTGGCCAGTAAAACAGGTTCTAACTGTTTTTCTGCATTTGCTCTATCTCAGATGATTCTCTATGCACAACAGTTTCAATGTCAAATATTTTAAATGAAATGGTTTCAGCAAGTTCCAAAGGTTTAGTGGTGGTAAAACATGATCTATATATCAGTGCTGTTCATGCAACTATTTTTAGAATTACCCTTCAGAGGATTTAGTTAAAAGAAAAATAATCTGCACTGTAGATACTGTATACATGTTTTTCATCCTTTTGATTCTTCATGAAATAGCAGCCTCATTCACAGCAAAGGTTGCTATAGTGTTGCCAAGGAAACTCAGGATATGTCTGTCATTGGCTCAGCTGTATCCAGGCAGCCTATATTATCACAGACACACACATACACACTCACTGAAACATAATTACACTGTGCCTACACAAACATTGTGCGTATGCTCTGGGGGTGTAGTAAATTGACAAAATTCTCCGGTCAGTTCAGTTTGTTCAGCTGGAATCAAATATACATTTTTGACAGAATATGAAGTAAAAATGAACACACCTCCCTGTATTTTGATTTTCAATTCACAGTACAGATACAGTACAGTAGAGATGCATATGCTATCAAAGTAATATTTTGACTTTCAGAATAAAACTGTATTTTTGCCTGATTCACACTGGCTTCACAGGAACAAAGAAGTGACTGAGTGACAGATGATAGACCATTCATCTCATCATATTTTGATTAAGGCATGAGGTGCATAAAATTGCTGTGTATTGAAATGAGTCATTTCAAAAGCCTAATATGCATGAATGTACTGTACATAATGTGAATATGCATAATATGCATAAAGCAATAATAAATACGGTCTGAGTTTGTCACACCACAGAAACATGTGTTAATAACCACACAGCCAAATTTAAATGATTAAAAAATCACCAAGTATGTAAAATTAGATCTCAAAATTATGAAAAAATTAGCCGTTTTCTCTGCTCTGAAATGGTGGGAGTGTGTCTGTCTCAGTGTCAGAAACACTACTACCTAATGGACGCTCCATCTGGCAGCTTAACTGGACATGTACTGACATGTACACCAGAGCCAGAGAATGCTGACCTTTCAACTAACTGGAGAATTAATGCTCCTGGATGCAATTATTTTTCTTCAGTGTTGGGTTTTTGGAACAGAGGTGAGAAGTAACTGTCGGCTGATTTGGAGTGACAGTTGCTGAAGGTGTGTTTGAGACGGGTGGGTGGGGATGGGGGTGGCGGGTGTTGTTTGTGAATTGATTCAGGAGGCTTATTTATGTCCCTTTTCTATATACAGAGCTGGCCTGGCTCAACTCGGTTTGACTCAGCAGCCAGCAGCATGGGTTTGCATTGCTATTACAACAGGGCTACCCACTCAAAGGTGTATCTTTTACTCGGGAGGGTCGCCACAGGTTGGCCACAGTCAGCAAGATGTCACTGCTCATGTTGGCCCCACTACAGAGTAGGTCCATCTCAGGTTTGGCTTGACACGCTGAAAGTGATAATGGAAATGCAATTTGGCTTGGTGTGGACAAAAGTGCCAGTGGAAAAGGCCCAAGTGTTTCAGGTTGTTCACACTACATACTGGAGCAGTGCGTAACAGCACCACCACACTGCTGCACCTTGCACACTCTGTGAGGTCTACATAGGCTGCATTTTTGCTGAGGCAGCTGCTGAAAGCTTTATCTTTCTACATAGAGTTTGCAGAAGAGTTTGAAGAGAAGAAAATAGCTGTTTTCTGAGTGCAGTCAGTGATTGCCCCCTTGTTTAAACAGAATGAATAGAGAGAAAGAAAAAAACATAGCCCTGCTCCTGATTTTTTTTTTTTTTTTTTGTCACATCTGTGACATACTGCACCGATGTAGACAATAGAACTGTAGTGAGAGGTGTCCTGTTGTTGATGTCCGGTTACAATGCCGATGTCATTGTCAACAGATCATTTTTAATATGTATTATGTATTAGAGCAGTGCGCATCATGTGGGAAAAATGGGCAAGCCTCCAAATCTCTAGATGAAGCGTGGCTGCAACCCTGCCTAACACAGGGGAGGGCAACAGGTAATGCCACGCACACACACTGCACAAACATGTATTGTGAATCATCCGTTAGGGGAGCACTGCTCTTTTGTGTCACCAAGCCATATTTCAGGTCCACCCAAAAAACCCCGAACACAGAAATCGTGAAGAAACTCCACAATTCAGAGCTACATAGCTCTCAGTGTTTTCAGCAACTATTTTTTAACATGTATAATGTGTGTGGAAGAAAAAAGTTAAGACGACATGAAAAATACTCTTTTGACCCTTTTAGACCACATCCCCGGTCATGTTGTGTACCTATTTAACAAATGCCACAGAAAAAAAAGTGTGTTCTTATATCAAAATCCCATCATGTTTACTGACAGTTAAACAAAATATGATGTGTGCTCATGTAAACCTGAACCAAGCTACTTTGGCCAATAATGTTGTGACCCATCAACTAATCTTCAGCTATTAACAACTAGCGACAGTAAGCTGGATACACCCACTTTTAAACATTCAAATAGCATTCTGTCCTGTGTCACTCAGAAATACCTCACTCTCAGGAAGCTAGATGGTCTAAAAAAGTTGTTTCATCTGGACTTAGATAATTGAGACGATACAACATGAGTACAAGTACAAAGTGTTTCGGTGAATCAGTCCTCATCTTCACTTTGACGAATGGAGAGCCTGCTGATCCCAACTGTAAATAAAGCAGCACTCCTGCTCTGTGGAGGTGCTTACATAAAAGTGCATGGGTGCCATTTATTGTGTATCCTGTTGTTAGATTGACATCAGTAGTAGTTTAGCAGTTTAGATTAGAACAAATCTGTGATGTGAAGCAGTCAACAGTGAGTGGTTTCCTGTAGCACTTCAGTGTTTCCCCTAGCTTTTTTGCTTTGGCAGGGCTGGGCGGGGTGGGGGGGGTGGGGGAGTTGTTGGGGGGAGTTGATGGTGGTGGTGCCTCGGCTGGAATGAGTGTGGACCCTCTTGCCAAAGGACCCCATTACCGCGCACTCTCTCTCCTGTTAAAAGTCATTGTAGCTCACCCATTATTCTGATCGCTTCGTTTTTCTCTCTTTCCTTAAAATCAATTTAAAGAGTAATCCAGCCTGATCAAATGTAAATGCATTAAAAGGAATATTATGACAGTTTTCTTAATGAATTGATATACTGATCTACATGATCCATAGTGAAAACATAGATAAGGAGATATCCTGTGCCATTTAAAATAAATATAAACTGCAGACTGAAACTGTTCAAAAGATTTTAAAAGTGTCATAATCAACTGGAAGTGATTGTCGCCATCCACAGTATGATTTTGTTAAAGTGAGATTATCAGTTGGAAACAGTGTTAACTTTTGTAATTAAAAGGCCCAACCAAAGTTACCATGGCCAACCCGAAATTAAAATCCTGGCGCTGTGTCTGCCAACCATCCATCCATCCATCCATCCATCTATCATCCATCCATCCATCCATTCATCCATCCATCCATCTTCATTAATCAATTCACTCACCAAGTTCACTCTTGTACAGCCATGTGGAGTATCTACAGTCTGACAGCCATGTTGGATCAAAGCCAGACTGACGGTGGTGACCCGTCTGCAGCTTTTTACTGCGTGCTTCGGTTGGAGCGCTGAACAGGTGTGTTTGGGTCTAGTCGTGGCGACGTTAACAGGGGCAGGAGATTAACAAGCGCTGTGGTCAGGGCTGGGAGAGATGCTCTCATTTTAGCTAACACTGGCCGCAGTCCACCGGTTCGTTTAAAAAACACCGATATTTTGTGAAGAGTTGGGGAACCTCCGGTCGTCCATTTACAATTTTTGTTTGTTTGTTGGTGTTTTTTTACCTTAATGGTCTAAAACTCTCTCTCCTCCGCTCTCTGAGTGTGGGTGGGTGTGTCTGCACCGGTGCATCGGTGTGTGCTGTGAGAGAGGAGCAAGGTGGGGGAGACCCGCCCGTCACAGAGGAGAGGAGAAATGCATTGTAATGAATGTAATGAAATGATAGCAACGCATCTGACTCTGAAATTGCACAAATTAGAGTTAGCTTTTTTATTTGATAAAAAGAACACATGTTATAGGCCCTTTTAAAATATAAATTAAATAATGGAATTTAAAAAAAAATCTACAAGTTGAATTTCTGCGTGGGCGTCCCATTGGCAGGGCGGGGCGCCCTGCCAAATACACTATAGGGGAAACACTGCACTTTATGCAGGAAATTAGGATGTTGGAATGGTCACTGGTGGAATATTCTCATAAAGCAATTTCTACAGCAAATATAAAAGCATCTACTGGAACCAAATCTCAACATGGACCACCTTCACTACCAACAACCATGGATGTATTGAGGTGAACCAGACACAGCCTTGGAGGTAGTCCTCTATGAATTCCCGCAAAGGCTGCTCAGTGTCACATGAAGCCGACTTCAGGGTATAAAATATTGCTGTCTATAGTGCAAGCACACCGAAGACTTATGCCGGCTGAGCCAGCTAACTTCAGCTTTTGATCTCCATGACTCTTCTAGGCTTTCCAAGTGTTACTGGACCGAATGGTCACGAGTCATTCAGTGGGGATTGTGATGCTCAAAAAAAAAAAAAAAATCTCTCAATTGATTTACAGCTTCTTTCACAATGTAAGTTTATGAGAAAAAAAGTCTTTTTGTGCCACCATACATCACATGACATTCTCATTACACATTTAGCCACTATGTTAAATTGGCTTCAAAGCCCAGTGCTCCTCCTGGGGGCTTTCCAGCAACCATAAAGAAGATGTTTAGTTCAATGATATCAACTTGCAGCATTTCTAGGTGAAACTCAACCAAGTAGCCTATTTGGATTCTTTGTCTTTTGTCTTTATTAGGATCCCCATTAGCACCAGCATAAGCATTGGCTATTCTGCCTGGGGCCACACACATACACACATTGACACTTATAGACACCACAACCACATAAACAAAACAAACATAAAAGCTCATCTCTTAAATTTACAATAAAATAAAATAAATATGTAAGATAAGGTAGAGAGACAAATTGTAATTCAGTACAACATACATTAAATCATGAACAGAATTATAAATCCATCATTATTAATCCAGAAATCATAGCACATACATTCATAATTCTTCATAATAAACATGTAATCAGAATGACCTTAAATGATATTTATCCATCCTGTGCCTCAACACATTGAAATCCAAGAGCTAGGGTACAAAAACATCTCATATTCTCTGCTTTCACCAGGTTTACATTTTGTTTCTTACACCATTTACCTCATCTATGTTTCCTTAAATAACTGTAAATATTGTTTTAACAAAATTTTAAACTGAACTTTAGTATCCTCTTGAACAATCTTTCTGTTACATATTGTGTTTGACAACTGTGTCGAGCCAACTGAGAGAATAACCTTTCATATATTATCTTTGGTGATCATGTCAACAAAACATTCCTAACAAAATTTAACAAAACATAAGTGGATCTCTGACTAATAGTTAATCAACCCAGACTGTCATGCATATCTATTACATTAGTTCTATAAGAACACTGTAAAGCACAACGTGCTGCTTTATCCTGAGCTACTTGTAATTTTCTTAACTCCTTAATTGTGGCACTAGACCAAATCACAAAACAATAATCAAGCTGTGACAGAACTAAAACATTCAAAACTTGTTTCATGACGTCTGATGGCATACCTTTAATATTCTCCTTACGACTGACACACCTCTACCCATCTTACTCACAATGTAATCAATTTGTTTTGACCATGTTAATTAATGATCTAAAATAATACCCAGAAGTTTTATCTCTTGTACTTATTCAATCGGTATATTATTTCATTTCAGCACTAGTTCAGCTTTTGAGTGACACCTAGGTCCTATTATAATAGACTTTGTTTTACCAACATTAAGTACCAGTTTATTGCTTGTCACCCATTTGACCACTGATGTCAATTCCATATCTAAGACAGTATTCAGGTCTCTTATTGATGGTGCAGCCCCATATATTGTAGAGTCATCTGCATACATTACCATATGAGCCTCTTTCAAAGCTAGTGGCAAATCATTGACAAAAACAGAAAACAATAACGGCCCTAAACAGCTAACTTGAGGTACTCCACAAGTAACCTCTCTAACCCTTGAAAAACTGCCATTAAAAAATACTGTCTGCCTCCTATTTGTCAAGTAACTCTCCATCCATCTTAATGCAGTTAAAGTAAAGCCATAATGTTTTAACTTATCTAACAACAAAGCATGATCTATCACATCAAAGGCTGAACTAAAATCAAGTTACACTCAACCTACTAAATTCTTCTTATCTTGCTCACTTTGCCAGTCATCAACCATCTGTGTCAGAGCTGTGCAAGTGGAATGACCAGGCCTATAAGCATGTTGATCATCTGAGTTTAAGTGATTTACATCAAAATAAGTTTGCATTTGTTCAAAAATAATTCTCTCCATAAGCTTTCCTAAAGCTGGTAACAGACTAATAGGGCAACTGTTTGCACCAGAAAATGGTCCAGCTGGATTCTTTGAAAGTGTAATAATTTTTGCTGTCTTCCATGCCTGTGGGCAAATGCATTTTTCAATACTCAAATTAATAATATGACAGACAGGAACAGCAATTAAATTAGCAACAATTTAAGAAATTTAACATCTAAATTATCTACATCTGGTGGCCTGTCCTTGCATTTTTTAAGCAAACACTCAACATCAGTAACTAACTTTTTCCATTTTAAATTTACATTTCTTATCCTTCATTATTAAATCACTAATTAGTGTTGTGGAGGTATAGTTACCTATTTGCTGCATATTTCTCCTCAAATTATTTATCTTATCACAAAAATAATCACTCAAATAATTAGCAATTTGTACTGGTTTTGTTAAAAAATTCCCCTCTACTTCAACATAAGCAGGGCAGGATCTGGGCATCCGTCCCATCATGCCATTTATTTAACTCCACAACCTTTTCTTATCATTCTTTACATCTTTAATTTTACATTTGTAATACAATTGCTTCTTCTTTTTATTTAATGCTGTTACGTAATTCCATAACTGCCTATAAATTTGCCAGTCAGACTCATAATTTGATGTAATGGCTACATTCTTTGCCTCATCTCCTTGATTCATATGTTCTCTCAATTCCTTGTCTATCCAAGGTGATCTCAAATACCTGACTGTCTGCTTTCTAAGTGGTGCATGTTTTTCAATCACTTGCATAAACAACACATTAAAGACATCAAGAGCATCATTAGGGTCATCTTTCTCTAACACACAATCCCAACATATACTATTGACGTCTTCTCTAAATGACTCTTCACAAAAAGTTTTCATTGATCTTCCTACTACTACTCTAGGTCCTGCCTTTGGAACCTTTGTCTTCCTTGCAAGCACTACTAAATTATGATCACTACAGCCTACTGGGACTGATACTGCCTTTCAGCATAAATGGCTAACATTTGTAAATATATGATCAATACATGTTGCACTTTTAGACCCATCTTTCTTTATGCTCACTCTTGTCGGTTTGTCCACCATTTGCACCAGGTTACATGCATTAGTTATTACCTCCAGCTTCCCTCTGAGTGCACAATTCAACATATTCCAGTCAATATTTAAATCACCTAGAAAATAAATCTCATTATCAAGATCACACACTTTATCTAACATTTCACACAATTTATCTGAATAAATTAATTTTGCATTTGGGGGTCTGTAGCGGCATCCCACCAGCATAGGTTTCAAATATGGTAAATTAATTTGCGTCCAAAGGACTTCAATGTCAACAGGCATCAAGTCATGTCTTATTTTTACTGGTATTTGATGTTGAATAAATTCTACTACACCACCCCCATATGCATTCCTGTCTCTCCTATATATACTATACCCCTGAATATCAAATTCAGAGTCATTAAATGTGTTATCTAAGTGAGTTTCTGATACTGCTAACAAGTGAATACCACATGATAATATATTTTTTATCTTATTCAGTTTATTTCGTAGACTGCAAATATTTATATGTGCAAATTTTAACCCTTTTCTTGGCAACTGTGTCAAGATCAAGATGGTCTTTTAAATTTTATCTTGTTTTCCCTTCCTTTCAATTTGAGAGCCAAAAACAACACCACATTTAACCCATTCAACACACACACAGTCACATACACAACCACACGGTCAAACACCGACAATCTACCATCCATACGTCCTACTCAAACTATACTTAATAAGTAGAGCATGCTAACAGCTCCCACACATAATTGAAAAAAATAATCACTATTAAACTAAATTCAGGTCACTTTTCCCTCAGGCCATATCTCCAATTACGGTAATCCAATTTGTTCTCTAGGAGTAATAAACACTGGAAATGCAAAACAACAAATTAAATTTAAAAAAAAAATGGCTAAGAGAAATTCATTTAACTAATATTACAATTGATAAACACATAACAATAAATGACTTAAACAATTCAAAATACCAATAACATTTTGCCTCAAAATACATAAATAACTTAAATAATAATTAAACTAAACACTTAATTCCAAAACAATTACCATTGCTGTACAGTCCATTTCTTCCTCCTTCTCGGCGTTATCACACCATCAGATCACATCAGACCTCATTCAGTCATTTACGTCCGTTCCAGCTTGTGCTGCAGAACCGATTACTTCTTTATAGAAAGTCTCAGCCTCATTGCAGTCTTTAAATAGTCTCGTCTGTCCGTTGTAGGTAACTATAAGCGTGGCTGGAAACAATAGTCCATGTCTCACCTCAGCCTTGCACAGCTTCATCCTTAAGTCACTGAATTGGGCTCTCCTCCTCAATATTTCAGGTGTTATATCAGGAAATATCTTTACTTGAGTATCTTGAAATATCACTTCTCTCTTACTTCTTGCCAATCTCAAAATTGCCTCTTTCGTCTGATATCTCTGCATTTTTACAATCATTGGTCTGGGTTTCGAGCTGTGAACCGGACCGATTCTGTGTGCAATCTCCACAACAGGTTCACAAGTGTGCTCCCCATGGAACACCTCCTTGAAAAAGTTTGTCATCAAGGCGGTGGGGTCACCCTTCTCAATATCACTTTTCAGTCCAAACACATGCAGATTTGACTTTCTGCTGTGTAGTTCCAGCTTCTCTCTCTCTCTCTCTCTCTCTTTTGTCTTTAAGCTCATTGTTTTCCTTAATTAGATTTTCATGTGCTGCTTCCAACGTAACCACACGATCATCTACACCGACCAGCCCTTCTTCCATCTCCCCAAGCTTCTGACCACACCTGTCGAGTTCCACCTTTAAAGCATCAAGCTGCGGCTGGATTCTGTTGAAAGTGGCCCCAATTTCTTCTCTTATTATGGAGCGTATTAGAGTTGATAGCTCCGCATGGCTCACCTGCGATGACCCGCTTTCCATAGCACTCCCCTCCTCTGCTTGTCTCCTTTGTTCCTCTTCACCTTCTGATGGACTGTTACGCTGATTTAATGACATCTTGAAATGTTTCTTAACTTTCTTTGGCGGCATTTCGTTCACCATATGATAGATTAGTTGCTTGAAGACTGAAACACTTAAATCATTACATATTAACCTGAATTTTCATTCAAAAGTTTGGAGTGGGAGCAGCACACTCTCTGAGTTTACGCTCCTCTTCTGCGCATGCTCACTAGTGATGAACTGAATTTTCCGTATCATGCATCACAGAAATACTGTACATTTGTTAAGTTGTGACTAACTTCAAGACCAAGCAAGTATCCAACTCCTTCTCCCTCCCAACTCATCAAATGCAGCAGCCCTTATGTTTCAACCCTTGTAGGTACCCCTCTAGCTTAGTTTTGCACATAAAGGGCTCTGTGGTCAAGTTAACAATAATAAAAATGGATAGAGTAGACAATTAAAGACATAAAAACTATTTAGTTAGATTTAGGATTTTGGTTTAAAAAAAAGTACATAAATTACATATTAAGTTGAAGTGTATAATGTAATATGCATGATGTGATGCAGCTTTTACAACATTTACAACTTCAAGTAAGTTAAAAAAAAAAAAAAAAGTCAGTATTGACCTTTTTAACCCCTCTTTGCTGTGTTTTGGTCTTCCAACATAAAGGTAGAAAAGCTGTGTTTGTTTCTGTAAATAAGTTGCATTATGTAAGGTACATTATGTAATTTATGTACATTATGAATGTAACATACAGCACATACTTTACATAAATAGAAGTTGAGAAGGAGACCAGGGGTTGTGTCCTCTGTGAAATCGAGATTCAATGTTGACTTCTTCTCATGTATGTTACATTTGTAATGTATGTAACTTATGTTTATACTTCTGTTTGACCCATCCATCCACCCCACTTCCTTCAGACTTTCTTACTCTTTATACAACATAACCTGACTTCAACGGCACATCAAAATGTAATGCGAGAGGGTTGCCTCCAGAAATGACACCACAGGGGTATCTACAGCATCATAGTTTGAAGAATAGACTGACCAAGCTGCTGTATTTGACATGTATTTGACATATCAGAACAGGCTGCAACTGTCACTATACTTAATAAATGTTTGAAGGACTACTAGTAGTTTGGAGTACTTTGAAATACTATATTCACATATACATGCAAATAAAACAAAGTCATTTCAACAGAAAAGAAAGTAAAATTGGTTGACATTAAGGTTGAGATGAAAATCATGTCTACAGGCAAAATATAGACAAAAGTCACAGGTTGAGGCCAAGATAATACTTTTAAATCAGATGACTTCATGGCTGCCATCAACTGCAAGGTATGGTGTGTGTCCCAGGTTATTATTCCAAAAGTTAACCACAAAAGAATTATGATCCCAGCGCCTGAAATACCTGACCATCTCTCCTGCTTCAAACATTCACTGGGTGAATGAGTAAGCAGTTCATCTGATACACTGTCATTGATTCACCTCACTGTGCTGTTTTGTCTTTTGGACCATTTAGCAGCTTTATGAAATACTTTCTGCTTTATTTGCTCTTACATCGACTGTAAACTGTTGTAGATGACATCATTGTGTAGCAGACTGAAATAACACCATTACACCATTAAGCCATGACTAGAGAGTGTGCTTACTCTTTAGAGCAAAGGCAGGAGGAGGATGTTAAAAGAAAACACTGGTTGATCCTGGGAGAGATGATATGACATTTATCTTTCTGTCTGGAGCAAAGGCTGAAAAAACTGAAAACAGAAAGAGAAGAGATGTCCTGCTGTCCAACTTTTTCTTTCTTCACTCAAATGTGTACATACCAGAAAACACTGAATTACAATTCTTGTGCCCTTTCTGTTGAATGTCCCATATCTCACTGATTTTTTAACCTTCCTTCATTTAAAACCTTAATTTCTTGGCAGCTGCCAAGGATGAATTTTTCCAGAGTTTGGCAGTCATTTCGAGTTCACAATATCATACCAATACTGTAGGACTAATCAAGGTAACGCTTTTTTCTGTTGGCCACAACTTCAACTACATTGTTTTGCTCAAGGGCTCATCTGCTCATCTCTTGATATTGTTACTCATTGAAAGATCTAATGAAAGAATGCAATTGTTGATGTTTGATTTTTAATTCTCCTCTCATTGGCACATACACATATCTTGAATCTTTTCTTTAAAGGTATGGAGTGTAAGCTTTACAGGCATCTATTGTCAGAAGATGCAAAAATTGAATATAATATTCATAAGTATGTTTTCATCAGTGTATATATTCTGAAAGTAAGAACTGTTGTGTTTCATTAGCTTAGAATGATACAGAGGATGTGAGTCATCTTCCATGGAGGCCAGCATGTTTCTATAGTAGCCTAGAATGGACAAACCAAACACTGGTTCTAAAGAGGGGCTTTTTAATTTTTTGCGGGTTTCCCAGCCACCATAGTTTGTACACACTTGGATGGGGAGAGTGACCTGCTGCTACATGCCACTAAATTCTACACACTGGTAGAAAAAAAATAATTCATTAGAGAAAAAGCAAACACTGTTTCTTCTGCCGAGTTGCCCACCTCAATCTATTTCCTAGATAATCTACAGACAATTATCTTGCCTTATTTCTGCCTGTTGAACTGTTTTCTGTCTGAGTGTGCAGCTTCTGTCAGGATTTGAAATGGTAGTGTACCCTTACTCAACTTGTAGGTGATAATACCCAGTCTTGCTATTGGTTTCACATTATTCCACTGGTCCACAGATGTGCTGTACCAAGAAACTTAATAGCAGTAGCAAGAAGCAATACACCAGCAACAGCTGACAAGAAGACTGCAATATGTTAAAAATGCATTCTTAAAAATACTAAAAAGAGAAGGAAGAGGAAGAAAAATGCATTCAACATTTTTGTTGGACCTTAAGGATGCACACAATGCATTAAGTCAAAAGTATCTGGTTTCAGTCTCCCAAATGTTAATATTTTGTGGTTTCTTTATTCCTCTGTGGCTGTTAAACTGAATATCTTTGGGCTGTGGGCAAAACAAGATGATTGAGGGCATGACTTGGAAAACAATGATTTTCTTACCGTTCCCAAAGGGACAGTTCTCCCAAAAATGAAAATTCACTCATTATCTACTCACCTTCATCCTGATTGAATGTTGGGTTTATTTTGTTTGCAAAATACTGCTGGAGTTTCACAGGAAAATGGTGTTGCAGAATCTCCCCAGCAGTGGAAGTGAATGGTGATCAGTCCTCAAAAGTAAAAACCCACAGAGAAAAAAAAACATAAAATGCCTCCATATTCCTCATTTGGTGTAATCCAAGTCTCCTAAAGCCCTGATAGGTCCTTTGCACACCATGACAACACACACATAGTTCAGACAGTGTACATGTGCACATGATCATGGCTCCAAGCTAAGGATCTACAGTGAAGATTTAGGCTAAAGACATGGTGTAAATGACTTTTTTCCCATCAACTTGGCATGTCGGGGCTTTCGGAGACTTGGATCACACCAGACAAGCAGTATGGAGGCATTTTATGTTTTTACTATGTTGTTTTTTAACATTTGAAAACTTGCCAGAATTTACTTTCATTGTTCGGGAGATTCTGTAATTCTGTTTTCCTGTGAAAATCCAGCAGTGTTTTGTGGACAAAACAAATTAAACCCAACCTTCCATCAGCATGAGGGTGAGTAGAAAATGATTGCATTTTCATTTTTGGGCGAACTATCCCTTTAAGTCTAATGCCGATTAGCCGTTTGACATTAGCATGTGAACAAAGTACCTACCTAGCCAGCTCAGCATTCATGATGCTTCTTGCAGGCTGCACATGGCACATACAGGGCCCTATCTTACGCTGATCTAAAGCACAAGTGGAAAATTTAGTGAGTTTATCTTTAAAGACACGCACGCACGACTGTTTAACATTAATTTTTTTTATGATTAACATTTTATTGGGTTTTAAGGTGACAATATTACAAGCATACATATGAAAGATATCTGGTGTATCAGTATATCAGTCTTGATATCAGAGCTTGTTTATGAAAAATATAGGAACATTGACAGTATTTGAGACAATCCAACAAAAACCACAGCAACAATAAAAACAAAAAAAGAGAGATACAAATCAAAACAAGACAAAACAAAACAAAAGCAATAATATATTCACACTCAGCGATTTCAGGTACATAATACAAACATGTAGTGCAGGCTGAGCCCCTTGCTACTATTGTGGTCCTCCAATGTTGAGAAAGTAACGTTCCCACTTCAATTTGAAACTTTCCACTCTGTTTATGAGTCTGTATGACAGACCTTCCAGTGCAGCTAGTCTACCTAACTGATTATGCCACAGATTGACAGAGGGGGTTGAGGGTGCCTTCCAATCTGAAATGATAAGCTTGCGACCCACAATTAGTGCAGTCTGCACTGATTCTGCATCATGGGATGGGAGGTCCTCAAGCAGAGCTGGATCCCCCAGGATATACAGCCTCTGACAAAAGGGAATGTCACACCCCATGATTTGTGTGACATTTTTATGAATCTCAAACCAGAAGTCTTGTATTTTGGGGCAGCTCCACAACATATGAGTCAGTGTACCCTCCCCGTTGCGGCACCTCCAGCATTCTGGGGTTTGTATTAGCTTGACTCGATAGGGGTCCAGTAGACTCTATGAAGAATCTTGAATTGGACAAGCCTAGTTTTGAGTTCCCTGGACAACTTTTTAAGGTTTAGTAATATCCTGCTCCATTCCATTTTACACTAAGGTCTGCCTCCCAGGTCAGTTTAAGAGAAGACGTGCCTTTATCAGAACATTTTGGAATCATTGCATAATACAATGATGCCTCGTGTCCTGCACCAAAGACTTTGATTATTTGTGTAAGAAAGCTTACAGTAGGAGGAGGTGTTGAGATAGATCCAAAGGTGTGGAGTAATAGGTGTCTAAGTTGTAAATATTTCCAGAACTGTTGTTGGGGTAAATGAAATTGTGCCTTTAGATCGTTAAAGGACTTGAGGACACCCCCCTCATATAGGTCTCCAAGGACCAGAATTCCCCTGTCAACCCAAGATCTCCAAAGAAATGGTGATTTCCCTATGCAAAGTTTAGGATTGAGCCATATTGAAGCTGCATTGTGGAGATGAGCATTAAATTTGAATATGAAAGCCATCCTTTTCCACACCCATTGTAAGTGTGATAAAATCGGATGGGTTTGTATCCCTAATGAGAGTTTAGTGGTAATTTAATGCAAAGGTAAGAGTGGGCTGCACAGGGGACTCTCAAGATTAAACCATGGGGGGGGGGGGGGCTCTCTCAGGGGGCAGTGCCCAGTGCACCATGTGTCCAGCCATATGGTGTGATAAAACAGCAAATTTGGGACCCCCAGTCGCCTTGATCAACTGGGCCCTGTAGCTTTTTCCAGTTTAACCTGGGTCGTTTGTTGTTCCATAGGAATTTGTTGCAGACTCTCTCAATAAGTGAGTCTCTTGAAGAAATGCGATGTCGCATCTCTTGGATTTGATAAATGTCATAATTTTTTTCCTCTTAACTAGATGATTAAGACCCTGGACATTCCATGTTATTAAGTTCAAGGCCCTTCCCTGATCAGCCTGCATCATGACGTCTATATAGCCCAAATGACTGCTGCATATAGAAAATATAAGTCATGACTGAGACCATCATCGCTGAGTAACAGAAAATAAACAAACCGGCGAAAAAGAAAGGAAAAAAAGGTACAAACTTCAAAATCAACACATCTACAATAACCATGAACAGCTATCACCCATAGGCACTCCAAAAACGCCAGGCCTAACACACAAAAATCTTGGTCAGTGACTCTGAACAGTGTAACAGCCCGCAAAGAGGGCAGTCACGCAGCCATAGCTATGCAACATACAAGAAATGAAGAAGAGCTTTATCAGTACGAAAACTGCAAGGTCATTAACCGCGAACAGTCAACTATAACAATGACAACATTATAAATTGAGTACCTCACCCGCCATCCAGAAAAACCTTCATAGAATGGTTATACCAGAATGTCCATCTTATGTGACAATATTACAGCCTCATCAGATCTGGGTAAATATATAAGACTCAATTCGAAAATAGATGGCAAAGTAAATCGCCCTAGTAAGGTTAAAGACATTACTGTGTTCTTGATCCCATTACAATAATAACAGCTTAAAACAATAACAATTTGGATGGGAATATGACTTGGAGCAAAGGGTACTTACAAGGAATAAAACAACCTCCATCCATAGGATTAAATGACCCAGAAATGGTATCTCGGTTTAACTTAAATGGCTTCCATTTTAAGTGTGTATTTAACAAAAATAGTAGAGACTAATAAGCACCTAATATAATATGAATTTGTGAGCACTACGAGTCCTTTGCCAAGAATGGTAAAATAGGCATGAGGAGTGTAAAGCATGAGGCATACTTGTATCAATGGCGCTTTAAAATGTTTATGGTCCCGCCTTGAGGGTCATCCCAACAGCTCTGTCCTTTCTTGAAGCAAGTGCACAGTTAATCTGGATAGGGTCTCCTCCTGTAACCCCAGAGGCGAAGCCCCAGTATGCTCTCTATGGAGGCAGTGAGCGAATGTAGTCGAGCGCTTTTTGGGGTCAGTGAACTCATGTTTACCCTCCGCCATCTTCAGAGTGAGCACAGCTGGATACATCGCGGAGAACTTCACCTGGCGTTTGTGCAGCAGGCGTTTGCATTGGTTAAAAGCCGCCCGCTTCTCTGTGACAAGCTTGGAGTAATCTGGGAAGACCATGATGTGATGGCCATCCCAGTTCACCTTTCCCATCTTCTGAACTGCTTCGGCGATCCGTTCCCTGTCCTGGAACCTCAGAAACCGGGCGAGGATCGCTCTAGGGGGCTCACCATCAAGTCTGCGTCTGGCAAGGGACCGGTGTGCGCGGTCAATTTCAAGGCCCCCCAGGAAGACAATATTCAGCATCTGCGGGATAACGCTGCGTAGAAAAGCTAGTGCATCCGGACACTCACATCCCTCTGGGAATCCGACAAAGCGTTATTCCGCCGACTCCTGTTTTCCAGGTCGTCTACCTTCTGCCGCAGTATTTCCACCTCACTTTGAGTAGCAGGAGGGTTAGCTTCCAGTGCCTTGTTAGCATTCTCAAGGAAGTCTAAGCGGGACTCGGCGTTGCTTAGCCGCGATGTCAGATAGCTTGGTCTCCACGGTTGCCACTGCCAACTGTATAGCATTCAGTTTGTTCTCCTGAGTCTCTGATGTTTCCTTCAGTAGTGCATAGATACTCGATATGTCTTTGGCCATCTGGTCAGTGGGGCTTTTAGCTTCAATATTTACACTTTATTGCTGATAGAAAATATGTTCAAATAACACTTAACTAATCCACACTCCCCTGTGTAAACAAGAATGATTATAAATGAAGGTGATGATTGTGAAGACGTGTGTGTGTTTTGGCCAACACGCCAGGTGCTATCTTGTGCTGAAAGACCAGACTTTGCACTTCAACCAGGTTTTAGCTGGTCTAAAGCACAAGTGGTTTTTACTCCAATGTGCTGAGCACAATATAACAAACATTGTATTGTACTTTGTATTGCCTTCATATTTAGACCTCCTGCCCACAGCTGCACAGACCAGGCGCAAGTGCATTTGCTGTCTTGCAGACATGACAAAAATGGCACTTATGCCAGTGTAAGATAGCAAAACCACTTATGCCAGCAGCACAACTGCTTTGCACTGCGTGTAAGATATGGCCCACAGTCTCAATTTCTCCACAGAAATTGTGTTTTCATTAGCAACTACCTCATAGTTCACAGTGTGATTATGCATGTAAAGCCAAACCCTTTGGTGTTCACTGTAGGCATATATGACCTCATCATAGGCTGTGTGTCATAGCCTATATAAACATTTTCCAAAAGTGTCATTATCAGTGTATTGACTTCATTAATGCATGATGACACAGCACGAGTTTGTTGAAATAGGTTGGTTCAAGCCTATGTGAGCAGATGCCATATTTTTGTTTTACAGGAAGAAAGCATGATTGGGTTTTGATATAAGACATATATTATAAAATACATGCACAATATGACCAGGGATGTGACCTCAAAGGGTTAACAACGTATTCTCCATTTCATCTCGACTTTAATACATCCATATCATGGTCCCATTCCACTTACTCTCAGTCAGGTCATGTAATGACGTTGCCTTTAAAGACACTGACATGAAGGGAAATTCAGTGTACCATTATCCTGTAATCGCCACTTGTGGCCACAGTGGCACAGTCTTACTTTAAACAAATGTATTCAGACTAAAATGTAGAACTCATGATGATGTGTAGAGTTTGAGTATAACAGTCCTTCCATACCAAGTTTATACAGCTCCAACAGTGGTCTGTCTGTGAACACACAATTAAGTACAAAGAAGGAACAGATTTATTTGGATACAGTGAACTCCTTAACTGGCCATCCTGTGCTTGAAGCATCACAGACAATCCCATTCAAGTGCCAAATGAAAACTCAAGGCTCTCTTTATTATTCACCTTCAGAGACACATCTAAAATTGCGTCCCAATCTCCATGGTACTTGGTAAATGATGAACCATTACGTAAAAGAATATGGAGCTCTCTGGAGATGCTGGGGTTTGAGTTGAAACCACTGTAGTCTGGATAATCTCACCACCCTCTAGTATTAATGTTAGGATGCTGCAGAGGGGTGTGGGGTTATGATGAAAGAGACAAAGAGAAAAATGAAAGAGGGAAAAAGGGGGAAGGGTGAATGGAACAGAGGAAAATGTTAACTTGCTCAAAGCTAAGATCATGCACAGAGGTAATGTGGGGCATCTTGTCAGTCACATCCATTTGGCTTCAACACACATGCACACACACAGCACTAAAAAGCTGTCAGAGCAGTGCATACACAAAGGGATAATCTACACTTTCAGATTTCAAATATTTTCGGTGTGTATGTGTATGTACATATGTGCATGAATGCATGCGTGTGTGTGTATTCATAAAAAGGCAAAAAAAATGTGCCATGGGAAAGACCTTGTCGTTTCCAGTTTGATGCTGATATGTCACATCCCTCCATCTGTGTGTGTATGTGAGGACATATTTGGATGCATTTGTGGGTGCTGAATGCAGGAACATTTGTGTGTGTGTGTGTGTGTGTGTGTGTGTGTGTGTGTGTGTGTGTGTGTGTGTGTGTGTGTGTGTGTGAATACTTTGATCTCCACAGCTCCCAAGGCTTTAGCTCTCGTCTGCCAGACTTCTGAAAATGGCAGCTTCTTTACTCAGAGCTGCAAAAGAGAGAGAGAGAGAGAGAGAGAGAGAGAGAGAGAGAGAGAGAGAGAGAGAGAGAGTGTGTGTGAAGGGAACGTCTGGTGCCACACAGATACAGTACAAAAATATTGGGGGGAGGGGAAGGGAGAGAAGAACTGGTGTGTCCTGCCAAAATAAGTGTGATAAGTGGAGGACAAATGAAGTACAGCGGGTCACTGAGGGACTTTTTTTGCCAAATGGTGGGCCAGCAGTGAGGTCAGAGGTCAGGGTCGCCCACACCAACTAGCTGGTGAGAAGTGAGTGTCTGTGGACCTCACCTGAAACTCAGAGCTCCACCTCGTTAACATTCACTGCTACAGCTGGTACTAGGATGTCCCTGATGAAGTCATTCATGAAATTTTCTTACATTTAGACTACATGAAAGGGCCTAAATTAAAGAAATGATTGATATAACAATTCATAATGCAATAAACACACCATGGCTGAAATGTATATTCTGTATGAAACACAGTGACAAATATAATGATGGCCTGTCTAATAAACATATTATATTATATTATATTATATTATATTATATTATATTATATTAATGAGAATTCACAGTAGAATACATGCTTATGTGCATGTATTGTACTGTGCAGATAAGTTAAGTACATATACTTGGTTATTTGGTAAATATTTTAAAAGCTCCAGTGTGTAAGATTTAGCAGTATTTATTGGCAGAAATGGAATCTGATTATGATATGCAGATGTATGTTTTCACCAGTGTGGAATCACCTGAAAATAAGAAGTGTTTTGTTTTCGTTACCTTTTTCACTCAGTACTGTATATCCATGTTGTTTATGTTGTTATTCTTCAACTTTTGCTGTTGCTGTTGTTTCAACCTTCATGTATGATACACTGTAAAACATCAAGTTTTGGACATTGCCAACAAACTATTAGTCCACAATTCATCACATGGCAATTCAGAAAGAGTCACCAACAGTAGAAGAGTCCTATATAGAACACTTATGACCATTCCGGTATTAGAGATTTGGCCATTATTAGGACTTTATATCATGTGTGTCTGGCCAATGGCAATAATTGCCCACTCCTGCCTTAGAATGAGCCTTTTCTATCTACTAGGGTTAGGGTTAGAAATACTAGTCAGTTAACTATTTATCAATATTTTATTTTATTCATATACAATGCCAGTTAACTGTTGTTTCTAAGGTGTTATGCAGCTGCTGGCCACTAGTCAGGGCTGCAGATGCGTCAGACAGCAGCCCCTCTCCCCCAGCACATGCCCATGCCCTGATGGCCCACCCAACCCTGGATGTTTTTAATCAGCAAAGTCGGACAGATGATGGCTTGTAAAACTAGTGTGGTTTCAGTGTTTTGATATAGAAAATGAAAACAAAGATGACAGAATAATCTGATACATATCTACTTGACTGGAGTGATGTGTGACCACATTACGCACAGACATAGACATTAACCTATAGACAGAGCAGCTGCTGCCGCTAGCTCTGCTAACATTAGCCACAGTGTGTAGCAGGCTGGCACCTAACGTCATCTCCAGGTAAAAAAATGTTGTTTACCCCTAGACACTGATCCTTTTTGCTCTGAAAAGGTGATGCATTTAGTGAGGCATTGTCATGTTTTGTAGGTTAATGTGCAATGTTCGTATTGCACGGCGCATTTAAAATACTATTCAGTGACTGTAAACTGTGATTGACAGCTTCAAATGGCTCTGAATAGACAGTTTAACATTATCAGTTAGTAAGCTGCATTCAATTTTAACTGCTTTCTGAGTATTTTACTAGAGTACTAATAGACTAGTCGACTGGTCTAAATTAAATTTTGTTGACAGCATCTCATCAATTCTTGGCTGGGTCTGTTGTTTTCTTAACGATGCCTGGCGTTAGCTTCTCAGAGTGACAACAGCTAATGTGGTTTCTTGAGTTAGTGGTATTTTCAAGGTGTTTGATTTTTGCGTGACAGACTTTACATACAGCGTGTTTCTTGTCCAGTTCGTGCTTCCCAGCAAATTCATAAAATCTGAAATGTGCCCAGGGGTCTGCTTTTAAAATACTTGGTGCATTTTTTTTATCACTTACTTCTGATTTTCACCTCCATCTGCCATATTGCGCTTGCCCCATTTTCCCACAATTCAATAGGATGTTGCTACGACACTGGTTGCTACGGCGTTGGTTGCTACCAGGAAGTTTTGAATTTTAGAAATCAAAACAGAACATGTCTACGCTATAATCGATTATGTTCTGTCACTGCATCGATGCAGAATCATCCATGTCCGCATCATAATGCACTTAGAAACCATTCATTTCAATACCCCTACACTCCCTACTGCAGTGTTCCCCAACCCTGGTCCTCAGGGCCCACTGTCCTGCATGTTTTAGATGTTTCCCTGCTCCAACACACCTGATTCAAATGATCAGGTTGTTGTCAGGCTTCTGCAAAGGCTTGATGACGAGCTGATCATGTGAATCAGGTGTGTTGGAGCAGGGAAACATCTAAAACATGCAGAACAGTGGGCCCTGAGGACCAGGGTTGGGGAACACTGCCCTACTGCACAGAGGTTGCAGATCTCTTTCCACAGAGGTCATCATGTTGAACCACCATCTCTCCACAGTAGCCCAGAACAAATAAACCAAACACTGGCTGTAGAAACATCTTTTCATGTTTTTTGCAAGTTTTGTAGCTGCTGCAAGTTTTCCTACATGCTTAGAAGGCGAGGGTGAGGTGAAGGGAATACAGTACGGTCAATACGGTTGCAATAAACAGCCTCACTGCTAGATGCCTCCAACTCCTACGCAGTCTTTTAAATATCAAACAGACAATAACCTTATGTAATCTTGACATTAGCTTGACACTGAGCTGGCCAACATCATGTTGTAACAGTCAGACGTATATGTTTGGGGTGCCAGTTAGGTAAGCGCCTAACAATACTTCGTCAGGGTGTGAGTCAGTATTATAATTTTTTAAGTTGTCAACCGCACATAAATTCAAGAACAAAAAACTCTTTTCACCGTAAAGAACATATCTCCCTTCCCCAGCAAGGCCACAAACAACACAACACCACTGCATTAGGATCAAAAGCACTCAGTATATTGCAACACACAAACAATTACAGCCACCAATGAAACAATCCCTTCCAGAACTCAAAATAATCCAGTCCGGATTTTCCCCTTCAAATAGTCCAAACAAAACAAAAGAAAAGGCACACTGTTCCCACAGTTCAGTTCGGTGCACAAAACAAAACACTTAATTCAAAAAGAAGAGTCAGTTCAAAAAAAGAACTCACGGCAAACCGGAGTCACCTCTCGTAAGTCTAGTCCAGTCAGTCCAGTCCAGTCGTCTCTGTCTAGTCAGTCGGGAGTATTCCACAGACGCTGTGGCTTCAGGAGATCGTGGGAAATGGAGGATGTTATTAATCCACTGGGTACGTGTCATCTGTGATTAAACAACCAGACTTCTCCTCCCGACAGATTTCCACCATACGGCTCCCAGCAACTACGCAGACTATCGAGTACGAAAATAAAGATGCACGCAAGGTATTCCACAGCAGGGCGGCCTCACCGCTCCCTCGTCAGACTGTGTGTGCACCATCTTGGTGAATCGTCATCAATATAAGACACTGAGGTGTCGGCAGCCATTGGCCGGAGGTGTGTGTGTGACGGTGACGGGTGTGTGTGTGTGTGGGAATGAGCTCCAGTAACCTCCCGTGCACTAGCTGATCACTACAATGTAAAGTGCGCAGACCACCTGGATGAGCTTAAGCATTCATATTCTGCATTTTCAAGCTTTTTTTTCCTTTGATAGATGAAGCCTCTGAAAACTATTTGGGGTTTGAGGGTTTACTAAAGCTTACCCTCTTTTCTTGGTTGCGCTGTCATTATTAGCAAGGATTTGTTGTCCTCACCGTCTTCACTAATGACTGCAGCGTCATAAATACTGTCCAAATTACACTGCCAGGGGAAAATAATTCCTCTTGCATCCCTCTTTGGCAATGGCCCATAAAATAAAAAACAAACTCACAGCGTGCACCTGTAGACAGAAGGTTAGGGCCATAAGCTAGCTGAATGCTGTTATGACCGTGTGGGTCATATATAATTTTGCATGTTTTTTGTTGCAGTGTCTCCTCTCCCTGATGTGTGTGTGATCTCCCTCTCTCCTGAATGAGCAAGTGAATTGAGGACAGGTGGTGCCTAATTGCTGCAGCCTGATTGGTCAGGGGGAGGGCCTATTTGAACCACAAGTAGACTGTGCTCTGTCTCTCCTCTAGCCTTTCCACCACAATGAAGTGCAAGCATGGTGTTATGGTTTGTTCGTCATAGTAAGCTGTGTAGAAGAGTTGTCACAAGATAGTTTGTACTCCATAGAGTTTTGGAAGATCAATTGCAATTGCGCCTAAAGTAAATTAAAACTTAAACCTTGCAAATGCCTGTAAATAACAGGGCAGTTTGGTAGGAGGGAGAAGCCTTTCAAAAAAAAAAAAAAACTTTTCTCCTATTTCTTTAATTTTTTAGGAGGTAGACTAAAAATGTGTTTTATTTTGTTTAGAGAAGTTAGGATTAATTTAGAGTGTTTTGTTTGTTATGTTGGCCCTTTTTTCCTCTGAATCAAAATAAAAACTGTTCAATTTGAACTTGGCTTACTTAGTGTTGCTGGCCTTTCTTGGAGTGGGAAGACTGGGGTAACACCTATTCATGTTGTGTCAATGGTTCCCCTAGGCCGGGGCATAACAGTGCACTGACTAATTAATGTATAGAACTCGAAATCTATGCCCAGACCTGACGAGACCCAACGGGTTTGTGTTGGGTCAGTTTCACATACATTTCATCAGCTTCATTTGGTTTCGGCTTTATTATTATTATGATGATGATGATGATGATGATGATGATGATGATGATTATTATTATTATTATTATTATTATTATTATTATTATTATTATTATTAGTAGTAGTAGTAGTAGTAGTAGTAGTAGTAGTAGTAGTATTTTCTTTTCCACTTTTCTTCCAAATTTTGTCGTTGCCAATTCAAATTCCCCTGATGTATTATCCCTGTCACTGCCAACTCCTAATGTTTGTTTGTGTATAGAAGGAAGCTTGTTAAGAAAAATGTTGGGCTGTAATCGGGCTTAAATATGTTAATGAGGGATGGGTTCAGGTCAGGTTTGGGCAGAATTTTGCAGGGACTTTTCAGGCCAGATTAAAGTTCTAATCCTGTAGTGCCATAAATGATAGGAAACAATTATTGTAACATTGCATGTAACAGTAGACTTAATTCTGCAAGTCCATAATAATAACATGGAATGACTACTTCTGTAATATATAATGTACACAGTAAACCACACAGCTTAAGGAGTGCAAATTCAGCACAGTAACTTAATACAAATAACCCAAAAATGTAACGTATGCAGTTAGTACAGTTACACAAGCAGCAGGAAACAGCAATAACTAATTTATTTTGGTTAGAAAGTGAGGAACATCTTGTGAAAATCAAATTTGATTATAAAGTCATTGTAAGAACTGTAATGGCATTATTAAGTCTCTACCTCCAGGATTTTGCAGGCTGTTTTTGGGATTGTTGTGGCCTAAAATGATTTCCCAGTGGCTTTTCTAAAGAAAATGTGATCCATGTTGTGATATTTCTAGGCATTTTTTGCAATGTAATTATAGGAGCAAATGAAAATTAAAAAAAAAAAAAAAAAAAAAGCAATTTATATTTTGTATAATTCAATAAAAATCAAAGGCAACTTGTTCCAGGGAGAGTTAAAATACACTATGCTCTGAGCAATCTTACCAAAAAGGCTCAGGATTATAAACATTTTAACAAAATATGCTTATTTGTAAATGAAGAAGTGCACCTGACGTTATTCCACCAAGAGGCTAAATCTTTTAGGAGCTCAAGCTTGGCTAAAACATCTAGCACAAAATTATAAAATATAAAAGTGCACAGAGCATAAATAAATGTCAGTAACAATGACAAACTTTATGTTCCTTTCGGTACCTGTGACAAAATAAAAAAAAAAACAGCAACATTGAATTGGTTCATTGAAATGTACTTACATTTGCCCAAGGGACTGCAATGACTGGTCAAATTTGCAGAAAGGTTGTGGTGATTTGACAAAATTGCAAGGTTATGCAAAAATCACAGGGATTGTTTAACTTTGTGTTAATTGTTATGATTACAACTTCCTGGAAGGACTCTTAAGTACTCATATGGATATTTGGTTTTGGCAAGTAAGCCAAATGTAAAAAGTGGTGTTGGTGCATTCCTAATAATAACCCCATTGTTTATAGTTAGTAGCTGACAAAACAGGGTTTTCAGTATTTTTTTTTTTTCAGTAAATACCTCTGTACATTTACTTTAAATTTCAATCAGCCATATCAGATTGCTAAAAGTATGGGCAGGGACATGGTTCAGTAATGCCTTGACATTGGGATGGGTTCCAAGCTTTGCTTTGTGCATGTTAAATGCACCAGTTAATCAAGAATACCAAGTGACAACATGTTCCAGTGAATTTATTTATTTATTTATTATCTGACATTGAAATTGTTTGGAAACCAAGTGACATAAATATCATAAATCTGGGTTACAGTGCACTATTTTGAGCCATACTGTGTGATCCGGATCTCATCATTCATGTGATTCATGTATGCACTAAGGGAAGCAGGATCTTGTTGCTTTAGGAGGCTTGTATTACACCAGACAAGCAGCATGGAGGCATTTTCTGTTTTTATTCTGTTGTTTTTTTATGTTTGAAAACTGGTCACCATTCACTTCCATTGTTTGTGAGATTCTGCAACACTGTTTTCCTGTGAAACTCCAGCAGTGTTTTGTGGACTAACAAAATAAACCCAACCCTCAATGAGCATGATAGTAAGTAGATAATGACTGATCATTTTTGGATGAACTATGCCTTTGAAAGTTACTGTAGCTCAGTTAGCCGGGCATGCACCCCATGTGTTGAGGCTGTCAGTCCTCTGCAGAGGCCGACAGTTTAACTCCTACCAGTGGCCCATTTGCTGTGTGTCATCCCTCTCTCTCTACCCCCTGTCCTGTCATATCTTCAGCTGTCCTTATCAAATAAAGGCAAAAATGCCCAAAAATAATCTTAAAAAACAAAAGTTTTGTCACACAAGGGTGTGGGTTTCTTAATTATACCAGAAAACGTGTTTCAACTCTCCTTTGAGAAGGCGTTGACCAGGTCTCCATTGCTCCGCATCCACACGCCGGCCCGGTGCCTCATCTTGGCAGCTTTTCCACTCTGCATTTTGCCTGTGCAGATCCTCCATACGGTCACCTCTGCTCTGCGTTCCAGCTCTGTGCCGCATATATGTGTGCACGTTGTCCTCCTCCTCTCGTCACGCTCGTGTGTCTCTATCCCGCCTTGCTTCCCTCTTCCGGGTTCCATGATACCTGTGTCCAATCACCTTAAGAAGAGCACACTGACCAGTGCTGGCCAATCATGAGTCTTGGGGGGTGTGGTCAGTTACTCTCAGTTCCTCTCATCCTCAGTCCACAAAGCATGCCAATCTACAGGTCCCATCAGCATGCATTACAAAAATGAAACCATAAAACCATGCAATAATATGAAAACTAATAAAAACAATAATAAACTCCAAATATATATAGATATAATTACTGATAAAAAAAAAACCATATAAATAAATCCAGAAATATAAGCAATTAAAAACATGCATCCAGAATAAAAACAACATCAACTCAATCACGGCATGTAAAATCAAGAGGATGTCTCACTCTGACAGTTACTTACCCACTTTCAAAGACAACAGTCAGAGAGCTAACATGGTGAAACAAAAAGGCTCAACACGTGCTCTTTTCCAGGCATGCCTTTGCATTCTGAATCTAACATTCTTTTGCAGCACTGAGGGTGTGTTCACACCATGCATGTTGGAGCAGATTATATGAACTCTGGTAACTGTGTTTCATACGTTCAGTGTTCTTGGCCAAGCAGGAACACTGCCAGCAGAACTTGGGTAGCACAAAGACTGAGTGGCACTGTAAAACTGAGAATGATGTCTCTGTTCAGCTCCAAGACAACTGCAGTGTGGTTTGTGAAAGTGTTAGGAGGACTTATGGATGGAATTATACAAAGTTTTAGGGGTATAAGGACACAGATGTTGACATTTGATATTCAGGGGTTTGGCATGTTTGGAAGCCAGGCATAACAAACTGAACTGAGGGCAGACCACAGTCTGGACTGATGATAAATATCAGCTATTGCTTCGTATCTTCTTACCTTTTAAGAATACAAGGGAGGGGAAATCACAGCATGCATCATTCCAAGTTACAATAACTGGAGTCAGATATGTTTTGACTGAACCAACCTGGCAGGATAGGACTAAAAGGCAGAATAAAACACTCTCAAATAAAAACCATACTTGTTAGTCTCTATAATTTTTGTTTACAAGGGTGTTTGGTTTGAATCTAATTGGAAAGTGTGAGGTTGAACAAAATAAATTCAATAATAAATAATAAATTCAGCAAAGAAAACATCTTTGTAAGACTAAGGGTTGCAATAAGAACCTTTTTCATTCAAATAACCCTTTTTGGAGGAAGGAGTTCTTCAAGGATTATTGAAATCCTTGAAGAACTCTGTAGAACCTGCTGAGAATGTTCTAGATAAAACCACTGGAAAGTCAAAAAGGTCCCCAGTAACCCCTTGAATGTGTTCTAGATAAAACCCATGAATAAAAAAGGGTTCTTCATAGAACCCATTGGATGGTATCTAGATGAAAGCTGTGAAAAAAGTTCTCAGTGTGTCCTAGATAAATCCCATGGAACATAAAAAGGTTGCTAGGAGAACTCCTCAACTGTGTTCTAGATAGAACCGTTATATAAAAAAGTTTGTGGGTTCTTTTTAGCGCCTTTTAGAATGGTTCCAAATTCTGGATAGAACCTCCAGAGAATGTTGTGGGTAGAATCATTACACAATAAATGGGTTCTCTGTAGAACCTCTCATAAGGGGTTCTGGGTGAAACCTTTCACAGATGATTATCGGTATAACTCTCTATTTTGGGGTTCTAGGTAAACACTCTGAAGGGGTTCCAAGTGGAACCTTTATAAAAGGGTTCTCTTATGGGAACAAGGTGAAAAACCCTCTATGGTTCTAGTTAGCACTTTGATTTCTAAGAGTGTGGCACTGGGACACAGCCTTGTTGAGGTGGACCCAAATAACAACTCAACTTGGATGATGGTCTTGGTTTTGGAACTGTTTCTGTATAAATTTAGCCCCTACTCTCTTCCCAGTTTCAACCAATCAACAACAGTGCTCAGCTCACATTGTCTGCTGGAAGTAGACAAGCCAGTTGAAAAGAAATATTTCCATGTGAAGCAACCCACAAGAACCACAAATCATGATGCCTGAAAAGAAGCAACTGACGTTTGTTTCCCCCAAATGAGCCACTTCTTTTTTAAAGCATGGGTTCTCTTGAAATTCCATCCAATCCAGAGTCAGTATGAGGTGCTCACTAAGCAGAACCATCTGTGACAGAAGAATGTGAGGCTTGGATAACAGGGCAAGTTTTTTCCTCTTTCCTTGAAAGGGTTTTATGGCAGTTCATGTTCTGCCAAACATTCTTGCCTGCATGATATCCAGCGAAAGTGTTTCTTCACTCCATAGGCATTTAAAGACACTGATGTCTATACATGTTTCCCATTGGTTTCAATTTTTTTCATCAAAATATCTTCAATATTGTTCTGGAACTAGTCAGGTCTGACAGGTAATGCATAACAAACTTGTAAATCAACACAAAGATGAGACATTACCCACCACTAGGGACAAACTCAGGATGTCTGAGGGGCAGAAATAAAATTAAAAAAAGGGCACCACCGCTGCAAAAATCATGAAAACTTTCCTATTCCTGGTTTAGATTAAAAGTGTTTAATTGTAACAGAGCTACTGCAACTACAACAGAGCAGCCAATTCATCACATTTTCTGGAGGGGCAACCTAGATGGCACATTACCACATTTTGTCCACTACTAGGGCACCCCAGAGGGCATGTCATGTTTTGTCTGGTGTACCAACAAAAACTCACCATTATAGCCATGTTTTCACCCAAAGACCCTGAACTACTTTTCAGTGAAGTAAAACGTTCCTCAGCCTGTTGTTGTCAGCGCTTCTACTTGCAAAGATAAGGCATATTACGATGTATGAAAAACTGTTTTTATATGCAACTATACAACAACAACACTAGAGGCAGATAGGTGCCATCATTTGCACAACAGAACAACAATTACCACTGGATTTTGTCTTGAACATAAATATGCCTGGATTAGTGGTGAGTTTCTCTTTGAAAGAGTTTTTTCATGGCAGTTCATGTTCCACCAAACATTCTTGCTTGATAATTGCCAGGAAAAACATTTACTTGGCGTATGAGCATTTAAAGACACCTCTGTCTCTACATGTTTCTAACTGGTTTTGCTTTATAGAACAAAATATCTATAAAAAGTTAAGAGGAGCTGACATCCAGTCAGAATTCAAATTCATGACAGAAGTCGTTAATGGAAGAAAACTGTTTGTGATACTTTCAAAGGGGTAGTTCAGTGGACTTGTATAGGTTATTATCCATAGTCAGTGTGCTTCTGCCATGGGGATGTAGGCTATGTAGTTACATAATTTCTTTTTTTGTCTGTTTCTTATGATTACAAGCCTCCACATGGTCTTGGATGGACAGGATTCTCTATGCTGTTTTTTATATAGAGTAGGAGCTGATTAGGCAACCAAGAAGTTGAGAGGTAAGTGGTGAGAGCTGAGGCGGAACATCATCAGTCTGACAAGGTAAGCTAAAGGGCTTAAACCTGGCAATGGCAACAAAAAGCTGGTTTACAGATCTGTGGGGGAAAAGGAACATATTGATGTTTGTCTGTCATATGGTCAGGGCCAATTGCTGCTAATGTAAAATATCAATCAGAGCAGATTTTTAAAAAATCACATTATGATGAAATGAGGCACATTACCTTTAAGAGTGTCATTACGTGGAAAAAATACTTTACCCCCAAGTAAATACTTTGTAGACTGATCATGTGCTGATCATGTACTGATTAGCATGTCTTTCTAATTCTCAACATTTTAACACAGCTGATGAATTAATGCTAAACTGGCCATCAAAACAAAACTTGACTAAGGAGAATAAATTGCTTTAGAAATACTCAGTTCAGATTCACTCATAAATGTGGTGTAATTGCTCCCTTTTTCTCTGTCCTCCAGGAATAACACACACACACACACACACACACACACACACACACACACACACACACACACACACACACACACACAGACACACATCCATCCTGTGTGTGTGTTGCTCTGTTCTTTCCATTGGTCTTCCTGGGTCTATGTAGGTCACTGCTGTAAGCAGGCCATCTGGGCTATCACTGCACTAGCTGAGGTATCCGTTACTTGGCACTCTGTATATATATATGTGTGTGTGTGTGTCTGTGTATATGTAGGTGGGTGTGTATGAAAGATGTTTATGACTTTGACAGTATATGATTTGATGTTGTTGTGTCTCGAGGTCTCCTGCTATTGGAATCTTAAAGGTCCAGTGTGTAAGATTTAGGGGTATCTATTGGCAGAAATGGAATATAATATTTATAAATATGTTTTCCTTAAATTGTTTAAACACAGGACTGTTATCCCTCTGAACACGTGCTAAGTCTGTCAATTGACGTTCAAGCTTCACCCCTCGTAGTTACTATTGCTACTCCTGTCAAGCTTTCCATTCTGGCATCACACAAATGGAATTTACAATCATAACGCTGGATTTCAAACAAGAAGTAAACAAAAGGAACACCATGTGAAAGGGTCTTCAGTATTCAGAGGAGAAGGAATTACCTGAAATAGGGGTTGTTGGCTTGTAAACCAAGCTACTAATGTTTGCCTTAAGTCTTATATAGTAGCTCCCACACTGTGAATGTTTAGGTCCTGCACATGGTGTCTGTAACGTGACCTGTTAACTTGTGATAATGTCTTTAGCTAATGCTCTTTGGCTTTGTAAGTGACACTGTATTAGTAGCTACTATAGGTACCTTGTTTGCCAGTTATGTTAAAGTTCGAAGTTCATGCTGGAGCAGACAAACAGTTTAATCCATTGCTCACAGTTTTTGTATGCCTCCACATCAGTGTCAACCATTATGTTTTCAGATTGTCCATCCATCCATCCCTCTGTCCCATTCTTGTGAATATGATATCTCAGAAATGCCTTCAGGGAATTTACTCTAATTTGGTACAAAGGTCCACTTGGTTTCAAAGGTGAACTGAGAATTTGGTGGTCAAATGTCAAGGTCACTGTGACCTTACAAAACATGTTTTTGGTCATACACTAATTAGGGATGCTCCTGGCAACTAATTTCCTCCTCGATTAAACACAAATTTTAATTTAGACTAGTTGACTAGTCTAACAGTAAGAAAACACTTATTTCCATTTCCTTATTTCCATTTCCTATATCAAAACACTGCCAAACCACGCTGGTTTTATGAGCTGCCATAAGTCCAACTTTGCTGATAAAAACATTGGGGTTTATGTGGACCATTAGGATATACGCACTGGGTGAGAGGGGCTGCCATCTACTGGGGCATAACACCTTAGAGGTAATAAAATATTGATAAATAGTTTAACCGACTAGTATTTTTGGAGCAGACTAGCAAGAGTAGCAACGTTTAATTATGTAGTCAACTAATCACGCATATCCTTAACACTAATAATAGCAAAATGTCACACAAATGTCTAATAGGATAAAATGATGTGTGAAGTGATGACACTTTATACGAAAAAGGACAAAGGTCAACTTCACTGTGACATCTTAATGTTCTACAAAAAGTGACAACAGCATGTTCATCATTGGAAATCTATCACTGGAATAAAAATGTTTTCCTTTTTGCCAAAAAGTATGCTTAACACCTTTTATTAAATTCATCTGGTCTTCAGCACATATATTGTATGAGTCTGGACACACATGGATGTAAATAGTAACTTGAATGGTGGAACACAACCTCAAGGTAAGGAGTATTGTTTTAGTGCTCCATGTACACCACTTCTGCATGTAGAGAAATTCAAAGCTTGACAAGCATGCTGTGCCTAATTCTGATTACTAAGCTGTGATTGAGCATTTGCTGATCAGAGGAGAAGAAGAGGGATTTGCCTGTGGCATGGTGTGGCATCTGGCCTAAAAGGTGAAATACAGGTTAATCTCAGACAAGAGCTAAAAACCTGAGAAAGTCTGCAGTTGTTTTATTTAGCAGTTCTGACTTCACTGCACACAGTGTGACAAAATTACACAGGTTACCCAGCAGTACCACTCCTGAACTACAGCTGACGATGGAAATGACTTTATTTACCACATTATCTACTGCTGGCAGGCATAAGGAGCTATTGAAGGAGTTTCTATCTTCTTTGATAGTGTGACAGTCTGAAAGATTTTCATTTCACAGCAGTGGGATAACAGCAAAGACTCAAAAAATGTGAGTCTCATGTGTAAAACATGAGACTTCATAGAGTGAAGAGGTGAATAGCACCACAGTCAAAAATGTGTTTCTGCTGTGGTTAAACTGATTAAAGGGGTTGATACTTTTTAAAGATTTGATCCCATCTGTCCAGTCAGTCTCCTCCACTCATAACAGAAAATTGTGCAACTGGATTGATTGCACGGTCTGTGTGTTGCATAATTGATCAGCACTACATCTCTGTAAAAAATCAGTTACCTATATTGATTCTAATATGTCTTCAAATCAAATTCTATTAAACTTTTCTTTATCCCTGCCAGGGGAGCATGCAATCGCTTGCATGTGTGCCTGTGTGTCCATGTGTGAGTGAGTGAGCATGTGCATGACTGATCAACAAACCTAAAGCTTGTTAGGACCTAATCTCAAATATTACTGGATTGTTCAGCCTAATTTTGTGCATATCTATGACTGTATTCTGAGGGACTTCTGTGATTCAGAATTTTTGAAAAAGCTTTTTGTAAGACTCCAAGCTAGCAGCAGCTGTGGCCTGTGGCATCAAGTTTTCAGGTTGTCCTTGTGAATATGATAATTCAAGAATGCCTTAGAGGTATTTCTTCAGTCTTGAAAACTTGGATTCAAAGATGGGCTAAATTGACTTTGGTGGTCAAAGATCAAGGTCACTGGGACTTCACGTCTGTTCTGTTGTTGTGAAAGTGATATCTCAGAAACACTTTATATCCACGTTTAATATCCAAAAGATCAAATTTCAACTTCACTGCAACATCAAAATATTCAGCTCTCTATCACTCTGATGTAAGGATAGTTTCTAAGTTGACATCTGAGGTATTGAGGAGCAGGTTACCCTGCACCACACTGTCAAAGATCAAGAAGCTGATAATAGACTTCAGAAAGAAGAAAATGGACATTCCACCAAACTGTGTGGAGAGGGTGGCTGACTTCCTGAGTCCACATTGAGGAGAATTTGACCTGAACGTGAACACCTCTGAGCTGCTGAAAAAGGCCCAGCAGAGACTGGACTTTCTTAGAGTGCTCAGGAAGAACAACATCACCCAGAGACTGCTGGTGTCCTTTTATCAGTGCTCCATAGAGAGCATACTGACATATTGTATGTGTGTGTGGCACACCAGTTGCATAGTGGAAAAACTGCACAGCTCTCGCTGTCTCAAAAGAGCCATGAAAGGACACTTCACATCCTGGTCACTCCTTGTTTGAACTGTTGCCATCAGGCAGACAGTACAAATCAGTCAGAACAAGGAAAAATAGATACAGACAGCTTCTATCCCACAGCAATAACCACACTCAATAAAGCCAAAACATAATACATACTGCTTGTGTAATAAGGGAGTGTGCCATTTGACAGATGACAGAATGTATGATTGCGTGTTTGGTTTTTTTTATATCTTATTTATTTGACACTATTTATTTAGGTATTTACTATGCTCCTTTATAATGTTTATATGACTTGAATGATGCACTGACTGGTTGGGCATTTTAATTTCATTGTACATGTTACAATGACAATAAAGATATTCTGATTATGATTCTGACAGTATGCTTCCCAGTGGAAATCAAATCAAATCATTACTAGACTTACACATCAAATCAAATCAAACCATCACTGGACTTACACATCAAATCAAATCAAATCATCACTAGACTTACACATCAAATCAAATCAAATCATCACTAGACTTACACATCAAATCAAATCAAACCATCACTGGACTTACACATCAAATCAAATCAAATCATCACTAGACTTACACATCAAATCAAATCAAATCATCACTAGACTTACACATCAAATCAAATCAAACCATCACTGGACTTATACATCAAATCAAATCATCACTGGACTTATACATCAAATCAAATCAAATCATCACTAGACTTACACATCAAATCAAATCATCACTAGACTTACACATCAAATCAAATCAAATCATCACTAGACTTACACATCAAATCAAATCAAACCATCACTGGACTTATACATCAAATCAAATCAAATCATCACTAGACTTACACATCAAATCAAATCAAATCATCACTGGACTTACACATCAAATCAAATCAAATCATCACTAGACTTACACATCAAATCAAATCAAATCATCACTGGACTTACACATCAAATCAAATCAAATCAAATCATCACTAGACTTACACATCAAATCAAATCAAACCATCACTGGACTTACACATCAAATCAAATCAAATCAAATCATCACTAGACTTACACATCAAATCAAATCAAATCATCACTAGACTTACACATCAAATCAAATCAAACCATCACTGGACTTATACATCAAATCAAATCAAATCATCACTAGACTTACACATCAAATCAAATCAAACCATCACTGGACTTACACATCAAATCAAATCAAATCAAATCATCACTAGACTTACACATCAAATCAAATCAAATCATCACTGGACTTACACATCAAATCAAATCATCACTAGACTTAGACATCAAATCAAATCATCACTAGACTTAGACATAAAATCAAATCAAATCATCACTAGACTTACACATCAAATCAAATCAAACCATCACTGGACTTACACATCAAATCAAATCAAATCATCACTAGACTTACACATCAAATCAAATCAAACCATTACTGGACTTATACATCAAATCAAATCAAATCAAATCATCACTAGATTTACACATCAAATCAAATCAAACCATCACTGGACTTACACATCAAATCAAATCAAATCATCACTAGACTTACACATCAAATCAAATCAAATCATCACTAGACTTACACATCAAATCAAATCAAATCATCACTGGACTTACACATCAAATCAAATCATCACTAGACTTAGACATAAAATCAAATCATCACTAGACTTACACATCAAATCAAATCATTACTGGACTTACACATCAAATCAAATCAAATCATCACTAGACTTACACATCAAATCAAATCAAACCATCATTGGACTTACACATCAAATCAAATCAAATCATCACTAGACTTACACATCAAATCAAATCAAACCATCACTGGACTTATACATCAAATCAAATCAAATCATCACTAGACTTACACATCAAATCAAATCAAACCATTACTGGACTTATACATCAAATCAAATCAAATCAAATCATCACTAGATTTACACATCAAATCAAATCAAACCATCACTGGACTTACACATCAAATCAAATCAAATCATCACTAGACTTACACATCAAATCAAATCAAATCATCACTAGATTTACACATCAAATCAAATCATCACTAGACTTACACATCAAATCAAATCAAACTATCACTGGACTTATACATCAAATCAAATCAAACCATCACTGGACTTATACATCAAATCAAAACAAATCATCACTAGACTTACACATCAAATCAAATCAAACTATCACTGGACTTATACATCAAATCAAACCATCACTGGACTTATACATCAAATCAAATCATCACTGGACTTATACATCAAATCAAATCATCACTGGACTTATACATGTATGGTGATAACTTTCAAGACTGGTATCATCATGGCAGCCCAAGTCAAGTTTCTTTACATGGAGATATTCTCACTACTTGACCTTTGTCGAGCACAAAGACAAGAACGTTTTAGTTAAATGTAAGTTGTGTCTTGGATCAAAGATCTTATCTACTGCCCAAAATAGCAATTCAAACCTCTTGAAACACCTACAGAAACAACATGCTGCGATGAAGCTAGTAGCTAAGAGTACAGACACAGATGCCACTTCACCTCCACCACCTCAGCAACAGCAGCTGGATTTGAACTGAGGGACTGACTGCTCCTGCTAACCAGGAAAAAATTGATAAAGCCATTGCAAGGTATGTTGTAGAAGACATGCAGCCAATTTCTATTGTTGAGTCGCCTGCTTTCAGGAAGCTAGTTAGCATGATACCGGGCGTCACACGACAAATGGGATGAAACACTTTTTCTAAGTACCTAGAGAGCGAATACGCAAAAATGGAAACCGAGCTAAAGAAAACTTAAACGGAGAAAACTCAATGGGAGACCTTTTTTTTCATAGTAACTAAAAAGTTACTTTTCACAGTACTGCATTACCTTTTGGTGTAAGTAATCAGTAAATTAACTGAGTTACTTTAGAAATAAAGTAACTAGTAACAGTAACTAACTAGCACAACACTGCTCATAACTGGTTGCTAAGGGCTGCGTGTGATAAACAACTTAGTTTAGTTTAGTTTAGTTCATTAGAATTCCCATTAGCTGGAGAAAATGTTGCCACTATTCTTACTCGGGTCTGGCATGTGCATAAAATTATACATAAGACATAACAGTTATATTATGGAAATGTCCTTACAGTTGCCATTTCCTTGAATGTTTCAGAACATATTTCAAAATCATTTATTTCATCATCTCACATTTGAATTCACCTACTCATAAATTACAATAATATACTATAAACCATCTCCTAAATTATATTATATATTGTGATATTATCACACTGTATTCAATATTAAGACCAATTACACCACCACCAACAACAACAACAATAATAACAATAACAACAACAACAATAATAATAACAACTATGTATATATATATATATATATATATGTATATATATATATATATATATATATATATATATATATATATACCATCTACCATATACCATTTACAGCAGCATCTACACTGATGTACATTTCACTGGCCATACTGCAACAGCAGTGAAGGAAACAGCTACAAGTCAGCTTCACTAGGCCATGAAATTACCTTAATTTTGTCCACTGTGCAGCCCACAGCACACGCACACACACACGCACACACATACATACGCAGACACATCATCATGTTCCCAGTCATGGCTGATATCACACACAACTATCCCACTTTTTCTTTTCTTTTGTCATTGTTTTGTGTGTGTCTGTGTGTCACAACCCACAACCTCTATCATATCATATAATCTATGTCATGATAGAGGTTATGGAAGTATGTCTGGGATTGTCAGATGGTAACTTTTTAAAGCCCTGCCATCCATTCCTCTACACATTTATTTTTGATGATGTATGCAGAGTTTAACTCAGCCACTCATTTGGTCAACAAATACAGAATTCTCCTGTTTCACTTGAACAGTGATCCATGTAGTGTAGATGCAGAGGTAGCCATGTACCTACAATTTCACTATAAATTCTAAACCAACTGATGTAGGTATACACGAGTGGTATGAAGCATCTGAATTTACGAAATTAAACTTGATTGACACTGTCGTTACTGTAGCTTGATTGAGTAATATCTGTGGGGGCAGGCACTAAAAATGGCTGTATAGACTGCTCCAGAGATTAAATATTTTTGTAGGCCAACCCAGATCCACAAAAAGCAAATGCAGAAATATCCACTGGATTTTGCTTTAGTGCAGAAAAAAAGCTCTATGGCAAACAAAGGTTTATGCTGTTTACACGTTCTGTTCAGCAAGATAATTCATTAACAAATGAACACCTATGATTTCTGAAGTGTAAATGCAATCACCAGATGTAAAAAGCTATTGCTATAAACAAATTACACCAGTTGCATGACTTCAGCCACCTCTAAAGGCTCATTTATGTTTAACATCAGATACAGATATAGATGGAGCCTTCTGTCCATACTCTGCATTCTTTTTGTCCATATTTGTACATGTTTTATGAAAGTTTGCAGACAAAACAAAAAAGTACCACGGGTAGTTGCATTGGTCAGAGTAGCCAATAGTTCAAGTGAGACACAACCACAAGACATGACAAAGAAATTTTTAAAATCCATAAGTAGTGAAAATTATGTTGTTGTAGTTAGTGAAAATAATTCTCCATTCACAGTTAACAATGTATTTAAAGGGATAGTTCACCCAAAAATGAAAACTCAGTCATTATCTACTCACCCTCATGCTGGTTTAGCTTTTTAGTTCACAAAACACTACTGGAGTTTCACAGGAAACAGTGTTGCAGAATCTCCCAAACAATGGAAGTGAATGGTGACCAGTTTTCAAATGTAAAAAACAACAGAAAACACCATAAAATGCCTCCATTCTGCTCAGCTGGCATAATCTATGTCTCCTAAGGCATTTTATGTTTTTGTCTGTTGTTGTTGTTGAATTGTTGTTGTGAGATTCTAAAATGCTGTTTTCCTGTGAAAGTCCAGCAGTGTTTTGTGGACTAAAAAATAAGACAAAACCAAAATGCAAAAATATAGACTAATTTCTGGGTTCTAGTTCTCATTCCTGCAGCACTCTAGTACCAACTTTTTTACACCAAAACAATTGTGTATATACCAATTTTCTAAAAAATAGGACACCATTTCCCTATTGCTAGCAGACCCATTGGTTTTTTTGGTTGCTTTTTCTGTTGTGCATAGGACAGCCAAGACTGAATTTATGTGTGTGAAGGACAGGGCCGTGCAGAGACCTTTGGAGGGGCAGGTGCTCAAAGTTAAAAGGGGGCCACGAATTTGCTCCATGGTGCTGGTTCATAATCTGCCCTTTATTATTTGTAGTGCTAATAATAAAGTAAAAAAAATAATTAAATTATATAGAAATCATGTATTTAAATGTATTTGTGCTTTTATTCAGTTTGACTATCCACTTTGCGTAAGACAGCAAGATTATAAAAGTTATATACTTTATATTTATGCATATTATATTGAATTTGTGTGTATATATACAAATGTTAGAAACAAGTACTGATATGTTTAAATGAGAGGTTGAGAAAATCACAATTCAAATTCTTCTAATTATTATTGTTATTGTTGTTGTATTTATACTGTAATAGTCCAAAATTATGTGAATATGCATGTACATTGCATACTTTTAGTGAAATAATAGCCTATGCCTCATTGCCTCTAGAAACATAGGAAAAACACTGCAACTCACTTGACAGTAAAATGATATATCTCTCTAATGCACTTTGCCCATGACAAAAGAAACATATAGACACAAAAAGAAGCCTGACATACTTTTTCCCCTCAGCACGCTGTGTGTGGTTAACTAGCGGCTATAACTTATGAGAGGTGTGTGCAGAGTCAGACACACACACACAGGATGCTCATGGATCGTATCACGGTTTGGAGTAATGGATCGGATAATTTTTCGGATCAGCAAAAAAGAAAAAGGTGGTGGGATTAGAGTTAAATTATTTTAAAAATGCACTTGTCTTTGATCTTTGTCTGTCTGTAGTTACCACCATAGTTATGTAATGTAATAATAATGATAATAGTAATGATAATGGTAATAATATTAAAAACTTCAAACTTATACAGTGCTGTACTATGTATATACTATACATATATTAGATCATTATACACTGTACAGTATAATACACAACTACACTCTGTAGTCTGGCTCAATGTCCCGCCTACAGCAGCACGTCTGATTGGTTAGAAGTCATGATCAATCAGCAGACACACTGTGTCACAGACGGGGTGAGACAGAGCTGCACCGGTGAGCAGAGAGGAGCTGTGTAGAAGTTAAGACAGCTGATATCACCAAAGTTTCAACAAACATCACAGTTTTATGATCTGTTTCTTTGTTGATAGCAGAGTTACATCAGTGAAAAAAGTTACGGTCTGGATTTCACTCAAGGTTATGTGACGGCAGTCGTCTTTTAAATCAGTCGCTCTGTGAAGATTTAAAAGACGACTGCAGTCCTGTCTGTTCACTGCAGCTCTGCATTGAGATTTCGGGTATTATAACTTATACAAAAATAACAGTGACAGTACAACTATGATGCTCACATGTGGTCCGCGGATCACACACGTGCCGAACTGTAGAGGGCGATCCGTTGCTTTGCAGCGCTTCGCTACAGGGCACATCTGGGCAGTGAGGGCACATCTACGTGGATCATGTGACCAACCCAGGGTAGATCTGAATTATTATTATTTTGTTTTATTTATTATTTTGGGCCACACTTTTACACACACACTTAAAAAAAAAAAAAAAAAAAAAAAAAACACTTTGACAAAAGGGCACTTTGGGCATCAAGGGGCAAAGGGGCAGGTGCTCCAGCCCCCCCCCCCCCCACACGTGCCAGGTGAAGGAGAGCAGAAAGAAAGACATTTTTACAGTGTCTGTGTGTTCAGCTCTGAGTACTTTTGTAGCCATTTTTGTAAATTATTATTTTTATGGTGGGCAGCACGGTTAGCACTGTTGCTTCACAGCAAGAAGGCTCTTGAATCTAGCAGCTGACTGGGGGGCTGGTGAGTTTGTGGCTGGGGCAGGGCCTTTCTCTGCAGAGTTTGCATGTGCTCCCCGTGTCTGCATGGGTTCTCTCTGGGTACTCCAGTTTCCTCCCACAGTCCAAAGACATGCAGTTTAAGTAGTGATTCCAATGGGTGTAAATGTGCGCATGAATGGTTGTCTGTCTCTGTGTGTCAGCCCTGAGATGACCTGCTGATTTGTCCAGGGTGTACCCTATCTCTCACACAATATCAGCTGGAATAGGTGAATGCTGATTCTATCCTTTCCCACTGAAGACAAAAAACAGATGTTAGGGGGGGCAGTGTTTTTTTTTTTTTTGGTCCGTGTTCCAATAGCCACGCAGTACTGAGGTTTAAGATGCTTTGAATTTTATAAAAAGGTATAAAAATCCCATAGATAAGCCTCTCTGATGGGACACCAGAACCCAGGAAAACAGAGGCATTGCTGTGCTATGCACTTGGACATAAACACAAGTAAACGCCAACAAACTGTCAACACTTCTATGGGTATGGGTTAAGTGCCAGTCACACCATCAACCACCAAAAACACAGCTCTAAATAAATGTACGAAGAGTGTTGACAGTGTGTAGGAGCTTACTTCTCTCCAGTCCTGCATGTCCTCCAACATTCAGTACTTTTACATTTCCTGTTGTTCTTGTTTCTCAGAATTGTAGGACATAATCTGCTATTTTGCATTTTTACAGCTGTTACCTTGTTTACTCTAAACTAATGTTAGTGTCTTCTCTAAGGAAAAACGAGAAAAAAATGTGTGGGTCTTTATTGGTGAAAACAACTAAAATCTTAAAACAATGAGCTTTATTTATAGCAACACTTTTAATCTAGTCACCAGATATGCTACTGCCCCCTGCTGGTTGAGGTGTAGTGAACAGTGTTTTGAGAGCAGTTATGGGAAGGCAGAGAGCAGAGTGTTGCAGCCTCGGATTAACAGTTAAACTCAGTGCAGCTGATCTGACAGAGAAAGTCTCTCACTTGGGCCCCCTGCTAGAGCAACATCTAAAGCTTTTTATACACACACACACACACACACACACACCAGGCTGGAATGCTGAGCCTGAGTGTGGAAAATTGATTGGAATGTTGTGTAGGCTGAGTGTGTCTGTGTATTCACATAGGCCAGTGTGTGTGTCTGTGTCTGTCTTGTGTAATGGGGAACGGCAAGGGAGCTCTGGCTGAGAGATAGTGCAAGAAGTAGTGCAACAAACTGGAGTGAAATAATAACTTGAAATGAGAATATGCCTAGATGTTGATGTCTTCATTAATTACAGATTGAGTAAGGTTGTGGTCAGGCTAGTTTAGCATGAGGACTTGAAGTATTTAGCATACTTTGAAAGTAAAAAAAAAAATACACCTACCAGCACACCTGAAGCTGCTTAATGCATAGTGTATGTTGTATGTTTAATAGGGCTGCAGGTTAACGTGGACACGTTTCTTTTAACACCACTATTTTTTTTTTTGACGCACAATTAACAAACATTCTGTTATATTGGCCTCACCCATAATTTGAATCAGAAGTGAGCTTCCCTGTCACCTGACAATGTAAACAGGCTTCTGTGTTTAGGCAACTGGCTCTTACAATCTTTCAGCCACAAAACTAATAATACCTTTAAACAAGGAGTGGGACTTTAACGCGTTAATCACGATTAATTAATTACAAAAAAAAAACGCGTCAAAGAAATTAACGCATCTAATCGCAGTGTGCACTCCAGACAACACGGAATGTTTGTCAGTGCACTGATCCCTAATTTACATCAGGCGCGGCTGTGTGGCGACAGTCGGGCAGATACGCTGCCATTCTAGTCAATGCTGTAATTTATACCAGAAGCGCCGCGGCGCGTCTCAGCAGCGTCCCAGAAGCAGCTCAGCGCTCCGCTCCGCAGAAAATACGCAGCAAGTCTATTTTTGACTGATGGTGTGTCAATTGGCACAGAGCAGGTCAAACGGGTAGGAAGTCAGAAAACAGGGGAGAATCTGGTTGATTTTCAAAATAAAAGACCCTGTGCAGACTCGCGATCATAAAGACAGACAGAAAATAAACAATTTAACTATGTAGCCTACTTATCCATGGTAGAAGCACAAAGAGAAAGGAAAGAGGACTTAATCAACAAAATCAGAGCAAGTAAACACAATCAGATGGGCAAAACTCTGCACTGCTGAAACGCTTCTGAAACGCTTCTGAGTTTAAATAAAGTTCTATGAAAGCTTGAATATAGCCACCATTATGATTTATAGTGCCATTGTCAGACTGATGCTAAACAAACAATATTTTGTTGTTTAAATGTTTGCATGTGTCTATCATTTGATTCAGTCATATACCAAAATCCATTTAAATTGAAAAATGTTGCTTCTTGTGGCAAATATTGTTATGCCATTAAAATATGATTAATTGAGATTAATTAATCACAAAGCCTCTAATTAATTAAGATTATTTTTTTTAATCGAGTCCTAATCCTGTTATATACACAAGACATAAAATACAAGACACAAGACTTTCATTCCTACCTGCTATTCACATTTCTCTCATTCCAATTCACTCGCCCCCACAACATTCAAACACACTCACACATGCACACACATTAATATACAACTCACAATAGTTCTATCCCCTTGATCTCCACCAGAGTCCCCCCTTGTCCTCTCTGCCACCAGTTATTTTTGTTTCAAATCTTATAAAGCAACCAGTGTTGTGCTAGTTACTGAAAACCAGTAACTAGTTACCATTACTAGTTACTTTATTTCAAAAGTAAATCAGTTACTTTACTGATTACTTACACCAAAAGGTAATGCATTACTGTGAAAGGTAACTTTTTAGTTACTATGAAAACATGTCTCCCATTAATCGCAGCATGTTGTTTCTGTAGGTGTTTCAACAGGTTTGAATTGCTATTTTGGGCAGTGAGAATATCTCCATGTAAAGAAACTTAACTTGGGCTCTGCCACCAACGCCATGATGATACCAGTCTTGTAAACAGACACGCCCACACAGCGTGTCTTCTCCCGTCTCCCCGCTGACACACACACACACACACACACACACACACACACACAGGAAGATTCAGGACTACACGGCTCTGGCTGCAGCTCAGTCTCTAGCCGAGACTACACAAAAAATAACGTAAAATAACGGAGAAACGCATCATGTAGTAACGATAACTGAGTTACTGAATTTAAAAAATAATGTGTTAGATTACTAGTTACTGCAAAAATTAACGGCATTACAGTAACGCGTTACTTTGTAACACGTTAGTCCCAACACTGAAAGCAACATATATGTGTTCCCAAACCTTGTTGAATTGCTTTAGTTTGTTGTTATCCTCAGATAATGTCTTTTCTATGGACAAATAATATCTCATCAAATCTTTCCAGATCTGTAGAATGGGAGCTTCTGTTTTTTTTTCCAGTGTTTTAAAATGAGCGTCTTATAGATGAGGGAGGAGAACATAATCTGCCATCCCAAAGTGTATCTTATTTTTTCAGCATATTGAAAATTACACAGTTGAGCTGAAAAAATTATTTTTATTTTATATGTAATAGATATCCAGTCTTGGATTTCACTGTTCACTTTTGTACAGGACCAGAAGGAATGCATAAGGGAGTCATGAGAGCCACACTTCACACATCGATCAGAGGAATTTGGATAAAACTTATGAATTTTGTCTCTACTGTAATATATTCTTGTCATTAATTTGTATTGTATTAACCGGAGATTTTCGTTTGTAGCGATGCTGTTAGTGAGGTATAAACATTCCTTCCATCTTGTTTCAGCTTCTTTAAAATGGAGATCTTTGTTCCATCCATTATATATTTTTTGAAGTGAATACTGTTTAGATTGTTCCATCAGTAGCATATTATGTAATTTACTAAGTCTTTTTTCCTTTTTTCCCTCTTTAAACAAAAGGACCTCAAAAGATCCAGGCACTGGATCATACTGTAAAGTAGAATTTTCAGTAATACAATTTTTTAGCTGTAAATATCAAAAACATTCTTGATTTGTCAATGTAAATTTATTTTGGAGTACAGTAAATGATTGTACCTTGTTATGCATAATCATATCTGATAAATATTTAATTCCTCTTACGCTCCAAGAAACCCAGTTAAGCTCCACATTTTGAAAATTTATTGACTGAATATTCTAAAGCTCTGTGTTCCTAGGTGTACTAAGTTGCACACCTAATATATTTTCAGTTCTCTTCCATGTTTTTAATGTACTATTTATAACAAAATTAGATACTTTTATATTTTGTTTTGTAAACAGAGCAGTAAATAAGTTGTGAGGCTTTAACTGTTGGTTTTCAATATTTATCCAGGGCTCTTCCCCTGTGTTATTGATTATACGATCGGTATAAAACATCTGAGAAGCAGAGTAGTAGAGCTCTAGATTTAGAAGCTTAAGACCTTCTTCAGTTCTTACATTTTGCAAAGTTGTTTTACTCAGCCTATGTGCTTTATTAGCCCAAATAAAGGAGGTGAGCAAAGCATTGAGCCGTATAATTTTTTTTTTTGAAGGAATTAATGAAATAGTTTGAAAAATAAAAAGAAATTTTGGCAACCATATCATTTTAAACAAATGTATTCTTCCCATTAAATTTATAGGTAGATCCGTCCATTTATAGATGCTGATTTTCAGATCGTTAATTAGAGAAAGGTAGTTATCTTTGTATAATTGTGTTTTTTCAGGGCTTATATTACAACCAAGATATCTAATCTTTTTCTTCCATTGAAATTTCTTAAAGTCCTCTTGAAGGCTACCAGATCTTTCATTAATTTGCATGAATTCAGTTTTTTCAAGATTAATCTTATAGCCAGAAATTTTTGAAAAATCCTCTATGATCTCCATTGCCTTTGGAAGAGATTTTTTAATATTTGTTAAATATAGAATCAAATCATCAGCAAATAAACTCAATTTATACTTTTCTTTACCAACATTTATACTCGTGACTTCGTCCGTGTGTCACATTTTCTGAGCTAAAGGTTCAATCCCCAACGCAAATAAGGAGGGAGATAATGGACAACCTTGCCGCGTGCCTCTTCTTAATGTAAATACCTCAGATAAAGTTCCATTAACATAGACCTGAGCTGTTGGTGACTTATAAATTGTCTTAATCATGTCAATTAGTTCCTCAGGAAATTCAAACTTTTCTAATACTTTAAAAAGATATACCCATTCCAGACGGTCAAAAGCTTTCTCTGCGTCCACTGCCATCATTGTCAAATCTAATTTTTGCTTCTTAGCATACTGTATTAATGATATACAAGTCCTAATATTGACTTTAAGATTTCTATTCTGTATAAAGCCAGTTTGATTGTAGTGAATTATATCTGGAAGTATCTTGGCTATTCAGTTTTTAAGCACTTTGGTAATAATTTTATTATCACTATTGATTCAACTAATTGGTCGATACTCTGATGGAGCGTTACCCTCCTTTCCTGATTTTGGGATTACATTAATAATTGCTTGGTACATTGTTTGTGGGATTGTCAAGGTTTTGGTTTCTGTTGGACACTTCCTGTTTTATTTTGTAGGCTTTCTTCTTCCTCGTGTGTTTTTGTTGTTTTTACTAACTGTCTTTGTCCTGCCCTTTTAATTGTCATGTGTTTCACCTGTTTTCCCACCTGTGTCTCATTAGTTCAGTCTTTTTAGTCCGTGTGTCTCTGTGTCTTTGTCAGTTTGTTTGTGTGTGTTTCCACAACAGCCAACCCTTGTGTCTTCCCCCCGAGTTTTTCTTCCATGTTTTTTCCCCCCAGAACTGTTTTTTGAATTTGCCTCTTTGTGGATTCTGTTGTTTGACCTTTGGATTTTACCTCCCCTCAGTGTAAGCCTTTGTTTCTTTGTTCATTGTTTTACTTTATTAAACCTTTTTGAGCTGGAAGCCTCTCATTGTCTGCATTTGGGTCCTCCTTTTGTTGAACTATTACAGGGATAACATGTTGTTTCCATGCATTATTAACAACACTCATGATATGATGAACAATAATGAATTGATCTGTGTCCAAAATGTGGAATAAAACTCTGTTGGTAATCCATCCATGACAGGTGCATTTTTTGAGAGAAAGCTGTCAATCACAATTTTAATTTCTGAGATTGTTATTTCCTTTTTTTTTAAGATCTTCTTTTTGTTCTGCAGATAAACATTTAAGTTCAACTGAGTTTTGTTATTATGTCAGATTTATATAAAATACCATAGTATGTTGCAAACTTTTGATTAATTATTCCATTATCCATCATTGGCCTGTTGGAAACTGTATCCTTTAAAACTACAGTGTGTCTTTTAATTACTCTTTTAACCAGAGAGGTCAATTGTTTTCCTATTTTATTATATATATATATATATACATAGGATATTTTATTTGAATTGTGCTTAATATCTTGAACTTTTTTTAGTAACAGATTATCATGTTCTAATTTGAGTTTTTGCAGTCTTTGTAAATCATCCTTGGCATTAGTTTTCTTATGAATATTTTGAAGATTATTTATTAATTTTTCTACTCTGTTGATCTCCTGATCTAGTTCTTTTTTTTCTTTTTAACTGAAAATGATATCATTATCCCTCTTATAAATGCCTTAAATGCGTCCCATACAATATCTGTTGGAGGTCTATCAGTCGGTGTTGTATTGCCAATATTTGTACTTATAAATATCTCAATATTATTTTTAATATAATTAAGATCCTGTGTCAGGTGTTTCCGATTCATTCTCCAGATTTTGTGAGAAAGTTTATTTATTGAAGGCATCATTACACACGTAACCGCAGCATGATCTGAAATGACGATATCATGAATTTGTTAGATTTACACTACTCAGTCCTATACCAGATGTAAAAATGTTGTTTATTCTGCTGTATGTTTTTTTAGCATGTGAATAATATGTATAATCTATACTTTTGGAATTCATTATCCTCCATATATCCTGTAAGTCATTTATTGCGAGAAATTCTGATAATCATGTCGGTGGCTGTACTTTCCTGTTCTTACATGAGCTATCATATGTGCTAAAAATATTCAAGTCTCCACCCAATATAATTACCGTATTTTTCGGACTATAAGTCGCACTGGACTATAAGTCGCATTTTTTGGGGGAAATTTATTTTAACCGTTGTCCGTGCTTGTTGCATGAAGCGGTAAACACCAAGAAGGTCCTCCCTCAAAGTCATTCATATTCGTTGCCTTGGCAACTACCAGGGCGTGGAGACGTACCTGCACCGTTGACAAGCCTCTCCCGGCAGCACGTTGTTCAAGCACCCATCTGCGAACTTGTTCCTCCAGCTGTGGCCATCTTGCTTTTAGCCCGCGATTAGCTTTCTTTGTTTTCTTCATTGCAGTCCCTCACAAGTTTCTCGCTCAGTCCAAACTTTCTTTCTGCTGCTTGATTACCATTTTCAGCTGCATATTTCACTACTTGCAGCTTGTAATCTGCAGAATATGATTTTCTTTTGAGGGGCATTTGTGTTAAGTCTTTCTCAGTTGTCTTTAAGTTAATGTTTAAATTAATTTTCAGTGGTACAGGAGTAGCAGATACCAGTAGTTGTCACAAGCCTAGAGTGCCCTCTCGCTGCTGTACGTAATGTTTACTCCTTGGTCATATCGGTCAGTGTAAAATAACATTTAAGAACATGTGAAATTTTATATTTTAATTTATACAAGTCGCACGTGAGTATAAGTCGCAGGACTAGCCAAACTATGAAAAAAAGTGCGACTTATAGTCTGGAAAATACGGTATTCCTGTTGGAGTCTTATCAAGTATTTTCTGGATTTTATTAAGGAATACCACATCAGATGAAGGAGGGACATAAATATTGATTAAAGTGTATCTATTACCGAAAATATTACATTTTATAATCAGGAATCTGCCACCTGGATCTGCATCTTGAGAAAGGTTAAAAGAAATGTTCTTACTGGTAAGTATTCCAACTCCTCTGCTGCTGGATGTGAAGGTAGACTTAAATGCCTCTGCCACCCACTGTCTCTTAAGATATTGTATTTTACCGGGTTTGAAATTAAGCTCAAGACGATGTCTGAGGACAGTTTTTTTAAGTGACCTAGAACTTTATTTTTATTTCTTTTTAGTCCATTGATATTCCAGGTACAAATGGTAAATTTATTAGGAAAAGTTTCTGTACTCTTATTTAATACCATTACTCCTTGTGCTGTCACGTATTATAGCACACATGGTTGCTTTAAGATCGGGGGAAACCCCGGTAGAGATCAATGACCCAGAACATAACCCAATATACAGACACACAAACAGACTATAAAACACAAATAAATTTACAATATATATAACTTACTGTAACGAAGGGCACTTCGTTAATGTGGACAGATGACTTTGGTCTTGGGAATATTGCACAATGTGGGTCAGAATTAATTGCACTTTATAACAAACAATTAAACTATACATAGTTATAATGGCACTTGGCACTTTGTCAGCGATATTTGCACTATATTACAGAAATTGGCACAGAATAATTTGCACGTTGCATATTTTGCACGTTTTGTAGCATATTTATTGCTCTATTTATTGATATTATTGTTGGTTTGAACCATGAATGATTGTTGTGTCTTCTGGCAGATGCAGCGACTGATACGTGGCGCTGCCTGAAAGAGCGGAGTGATATTAGGCTCCGACAGTATCGTGCATCGGTTTGTTCTTGGTTGACGAACAACAATTATATTTTGGAGTTCTGTGCAGAAATATAGATGTGCTTATATTGGGACCAAGTGTGTGCACTAGTGCAAAAGTTTAAATATTGTTTGCATTGTGTCTTACTTACCTGTCTTCCTTGTGTGCACTCCAGGGCGCACGGCCAAAAGAGTCCCCCCGGCTACAAGGGGCATGTTAAATGTTCCAAGAGGGAACCAAGGAGGGAGATAAGGGGATGGGATTTTGGAAGTGTATTGTATTTATAAATATTTATTAATATTAATTATGCTTGGGTGTTTATTAATGGAGTAAACAGCATTTAGTGGGATTTTGGATATATTTTGATTTTGACACTTTATATATGGTTTAGATGCATTTGAACAGCAATTAATTTGGATAGCACCTGTTAATGGTATCTTCCAACCAGGTCTACCAGGGACGCAGTATTTAAGGCGCCAGTTCCCATCTATCTGTGTTGCTGGTCAGACCTCACTTGGGTTGCTGTAATGCTGTTAGTGATGCTGTTAATTTTGTAAATAAACACCAGATGCTTGGTATCCTTGACCTCCTGTCATCTTTACTGCAAACGCTAGCCGCTAATGGTCGTCCTACACTTACATATACCCCTGACATCTTCTCTTCTTTAGACATGCTACATTGAGCTAGTGAACCTGCTCCACCCCATGGTGTAACCAATGGCTATAAAGAATAACATATCAGTAGTTTGTAAAGTTTAACAAAACACATTGTATTTCATCAGCAATTTTATCGTATCTGGAAACTTTTATATATAAAAAAAAAAAGTAAGGGCCTGAAGGGCCTCCTGTGGTGGTACAAACTCCCTTTTGTCGTCATCTTGTTGAACTTGCAGGACCGCTAGATACCAAAGTTTGGTTTTAATTGCAAGTTTATGCAGTTATTCTCTCACAGGCCAGAATGCCTCTCGTTTCTTCCTTAACTGTGTCGAGATGTGTTGAACCTTGATGTTTTCTCACCTGGTTCTCGTCTACTCGCAGCCTTCAGGATCATGATTTTCTTCTGGAGATGATGCATTTTAAATGTGATGATATGAGGAAAGCGTGCATTGTCTTTAAATGGGCCGAGGCGGTGTGCGCTCTCAAAGTCCTCTTCCTTCACTTTTGTCTTTTTATTTTCCACTCTTCATCCAAAAACTTGACCAGGAAGGCAAACATCCCCACGTTTTCCTCCAGTGATTCCGGCACATTCAGAAGCCTCAGATTATTTTGGTGATGACGATTTTCGAGTTGATCAATATAATCCATTGCGAGCTGAAGTTTGTTTTCAAACTCTGTTATGCGGCGTTGATGAGCCTGCTGCTTAACCACCTGCTTGTGCATATTGCCTATCAACATTTCAGTTTTTTATCCAGCGCATCAACTCTTTGAGCCACAGATGACACCAGTGTCTTGGTAGCAGTTTGGAGATTTAGAAGTTTGTCTAAATTGCTTTCCAAATCATCAAACCTTGAATTGGCTCCAGCTGACATCTCGGTCTGAGATCTTGTAATGTTAGGCATTCCAAATGATTTAAGTTATATCCATCCTTCTTCAATTTTCGTAGGTTCAGCTCAAACACTAAAACCTTAACTATTACTTTTTTAACACTGCTGAAGTTAAGTCTCTAAAGTTTTCGATTTATTTGACCATTTTCACACTGCGCTGTGGTAGGATTTAGCTCATCCGACCTCTCACACCGCACATGCACCCTCCTGTCACTGTACACTTCAGTGGTGCGCAATTTTTTTTACTCCAAGTCCGATTTATGTACTTCTAAAATACTTAATTACTTCATGGTGATTGAGCATAACAGTGAGGGAGGAGAGAAGAGCTGCAGAGAGGAGGGAGGGAAGAGAGCGAGTGTGTGAAGTACTAACTGATATAAAAACTTTATTGATGATGAATCCTGACGTTACTGTACAGTTCTGTGGTTTAAACACTACAGATTAAAATATCTGTTGCTGTAAAAGCCAAACTGACAGACACGTCTCCTCCACAAAACATTTGTCACCGTGCTGCATTATTGTAAGTCATGATGAAGAGTCCAGATGCTGTCTGTCCCTCTTCATCAAGAAATTAACTATTATTAACAATAATAATACTAAATAATAAATAAATGCATATAAATAGCGACCTTTCCTAAAATACTGCTGGTTCTGTGGTGTGTGAATTTTAAATCTGAAGCCTGCTGTGCACCATAGAAACTTCTATTGACTATTCTTTTGAAACTACTGTGCATTAACATAATATTGATTCATATTTCATCAGCACTGCCTAGTTTACAGTTTTACCTTAGTTTTGGAAGACAGTTGGATAAATCTACAACCAATCAGAGCAATGAAACGTGTGACATGTGACTTTTCAAATCTGGACTGATAGTACTTCTCTGAAAATCAGTGTAAAGATTCCACTCCATATGAAATACATGCTTGTGATTGTCCTGACCATATTTAAGGCTGAAGGACTTCTGTCTAAATGAAAGGCGGGCTCTCTGCCACAGCAAATTAGCATGAGCTCAGCAGATTCGTCTGGTTTCCAGGCTAACCAACAACTGTCAATAAGTAGAATAGCATAAAACTGTCAGCAAGAATGTGTAACACATCATTTGTAACCTCATTCACAATATAATTTCTCCTATGATGTTAACAACTAGATTTTAAGCAGTCAGTCTTGTCAGCAGTGATCTTAGATAGTTGTTAGGGGTTAACCCAGCAGGTACACAGATGTTATACGATATCCTTGTGGGTACATGTGCTTGTAACTTTGCCAATGAATGTAGTTATTGTGCATTTCCTATGGTAATTTGTATTGCAGCCTGTACCTACCATTTTCATTGTGTAAAGCAGAGGCCTTGGTAACTTTGTCACTTAAAAAATGTAGTAATTGTATATTTCATATTTCATATTGTATTTTGACTATGCAGTGTGCACTTATTGTTTTTATTATTTATGGGCCTGCACCTTTATTTACTGTATTCTGTATTGCACTTTAAATTTATTGCATCTGCTTGGTATATGGAGGACTACAGAGAAATAAGCAACTCGCTAAATCTGGTGCAACCATGTTTTCATTTCTTGCAAATGATCAATGTCATTTCACACTGTCCTTTTACAAATCAAATAAACTAAACAATAGAGCATGATATTAAAAGAAAAATGCTCATCAAACCATTGCTCTATAGCACCACTCGTAGTCAACAACTCCATTGGGTACCTTTGAGTCAGTTTGTACATTCCTTGTTATGCATCAAATGGCTGTAAACTCTTCTGCTACTGGTAGGAATACATATACAGCTGGAAAGTGGAGGAGAAGAAGCTGGTTCTATAAATATTTTACTCATTCTGTATTCCCATTTTAAATATTTTTTGAAACAATAAGCTCAGTATTACTTAACATATAAACTTAGAATGTTTCAATCCTGTAAGTTTATAAGTTATAACCACCAGTTCAAATTATGTCATCCCCATTTCTGAGACCTGAGCCTCTTCTGTTGCTGTGTAGGAGAAACTTGTCAGAAACACCAATCTGTAGCAAACTGAAAACACATCATCACTGCTGTTCAGAATACAATGTGGTGCCATAGTTGATGAATTCATCCAGAATTGACCCAGAATCTGAAATATAATTGATTTATGTATCAATTTATAACATCATCACAATCTTGTTTCCACCCAATTTGTTGTCCACCCACCCAACATTAGCATCCACATAACAGAATCTGAAGCTCAGTGATGTCCACAGGCTTCAGCTTTTTATTGAAGAAACAGATATCTTGTTGCTCAGAGGTTCTGATGATTCAGCTGGAGGAGTTGCATGTCCATCCTGGAGTGCTCAATTAGTAAAGCAACATTATCTATGGGAAAAAGGATTGAGACCTTGATTTCCAGAACCAATAGTTTTGGTCTCTGTAGACCAAATCATTGTGACAACACTTCAAGGTAGAAAACTGTCAGTTTAATTTGATATGTAAAATCAGCAAAACTGTCTATTTCTGCTGTTATTTTCACCTGTACCTGCCAATCAGACTAACTCTGCCTGAAATATCTCGGGTCCTATGTGGATGGAGTTCATGAACCCAATGGTGATACTCTCTCAGTTGTGCTCTTGCTTGGTTTATTTTAACTACCAAACTTCATCGTCTGGGTCTGGCTGCAATTTATGCTGCATGGCGATGCCAAGAAGCTTCCTTTGGTTTGTGTTCTTTTCTTTGAGAGGAAGTGAGTGCAGCCAGGGTTGAAGAGACTGAATGGGAAGAGCAGTGGTAGCAGGTGACAGGTGGCTAGCTACCCACTTGACATACCACCTCTTTGCACATTTGTGGATTAGCTGGGAGTAAAGCAGAGCCAGTCACTGACAAGAAGGTGACGGCCACAGCCACCACACTGAGAGTTTCATAATGGCTCTTCAGAGACCTATGGCTAACGTCATGGCGACTATGTTCATGTTTTATAGTCTATGACTTGTGTCTATGCATACACATCCTTGTATGCCTGCATGTGTGTCCTTGTATGTGTTCACAACGCAAACAAATTGGGATCCATTCATAAAAACATTACACCTCACTCACAGGGTACCTTTATCACTTCAAGCTTAGTTAAAAGGTCTTTAGCCTAGATTACCACATGAAGACTGGGGCAGAGGGAAACAGCTAATCTAGTTGAAGAGAAATGTGAACACTATGATTTTTGGGGTGTTTCTGGCTGCGGCTCAGGTGCTCTTTAGCCTCTCCTTCTTGACTGCTTTCCTTCCACAGGCCATATCTGCACTCATTGACTGTAGCTCATTCCTCCCTGACCCATAACTGATATGACCAGGTATTACTGCTGGATATTTTTCAGGCATCGGTGAGGTATCATCAAGCTCTTATCAAGTGCATTTTTGAACAACTTTTTTACATCCAAAATTTTTTACATCCATGCTAGCTTGCAGTGTTTCTGTCAGCACACTGATACATTTCTAAGCACGTTACCACCACCAACTCATTTTCAGTTTCCATGGGGAGTTATCATGCACAGACCAAAGCGTCTGATTTTGTACTTCACACAGACACGTGATCGACCATTCTTTAAAAAGGAAATGATTGTGTTTCCTAAAATATTGAACTATTAATTTAGATTTTGTCTATGCATGGTAACATATAGTTGCAAGTGTGCATGAAGGTTTGTGTGATTGTGTATGTACATCTGCATACCAGGGTGTCCCTCTATACGTACAGTATATGTGTGATATGCATCTTGGTCAGTGTCACTGATGCAGCCAGACTAGAAAGGCCAACCACAGTGCTCTTCCCCTCCCCCACTCTGCCATCTCTTTCTCTCTCTCTCTTTCTCTCTCGCTCTGCATACATCCACCTCTCTCTACCTCTGCTCTCTGACCTGCATTTAGTCGCTCAGCCCCTCATCAGCGGCACAGAAGATGCTGCTCTCTCTCTCATATGGCTGCTAGAATAAAGGCAGCACTGTATGCTACAAAACCAATGATGATGTCAGCTTGTTATTGACTCTCCCAGGTCTGAATGACTGAGCAGAGGATAGGGGGTGGGGTGGAATCTATCTATTGCAGTGAGGTGACCAGCCAGGCACAAATGAGCTCTACTGTGTGTGTGTGTGTGTGTGTGTGTGTGTGTGTGTGTGTGTGTGTGTGTGTGTGTGTGTGGTATATGGGGGATGGGTGGGATCCTGCAGTCCTCGCTTCCGCAGACATAATCTGTCCCAGTTGCTGCACACCTCTTACAGTTTACAATAAGCTCGCTCTCCACCCCTCCCCCACTCCTCTCTCTCTCTCTCTCTCTCTCTCTCTCTCTCTCCTTTTGTGTGGAGATGGATGATTCCATCTGAGTAGTGAGGCAGTGTAATGGGCAGTGAGACAAGAGGAGAAAAACAGAGAGGACCAACAATAATAAAATGAGCTTGGATACAACTTTTGGTAAAATGACCTTGCCTGTGTGTACTGTGTGTTGGACATTTCTAGGCTACTATACATATACATACATACATACATACATACATACTTGTTTGTTTGTTTGTTTATAAATAAGCAGTGAGACTATAGGGCACACCGTACTAGAAATAGGGCCAATCCCTTTCTCTTGCGTTATATCACATTACGCTACGTTACGTTTAGTACAAAAGGTGGTGGCAAAGGTGTTTGGATTTCTCTCTCGTTGTTTCTATGATCCTGTTTAAATCAATCTAAAATTTAAAAAGCATCATGACTAGAGACTCATTACTGTAGCAATGGAAAACTAAGGCCTCTGTCTTTTTCGTCACCACATTGTGGTGATATTATGGTACAATGTTGTTACAAAATTGGATTTGGAGTAAAAAAACAACAAACACCACCGAAATGTACAGTAACATTATGATTCATGATCATAAAAAGTTTTCATATCAAGTCAACACATCTGTCCGTATTCACTCTCTCTCTCTCTCTCTCTCTCTCTCTCCCTCTCCCTCTCTCTCTCTCTCTCTCTGCTGTGGCTCAGCCTTGTTTTTACTTTTACCTGGTTTCAGGTGGAGCTGCAGCTCGATCAGCACTTTCTCCTCTCCCTCCTCATATACTTTGTGTTGATCCTGTTGCCTAAACAGACAAGCCTGTTTACATTGTCAGGTGACAGGGAAGCTCACTTCTGATTCAAATTATGGGTCAGGCCAATATAACAGAATGTGTGTTAATTGTGCATAAAAAAAAATAGTGGCATTAAAAAGAATTTGCGTTAACGCCTACTACCTACCTACTACCTACCTAACTACTACAAAATTAACGCCTAATTTTGCCAGCCCTAGTTACATTATGCCAGGTTATGTTAGATTGGAAAGCCAAGGTTTCACTTCTGATGATGTTTTTACATCGCATTGCGTTGCACTGCATTACATACAAAAGGTGGTGACAAAAGCCATGGAAAGCTAAGGCCTCTGTCTTTTATGTCATCACATTATATGTTTGTAATGTTGCACATTACCTCCATGTCAGCAGGCATGAAAATGGGTCAGGGGTGCAAAAGGTGAGAAGGATACAACCCCTCTAGGGGGGTCTGGGGGCACGCTCCACTGGAAGAAAATTTTGGACATTTTATATTTAAATGCATCAATCTGGTGCACTTTGAGAGAAAAATCAAGCTTGTTACAGGACAGTATGAATGTATAATAAAGTATCTATACATATTCACATTATGCATTATAAGAAATAAGACCGACAACTATGCTGTATAATAGGGGTGCAACAGATCAAAAAACTCACGGTTCGGATCGTATCACAGTTTTGAGTCACAGATCTGATCATTTTTCGGATCAGCAAAAAAGAAAAAAGTGGTGGGATTAGGGTTAAATTATTTAAAAAATGCACTTGTCTTTGATCTTTGTCTGTCTGTAATTATCACCATAGTTATGTAATGTAATAATAATGCTAATAGTAATGATAATGATAATAATATTAAAAACTTCAAACTTATACAGTGCTGCACTATGTATATACTATACATATATTAGATCATTATACACTGTACAGTATAATACACAACTACGCTCTGTAGTCTGGCTCAATGTCCCGCCTACAGCACAGCACATCTGATTGGTTAGAAGTCATGATCAATCAGCAGACAATATGCGTTCTTCTCTGTACTTGTGTTCTCGTGTACTTGAGAAACGTCATCAGTCTCACTCCAAGTACTGTTCCAATTCAAAAGTCCGCATCTCGCCAAGTACAGTCAAATACCCGGATGTGTTCTTGCCCTGCCCGTTTTATCGAGGACGCATCGGATGGTGACTTGTGTGGACTTGGGGCAGCCATGTATCCCAGAATGCATTTTGTAGCAACAATGGCAGAGGAAAGGACCCACAACTTTAAGTTACAAGTGTCGAAATACTATTGTTTTAGTAACACGGAATGTAATTTTAAGATTATTTTATGTGAGAATGTAGACATTAAAATCTGTGGTCGATTCATCATGATAACGCATAGTTTAAAATTTGCTCAAAAGTTTTCGGAGATGTGTTGTCCTGCTAACGGGACAGCCAGCATACCTCGCCAGCTGGCAAGATGACTGGGCTGTTAGCATTCATGTTACCTCGCTAAAAACAGCCTTATCCCAGCATGACCTTTTGAAATTGGCCACTGGCTCTGATATCTCTATAGTAGTAAAACGAGATATAATTTGTTTTCATCACATTTAAACAACAAGATAGAGGGTTGTGTTTTATATCATATTTCGTTTTATTTCAAATATATATTAATGGTGAAAATAACTGGAAGTGGCTAAGCCAAGACAAGCTGAGATGGTGACATCATCAAGTACGCTACTGTCCCAATAGCAGAATGACCGTCCTGTGTCCTCCCGTCCTCGAGAGACTGTACTCCCAAGTCGAACTTGCTAAGTCCGAACTGCCAAGTCCGTAAGTCTAAACTTGGCGTACTTGGTATTGAGAAACGGTTACTGTGTCACAGACGAGACGAGACAGAGCTGCACCGGTGAGCAGCTGTGTAGAAGAAGACAGCTGATATCACCAAAGTTTCAATAAACATCACAGTTTTATGATCTGTTTCTTTGGTGATAGCATAGTTACATCAGTGAAAAAAGTTGGTGGTTGATGGTCTGGATTTCACTCAAGGCGATGTGATGGTTTTTAAATCAGAGATGCGCTGCACACAGCAGCATCTGTCCTGTCTTTTCACTGCAACTCTGCATTGAGATTTCAGGTATTATAACTTATACAGAAGTAACAGTGACAGTAAAACTATGATACTTACATGTGGTCCGTGGATCACATTCGTGCCGAACCGTAGAGGTCGATCCGTACGGGACACGGGTCAACTGCGATCCGTTGCACCCCTACTGTATAAGAAACGAGACTAGCAACTTCTCCAATGAAATGTGCAACAGCACAGCTTTAATACAGGGTTCAGTGGCGAAACAAGATCATCAATTAAGACAGTACTCAATAGTCTGTCATTTCTTCTTCTTTGCCCAAGTCCAAACGTCCAAATCGGCGAATGAGTCGTAACTGTTGTCTGCCCTCGGGTCAGTTTGCAAGTGCTCTGGTCAGCACAAACCAATCAGGTAGCAGTATTCTCCCCCGCATTCACACTAATATTTCAATGCTGTAGTGCTAGAAGGGGAATGTCTTGTTGAATTCAAGGCTCCCTTCAGGCGTACGCACACGTTCGCAGCTCACTATGGCTCTGCGCCGCTCTCATGTATAAAACCAAAGTCCTAATAAAACTATTTCTGGTACAACTCCATGTCCCATCCATAACCACCCCACCCCAGCAAAAAATCCAACATAGACACTGGGGAAATATTTCTGTTGCAGATGAAAATATAAAAATGTCTTTGCACTCTCAATCTCAATCAATGAAACTAAAAGATGTACATGGTTTCAATAATTTATGCAGTGTTAAGAAATATTTTGTTCATGTTTTTATATTTAGAAATCTTTTGGATCAATATGTTTTGTGTTTATTCAGTAAACTGATATAAAACAGGCCAATTTTTGTAATTTTTCAAATTTCTGACATAATTTCAGTACTCTTTTCAATTATTATGATTTATTGACATGCATCACATTTTGGCTTAGGTTTATGGCTTATCTGTATTTGTTGTATAGCAGAAATCTTAAACTGCTGCCCACAGTGATTGATTATGCAACCTATTCAACTTTCAAGAATCTTCTTATTGATATTCATATTGTAAGAAAATTAATAGAAGACAATGTCTTCTGAGAATGGTAGGAGAAATATTCTTACACTAACCTTACCCAATTTGACTCTCTCAACCTACCCAACCCAACCAACGAAGGCAAAACAATGAGAGGCAGAGTTGGGCCATTCTTGCCAAGAAAAGCAGTGTGATCCATCATAATGTAGGAAAACCAAATTACAAATCTACTGCCACTATAATACAAGCATAAAAAAACAAGAGAATAAAAACATAAAATATCTCCATACTGCTTGTCTGTTGTAATCCAAGTCTCCTAAAGCCCAAACAAGTTGACTAGTGACTAATGACAAGTTGACAAAATGTTGAAAAATTTTATTTACACCATATTTTTAGTCTGAATCTTCACTGTAGATCTGTAGCTTGGAGCCACATTCATGTGCACATGCACACTGTCTGAACTGGGTGTGTGTGTGGGTTGGTATTCATGTTGGGACTTTAGGAGACTTGGATTACACGAGACGAGCAATATTGATGAAAATTAGATTTGAAAACTGGTCACCATTAACAGGAATGAGAACTAGAACCCAGAAATTAGTCTATATTTTTGCGTTTGGGCTTTGGCTTATTTTTTTAGTCCACAAAACACTGCTGGACTTTCACAGGAAAACAGCATTTTAGAATCTCACAACAACAATTGAAGTGAATAGTGACCAGTTTTCAAATGTAAAAAACAACAGACAAAAACAAAAAATGCCTTAGGAGACATAGATTACACCAGCTGAGCAGAATGGAGGCATTTTATGGTGTTTTCTATTGTTTTTTACATTTGAAAACTGGTCACCATTCACTTCCATTGTTTGGGATATTCTGCAACACTGTTTTCTTGTGAAACTCCAGCAGTGTTTTGTGGACTAACAAAATAAAACCAACCCTTAATCAGCATGAGTGTGAGTAGATAATGACTGAATTTCCATTTTTGGGTGAACTATCTCTTTAAGTCACTACTTACGCAGCATCCAGGAGTGCTGGGTCTGTGTGATGTGTCAGGCTCTAATTATGCAAATGTGCCAACAATTTCACTTGTATGTTTTACAGTAGCCACTGCTCCCTGTCTGTGTTGAACATTTATGCAACAGAGACCTGTCTTTGAAAGCCCAAAAGTAATTACTTTTACAGACAGATGAATCCAGCATTGTCACATTTCATGTATGAAAGGGCTTTAGTTAGATGGATTGAGCTTCACACATTTGAACTGCTCCCACACACTGTTTGATATTCACCCTAAGGTTCTTGGTCATGTCTCTTCTGCCTCAGAAATGTTTCTGTGTGCTTCCCATTCTAAGGGCTTTTCACCTTTTATGACTTTCAGCTAAGGCATTGCCTTTATACAAAGAGCACCTTCAGCTCGGTTTTGTTCAGGTCATCTCTGTGTAAATATTGACCTTGGGATGTGAAAAATCTGACAAAATAATCTAATATATAGCAGGTAAACCATTCAATATAGACTCAATAAGACTTTGTATTGTGAACAGTTCTTGATTCAAAGGTTTTTGGAGGAGGAACTCACCCACAGATACTTCAGTACAATTCGAGGTCATCAGTCTGTCGTGTTGACTGTCAGTCCAAAAGTTCTGAAGAGCTGAAAAGTCTTGTTCGGAAGATTTTCACTCAATTATTTGGTATTGCTACTAGTGTAGTATAAGCTATTCCTAGTCTCTTCCTGTGGACCACCATGGGACCTAACTTAAGAAAAACTGTGGTCAATGGCGAGTGACAAATTATTTTTTGATTGTTTGAATTGTGCCATGAATTATGATTAGTGATGTTTAATTTAAAATATAATTTTACAAGTCGCTGTTTGTTGTACAAACTGTTTAAGTATAAGAATATGAAGATTATGAATATATGGAATTAGAAAGACTACACACCACACAGTCACACTAACATTAGCTGCTGAAGCTACAATGGCTGTGTGTTTTTGTACCAGGATGTAGTGAGACAACAGCAGGTCTTACTTATTCTTTCTCTTAACAGCTGATAAAGAACCAGGAGTCACTGCATAAAATAGTCTTAAAGGCAGCTTTGCATGTTGGAGCTTTAGGAGACTTGGATTACACCAGATGAGAGGTATGGAGGCATTTTATGTTTTTATTCTGTTTTTTTACATTTGAAAACTGGTCACTATTAACTTCCATTGTTTGTGAGATTGTGCAACACTGTTTTCCTGTGAAACTCCAGCAGTGTTTTGTGGACAAAATAACTAAACCCAATCTTCAATCAGCATGAGGGTGAGGAGATAATGACAGATTTTTGTTTTCTTTTTTTTAAATAGTGTGATAAGAATAAAACAAGTGACACAGGAAAACAATAAAGAAAACAATGGACAGACATACTGACAGTGCAGACCTGACATGATTACATAAAACAGTTCTAATGATGTCAGGGAGCAGAAATAAGGTTGGCTTTAGTTAAGGTATGTGTATGATGTATATAAGTGTGTGTGTGTGTGTGTGTGTGTGTGTGTGTGTGTGTGTGTGCGTGTGCTTCTGTCCCTGGGTTAGAAAAAACAGAGTGTTATTTTCTGGAAAAATATTAATCCCTAGTGCTTTGTCCCCTACCCGAGTTGCCCTCTGCTTCTTCTCTCAATATCTAGAAAAATGCAAATATTAAATTTAAAAAATGTGAAGTCCTTTCAAGTCATCTGTCCTAAGTCTAAGTCAGTTCTCAATGTATGAGTGCCTAATGCCAAGTCTAAATCAAGTTGAGATTTTTACCAAGTCTCAAGGCCTCAACTTTGTGACTCAAGCCCCCCCCCCCCCCAAGTGTTTCCTCCTCCTACCTCAAAGAGCACCTCTCTGTCTTTTTATCTCCCTTTTACCTCAGGAGACTCTTTAACTGTCTGAGTTGGATTTCCTAGTTGTAAATGTTAATGTGTAACAAGGTGAGCTGGGATCGATGGGGATATTAAACCGAGCAGCCTCTCTTTGTCTTATCAGCCTGATGAGGCAGAACACACCATGCCACTCTACACACACAAGCACTTATGTAGAAGATGCAAGTCATTTCTTTAGGTTTCCTCACACACCCACATAAAAGCCCACACACACATTCATGGAATATCTGGTTTTCTCTGTCTCTGTCTCTGCTGTGATAAATAATTTAATCACTTAACAGCAACAGCCAACCATGCTATTCCAGTCTCCTCGTGGAGGATAAATTATTGCTCCGCAGGTAGAGAACAGCCATTACTGTAAGGCCTTATGAAGACATATCGTGGAGCCATGCTTTGTTGAGACCTTGTCATTGTCAAAGCACTAAATATGCCAGAGGTGGAGTAAAGTATTGCACACCTTTGAAGTAGATATAGTATAATGCTGGTACGGGATTTGAGGCTATATTGTTGGATGTGCAGTGATTGAAATGTGGCCAGCAGAAGGGTGTGTGTGTTTGTATATATATGGGCAGGGGTGGAAGTAACTAATAACAAATACTCAAATTACTGTAATTAAGTAGTTTGTTTGGTACATGTAGTTTTATGAGTAGATTTTCAAGTCTGTACTTTGACTTGTATGTAAGTATGCATTACACTATGAAATCTACTTTAGTACAATTTGAATTAATATCCAAACCTTTCATGTGCATTTTAGGAGGCAGTCAAGTGATCTGATCACAAACAGGCCAATGAAAAACAGGAGATGGAAAAACAATGAAACGTGCAACAAAAGGCAATCTTAGCAATTACCTATAATATATAATGGAGCATTTAGAAGTCAGGTTCCAATTCAGTCTCCCTTTAATTCACAGGCAGCAGCAGACATAAGTTGTGAACATAACACTGGCATATCATCACGTTCTGAGTTGATATGGAGAATTTGTTTGCAAATATTTGCCTATTTATATATCCAGCAGGTATGGAGCAACATTATCATTCATTTGGAGCTGTGTCTCTGGCAGCCTGATTCAATATTCACTCTCTTTTAACCCCGTTTTTTGTCTTCACCAACTTCATCAGCAAGGTGCTAACTGTAACTGTTTGGTGTCGAGCAGGTAGTGTTACAGGATTTTCTCTGAAAATAGCTGCTGCCATAAACATACCTATGAGAGCAATGAGAGTGAACCAAAACAAGATGTGGACCAGACACATTAACAATGAGCTGAGAGTCAGTCTAAAACTATGTAAAGTAGAGGGGAGCTATGGAGGTCTCTCATGGAGGTCTCTCACAGTACACTTTGTCAGCTGAAACACACATGAAAAAAAACTGTTTGGTAACTGTTACCATCTTTGTAAATGACCTAAATTGGTTTTGCAGCTGTGGTGAAAAATACTGTTCTACTTGTGACCATTTTGGATGTTCGGGATATTTAATGTGCATTAATTCCTGTCTGGTCATTCATACACAAATTATGATTCAGTTGATCAGTTTTAATAAGATATTCCTGTTCTCCTGCTTACCATGTTTTTCATTGCATTACTTTCTCTTGCATACATAATGAGCTATGCAAATAAAGCCTCACATGGAAGAATCTGCACCAGAATCTGTTCCAAAGGAGAATTTAATTGTCACAGGTTCTAACTTCTACTGTTCCACTCCAGGTAAACACATGTGAAAGAAACAGGCAGTCGTATTTCTGTGTTGTCATCTAATACCTCCTGGCTAAATCAGATGACAATGTCCCATGTGGTGTGTTGCTTGGAGATGACACAAAGATTAAATGGCAAAGTGTCTTTCCTTTGTAACTAGTTCTATTGCCAAACCTATAATAAAGGTCATTTGCATCCTAAGTACACCCATCACATTACTATAGTGTTTTTAGGAGCTATTTTGTAATATGCATGAAGTGTTTACAAGAAAAACACCTTTTTTTCTTTACACAAAATTTCAATACTTTTTTGTAAGTAAAGACTTGCTAGGTACTACTGGTAGCTTTGCCAGTATTGCTTGCCAGAAGGGTTAGGTGACCCTTTAATTTGCTTGGTCATGCCAAAAATTTGGTCAGACTTTACAGGTTTCATTTACACCCAGCTGAGGTCCGATTGTCATATGTTCTATATGCGATTACACCAGCATTAACATAAGTTTGTTTTGCATGGCAGGTGTAAAGTGGTATAAAAATAAGCTGTTCAACGAGAAAATGAGCCAGCACACACACAATGTCAGGACCCTGAAGCTACAGTGGCTACAAATCTTGTAAAAAAATTATATTTTATTATTTCATTGGTTTGTTTAACAGGGACAGTGCATGTTCATAAACATGACTGTACATGCACCAGATTTAGCTACTTTTTATGTAAAATGATGAAAAGATACTATGACAATTCTATCCCATCTCTGCCATATTCTGATCACAAATCCCTGTAAATTGTACACACTGCACAGTAATGTATTTTTAGAGGCATTTAAATATGAGCATTTACCTGTAAAACTACAACTTGATTTTTTTGCATTTTTGTTTGTGTACTAATCAAGTTTTTTTTTTTTTTTTTAACAACCTTTTAATTAGCGACCTTTGAGGTGCTATAGTCTTTTTCATTGTCCAACAGAGCCAGACTAGCTGGTTTCAGTGTTGGGCAGTAATATATTAATCAGTAATATCTTACTGCAATTTTTATTACTTTTTCCAGTAATAAGTAGTGTAAGGGATTACAATTTCTAAAACAGTGATATATTACAGTTACTATTACAAGTAACTCTGAGGTACTGAGTTACTTTTTGATCTAGGTAGGCTATCTTACGATGATGTGTACTTGCAGCAGGTCATGTCAGCAGCTAGACAAAAAGCTAAACAAAGGATGGAGATGAAGGAGAGGGAGAAAGGCAGATTTTCCACAGGTGGGAGTGCTGTCATTACTTTGAGTTTGTTTGGCCCCTTGAGAGAGAATCAGTTGTGCTGAATCTAATTTGAAGAACACATTCAGATTCAGATTCACATTGTTTTCACCACAGCCAACATCTGGACAGCTGACAACCAAAGCTTTCTGGGTGTAGCAGTTAACGCCAACAAGGTAAAAATGTAATTTGATAATGTAACAAGTAATGTAACTAATTACTTTGATATAACATAATAAGTAATAAGTAATTTGATTACTTTTTAAAGGAGTAATAAGTAAAAAAAATACTTATTGCATTCCCTGGGTAACTTGAACATCACTGTCTGTTTTCCACCAGGGCTGTCACAATAACTAAATGAAATTTTTGAAATGCCATGCAACTGACAAGCCAACTACAGCTGTGTTATAATTCAATCTGTGTTAAAGTAGTGACTCAATGCTTCAAAAAATTTGATGAGCAACATGAGAGTGAGTATCAGTTTAAGCTCAAAGATGGATCATTACCAGGTTTCTGTGACCTGACCTCAAACCTCTTGAATTTACCATTTAGCATATTAAGTGACTATTGTGGCTAATCCTACAGGCTGGAGCAATGTTGGACTAGTGTCACATTGAGAGTCAGTCAACAGAAACTGTGTGACCCATAAGGATTCAAGGACATTTATTGTCATTATACAACACAGTGTTGTACAACAAAATTAGAGTTAAACCTTATTAAGTTAAGTTGTAAGCCTTATTTGAAGCCAACTAAATAACAAGAGTAGTAGGTCAGATGTCAGTAACTTTCATGTTGTTTTTTGTGAAAGTTTATACTGCAGGGCAAGCTGTGTTAGCTTTGTTGTTATACAGAGGCCAGCCAGTTCTGCTCTGTGATCCTTGTCTACGGTGTGTGTGTATCTGTGTTGCTGCTGTGTGTAAATTTATTTGGTAGACATATCCTGGTGGTAACAATATAGCTACATGTGGAAAAAGAAATGATCAAACCGCAGAATTATCTGCAATGATGTATAATTATGACTAGCACACAGCAGCTAGCTTCCTGAGATTTCATGTGGCCTGCAAGGTCATCATGGAAATACCAAAAATCAAAAATCTAGCAAAGACAGTTATTAGCATTTTGTTTAACATTAAACTGTTATCAGACCTTTATTTTGAAAGGGCTCGGTGCTGTAGTCATTGGTAATGACAATGACCTGTATCTTTTATATTAAACGGTAAAACTGTTAAACTGTTAAACTGTTTATGTTCCACTTCTTCTTCTTCTTCTTCTACTTTTGCTGCTACCATCATTACAACCTGTATGCATCATGCATGGTACACCGTAAAACATCACCTTTTGGAAATTGCCACAAAGTCCACAGTTCATCACTTGACATCAGCGGTGCCCTTTTTAGAACACTTCTGACCATTCCATTATAAATAGTAGTATACAAAAATGACAAAGTGACAATTCTAAATCGAACTGCTGATGATAATGCAGAAAAATCTGTTAATACACCAGTATCTTTTTATAACAGCCACATTTACTTAAAACTAACGGCATATAGTCCTATAAATGTATATAAGAAACATTAGTAGGCAACAATATAAATAAAAACTCTATACACAAGTGTCAAGTGTTCGTAAGTTGTAAAAATTATAAATAGTTTGAAGTTGTAAGCGTTTCTCCCTGTCATGTCTGTACTGTTAATTCATGCTGTAAAAAAATGAGTACACATGTTCTAAAAATTTTGGCATCAACTTGGTACAGAGGTATTGGTTCTCATGACATCCCAATAGAAAAATCCAGCAGGGTACCTTAAGTTAACAAGCTGCCATTGCTGCAGTGGTGTCTCCCAAAGGTATGAGTGCGAATGAATGCAAGCTCAGAAGGGAACCTCAAATCCTCAAGATCTTGGGGATGGAACATTTTGACTAAACCAATGAAAAATCTTGTGAGAGTCTTGCAAATTTTGGGGATCCAGAGAGACCCAACCAGCAGACACTGAGATCGATGGACATGATGTATCACCGCAGCAATGGCAGTGCCGCAAGATGGCGTAAAGCGGCGACCAGATTCGTCAGTATAGGAGTATTAATATTAACCTAGGTTTTTTTGTTTTGTTTGGTTTTTACAGTAGTTGAGGAGTAATTGTTTCAGGATTATGAAATCCATCTCTGTTTGTATCCCAGTGGTAGGATATAGTATTAAAATCATGTTTTTCAATAAAATACATTATCAAAGTAAAAGCTCATTAGTAGTACTAGTGGAGGTGGAGTGTTTGCGGCAGAGTCAACAGAGAAGAAGAAAACACTGAGGATGAGTGCTGCATATAGATAGTGTGTTGTGGTTTCCCAGAAAGTCATTACCCTGACAGTGGTCTGCTTCGCCCTGAGGTGCATCACTTCACAATTTGCTACACTGGAGCTATTTCTACACCACTGTTTTTCTCTTCATTCATTCAGCAGTAATGGGCCACAAAAGCATCAAAATTAGTTATCACTGCTGAGATAGCTGCATCTCCTCCAAAAACAGAACAAGTGACAAGTACAGGCTGAACTGTGTTGAAATGAGAGCAATGCAAAATGATTGCCACTCTCAAAATTGTAGGGGCCCTGTTGTACTACAAACCTCCCTAGGCATGTGAAAGTACAGGCTGAGGAAATACACCATCCCTCCCTGTATAAAAGCCATTACCCATCCATCCTCGACTCTCCTGTTACAGCCACGCTAAAGCTCACACCACCCCAGGGCTTTCTGTGTGTGTTTGTCTTAGCCGGACCTTATCTGCGCTGTTCGTGTAAATGTGTGCATGTTAATGAGCATATGCTCTCTGGTAATGCAAACATGAATGGGTGGTTATCTGTTTTCATCATTAATGTCTGCAGAATATGCATCTGTATGTATCTGTATGTGCATCTCTCTGCAATGCAATGATGTGGTTTACATCGAAAAGATGCCCCACCTCTACCACTCCACCACCACCAACCTGTGGCCACAGCCTTCCTCACCAGTATGTCTCAGAATTGTTTAGCTTGCCGCTGCCACAAAATACCCAGCTGTAAGTAAGCTGTAGTACTATGTTGCAATAAAAAAATATATTGGAATAAATGAAACCAACTGTAAACCAAATGTAATATGTTTCAATTACTATTTTACAGAATAGTCTGCATTTTGCCACCAAATACTTTTTATTTGATTGAATGGGTTGTCAGTCAACAGTTGTCATGAACAGAGAAATTAGCCAAAAAGATAAAATATTTTTTTTGTACCAGGCTGCAAACATATTATATTGTTATATATTTCTGCTGTAGAGCTGGGCATTTTAATATGGGAGTCTAGGGACTGAGCTGCTTTTGAAGCCAGCCTGAAATGACCATATGAGGACCTGCAGTTTTTGGCACTTCTGCATTGGCTTCATTTTTCAGCCTTGGAGATTGCTGCTTGGGAGCACAAGTCAGCTCGCCTGTCATAGCTACGCAGCATATAGCTGCCCCTAACACATAAGTCTAAATCAATCTTAGTGACAGAAAACATTTTTTCTTGTTTTTAAAAATCAGTCAAATCAGGCAATATTGCTTTAACCAACAGCCATCTAACCAATAGTCTATTTTATAGACAGGCAAAGTCCCTCCCCTTCAAGTGGAATCTTACTTGAGAAAAAATATGAATGGCAGTCAGTGATGAGAGACAAATTATTTTTTATCCTGTTTGAATGTGCTACAAATTACACATATGATGTCAAGAAAGTTGCAGTTTTTCAGGTTTGTTGTAGTACCATTTATGTTGTGTGAAACCGCTCAGTGAACTGCATCTCTCATTTACCACATTATATCAGCAACATCAATATCACGGTTCCTCCTACAGTGATCTTGTCTGATGTGTTTGATCCAGCGACTCCTTATCCTTTTATTGGGCAGGAAGCAAAAGAATGAGCAAGAGCTGTTGCTCATGTGACCAGTCCTACATCCTGGTATGAAAACACACAGACTGTTGGGCGTATAAACTTTCTGATTAAGTATCTTTCAAGTCTTACACTTAAACAGTGGTGGTCAACTGGAGGGGAAGGGACTAGAGCTTGACATCTGTGCCCGAACCTGACAGGTTTGGGTTAGGTTGGGCTTTCATTTCTCTTTTTTTTCTACCCAGTTTTGTCATTGCCAGTTCAAATCCCCCATGTTTTCTCCCTGTCACAATCGAGTTTGATGAAATATGCTAATGAGGGACAGGTTCGGGTTGATTTGGACAGAATATTGTTGAGCCTTGTTGGGCTCAACTTTTCAGGCCTGATTAAGGTATTAGGAAGGGTACTATAGTTGAGCTTTTGGTGGAGTGAGGTAGAGTTTGATGGAGGAAAAACGTAGGATAAATATAGCTGGGAATCAGTTTAAAAGAATTTCTGTTCACTGTTATCACCATTTATTTATACAATGAAATACTTAAAATATTAAAACATAAACACTTAAAAATAAATGAATAAAAATATCTTCTCTAACTTGTAACAGCAAAGCTTGCATGCATACAGCTACTCTACAAAATACCCATTATGGTATAATATTGAAAAATCACATTGGTCTAAAATTGATTTTAATTTAATATTTGTAAGTTGTTTTTGAAGAATTACCGACAACCCCAGCCTATCTACACAATCCTTCTCCATACTGCGACACCCATTTTGATGTTTATGTGACTGGAGTGTGCTTCCTGCAGCGAGCAGCTCAGGCCTACCTCATTTTCGCCTGGCAGGTCAGCTGCTCTGTGTTTCAGTCTGAAGCCGTTGGCTGCAACTGAACCGTTTGGCTCTTTTCTCTACTAGCGAGCAAACCTACAATCTAGACCCAACTGTTCATCCAGCTCATTTTTAAGGGGATTTATCACCATATATGCCCGTGTATCCAAAACACATCGGTCATTGGGGATTCCTAGCACCGGTTGGCAAGGTCTGAGGGCTGTTATAACGCTTTTTCGAGGTTTAATTAGAGCTAGAAAACAACGGTGGTGGAGGAGGAGGAGATTCCATATTAGGAGCACAGAGGAGAAGGCACCCCCCTTGTGTGATTTGGAGCTTTTGGTGAGTGTTTATCGTCTTTTTCCGTTATTATAACTGTTATAAATTATACCCCCTTGTAGAGTGGTCACATGTGACTGTACATACGAGGTTTGGCCGGGTTATTGCGCTGTTTTGAACGTTTATTTTTATATTTTCTGTTTGGGTGGGGGATGGGCAGCGTCAGCGCGTGAGTATGCGCGCGCACGGTGCATGTGTTCGTAGGGCAGAGCTCGTGGCTGGTTTGTGTTTGTGAGCGCGCGCTTCCTTCCTGCAACTACTGCTGCTACTAGGTCTGAATTAAATACACTTGAATGATAATTATTCTCAAACATTGGTATATCATTTATAACGTGTCACGTTTCTTAATCAACAATGAAATTATTTTGTTTTATAATTTAAGATATCTAACTTTTTAATGAACTATTTTGTTGCATTTTAGTTCTTCCATGCTTTTATTTCTCATAAACTTTAAATACTTTGTCTGCCGTTGTTAATGAAAACAGAAACTATAGTTTAAGCAATGTTATCATTTTGTTTCATAATTACTTATCAGTTTTAGATGTTTTCTTCAGTCATTACTTTAGTTTTACCACAGTTAAAGATGATGTTTCTGTTGAAACTTTATTATCAATGTGCATTGTGTTATTATTATTAGAGCCTGATTGTATGTCATACCGTCAGTGCTGGAAAGAGTACTAAAAATCTGTACTCAATTACAAGTTCCGTTGCACTACTAAAATATTACTCAATTACAAGTAAAAGTACTGGTGTTAGAAATACACATGAGTAAAAGTACAAAGTATTTTTGCAAAAACTACTCAGAGTATTGATGTCACAGTCACTGCTCAAAACTAGGGTTGCAAATTTCGTGCATTATCTTTGACCAGTAGTTGAAAATGCAAAAATCAGTAAATCATTAATAACTTATACGATACAAAACACACATTTATTTCCTTAATTTCTTTTTTGTCTTTTCTTTTTTCCCTCATTTTAAGGTTAAGTTTAATTTTCTTTCTTCAACAAATGGCTCCACCAGACAACTTTGTCTGATGAGGTGTAAATAACCATGAATACGTTTTTAATTAGTTTATGTCTTAACTGCAATTAATCGATTATTGATTTTTTTTTTTTTTTTTCAGTATTTTGTCATGGCATCAAAGAATATTGTATTGCGGAATGTCCCATAATATTTTTAGGGCATATGGCCAACCCCTACAACAGATATTAGTGGCCTGATAATTGGCTATCACAGCCATATCAGTCTGTATCAGTATCAGCCAATATGTTGTCAGATATGCACTTTGTCTTTATAGGCATATATTTTTTTTCTTAATTTAGGTTTAATACATACATATACATTTTTTTAGTTATTGTTTCATATAATTATAAAAAATACCAGTGAAAGTTTACTGTTTCAGTGTGCTGATATCATTTTGGACACTTGACACAAGTTTATTGTCAAACTTCTCCTTTAAATCTCCGTTATATATCATTGTCTCAAGTGTTGCAAAAATGGTTGTTGCTATAGGCTATATATTTTATACTCTTTGCAGATATATTAATATTAGGGATGTCCCGATCACATTTTTTGGCCTCCAAGTCATTTGATTTTGAGTATCTGCCAATACCGAGTCCCGATCCGATACTTCAGCAATGCATTAATAAGAAGGAGAAAAAAAGAAAACACATCCACATTTCCACCAATGCGCAATTTGCACACATTACAAGTGGCTGTTGCACTGCCTTCGCTGTCCAGTTTAAAATACCTCCAAACTGCAGACATTTTCACTGTCCTGAGGTGACATGTTTGCCCTGCATTAGCCTACTAACTACCAGCTCACTACTATTATGTTGTCTGAATTCCCCGCCTGCTGTAAAATTGTGACGTTTACGGTGTTGTTTCCGTCTGTGCAACAATGAATATTGATGTTGTGGAACTTATTAAAATTAAAACTAAGCTATTGTCATTCCATTTGACAATCTCTTTGTACCTCAGGATGGATTTAAAACGTGAATATGGCCATGCTTGTTGTTTGTAAGATTAAATCCGATAATTTCCACCCAATTCCAATCATTTGAAAATGACGTGATCGGCCCCGATTTCCGATCACGTGATCGGAACGGGACATCCCTAATTAATATTAGAATTTTTTTTTCTCCTTAATGTTGGTATCAGCCTCAAAAATCCAATATTGGTCAGGCCCTAGTTATTACCATACTTTAAGCAATGTTGCCAGTAAACATTAACTATCTGTAACAAACAGTAGATTTATAAATGCACCAAAGTCCATTGTATATTATTAGACCATAATATATAATATTTGATCACCTTTGTGTCAGACTTTCTTGAGTGCTTTGCAGCTGGTTGCTCCAAAGCCACAGGCAGTGTGGGGGAGGGGTGAGCACACACAGACACACACACACACACATACACACACACACACACACACACACACACACACACACACACACACACACACACACACACACACCCAGGAGGGCCACTTGCCAACCTTGTGAAGCTCAACTCAATGACACAATGTACCAGTCCCAGATAAGGAAAAAGCTCTGGCTCTGTTTAGCCAGAGTCAGGATTTACAAGCTAATTTTGTTATGGTATTTTTAGGGATGAATTGAAATTTAATCAAATAGTTTGTTTTTGAACTCACAGCTTCCTCTAAGTTTTACAAAAAAAATCTATTACAGTGTTTCACGCGTAATTTTTCAGCTTTGGTGTTTGTTTGTTTTTTTCAATATTGCAGCTAATATTGAAAGTAGGTAATGTAAATAATAATGTATGAGAACGTGACTTCATGAGCTTTGGACTTCATCATTACACATAAATCACAACCACTTAGTAGAGAAAAAAATGGCTGTGTAAATGTTTATTAGTTGTTGCTAGTCAAGCCCAAACAATACTGCCTATACCAATATTGATATGTGGTGTTTGCATCATATAACAATACAGTTGCATTTTGTAACAGAAATGTAGAACATAACATAAAGCTCACTGTCTATGGTCAGTGGTTGCCTGTAGTTAATGCAGTTTATCTGGCGTCATTTGGCCCTTATTATCTCACATTTGGCTGCTTAAGCATCCTGGATATATCTCATTTTCTCTTTTCTTTTCAACCATATGACAAGACAAGGAGTTTGTTTTCTCCTCTCAGCACTATTTACTTATAAACTGGTGCACAACATATATGCATGTCAAGTCAGCTGGTTGTTAGTCTTTGTGGTGTATTTAAGTGCAACTTACAACACAAGAGGTGAAGCAACACATACTTCAGTCTTTGTTTACGCCGTGCATTGAGGTTAGCTAAGTGTGTCAAGCAAGGTCACTGGCCAATCACACAGAAGCAAGTGTTTTTCACGGTCACTGATGTATGGCATATGAAGGTGTTTAAAGTAATTGTCACCACTTCTTGACCAGGTGGTAATGTGGACAGTGTCCGTGTCAACTGTCAGCTTTTGAGAATTATGAAAGAAATGCTCTATGCAGTGTAGTGCAGTATGGAGCCAAGTGGAACTGAAGCTCGTACAGAGGTGGGGTGGGACTTGAGCTCTGTATGCAGGTGTCACTTAAACAACAATATCTGTTTGATTGAGACTGGACTGGAAGTTTTGCTCGATATTTCCTCTATTATTTTTGCTTTTGTGCTGATCTTTTCTGTTTACTGTTATGGTTGTTATTATGTAAAAGTTCTGATTTGTTACTGGTTACCACACAAGTATTTATGATGAACAGTTGTAAATCATTGCAAGAATTGAATAATTGTCTGCTGTGCTATTGAAGCAGTCCTTTTGCTAAACTTGCATTTGATGAGGGTAGAATGCTGGCGTAAAGGTGTTGTCCTTTATCCATCATGGATGACCCAAATTAAGATCAGGGTCAACTCTGCTGCTGTGAATTATTTGTTAAAAAAGAGCTGGTAGAGTACATGCAGGATGTGTTGAACTTGACTCTGCCCCACTTGAGAATCTTTTACCAGACAATTCAATTTTAGTAAATAAAAGTCATCATAATTACATTGGCTAGTTATATTGTAAGCCACCTAAACAGATTATTAGTTTTTACCAGCTATATACTACTAACCATGTGAGGATGTGATATGATTGCTAGTGCAAAATACAGTCTTAGGGTTGGATGTGGCCCCTGAAAGGTTTCATGTGGCCCACAATGCAATCATAGCAATGCAAAAAATAAAAAAAATCTAGCAAAGACAGTCAATAGCATCTTGCTTACCATTAGACCTTTATTTTGAAAGGGGGTCAGTGCTGTGTTCATTGCAACCTGTATGCAGCATGCATGTTATGCTATAAAACATCAAGTTTTGGACATTGCCAGTAAAAATATTAGCCTTCAATTCATCATTTGGCAATTCAGAAAGGGTAGTAGTAAAAATGCCCCAAGTAGAACACTTCTTACCATTCAGTGTTTAGAGATTTGGCCATTATTAGAATCTTATATTATTTGTGTCTGGCCTACAGCAGCTTGATCAGTTTCTCATGTGCCCCCCCTTGAAAAATAATTGCCCACCCCTGCACTAGACATTTACAAGTGTGTGGTTGTCATAGACATGGCAGCCTCATACACACGAAATATGCATTTACAGTCAGTATATTTCTGTAAATGTAAAACATTATTTGTCCTGAAACTGTACAGCGTTGTATACTGTGTCAGTAATAAGTTGTAAGTGAAGAAAGCTGTTAGAACAGTAGAATTATGTACACAACAGATGACCTTGTGTCATTGACTGGCAATGCATTTTTCTGCTACTTCTGTATTTCCTTTTCTGATGTCACAATGAGTTAGTTGCTTATTTGAATGCACCAGATATGCACAGTAAGTTGTACAAAGCTTAATACTAATGAAGGGCACGCTATTTTGACCTTGCTTATTGGTACATCAATTCCTGAGCAGTGTCCAAAAGTCTTTTAAAGATGAACAGTATAACAAGCTTTGGCTGTAATTATCTTGTTGTACATTTCACAATTTCCTGAGCTGATGCTAGTCAGCAATGTGGTGAAGCAAAGTTGCATTGAAATCAGATTGGTATTTGACAGCTGATTGACATAGCCATTTTTCTTTACCAACAAGCTTGTTGTTGACCATTCTCCTTTTTCCTGACTGGAAGCTAGGTTTCTATAAATGTCCATATGGTACCTGACACCACAGTTTGAAACGAGACAGTGAGAGAAATCTGTTGTGCGTCTGTCTGTATGATTAGTCACTAGTTTCAATTGCTTATTCAGACTGAGAGGAAATCGAGATGTGTACAGTTAAATCTTATGCACTGCAGTTAAGCTGTGACCAGAAGGCTAACTGGACTATAATGGGAACAGTGTTAGTATATACTGGATTTGTGTATTTGTCCTCAATGTTGCATTTCCAGAGAAAACGTTGAGCACAGGACACGAGAATATGGTTATTTAGAGAGTAGGCAGCCGAGTCATGTTATCTACACAGGACACATTGATTAGTTGGCCTTATTAAATCACAGAGAGTGGTGGAGTAGTACAGTTATGTAACCAGCGCTCGTCAGTGTTGTGAATTGAAAAGGGAAAGACAAAATGGACAAAGAAGTGCAGTGAGTGAAAATGTCTTGCTTAGTTAGGTAACAGCCTGACATGAGACAGAGAAACTCAAATATGGAAGAGCTCTGAATCCTGTACATGTACAGAGATGAGAAGAAAAATTGCTATGATTTATAATATAAATTAGCCTTACCCACCAAATGAATACATAGTATATGTACAGCATAAAATAGTACATAGCTTAACTTTGGTGATACTGATATTTTGAATTATTGACTTAATTAAATTGAATACTAGTAGAAATACAATGCTGTGTATTGTAATGGTGTTGTATGAGAGGGGAGTGTAGCAATAGTAGAACAATAACACTACAAAGTAGGGATGGGCAATATGAGGGTACACCATGCAACAGTAGTCCACAGGTAGATTTACCAACACTGTTTCCACCACAGGCTGCATTCTTGTGTGATCATGTGATCTTGCAGTTCTTGCATGATCTCATGAATCCAGCAGCCTCACAGTGTAATGAGATTTGGCCAGCAAGGCTGCTTACCATGTTCTCATGTGACATTTAAACGACAGTTGGTGGCGATAATGCACCTCTGCTGGTTTTTGCGAACCGCTGCAGAAGAAGAGAGTGACAAGACAACATGAAGGAGGGAGAATTAACTTTAAAGAGCTAGTGTGATGGTGGTATAGTGGTTGGCACTGCTATTGTACAGTTTCCATGAAATGGGTAGTGGAGTGCTTTTTTCTTATGTCTTTCCTGTAAAACAGGCAGCTAGGGAGGGACTTCACCCCCCCTGCCATGCAGCATAGATATAGGAAGGAGAGTGATCCAATTTGTGTTGGCTGATTCTCCAGCTGAAAACCCCCAGTGAACACGACCAGTCCAGGATCAAAACAGCCTCTGCAAACCAGTGGAGACCAGCTTGACGTCAGGGTATAGGCTACAGTTGTGTGGTGGTTTTCTTACTGGATTTGGCTCAGAGCACCCTGAGGCTGAGTCATGGCTGACTGAGCTAATGGTGACTACTGGGTAGCAAACTTCCTTTAGCAACAAGTAAAGCTATCTTTCCACCAGGACAATGACTGTGAATGACCTTGCATGGTGTTTGGGGGTTAAGGACATTGTTTACCTGGAGCTGATGTTAGCTGACACACAGTGTGGCTAATGTTAGCAGTGCTAACAGCAGCTAACTGCTCTGCTTGCCAGTCTTTGCTGAATGTGGTTCCAGTAGAATGGTTATACCAGCTTATTTTGTCACGGCCTACATTCAAACTTATTTTCATTTTTAATATCAAAACACCGCCAAACCATGCTGGTTTTACAAGCTGTTATCTGTCCAACTTTGCTGATAAAAACATTTGGGGTTAGGTTTGCCATTGGGGCATACACGTTGGGCGATAGGGGCTGCCATCTGACAGGGTCACAACCCCGACTAGTAGAAGGCAGCTGCAAAATACCTTAGAGGCAACAGTTAACTGGCATTGTACATGAATAAAATACTGATAAATAGTTTAGCCGAGTAGTAATTCAGATGCCAACTAGTGAGGGTGGTGAAGTTTAATTATGTAGATGAATAATCATGCACATTCCTAGTATTTGTGGGTAACTTGTGTAATGAATGGCTCAACTCAACTGTACTCCACTGTACTGCAGTGTATACACACACTGTACATACAGCACCAGGCTTAAAATGAACTTCTCTGCAATAGCAGTTAAAAGTTACTGTTAGCTACTTTAGCAACAGGTAAGCTAAAGCCATCTGCTCATTTGGAAAGCTCTGTAATTAAATAACTTAAAAGTTGAAGCTGTGCAGCTGGAGCACATAAGAGCAAAAACAGAAAATATTTTCTCTATAAAATATGATTCAGCAAATGACTGAATAAAGTTAGAAAGCTGTGCTTTTTACAGCGAGGCCTGTTGCCCAGAAATACTGCAGTATGTTCTGGAGAATGAATGTATTCTCGTGTCATGCTCCAGTTGCATCATGAGCAAGAAAGCCTTTCATCGGATGCAAATTTAGAATACACCCGGGATGTAGGATGTGTCATCAGATGTTTTTGATTGCTTTCTATGAAAAGACTTTGGAAAAACCTAAATACCTCAGAATATCCCCAAAACAACATTTTGTCATTGTTGGGCTAGATGCTGGCGTGTAGGTTACATAGAGATACATTGTGATGACAACACTAAAAAGTTCCCCTGAAATGGCCAGTGGAGTATTAAGTGTTTCCTGTAAAACAGGCAGATAGGGAGGGACTTGTCACTGAGATTCATTGGCATTTACAGTAGACAGCTGCACTGTGTGTTACATCTGCCTGTCATGCAGCTAAAGCAGGCCATGGATGTAACACTATGAGAGAGTGGACCTGGAGTGAGAGCTCTCAGTGAACACCGGGACCAACACATGAGACAAGTGGAGGCCAATTTGACAACAGGTTAAAGGCTACAGTACCAATGTTGTGTTCCTGCTGGGCCCAGCCTGGTTCTGTTGCCCGCTAACGGTATTGCTAGCTAACAGTTATGGTTAGCTACTTTAGCAGCAGGAGGACATCAGAGGGGAACCCAGAAAATAGGATCCACTCTGAACAAAGTTATAAAGTTGTGCTTTTGTACAGTGAAGTAGAACTTGAGATCCGTGCCCGAACCTGACAGGAACCAGCCAGACGTGATGGGTTGGGGTCAGGTCAGGCCCTATTTTTCAGATATTTCTCGGGCTCATGTCAGGTTCAGATTGTACTATATTTGTTCATTTATTTATTTATTTTAATTTTTATACCCATTTCAGTCGTTGCCAATTCCAATTCCCTGCATGTATTGTCCCTGTCACTGAAATCTCCTACTGTTCGGTGCATAGAGGGAAGCTGGTTAAGGAAAATGTTGGGCTGTAATCGGGTTCGGGCTGAAATATGCCATTGAGGTTCGAGTTGGTTTCAGGCAGAATTTTGATGGTATCGGGCCTCGACAGGCTCAACTCTTCAGGCATGATTACAGCTGTGGAAGGCCTGTTCCGCAGAAATACTCAGCTCACTCTGGTGAACAGATGTATTTGTCTTCCATGCTCCACAGCTTCATAAGCGAGAAAGCGTTTCATTGGACAAACTTTAGCAACACCTTTAAGGTACAATGTGTCAACTGTTTCTAATGGTTTGGCAGGAAAAGACAAAATATGAAATATCATTAAAAATCCTGAGGATATCTACAAAATGACTTTTCTGTAATTGCTGGGCCAAATACTGGTGTCTTGTGACCTACAGATCAATACACATTTAATAAAAACACTTAAACCATAATTTTGATTTCAGGGAAATTTTAACTATTAAGTTTGACTTCATGTGTGACTTCATTGTCTACGTATAGTGCCAAGTAGATGCTCATGTGGTTCACTTTCTAAATACAGTCATATATATTTGGGCTGTGGAGATCCTTGCTGACGTATGCAGATTATATTTTTTATGACACGCAGATCATTGTGGCTACAGATGCTCAAAGTACAAATTAGAGCAAGATGGGTTGTTGGGTTGAATCCACTGGCTGGTTGTGACAACATCATTCCCCATATCTCTGTGGCTTTCCTCCGGGTCCCCCACTTTTGTCCAAATTCCAAAGACACGCAGGGTTAATTGCCTTTATGTGTGAATAGTTGTTTGTCTACCTGTGTCAATACTTTAATGTTTAAGTTATCATTTATTGATCCCTTGAGGGAAATTTGTTCTCTGCTCTGAACCCATCCAAACACTGACCAACTCCATTTCTAAGCCAGTTTAGGGCCCTGGATGACCCAACATATACATGAGAAACTGGAACACCCAGAGGAAAGCCAGGCAAACCCAGGGAGAACATGCAAACTCGACACAGAAAGGCTCTGCCCCAGGACCTTGCTTTGAGGTGACAGTGCTAACCACTGAGTCACTGTGCTGTTGGTAGATATGGTTCCATAAAAAAAATTCAGAAATATATGCTGTATGTTGTAAGTTGTGTGTTGTTGTTTAAAAGAGCATGAAGGATTGCCATACATTTAAATTCTTGTCACTATCCTTGTTCCAATAAAATGCAGATGAAGATTTAAGTGCACAAACATGTTAAAAGGTTAGATAATATTAGGCGCTCGCTCTCTCTCTCTCTCTCACACACACGCACACACGCACACACGCACGCACGCACGCACGCACGCACGCACGCACGCACGCACGCACACACGCACACACACAGACACACAGACACACTCAAGCTTGCTCACATGCATGCACACACACACAGTTGACAGCAGTCACATGGTGTGTGTGGTGACCCCAGGGGTCAAGTTCAACATTGTAAAGAATGTGTCTGTGCTGGGTGACCCTCCCCCTCTTCACCCACAAGGCTTTAAAGTTTACAGGCATGCTGCCCCTCTCTCCCCTCTGCTCCAGAGTGACTGAGGGTGATTATTTGTACCCTGCAGCCTCTGTCCCAACCTCTATGGAAATCCCATATTACAATTCAGTAGATATTGGAGATGCTGGATCATCTGATACTCCATTAGAATGTATCACTCATTTCTTGAGAATTTGGACATAGCTGCTATTCAATTGTGCTGGGGAAATATATTTTAAAAGATCATACTCTTATTAAACCTTGTAACAGGCCAACCTCGTAGTGATGTTTTGTTTTTTTTTTATTCAATGTACTGTAGATGTCAGCTCTGTCAGATTAACGTCTTACAAAGTTGACAAAATGTTGCATTTTTTTCTTTTCACAACATAGCTGTAGTGAGCACCCATTTTATTATTAAAAGGTGCTCAGAGTTCTCTTAATGCTAATCAAAATACACAGTTTTAAACTGTAATTCTTATTTAGCTTTGATTTAGAAGGGCTACAGGGTTGACATGCTATGGTGGAGACACATCTGATAGCAATATTATTCGAGATGCACCGATCGACCGGCCAGAGACTGGAACCGGCTGGTTTTCAGCATGACCGGCCCTGACTGGTGACCGGCCGGTCAGCGTCACATATCCGATTCTGTGCCCGTCGTTGTCTCACGTGTTCTGCACGATGGTCACGTCATGCGCGCAGCAGACAAACTGACCATGATATCACCACAGGGCTCATAACAGTTACACACACTCTGACACATGCTTGCATGAAACTGATGTTAGCAACAGATTCCAAGAAGGATAGGATAAAGAGAAGCCAGACAGTCTACAACGAGACAGAGCAGCTGACAATGTCGCAAAACAGCCATAAACTATGTAGCTCTTCAGGCTTATGTTAGCCAGCAGCAGACTGCTGTTCACAGAGGGACAGTTAAAATCTCACTTCCTGTTCTGGCTGAAGAATAAACAACCTGTGTTGATGTGTCTTCTCAAACATTTTCTCATCCAAACTCATTTAACTTTTGCATCTGTTTTTCTGACGGCAAAGTTTTACTGCAGCAAACTGTTGCACAGCGTCTGTCTCTGGTTTGTTTACATCTGTTTCCACAGGAGATCACGTGAAATCACGTCCCGCGAAATCTCGCGAGATTCCATTATCTCACGATATCACATTCAGCTGATTCATAGACTTAATGTAAACCTATAATAAGCCCTGGCGGTAACCTGGAGGACTTTGGAGAAGATTTAAATAGTATTTAATGAATATTTAATAGTCAATGTCTTATTATGAACATCTAATTTAATTTTGACAAGAAAAGTTGCAAAAATGTTTGTGAATGCTGTCAATTACAGTTCTTAGATTGAAAATCGGAATCGGCTAAGAAAATTGCAATCGGTGCATCTCTAAATATTATTGAATGAATTTGTCAAAAATAGAAATCTCACGAGTGCTAGCGCATTATTGCTGGCTTTTTTAAACCAGGAAGTGACAGCAGCGCTTATGGAATAGCTAACTCTTTTTCTGCCTAAATCATGGAGTTGATGTAAATCTACACGCAACTTTCAAGGGCCAACATTTTTGTGAAAAATATATTTTGTGTGAGCAGCAGTTCTCTGGGCTAAAATGCCTTGTTGATGCCAGAGGTGAGAGGAGAATGGCCAGCCTGGTTCTAGATGATAGACAGGCAACGGCAACTCAAATAACTACTCGCTACAACCAAGGTATGCAGAAGACCATCTCTGAACGCACAACAGGTCAAACTTTGAAGCAGATGGGCTACAGCAGCAGAAGACCACACTGGGTGCCCTCCTGTCATTTAAGAACAGGAAACTGAGGCTACAATTTACACAAGCTCACCAAAATCAGACAGTAGAAGACTGGAAAAACATTGCTTGGTCTGATGAGTCTCAATGTCTGCTACAACATTTAGATGCTAGGGTCAGAATTTGGCATAAACAGCATGAAAGCATGAATCCACCCTGCTTTGTATCAACGGTTCAGGCTGCTAATGGTGGTGTAATGGTGTGAAGAATATTTTCTTGGCACACTTTGGACCCCTTAGTACCAACTGAGCATCATTTAAACACCACAGCCTACCTGAGTATTGTTGCTAGGGCTGAACGATTTTAGGAAAAGATCTAATTGCGATTTTTCTGGCAGATATTGCGATTTCAATTCGATTCACGATTTTTTTTCTTCAAATCAAGCTTCAGTGCAATATTCACAATGTATGGTAACATTTACAATCATTATTAATTATTCAAACTAGGTATTTGTGAGGGCTAAAAGAAAAATAAGAAAAAGAAAAACTACTGACTATACTGAAGACAATTCGCACACATCATCACATTAAATCCGTATAAATAAATAAATTAATAAACAAACACACACACACACGCGCGCACACACACACACACACAGGTCTGGTCCATTCATTAAGTTCCACATGACGTTCGCTGCATTGTCGGTTGTGATGCACGTCAGAGGAGTGTAACTACGAAGCGAGATTAATGTGTTAGCGAGCTATGTTGAGTCTAAATCCAGGGTTTTCAGTGTCACGAAAGTGTCTCTCTTTTAACCTGCTAGATCACCGTGGTAATTTATGCTAAACTCATGACCTGGTCGGCAGCAGGTTATGTTAAGAGTTTCAGATTAAATCGTCTGTAAAACGCGCCGTTCTTTAACTTATAATTGTCCTAACAAGGTTGTTTATGAGCGATATAGCTTTTAAACTGAGGGAAGACATTAAAAATGAAAAGCTGCTGAGCTGTATGTTCGTAATATCACCGAACGAATTCATATAATGTAAAAATGAAACAGCGGTACAAACTGTATGCATCGCGCTGTCATGATGGTAACCTCCGTTTGGTGATGCAGAGTCATTTTCCCCGTTTGCTCCAGATCATATTAACACTTTGATTGACATCGTATATAATCCACACACTAAAATAATGATGAAGCAACTACAGACACTTTGAATACTTTTTACTGTTATCTGTTTTGTTTTGGTGATATTGCAGCTCAGATCACTGATAAGAAAATTCATCATCATTTATCAAGGACAATCAAATCAAATCCGTAACACTCATTTTACGTTCGTTTAGCCAAAAACTTCAGTGATCTCCACGTCTCTGTCATCATAGGACAGTGTCAGACAGACTTAATCATGTTTAAATCTTCTGTATGGAGTTTTATTGTTTAATGTGCAGTTTTCATGTTAGAATAAACGGCAGCATTAAGACCGCATTTAGTCCATCAGTCATTTTCTGACATCATTCTTCTTCTCCTGCTTTATTTGCAGCAACAATTTTGTTTTTTACCGTTTTAGTATACTTTCCACAGCTCGTAATTATAACAACTTGATCATTTTGCTTTAAGTAAGTGGCTCGCGATCGCTTCATTTCATGCGGAAGAAGAGTGAAATGACGCAACAAACGCCCCTTTTATGTGAGCGCGCACAGAGTCTGAAGACGAAAGCCTGGATTAAGAAAGTGAGTTGATAACCACCATCATGATACCTGTTATCTCTGATTGCAGTTTTAGGCTTTGTCGATCCAGATCATACAAAGAAAGCCTGGCTGTGTTGAGCTTGCTTCGTAGTACAGCCCTCAGGAGCACTGCAAAAAACCACGGCTTTGGCGATCACGTGATCGCGTTGTCTGAAATCGCAATTTCGATCAGAAAACGATAAATCGTTCAGCCCTTATTGTTGCTGACCATTTCAATCCCTTTACGACCTCAGTGTACCCATCCTCTGTTGACTGTTTCCAGCAGGAAACACACCATGTCACAAAGCTCAAATCATCTCAAACTGGTTTCTTGAATGTGGCAATGAGTTCACTGTACTCCAGTGGCCTCCACAGTCACCAGATCTCAGTCCAATAAAGCACCTTTGGGATGTGGTGGAATGGGAGATTCACGTCATGGATGTGCAGCTGACAAATCTGCAGCAACTGTGTGATGCTATCTTGTCAATATAGACCAAAATCTCTGGGGAATGTTTCCAGCACCTTGTTGAATCTATGCCATGAAGCATTTAGGCAGTCCAACCCAGTATTAGTAAGATGTACCTAATGAAGTAGCCGGTGAGTGTGTATATATAAGGGGTGTAACGATTCACTCATGCATCAGATACATCAGACTTTAATCTGTAAGATATGAGTGCATTGGTTCAGAGGGTCTGTATTGATAAAAAGCTGAACATGAATTGGAAACAAATCGATGCAGCACAAGTTTGTCGATACAGCTCATTAGGATGTGCATATGTTTTATTTTTGGCATCAAGGAGCTGCTACTGTGACTTTTCTCTTTCTCTTTTCTCTCTCCTGCCTGCACTGCTCTTGCTGGATGCCTGCTGCCTTGCTCACACAAAATAAGCACCCCCCCCCCCCCCCCCCTTTGTCTCCTATACTTTTCGGTCCTCTACCAGAGGCCTGGGAGTTTGAGGGTTCTGTGCAGTATCTTAGCTGTCCAGAGGATTGCGCTCTTTTTGGTAGTGACCTCCAGTGGAGTACCTGGAATTTGCTGGAGCTACTCTCCTAGTTTTTGGGTCACAGCCCCCAGTGCTCTGATTACTACTGAAACCGCTGTTGCCTTCACTCCCGACATTTTCTCCAGATCCTCTTTTAGCCCTTGGTATTTTTCAAGCTTCTTGTGCTCCTTCTTCTTGATGTTGCTGTCACTCAGGATTGGGACATCTATCACCACTGCCTTCTTCTGTTGTTTGTTGTCTGTTTGGTTAGCCATCATCAGTTTGTCGGTCTGGATCTGGAAGTCCCACTGGATCTTGGCTTGGTGATTCTCAGCCACCTTAGGAGGTGTCTTCCATTCTGACCGAGGGACCTCCAGCCCATACTCAGTGCAGATGTTCCTGTACACTATGCCAGCCACTTGTTATGGTGTCCCATGTATGCTGTTCCTACCTGCATCTTACCCTGCTATCATGTGCTGGACCATCTCAGGAGCATCTTTGCACAGTCTGCACCTAGGATCCTGTCTGGTGCGGTAGACCCCTGTCTCGATTGATCTTGTGGTAAGTGCCTGCTCTTGTGCTGCCGAGATTAGTGCTTCTGTGCTGTCTTTCAATCCAGCCTTTTCCAGCTGCTGGTAGGATTTCTTGACATCAGTCATTTCCTCTGTCTGACAGAGGTACATGCCATGTAGGGGCTTGTCCCTCCATGATGGTTCATCCTCCTCCTCTGCATTATTGGGTTTCTTCTGCCTCAGGTATACACTTAGCATCATCTTCAGGGGCCATCTTCCTGATATATTCGTGGATCTTGGTTGTTTCATCCTGGATAGTGGTCTCGGAAGCTCACCAGTCCCCAGCCTCCCTCACTCCACTTAGTGTACAGTCTCAGGGTGCTGGATTGGGATTGGATTGGACTGGATTGGTGCCTCCATGCATTGTGAGGAGCTTCCTTGTGTTGATATCAGCAGCCTCAATCTCTGCCTCTGTGATGCTGCCTTCTGGTAGTTCAACCCCCTCAGTTCTGATGATTTTTTCTCTCTTTGATACCATCCGACCACACTTCTCTAGCCCGAATAACATTCCAATATCACTGCTGTAGATCCTGGTGATGTGGATCAGTGAGTTGATGTTCCGCTCATTCCTGGCATACAGTTTGATGTTGTCCAAGCTACATATAGACTTGCTTTAGATTAAACCTTTGTGTGATCAATCTTTGAATCTACTAAATCCCAAATGTATTTAATAGGATTCAAATCTGGACTTTGACTTGACCTGTCCATCAGTTTCAGTAGTCCAGATTCCTTTTTCTTAGTCAAATAGTCTCTGCACAGCTTTGAAGTATGCTTGGGGTCATTGTTTTGTTGGTATATGAACCCACAACCAATCAGATTCAGTCCAGAAGGGATTCCATGATGCACTAAGATGTTGTGGTAGAAATTCTTGTTCATGTTTCCACAAATGGAACCTCATACCATAATGGAATCTCCACCGTGTTTCACTGTGGGTGCAATGCATCTGGCATCAAAACGTTCTCCAGCTTTTCTGTGGACATGAACACGACGATGTTGACTGAAGAGTTCAAACTTGGACTCGTCAATCCAGAGTACCTCCTTCCGGTCATTAACAGTCCAGAGTTTGTGCTTCATGGCAAATCTGAGGCGTTTCTGGATGTTTTCAGACCGCAATAATGTCTTCTTAGCAGCTAGTCTTCCCTTTAAACCTTGTTCCATCAGTTGTCTGCTTGTGGTCATTCTGGAGACTTTCTCTCACTCTGATCTAGAAGCATTTGTCTCTGCCTGAAGATCAGCTGTGGTTTTCCTTCTGTTTCAGTACTTAAAATCTTGAGGTGTCTGACATCTGCTTCAGTTAACTTTCATTTCCTGCCTCTTCCTTGCTGCATTTTGTAAGTACCAGTCTCAGTGATTGACTCCAAAGCAGACTTGACCACACTGAGACACTTTGTCTTTCTCTGTTTGTTTGAGAGACCATCCAGCATCATGAAGTGTTTTAATGTGTACTCTTTCATTTTCAGTGCACTCTCGACGTTTTACCATTGTGAACAGGAATGAGGAATTTCAAACTGAATTCACCTTTTTGTACCCAAATTTGAGCTGGCTCACTGGGCTTCTCTGAGAAGTCAGAAATTAATCAAGCATAGCATTCAACCACTAAAACTAATTTTTCTGTTCAGGAATGCAAGTAAATAACTAATTTGCCATTTTAATCAAGAAATAATAATGTGCTTTACTATGTTTTCTGTTTCTTTGTTTGTAAAACAGTAAATTTGAAATTCATGGATAACAATAATTATATTTTAGCATTAAAAATATCATTTTGGTTAAAGAGCTTCTACATACTGGTAGGGCTGGGCGATAAAACGATAAAGATAACTATCGCGAAATAACTTTTTCTTGATAGAAATATAAGACGTGGTCGATACAACGTCGATAGAACTCATTCTATCCATGTTTTGACAGACAACGCGAACAGCCAATGATAATGAGAGTAGCGCCACGCCGAACCAATCATGTGGCTGGAACAGAGCCACGTCAGATTAGGTTGACACACACAGCACAGATAGATGCGTTGGAGTAGCAGCCGTTAGCAGCACACGTGTTTGGGCTGCTGCAGCCTTGCATACCAGTACGTCAGGAGTGGGAGAGAGATGAAAGAGAAAATGAGTGTCCCTTCGATAGAAAATGTTAACGAAAACTGGAGCTTGTTTGTATGGAAGCCCGTTTCCGCCACTGAAAGAAAAAAATATCCTCAAGGTAAGTCATAATTATGAGATAAAAAGTCAAAATAATGAGATAAAAAAGTTGAAATTATGAGATAAAAAGTCAAAATAATGAGATAAAAAGTCAAAATAATGAGCGGTTTCAGTAGTAATCAGAGCACTGGGGGCTGTGACCCAAAAACTAGGAGAGTAGCTCCAGCAAATTCCAGGTACTCCACTGGAGGTCACTACCAAAAAGATGTCTTCAAAGGACCCTCCATCACCTTTCAGGCACAACCATGGCGTGCATGGCATGCTAGCGATATATAGTGCTACATAAGGTAATAAACATTACATTTCTTGAAGACGATATATGGTTCTTTCACAGTCAAACAATATGGTCAAAACTACAACAAGTGTTGATTAAAAGACTTTAAAATAATACCAAACTCCTAACATTTACAAAAGTCACCTCTAATACTTACGTAGCAACTACTTGCTACTTACGTAGTAAACATATGGGCTTCCATATGTTTGTGTTCTCCTGTAAAACTGAAAGCTTTGGACTGGTCAGAATTGAGATTTTAATTTATTATATATACCTATTTTATTTATTTGAAATACAGTTGTATAATGTTTTACAGTACATTTGTCATGTTCAACTTTTGACAGAAAATAAATAATATTTAAACCAAAATTAACCTTCTCACCTTCACATTCTAACGATCTCACTTAGGAGTAAAAGGGAACCTTTAAGCTTGACAAAAATTGTGATTTGATTTATATCGTGATATATATCGGTGTCGACAGATAGGAAAAAAAATATCGTGATAAGATTTTTTTCCATATCGCCCAGCCCTACATACTGGTGTATTAACCATTACAGAAACATAAAAAATGATTTTGCTAATTACCAATGCTGTTAATTTACGGCAGCTGTGGCATAAACCTTACATTGACTGGTGGTCTACTAAATTTGTTAAGCACACACACACACACACACACACACACACACACACACACACACACACACAGACAGATATATGTATAGATATATAGATATGTATTACATATTAGGGTTGGGTGATAGGAGGAATGTACTGTCTATTGACGATAGGCCATATCCATTGCTGATTGCTTTTTTTGACTGATTTTTAGGGTGATATTGGTCATTTTATTTTGGTAAAGCAGTCGTCTGCGGAGTGACAGCCTCTGCTCTGCACTGCGCTCTCATCCAGCGGTGCAGTACACACCCACTCAGCTGACCATGAGTGCTCTGAGCTGGGTGACGAGTGAGAGGAAAACAGCCTGCAGAGTCAGACTCTATACTCTTTTCACATGGTTTATTTTGACCTAACCAGAGTGAATTCGCCACTTGCACACATTTCTCAGCTGAGACTGGAGAGCATGGGAGGATGTAGAAGGGGAGACGAAGAAATCGTTTGATCTTGATGAAATGTACATTTGTTGTTTATTGAGGTTTTTCTGTCAAATAATGAATGGCTTACTGTTAACCTACTACAAAAAGTATATTACAGTGTTGAGACTGGGGCAGTTTCACTTTGTGTGTATATCAGTTGCTTGAATTTTTGTGTTTTGTGGGCCAGCATCTTACAAACAGGGAGCTGTTTACTAATTGAGTAAATTGAGTTGTAACTGGTTACAACTGAGGTCAGAATAGTCAGTTTTCATATTTAAGCTGCTTTCACAGCAACAATAGATCTGGGTTAAAATAACACAGCCTCCCTATTAGTTTCAATGAGAGCACTGTGGTGGCACAGCAGGGGGCAGCTGCAGATGCCTCTTCCAAAAAAGATGATCCCAGTCCAACTTGTGCCAGAAAGCAGTCCACTTTTATCTGGCAACACACTGTGTTGACCACTCAGATATGTGCAAGTACACATGCCAAGTACAATGACTTTTAAATTTACTGTTTTATTGTGAAATTCTACTGTCTATGGCAGGGGTCACCAACTATATTTGTCAGAGGGCCAGAATTTTACCGGACAGTCACCTTGGGGGCCGGACCCTCAAATAAAAATTAAATAAAAATCAATTTTTGGCATAACATTATTATTTGATGTTTATTGTTTATTTTTTTTTCTCATTTCATTACAAAACTGAAGGCATTTTTAGCCTTTATGAGTCAGGCTCCTATCACCTTTACCACAGTTAACCACCAGGAGTGATAGAGATATTTTGCCTCAACTCAATTAAGTCAACTTTATTTATAGAGCACTTGAAAAACAAACACTGTGGAAGTGAAAGGAAAAGGCTTCTTAACACAGGTAAAATGGCACTCTCAAAGGCCATGAAACGAAAAGTTGATGTGGAAAACAGATCCTTTAATAATGACTGGACTGAAAAGTATGCATTTATCATGCCAACCTTCCAAAATGCGTCACCTGTATGCCTCATTTACAACGAAACTGTTGCTGTTGCAAAAGAATATAATCTGCGCCGTCACCACAACACTAAACATACAAATTTCAAGGATTCATATCCTGAGCAGTCAGAGGCTCGTCAGAGAAAAACCGCCACATTGAAATCTGCCTACTCCCGTGCAAGTGGCATTATTACTCGAACTTTAACTGATCAAGAGAGAGTAACGTGTGCCTCTCTGCAGGCTGCCTGGGTGCTTTGCAAACATAACCGGCCTTTCACGGAAAGTGAGGTTTTAAAGGAGTGCATGGTCACCGTTCTGGAGGAACGACAAATCCATGGACAAATACCTCCCTCTGCTTCAACTGCTGCACGTCGTGTACACGTCTTGGCAGAGCATCTCCAGCAAGTTGTCATTGATGGGATCAAGGAAGCTAAATACATTTCGCTGGCTATTGATGAGTCCACTGACAACACGGATATTTCACAGTTGTGCGTTTTTGTCAGATACTTTGATGGCAAAGATTTCCAAGAGGAGCTGCTGGCATTGCTTCTGCTGGAGGACAACACCACTGCTGACATCATCCTTGGAAAACTGGAGGATTTTTTTAAAAGCCATGGATTGTCCCTGGATAAAATCAACCTGACAGTGACAGATGGTGCACCTGCCATGACTGGCAAAAACAAGGGTCTGGTGAGCAAAATAAAGACTGTCGCTCCTAAAACTAACGCACTTCACTGTATTATCCATCAAAGCGTGCTGTGCGCAAAGCTAAGCGGGGAGCTCAAAGAGGTGATGGAGAAAACAATGAAAATTATTAACCACATCAGAGGAAATTCAAGCACGCAGCACTGCCTGTTCTGCAAATTTGTGCTCGAATCCCAGGCTTCTCATGATGACCTGTTACTCCACAATGACGTGTGCTGGCTCAGTAAGGGGAAAGCACTGGAGCGCTTCGTTGAACTCCGTGTCCAAGTAGTGGATTTTTTGAAACAAAGTAAATCAAAAGCGGCAGCTGACCATCTCTGCATCATGCAAGACAGAGAATACATGTGCAACGTTGCGTTTTTAACAGACATTTTCTCCCATTTGAATACACTTAATCTCCAGCTGCAAGGAAAAGAAAAATCAGTGGTGGATTTGGTGGAAAAACTTGATGCCTTTGGGAACAAACTTGACCTGTTCCATGCAGATTTGTTGTCAGAGAGGCTGCTGCACTTCAACACACTAAAGACGGTGGGAGAAAGCAACGTAACAGACAAGATGAAGACATTCATCACACAATTAAAAGACAACTTCTGTGCTAGATTCGATGACTTTTTCATTTCCAGGGATGTCATTGGATTTGTGTGTGACCCATTCACCATCAGCCCAAGCGGAGAATTTTCCACAAACAGTGAAAATGATGCCGTTGGACGAGGTGGCCATTCAGAGCGAGGTGGCTGAAATCCAGGCTGCAGGCGACATGAAGGCTGCTCTCCGTGGTGCTGAAAGCCTGAGCGCATTTTGGGTGTCTTGTCCCGAGAACTATGGCACAATAAAGACGCTGGCTATGTATGTGCTCACCATGTTCAGTTCAACCTACACCTGCGAGGCTGCGTTCTCCAAGATGAACTCGATAAAAACACACGAGAGGAACCGACTGTCAAACCTGTCTTTGGAGGACTGTTTGCTCATAAGTCTGACAGCGGCCAAGCCTGATGTGAAAAAGTTGGTGTCAGAGGGGAAATGTAACTTCAGCCATTAAGCAGTGTGAGTAGCCCATTTCAGCCTTGTGATTTGAAATCACTATAGCCCATTTAACGTTTTATTTGATGTGCGAACATTATTTGTGACCTGTTTTGTTCTGGTACTAGGTTAGTATTTATTTACCATGCTATTTTAAACAGTGCAGCGAGTCTGTCCTCATCTGGAATGTAGCCTAAATAGAGTCATAAATGGTGGGGATTACTGATAGTTTAGAGTCTCAGTTGTTGCCGTTTTCAGTTGCTTTAATAGTGTGGACCACATGATATTTTCTCTTTGATCCTCACAATTTTGGAATCCAACCAATCTGAACCCGGCTCGCCGAACCGTCCAATCCGGCCCGCGGGCTGCCAGTTGATGATCACTGGTCTATGGCCTGAAGTCCTCAATATACTCCTAAGAAATAATGACCGTGGGTAGCTTGAAAGAGAGCCTGGTTTTGTCAGTATAGCTGTATCTACCAATAAATTTAAGCATGTAACAATATTAGGTCAGTGCTGTTGCAGTGATCTGCAGTTATTTAGGTTTGGCTCAAAGCTGTGTTAGTGCCATTCTTTTGTTTGTTTTTTCATATTAATACATTTATGATAAGTAAAGTAATGTGGGACCAATAAATAATATGTAATGTTAATGTGGATCTGTCCTTGTGGTCTGAGCAAGCTAGCTGCTTGTGTAAAGTCATCGTTAGACAATATTGCAAATGAATTTCTTCAGTTGGACCATTTCATTTTCAGATGTAGCTATATTGTAACCCCAGGACATGTCTATAAAGTCAGTTTACACACACACACTTACACACACACACACACACACACACACACTGGAGATGCGAATCACACAGCAGACATGTATGGCTTCCATGTAACAACAAAATTAACACTGCAGTATAACTTAAAAAAAAAACAGGAAAAAAACATTACTTGCAAGCATTATTTATTATTATTTAGTTGACCTCAAATGAGGCCTTAATTTTACACAGTTTCTCTTGACTGTCCCTCAGTATTACAGCATTAGTCCAGTATCGCCCCAGCCAGTGGGTGTAGCTCCATTAGCTGTGCAGCATGCAAACACTGCCTTCATAAAGCATAAAACATGGCAAACATAAAGTTTTCAAGTTTGAAGTGAGGTCACAGACAACCAGTATTGAGCTTGAATTGTTACTGGCCTTGTATAGCTTGTTGGATTTTTTTAGGCATTGACTCATTAATTTAACATGCACTTCTGTCATGAAAAAAAGAAAAAAAAATATGAACGTTGCAGTTGTTGTGATTGCTTGCCATCTCCTGCAGTTGGTTTGTCAGTAGCGCCTGTTGTGCCAGCTGTATATTAGCTTATTTCTTCTTTTTGTAGATTATTTTGAGCTTTTTAGCATTTATTTGATAGGACAGCTTAAGACAGGCAGGAAATGGTGGGATGACATGCAGCAAAGGATCACAGGCTGGAATGGAACCTATGGTCACTGCTGAAGACTCTAGCCTCTGTATGTGGGGCATGTTCTCTCCAAACTGAGCCACCAGAGCACCCCACATATTACTCTTTTTATTGACATATTTAGAGATGCTCCAATTTTTTTCCCTTCCCGATAGTAATCCTGACACCTGAACTTTGCTTAGTGTCTGATGTGAACTGAACTGAGTGCCAGTTTGCTACCAGTGCAGTTCCTACCCAGAAAGTGCACATTTTTAAGCCCACAAAAATTTTTTCTTTTTTGTTTTTGTCCAGATTTCTATGTGTCTGCGGACACCAGAAGGGCTCTTCAGGTCATACAGTAGGCCCATATTTGTGCACAGTAATGTAGCAGTGGTTCTGGATCAGTCTTGCTGGGTATGTTGGCTGGGGCCAGTTGTTTTGTTAGGACACTTTTAACTTAACTTTTAACAAGATAGTAAGGGTACACAAAGTAATAGCATGCAAAAAAAAACCATAAAATACTATGATTTGTGTTTATTTCACTAACATGGTGTCAGTACCAGATCATTGTGAGAAAGAAAATTGTTAATTAAATAAATAAATCATACTGCCTCCCTTTTGTTTCACTTAGCAATAATGAATATTGATGTCAGTAAAATATATAATATCTGCTCACAGTTGTGTGAATTGACCTGTGTATGAAGCCTCTGTAGTGCAAAATAATTGAAGAGATGAGACTGTCCTGTCCCTTATGCTTTACTCACAAGTGTGTTAATTAATCTGGCTATGAAGCATTGGTAACATAACATAACACAACGTTAGTTTCTATAGAAATGAGACTCAGCCCTCTCCCCTCCTCTCTCATCCCACTTCAACAGTGGTGGTCCAGTTTCAGCAGCAGTGCACTGCTGTTTTGGGTTTCATAAATTTTGTGGTATCAGATTGGAGCAAAGACTTGTTGACTTGCTGTACCCTGGAACTGTATTTACAAACAGTATTGGAAGACTTTGCTGATACTGGTATTGGAACAGCTCTACTAATGTTTTCTTTCATACTTTATTAAATGGTTTGTAAGCAATCGCATCTCTTAATGTAAGTATTGGTTCAGGCAGAACACTGAAATTGTTTTAGGCTTTTTTTATTCATACTACACAACCACTGGATCATTCACAGCTGTGTGGCTATCAGCTGATGTCCAATCAAATTTATGCAGGTATACAGCTTGGCCATCAGAACTTGACACTTCTCATTGTTAGGGCCTGGTCACACATACTCAAAGAAAAGGGCATGGCCACAAATTTGCATTCCTCTTTTGCACTGAGTTTAAATTTGGTCATCTTTGAGATGGCAGGCTCACAGCCTCAGCCAATAGCAAAGACATTTGTGTGTCAGGCAATGGCTGCTCCCCTGCATTCACATATCATTGACCAGGACATACCTCAGCTGATATACTCATTCAATTGCTGTTTGCTGCTGCAGCTTCCCTCACCACCCCAACCTCCTTTATTGTTTTAATATTGCTCATTTAACTATTTTGCTATAATTGGTCAGCTCCTTGATGCAAGTGTTGTTGACTGAAGCAGAACCAGTACATGTCATACAAAACTGTGTTAGGAATGCTTACTTTGCTTATTAGCTGATGGGAACAATCCAATCCAGCTGGTGTCTCTGTGTTGCCAGAAAGAAAAGACAGGGACAGTGAGCACACCATAGCTTCCAGGACAGGGTTGACCTGCCAACACAGGAACACCACGCCATACTGCAGCTGCATTGAGGGTGCAGATTTAATGTGAATTGCTGACCCTGGCTTTGTGGCCCATGCCAATGTTGTTTTGCCTAACATGTTTGATTTTGTCAGGAGAGTTTCTGTCATTGTGAATGTGTGGTGTTACTGAAGTCTGAGTCATACTGGTCTTAACCAATGGGAGTATATTAGAGTAACTGGCCGCCGTTGGCAACCTGTTTTAATAATCACCAACTCTGATTCGGTCAAAATAAATCTGTTAGAGTTAGATGTGAAAATAGTCTGGCTCTACAGGCTGGTGTCCTCCAGCTCAGTGCACTCATCCTTCGGGCCAGTGAGTGTGTACTGTGCTAATGAATGAGAGTCAGTTGCAGAGCAGCAGCTGTCGTTCATGCATATCAGTAAATTAACAAAATAAAATGACTTTGTCCAAAAACCCAATGTATAGCTGATATATTCATATATGTATATATATTCATGTAGTGCAATGTGCAGTAAGTGCCACCAAGTATTGTTGCTGATCTAAGATAATAGGTTTACCAATCTAGCATGGCAAATAATGGTGGCAGATTAACCACTCAAAATTTGCAGCAGTTATTTATCAGTTGGTCTTCAGTTTCACACAGAAGTAAACAAAAGCAGGTGTTTTATTTATGGCCAGGAACCTTTGATTTTAAGACTTGAAAAGTATGGTTCATGTGTACTTGGGTACAGTCTGCATCAGGTGTGAAAGTGAACAGTACAAAAAAAAGAAGTGGACTGCAGTTGGGATCTTGGCTCTTTTACACCATAGCAACGGACAGTGAGGTGGTGAGGGGAGGTAGGTGATGACGCAAGTGTACTTGGGCGCAGAATAACTTAATTAACGTGAAAGCTTATCGTAAGTGTAAGTGCAACGAGAGAAAGAATCATGGGCAAAAAACAGAACCCTAAAAAACCCTGAACATTAACCCCTCTTTTAACATACTGTAACGAAAACAATGATTATGTTATCATTTAACTACTCTAATGAACTGTACAGCTGCTTTCAGCTGCTGTAAACAAATTACCACAGATCCGTGTTGAACAGAAATATAACTGAGAAATTATAAAAATGAATAAATAAATAAATAAAGCAGAGTAATGGATATATAAATACAAATCTACCGCTTTGCGTGATGCAAGGTCTGTGTTGTGACTGGCTTGATAAAACAATGAGAAATGTAAATAGATTGACAGCCCTTACTAAAGTATGGCGATGAATATTAGTGTCCGTGACACAGTGTGTCATTCACAAACTAGAAGAAATAATAAAGAAAATTAAGTAGATTTAAAGAGAACACTATCTAGAGCATTTAGGCACCATTAGTTATTCATTTTTAGCTTGGTGTAGAGTAAACAAAAATCATTCGGTGGGTGCAGTGTCACTGCTAGTACTTTCTCGCATGTCAAATGTCATTACTCACTTCTCAAATTCTGTAAGGAAACTTTGGACGTCAGCTGGCGAAGAGAAAAATCTAACAGTTCCTTGGTGCCGGATCCTTAGTTTGGCCGGGTAAAACAGGGCATAATCAATGTTTTTCTCCCGGAGTTTCTTTTTCACTGTGCTGAATTCTTCTCTTTTGCGCTGCAACTCGGAGCTGTAGTCTGGGAAAAAGGATATCTTCTTGTTGTCCAGAAGAATATCACCCTTTCCCCATGCAAGACGGAGGACCTTTTCCTTATGGCTGAAGTTGAGGAACTTTGCAATGATGGGTCGTGGCCTCTCTGAAACTTTGCCAACGCGGTGAGCTCTCTCGACCACTATGGGGGATGGGAAGTTGTCTCCGCCAAGGAGTTTCAATATGAGCTGCTCCAGGAAACCCCGCCATGTCCCGTCCTTCCATCTTCTTTCCGGTATGTCGATACGTTGGACTAGGGCTGGGTGGTATACAGATTCGTACCAAAAACTGGTCTTTATTTTCCGTTATGATATGAATTTTTCATATACTGCCATACCGGTGAATAGCCCAAACAATGTCCGGAACGTGCGCAGGCAAAGTGTTTCAGCAGGGACCCATTTCACTGCTGCACACCAACACCACAGGCGTGCTGGCTTGAGCGTGTGTACTAGGGATGTTCCTGGCAACTAATTTCTCTGTTGATTAGATGCAAAATTTAGAATAGTCACTAAGAAAACACAAGGCAGAATTTATTAATTTATAATGTTAAACACTGTCCGAAAAAAATACTGTGTTTATTAAGAGCCATTTGATGATGTTAATCACAGTCTACAATTGCCAAATCGTACTTTAAATGCTGCTGAAATGCGCGCTACTTTGCACTGTGCAATAGGCTTACGCTTCACATTTTCAGACCAAAGAGGGTCACAGTGTCTGCAGGTAAAGGACCCAGAGCTAACGTTAGCAGCTAGTAGTAGCAGCAGCAGCAGCAGCATCTCCGCCTGCAGGTTTATGTCTGTGTATGTGCTTAATGTGGTTAAGTTTCTCCAGTCGAGTGATTATATATCAGCTTATTCTGTCACAGTCTACATGTATCTGTCCGACTTTGCTGATGTAAACATCCGGTGTTGCCACGGTGATCGGGTGAGAGGGGCTGCTGTCTGACAGTGCTGCAGCCCCGACTAGTGGTGTGCGGCAACAGATAACTAGCATCATGCATTAATGAAATATGGACACATATTTCGTTTTTAAATATTCTAAATGACTAGTATTTCTGGTGCCGACTAGCGTGGGTGGGGACGTTTAATTGTATAGTCGTCCATGTAATGGTAACCATTAGGGTTGTCATGATACCAGAATTTCAGTAGTCCATACCAATACCTGTGAATTTTCACGATTCTCGATACTAATTTGATACCACGATTATAAAAAAAAACAAAAAAACAACTGCAGAAACTCTGCTACTGCCCTATTCAGCTTTTTTGCCTCCGTTGAATTCGAGTCATAATTTCTGTGCCTTTCAAAAGCTTCAGTGATTTTTGGCTGTTAGTGTGTGACTTTCCTCCTGCTTCTCCTGGTCTGGCTCACACTGATACTGTAAAGGAAAAAAACAAACTTTTAGTTTAAATAACATAAGAGACTGTCAGACAGTATCTCATCATGACACCTTACATATAATGACGCAGACTGTAAACTTCATCTACACGAGGGAATGACTGAGCGAGAGACTAGAAGCCTGCACGGCTGCGCTTCAGCTGACTCTCATGCCAAAATCACGGAACGTAGCAGGCATATTCGGGTTAACGTATAACGTGACAGTGACAACAGTGATAGTAAACGGAAACTCACTCACTTTGAATTCTCTAAACAAGTCGGGGTGCCTGTCTTTGAGGTGTTTGGCCAGGTTTGATGTGCTTCCTCCTTTCGTTTGAAAACTTCTGAGGCACTGTTTGCATGTGGGCTTGTTCGAGTCTAGAATTGCTCCGTATTCATCCGCCTCGAATGCAAAATTTTTCCACACGCGACTCTTAGTACCTGTCTTGTCGACGAGCCGACGCGTTATACCGCTCTCACTTGCTGAAGCTATTTTTTTCTAAGACGGCAGGTTTTATTGTTCAGCGCCACTGACTGCTCTGTGCTGCTCACGCGTATAATGCCCCCGTCAGTTCCACCAAGAATCGACACGGCTCGCCGAAGGAGACGTGGTTTATTCGGTTCTGACGGTACCAGAAAAAAGCAAGTATCGAATTATTTTTTTCATGTTGGTATCGAATTGGTATCGGAAGTATCGGTTCTTGTGACAACACTAGTAAATATACTTTTAAGAGGTCATGCTGTTACCTGTGGTTGGACATGAAAAAAACATGATACAGTCCTTATGACAGTAAAATGGGCTATTTAAAGACAATCAACTGCAGTAATTCTGTTCTCAGTAGAAGAAAATGTGGGTAAAAACACTGTTGCATGAAAAAAAAAATACCGTCAACTACTGTGAAACTGATATGATTTTTTAAAAAAACCTTGGTATGAAAATTTTGTCATACCGCCCAGCCCTACTTTGGACCTTCTGCTACAGTTTTCGAGGTCATCAGCTTTTTCTTTTAGGACAGCCAGTTGTTTTTCCATTTCCTCCGTGCGGCTGCAGTATTCATTAATGTTGTCTTCATTAGTGCCAACTCGTGTCTCCAGCTCTTGGATTTGTTCAGATAATGTAGAGAGGGAGTTTTCAGTTTTGGTTAGTGATGTTTGTATGTCCGTCGTCTTTTTGTCGATGTGTTTAAGCAGGTCTTCTTTGCTATCATGGACAGCTTTCAATAAACTGTCAAGTGCTTCTTGTCCATCTGCCATGCTAGCACTGTTAGCTTGGCGGTTGTCGGGGCTTGTATCACTGTAACCGGCTTGTTTGCGATATTTTTTACTCCTGAGGTTTGCCAAGCACTGATGGGTAGAGTAGTCGGATACTATGGTAACGTTGATAGACAATAAATGGTCAGGATAAAAGCAGTTGTTAGAGTTCAAGTTTGGGAGCTCACGAATGCGCATCCATACCTGCCGACGCCCCCTTGTGTCTCCCCCGATTCCGATTTTTTGAAGGGTCTGATCTGCCGATTCCGATTTTGGCTGATTCCGATTTTCAGTCTTTCTAAGAACTTTAATTGACAGCATTCACAAACATTTTTGCAACTTTTCTAACTGACTATTAAATATTCATAAAATACTCTTTAAATTTTCTCCAAAGTCCTCCAGGTTACAGCCAGGCCTTATTATAGTTTTATATTAAGATTATGAATCAGGTGAACGTGATCTCGCGAGATCATGGAATCTCACAGGATTTCACAGGATGCGACTTCACGTGATCTCACGTGGAAGCAGATGTAAACAAACCAGACACAGACATGGCTATGGTAAAACTTTGCTGTGAGAAAAAAAGACGCAGAAGTTAAAGGAGTCTGGATGAGAAAATGTTTGAGGAGACACATCAACACAGGTTGTTTATTCTTCAGCCAGAACAGGAGGTGAGATTTTAACTGTCCCTCTGTGAACAGCAGTCTGCTGCTGGCTAACATTAGCTTGAAGAGCTACATAGTTTATGGCTGTTTTGCGACATTGTCAGCTGCTCTGTCTCGTTGTAGACTGTCTGTCTTCTCTTTATCCTGTTCTTGGAATCTGTTGCTGACATCAACTTCATGTAAGCATGTGTCAGAGTGTGTGTAGCTGTTATGAGCCCTGTGTTGATATCATGGTCAGTTTGTCTGCTGCACGCATGATGTGACCATCATGCAGAACATGTGTCTGACAATGACGGGCACAGAATCAGATATGTGATGCTGACCAGCCGGTCATCGGTCAGGGCCTGTCACATGAAAACCGGCCCGATTCCCAGCATTGCCGATTAATCGGTGCAAGTCTAATTGTGTTATTATCAGGGATAGCTGGGCTCAGCACAGGTTCAGAAGTTAATGTGTTTGACTGTAATGCAGGGATAAATCTGAAGGTTCCATGCTTTGGTGGAGCATGTCTTGTGGATTGGATTGGCCAGTATTGCCAGAGAACTGATCTCATCATGGATTTCTGGTGTTGACAAGTACTTAGTGATGTGACCCATGTTTATGATGTGGTGGTGTTGTTGAATGAAAGGTCTGTAGGCCATAAGCTCCCCATATATACAAGGGAGCAGTGATTTTTATCTCTTTAGGAAGGTGTGATGGTATGGTAGTGGCTTGTTTCTGATTGTGGCTGTTATGTCTGACATGGATTACTTTACATGCATCTAGTATAGGAGAAAGAAGAGATTTAGGGATAGCCTAATAACTAGAGATGCACCGATTGCAATTTTCTTAGCCGATTTTCAGTCTTTCTAAGAACTGTAGTTGACAGCATTCACAAACATTTTTGCAACTTTTCTTGTGAAAATTAAATTAGATGTTCATAGACACTGACTATTAAATATTCATTAAATACTATTTAAATCTTCTCCAAAGACCTCCAGGTTACAGCCAGGGCTTATTATAGTTTTACATTAAGATTATGAATCAGCTGAATGTGATGACTCGCCGGTCATGCTGAAAACCGGCCGGTTCCGGTCTCTGGCCAGTCGATCGGTGCATCTCTACTAATAACCTGTCTTTAATGCAAGTGAGAGCACAAAGGTATCAATGAATGTAAATTTATGAAATATTTTAAACCTTTAAAATTTTTTTTTTTTTTTTAAAGGTTATTTTTTAGGCATTTTTGCCTTTATTGACAGTGACAGCTGAAGGTATGACAGGAAAGGGGGGTGAAGAGACAGGGGATGACACGCAGCAAATGAGCCACAGGCGGGATTCGAACCGGCAGCCGCTGCAGAGGACTAACAGCCTCAATACATGGTGCGCCCGCCCTACCGACTGAGCTATAGGGGCGCCCCGAAACCTTTAAATTTTGATGCTGTATTTTGCTGTTTTGGTTTATTTTTGTTGGGTAACCCTCTATTTACTTACATTGTTCATTTAGTAAGTGCTAAAGAAGAGTTAATATGATGTGTTATGAGTGGAATTACTGGTAACTGTATTGTGTAAGGGTCGATATAACAGGGACATAGGCATCCTTTACAAAGTTGACAACCAGCAATGTGTCTGTATTAGGGCTGCACAATTAATCTAAACATTATTGAAATCACAATCTGGCCCAGTGCAATATCCAAATTACTGAAGATGCAATTTTTTTGATAAAAGGTAAGGTTGATAAAATGTGTGGCAAAACAGTGTTATAATGAAATAATATTGGCTTGGACTGTATCAAGTATTGCAGTATACAGACGGTATTATTTTCATTACCATCAAAAATACAGACGATTCTCTTTCTATGGTATTAAACTGATAGAGAGATGCTGTATTGAGATTATGTCGCCAGAGGTCAGTTTCCTACTGGAGGTAAAGGCAGCGCAGCCAATCCAAGAAACATGATGCCTGGGGGATAAAAATACACAATTAAGTAGTAAAAAAGAAAAATGTGTGAATATTTTGGGTTTAGATGATAAAGGCTGCAGCTAGGGCTTATTTGTGTGGACACCCAGGTTTGGTTTGGCACCAGTTTTGTCATTTTTATTTCTTTAATCAGTCCGGGAGGATGAAGGCATCCGTGATTGATTAGTGATCACATCCCTCACCTGTTCACTCTGCTGTGAGAAGGTCTGAAAGTTTCTCACAGAGAAACACAGACTCTCCTGTTTTACGTTTAGGCCTCTTTATACAGTTGTTTAATTTTATAAGTGCATCTGGTTGGTGTCGATGTCATTAACCATCACGGTAGTTTCTGTTGTAATAAACTCCGTCATTAACAACAGTCTCCTCCACACGCAGCTTCTCTGCAGTTGGTCTGTGCGTTTCCTGTTCAGCTAAACCAGCGGCGGAAAGATTAGAAAAGTTGCGCCAGTTAAAATAGAAGCGTGCCGTCAAAATTTAAAATCTATTAAGGATTTATTGGTTATAGGTCCGGGTCCGTATAGGATGGCGCGTGGGTCCGGACTCGGACCGCGTTCCGCCTGTTAGGGTCCCCTGTCGTAGACTGAGCCTGTGTTTGAGCCGAGCGCAGCCTCTGGCTCTCTGCATACTCAAGCACGTTTTGATTTCAAATGGGAAAATAAATTGCTTGTGTTAGCTTTGTTGGCGGTCATAGTTACTCCACACATCTTGCAGATGACATTTTTCTGCTCAACATCCAACTTTTTAAACCCAAACCACGTCCAAGTCACGGATGTAGCACTGTTTTTTTTTTTTTTTTTAACCAGCCCCTCCTTCTCTGCCGTTACCAGCCATTTTCACACAGAGGCAGGTGTGATGACGGTATGACGGCAGAGCACAAATCTCTACCGTGGCCAAATTTATATCATTCCTACCGTCATACCACGCAGCCCTAGCTGCAGCTGTTGTTGTTTCCTAATTAACAGCATTGCTATGATGATCAGCTTCACCTACACTGAGTGAGTACTGTCTGTAGTAGAGCAGAGTTGATTTGAGCTATTTCACACATATACATGTGTAAGTTGTCATGATACCATACACCCTGGTAAAATGTCAGGCAGGCATAAAGGCATAAATCTCTCAGTTGTCCCGCTGGACCAGAAATTTGGCCAAACCTCACCATAAGTATTAAGTAATTGAAGAGTAATTTTGGCTTGAGTTTTGATTTTGTTCTTGAATTGTTTTTGGCTACTTTCCAAAGAAGACCTGTAATAAGTTTTGTTTTTTTCTGCATTGGGTACACAGCAACAGGTTGGTCACATGTAATTTCAAGTCATTTACAGGCCACAGGAGAGTAGTGGAGACGAAAAAAGGGATGAAAAAAAGCCACTGAGAACAAAGAGATTACAGATTTGAACAGAACAACTTTGTATTCTTAAGATATTTAAGAATAAATATTTATTTATCAATAAATCATTATTTATTTAGACCACCCTTGAGCATGAAGGGTTTGTTAGGTACTCATTAAGACCATGCCAGATTTTTGACATATTTTAACAAATTAAACAATAAAAAAATGGAGATTTTAGAACATTAGAAATTGGTGTAAATTAATTTTTGATACCTTTCAGCATGACTGGCCCTGACAAGTGACTGGCTGGTCAGCGTCACATATTTGATTCTGTACCAGATTCTGTATTCACATTAGACTTGCACCGATTAATCGGCAATGCTGGGAATCGGGCCGGTTTTCACTTGACAGGCCCTGACCGGTGACTGGCCGGTCAGCGTCACAAATCCGATTCTGTGCCCGTCATTGTCACACACGTTCTGCACGATGGTCACGTCATGCACGCAGCAGACAAACTGACTGTGATATCACCACAGCGCTGATCACAGCTACACACACTCAGCCCCAACACAAGGTTTGTATTTTGCCATAAAACAAAGATAGCAACCATATCACATTCACACTGGGGTAGTAGCACACGGGCATTAATAAATAACTGGATCAGTATCCGGTATCGCAAAGTTCAAGTAAGTATTCAAGTAAGGACAAAGTTGGATAAAAACGAGAGATGCACCGATCGACCAGACAGAGACCAGAACTGGCGGGTTTTCAGCGTGACAGGCCCTGACTGGTGACTGGCTGGTCAGCGTCGCATATCCAATTCTGTGCCCATCATTGTCACACATGTTCTGCACGATGGTCACGTCATGCGCGCAGCAGACAAACTGACTGTGATATCACCACAGCGCTGATCACAGCTACACACTCAGACACGTTCTTGCTTGAAGCTGGTGTCAGCGACAGATTCCAAGAACAGGATAAAGAGAAGACAGACAGTCTACAACGAGACAGAGCAGCTGACAATGTCGCAAAACAGCCATAAACTGTGTAGCTCTTCAGGCTAATGTTAGCCAGCAGCAGACTGCTGTTCACAGAGGGACAGTTAAAATCTCACCTCCTGTTCTGGCTGAAGAACAAACAACCTGTGTTGATGTGTCTCCTCAAACATTTTCTCATCCAGACTCGTTTAACTTCTGCGTCTGTTTTTCTCACAGCAAAGTTTTACTGCAGCAAACTGTTGCACCGCATCAGTCTCCGGTTTGTTTACATCTGCTTCCATGACATCATGCAAAATCACGTTTACATAATCAAATGTACATAATCTTGATATAATAATGTAATAACGCCTGGCTGTAATCTGGAACACTTTTGGAGAAAATGTAAAAGTTACTTAATAGTCAGTGTTTTATTATGGACGTCCAAATTAATTTATAATTATGGTTCTTAGACTGAAAATTATAAATTGGTAGATCAGACCTACCAAAATCGCAATTGGGCAAGAAAATTGCAATCAGTGCATCTCTGCTGAAAAGTGGATTTGGTGGGCTTCATAAGGAGGTGAACCCTACTACAACTTGAATAAATAACGTGACACACTTAAAGACACCATAAATACAAGTAGGTTGGCTGTTTACAGTTTAGGACAGTTTACTTTGGATTACTATTCTACAATGTCTGTGTCTTGGGTGGCACGGTGGTGCAGTGCTTAGCACTGCCGCCTCACAGCAAGAAGGTACCGAGTTCGATCCCCTGGCTTGCTGGTGCGGGGCCTTTCTGTGCGGAGTTTGCATGTTCTCGTGGGTTCTCTCCGGGTTCTCCGGTTAATTGGTGACTGTAAATTGCCTGTAGGTGTGAGTGTGAGTGGTTGTCTGTCTATGTGTCAGCCCTGTGATGAACTGGCGACTTGTCCAGGGCCTCTTGCCCAGTGTCAGCTGGGATAGGTTCCAGCAGCCCGTGGCCCTTACAGAATAAGCGGTTACAGAAAATGAATGAATGAATGTCTGTGTCTTAGATTTTAAGCATCCATTCATGTTTTTAAACTTGATCTAATTTATAAATAGTATTAAATATTTAAAAGGCAGAGCATTTGTATGTGACAGTGCTGGACATGGTACATTTAAATCTCATCTGTCCCCCTAAAGCTGAAATGAAACTGTCACCATGGGTAGAGCTGACACTGACCTGTGTTAAGAGCTGTGCTCTCTTAAGGCACCAAGTTTCCTTTTCTGTTAGTCAAGGAAAAAGGTTGATACTGAGAGCATGCACCTTTGAGATTCCCTATAAGCAAGTCTACTTGCTTATAGGATAGGGCTGCACGATATTGGAAAAAACTGACATTGCAATTTTTTTTTAACCCTGCGATATATATTGCAATATGAAAAAATACAGGATTTTTTTTTTTTCGGATCGTGTCACGGTTTTGAGTCACAGATCAGATCATTTTTCGGATCAGCAAAAAAGAAAATAGTGGTGGCATTAGGGTAAAATTATTTTAAAAATGCACTTGTCTTTGATCTTTGTCTGTCTGTAATTATCACCACAGTTATGTAACGTAACAATAATGATAATGGTAATATATGAAAAACTTCAAACTTATACAGTGCTGTACTATGTATATACTATACATATATTAGATCAGTATACACTGTACAGTATAATACGCAACTACGCGCTGTAGTCTGGCTCAATGTCCCGCCTACAGCACAGCACATCTGATTGATTAGAAGTCATGAGTCAATCAATCAATCAGCAGACACGCTGTGTCACAGACGGGGTGAGACAGAACTGCACCGGTGAGCAGAGAGGAGCTGTGTAGAAGTTAAGACAGCTGATATCACTAAAGTTTCAGTGAACATCACAGTTTTATGATCTGTTTCTTTGGTGATAGCATAGTTACATCAGTGAAAAAAGTTACGGTCTGGATTTCACTCAAGGTGATGTGACGGCTTTTAAATCAGTCACTCTTCACAGAGATGTGCTGCACACAGCAGCATCTGTCCTGTCTGTTCACTGCAGCTCTGCATTGAGATGTTGGGTATTATAACTTGTACAAAAGTAACAGTGACAGTAAAACTATGATGTGGTCCGATGTGGTCCGATTCAGATCTGGCTTTGCATTCATCGTACTAATTGTGTTACCTCTCGTTGTAGCAACAGGTGCAAGGCACTGTCGACACAGAACACGTGTTTGGTCAATATCGTCCTTCTTGTAGCTGAAATAATTCCAGGTAACTGACGTCGCTTTTCTTTTTGGCACCAAGTCTTTGTTTTCGGTGATTTTCTCTTGTTCATTTTTCAATGTTGTTACCAGCGACTCACTCCACATACAGGGGCGTGGTCCGCTTTGGCAAACTGATTAAGTACAATTGTGATTGGTGGATCGCTGTGCGCAGCGCGTGTCAGATACCCTTGAAATTAGATGAGAACACATTTGCCTCCTACATCGCAGGACCTGCGATGTGACTATTGCGCACACGTACATTGCGATGACGATGCTCAAACAATATATCGTGCAGCTCTATTATAGGACTTCATGTATAGGACTTCAACTTCATGTTGCCTCCTTGCCAATTCTGGTATGCCAGCACTCTTGACAACAACCAACAACATGGCTGTTGATGACAGAAGGACACAACAGCACAGCTTGATACTGTGCATGGTGTATTTTGTTGCACAGCCATCACACCTGTTGAAGCTGTATGCCTAACAATCAGACATCAGATATCACTCAAAATTTATGCCTGTGAATGTTCACACTTAGAGTAAGGAATGGTTGCATGTGTTGGAAATGTTTCACTGGATAAAGATGGGGTCAGACTGTTCTTGGGTCAGTATCTATGATTATCAAGGCATTTTCAATTGATTGCTAGTGGCTTTGACTGAGGCTATAAAGTATAAAGCTGAAGCCATTTCTGATCCTTTCTGTGTCGTAAACCATTATGCTCTGGTCATTTTGAGAATCAGAACCTAGCTGATACAGGGCTTGTGCTTAAGGTTAGTTTGCCGTTTGACACACTCTTGACTACTCAACAAACTAGGCAAAAAACTGAACTCTACTGTGTTGAAACTGTTCCAGTGTCAATACTGAAATGAGCTGTGCTGGGTAGAAATAAATCTGGCTGCTGTTCCACCTCTCTTATCTCAATAAGTCAAAGTGTCAACTGTGCCTAAGGTGTCTTGTCTGTTCACTTTGTTGAGTTGGTGCTTTTTTTCTCAAATAGAAAATTATATTTTGTTTACTTCTGAATTCTCCTTGCATCTTCCCAGCCGTTGTGCATTCTTAAAAAAGTGCAGTGCATCAGAATTTATATTTGAACACTTATTTAGCAGCAGCAGCAATAAGGTTAGGGGATAGAATGTTATATTTACACTTACTACTTGAGTACTAGGGGTATCCCGATCCGATATTGATATCGGATATCGGTCCGATATTAGCCAAAAAACGAGTATCGGATTTTATCAGACTGCATCTAAAATCTCTGATATAACCACTTCGATAAGCAGTCCATTTTCTGCTCCAGCACTTCTATCCATAGGTGACTCTGGTTGCTGACTACTGTTCTCTGTTTGAGTAACATCACTTGATCAAGCCTTTTCTAACATTCCACACTACAAAATAAGTAATAAAAGTATGTATAATTTGTGCTGATATTGTATCGGATCAATATCGGTATCAGCCAATACTCAAGGCTGCAATATTGGTATCGTATCAGAAGTGAAAAAGTTGTATCGGGTAGGGATGCACGATATATCGGCATTAATACCGGTATTGACCGATATTTGTCATTTTTTAACACATCGGCATCGGTCCGATGAGTAAAACTGGACCGATATTATCAACGGATATTATCCGTCTAGTTGCTATTTGTGTATGTGTGTCGGGAGGTGGAGGAGGAGGGGGAGGGATATTTGGCCATGCTGTATTTGTTTGGGCATGTGACAGTGTCAGTGACAAAGGCACAGGATTGATTCCATTTTGAAAATAAAGGAAAGGCCAAAACGCACTAAAGGCGTCTGACTCTCGCGATTTGAAACGCACCCATTGTTCTAAATGGCAGAACACGCACTGAAAGCATCTTGACGCACGTCAAACTGACTTGACGCTTGCTTGTTCGATTTTGGAGCGTCAAATGAGGACCAGGGCTTAGTGAGTACTTATATATATATATATATGTATATATGTATATATGTATGTACATATATATATATACATATAAACATATCGATATCGGTAAATATCGGTTATCAGCTATAACAGCAATATTAATATCGGATATCAGTATCGGTCAGAATTTTCAAATCGGTGCATCCCTAGTATCGCGACATCCCTATTGAGTACAATCATTCCCAAACGGTGGGTCACAGGAGCTTTTATTTGGGTCGCTAAATAAATAAACAATTATGGAAGAAATTTTGCAAATTCAAGACATTTGAGGACATCATCTTGGACTTTGATAAACATTTTATGACATTGTAGTGACCAAACAACTAATCAAATAGTGGAAAAACTATTGCCAGGTTGATCACCAGATTGATTGAACATCCATGCGCCCCACCTGTTTCACAGGTTTGGACCCACTTATCAATTGAAAAGATTGGGACAGGATTAATTAATTAATTTTAATTATTTTCTGACATATTATGGACCACACAACTAATTGATTGACTAATTCATTAAAAAAAAGTTTATATACATATATAGGTTTGCTTTAATTGTTTTAATTTCTAAACTGCCGGAAAAGACTTGTCCAAGACAAGAATTCACCATTTCAGAAATTGTAAGCTTTCAGCATCTAAAACTAAGATGGTCACTGATAATATAAGTTTACAAATGTGCTATTATAATCATCTAGGGCTGCACGATATTGGAAAAAACTGACATTGCGATTTTTTTTAACCCTGCGATATATATTGCGATATGAAAAAAAACAGGATTTTTTTTCCCGGATCATATCACGGTTTTGAGTCTCAGATCGGATAATTTTTTGGATCAGCAAAAAAGAAAAAAGTGGTGGCATTAGGGTTAAATTATTTTTCAAATGCACTTGTCTTTGATCTTTGTCTGTCTGTAATCATCACCATAGTTATGTAATGTAATAATAATGATAATAGTAATGATAATGGTAATAATATTAAAAACTTCAAACTTATACAGTGCTGTACTATGTATATACTATACATATATTAGATCATTATACACTGTACAGTATAATACACAACTACGCTCTGTAGTCTGGCTCAGTGTCCCACCTACAGCACAGCACATCTGATTAGAAGTCATGATCAATCAGTAGACACACTGTGTCACAGATGGAATGAGACAGAGCTGCACCGGTGAGCAGAGAGGAGCTGTGTAGAAGTTAAGGCAGCTGATATCACCAAAGTTTCAATAAACATCACAGTTTTATGATCTGTTTCTTTGGTGATAGCAGAGTTACATCAGTGAAAAAAGTTATGGTCTGGATTTCACTCAAGGCGATGTGACGGCTTTTAAATCAGTCACTCTTCACAGAGATGCACTGCACACAGCAGCATCTGTCTACATAGAGATGTCAGGTATTATAACTTATACAAAAGTTTCAGTGACAGTAAAACTATGATGCTCACATGTGATCCGATTCAGATCTGGCTTTGCATTCGTCATACTGAGCTGTGTGGTGCCGACGTAAATGGTCAAACAAATTAATTGTGTTACCTCTCGTTGTAGCAACAGGTGCAAGGCACTGTCGACACAGAACACGTGTTTGGTCAATATCATCCTTCTTGTAGCTGAAATAATTCCAGATAACTGGCATTGCTTTTCTTTTTGGCACCAAGTCTTCGTTTTCGGCGATTTTCTCTTGTTCGTTGCTCATTTTTCAATGTTGTTACCAGCGACTCACTCCACATACAGGGGCGTGGTCCGCTTTGGCAAACTGATTAAGAATGATTGTGATTGGTGGATCGCTGCACACAGTGTGTGTCAGGTACCCTTGAAATTAGATGAGAACGGTATATCAAACGATATACTGTGCAGCTCTATAATCTAATCTTTGTTTTAAACGAATGTTTGCCTTTTATAGTTGTGTCCCTGATTTTCATCAACTCTGTCAGATTTTTACAAAGACATGATTTAATCAGGCATAAAAAGGCTTAAGGACCCCCGTCTCACTTCCTGGTTTAAAAAAGGCAGCTCAAGCACTGGAAAATTTTAACAAACTATTTTTTTTGACAAATTCATTATATGATATTGCTGTCAGGTCTGTCTCAACCATATCCTGTCAACTCTGTAGCCCTTGTAAATCAAAGCAAAATAAGAATAATGGTTTAAAAATGTGTATTTTGATTAACATTAAGCATTATGAGCAACTAAAATAATAAAAAATAATAAAATGGCTGCTTACGACGACTATGCTGTGAAATGAAAAAGCGTAACATTTTGTCAACTCTGTATGACATCAAGTTTCGAAGATGAGATGTCAACTCCGTCAGCCTTATTATTTAATAAAAAATTTAATCATGAGAAATTTGGCCTACTAAAAGGTTTAATAGCCAAGTTAAGTTTGATCCTTTAAAATGTATTTTACAGCATAATTTAAAAGTGAAAATCAAAACCCTCCTCCTCCCCCTGGGTGCTGCTATTTATAAAAGAGTGTATTAGTGTTGATCTTTCCTGTTAAAAGGGTTACTAATGAAGGCAGAGATAAAAACACAGGTGTTTCATATTTCATGTTCAGTCAGAAATAAACATCTTGACAGCATTGTACTGCCTACAAACCTCATTCCTGCCATGCCATCCGCAACCATCAACAATTTGGCGTTTCTCTGGCCACACCCAACTACTGCTTTCTTTATGGTAACATTATCTCTCCCTTTGCTCTGCAGCCTCTGCCACAGCCTCGCCAACATTGTAGAGAGATGGGAGGAAGGGTGACAGAGGAGTCAAGGGAAAGGGTGTCTGGAAGGACAGAGACACAGAAGGAATCAAGGTCAGGGAAAATAGGGGAGAAAGCCAGGAGAGGGAGCCTGGATAAAAATCTAAATGTTCAGTGATTTCCAGTACACTTCACAGTATTATGCAATCCAGCAACACTCTAATGCCACCTCAGTGTGCAGCTTTAATAATTACCAAACTGAATCTCAGTATCACAGCAGCTCATTGCTTTACATTACACAGGTGTGTATATGTTGGCAGTGAACATCCTGTAGTGGTGTGTTGTTGTCTCCCTCTGTCCTCGGACTGAAGAGGTGAAGCATTGTTCAGACTCCTGAATGAGTGTCAGTCACATGGTTAGACCATTCATTCCTCATGTACTGCCGGCTGATGCTTTCAGCCTTTCTACTTTCAGTGCATGGCTTTAGTCTGGGATTATTTCACATTTTGTTGATGTTTACTGATGTTGGCACTGGCGGTGAAAATGTCTCTTGTTGCACTGGCATATTGGTGCGGTCTGTCCTTAGTAAGTGACATGAAATCAGCTTTAAAGGTTCTCAGTGGAGTTAGTCATGTTTACAGTCAGTGTCTCCCCACAAAGCATTGTGTGTATCTTGTAGGCCTAACAAATATGCATTTGCATCCTAAGAAAAAATATGCAAAAATTTTGTACACACCTGGTTTATAATTAGCATTGTATAAATTATATTAAGTTATAAATTAGCATAAGTATAAGCATGATATATCATCAGAGATCAAGGAAACATGTTAAGTTGTAATTCTCACTTCTCTGACATCAGGGCTGCAGCTGCAGTGTCCCCCTTTGAAATTTTTATTCAGGGCTGGAATAAGTGTTTTTTTTAATGCAGTTTTATGCTAATTGGAGTCCAGATTAATGCTGATTGTTCACCTAATGACTAAGTGTCTGTTTATGAGTCCTAAGAAATCAGTAATAATCTTGTATTAGCTGTAGATATTTTTAAAGGTTAAATTGAGCAATATGTTAATGGAGTCTAGCAGGCAGTGAGACAGGCAGCAACTTAACTCTGATTCTACAGTGTGAATTTTCACAGTAGTGGGCTTTTGTTTACAGGGTTTACTCTACATCAGGGGTGTCAAACTCAATCACAGAAGGGGCCAAAATTTAAAACACAGTCCAAGTAGCGGGCCAAACACGATTAAGATTTATTGAACAGTCCAAAACTGACTGTTTTATTCAGAAATATGAATTTGAACAGCCAGACTGCAACAACATTTTCCTCAATAAAATAAATAAGATTTAAAATATATTTTTTTCAACAATAACAATGGAAAACGAGAATATTTCAGCTCAGAATATTTAAGTTCACATATCCAGGTGGGGGTTACATTTGAAAATGTTTGCTTTTTGTCTGCACACAAGATATCGCACACTTTAATCATGCAAACCCTCAATGGCACTGAATCTGGCATAAAAATATGCTCATATAATAATATTACAAACCCATCAGCCCATCAGGTACAGATGAACATATTGACCTGCTCAATTTAACATTAAGGCCAAAACACACTGAGAACTTCAACAGAAAAGTCAACTGTAGCTTCTATGGCGAACTGCAGGCTTCAGATTTAAAATTTAACACCACAGAACCAGCTGTATTTTAGGAAAAGGTTAAACTACACACTGACACACACTGAGGAGATGAAGAGGAGAGACAGAGTCTGGACTCTTCATCATGACTTACAATAATGCAGCAAATAAGTATTTAAAAGTACACATATCAGACTTGGAGTAAAAAGAAATCGCACACCACAGAAGTGTACATTAATATTATGATTCATGATCATAAAAAGTTTTTTATATCAAGTCGACACATCTGTCGATATTCTCTCTCTCTCTCTCTCTCTCTCTCTCTCTCTCTCTCTCTCTCTCTCTCTCTCTGTCTCTCTCTCTCTCTCTCTCTGCTGTGGGTCAGTCTTATTTTTTATTTTTACCTGGTTTCAGGTGGAGCTGCAGTTCATCTCCCTCCTCATATACTTGTGTTTCTTTGCACTGAGTCAGTTGCCTAAACAAACCTAGACAAACCTGTTTACATTGTCGTTTGACAGAAGCTCGCGTCTTCGCGACTATGAGCTGATTTATTTCTCGAGTTGCGCGGCAGCTGTCGCAGTGCATTGTGGGACTTGTAGTATGAGTGGTGGGAGTGCTATTTACCAACGGGCCATTCATAATAGACACATGAAATTATCTCGCGGGCCGTATAGTAGGGCTGGGACGATCACCGATTAAATCATATATTGGTGATTGGAAGGTTGCCAGGCGATTTGCTGTTTATCAAGGCGATTTTGAAAAAAAAAAGGCACTCTGTGCATTAAGAGATGTTTCTGGAGGAAATACATGACTGTTAGAGAAGCCCCGTTTACAAACAGACCTACAATCCACATTCTCTCTCCTCTCCTCTCCTCTCCTCTCCTCTCCTCTCCTCTCCTCTCCTCTCCTCTCCTCTCAGCGCAGGGTACACTGTCAGCCAGCCCTGTGACAGTGACAGGGTGCATCTCTTTGATTTGACCTGACACAGCCGTTTGCTAATGCTTCGGGGTCGTTCAACAGAGTAGGCTAATTGCAAATAAATATTTTTTTAATGTGTAACTACTGAAATGTTCACACAAGGGCTTTCATAAATTCCTACAGTGTTGCGGCACCGCCACCTTTGCAGGTTAAAAGTTAATGACAGCGACTTGAAGTGAGGAGGAGCAACACGTCTCCGGCTTGTCAGCGCAGCGGTGTCGCTCACTTTTGCATGTGATGCAAAACATTAAAAATAACGTCATTATAACAAAAAGTATAAACCTGCAGTGCTTGAAGTGCTAGCTTGGGGGATCGGGAGTTTTGTGGCTTCAGCAGGATGATGAAGACGAAGATGCGCAAATAAATTGGTTGTCTGAACATTTTTCACGGACACACATTTGTTGCATATATAGGCTGTGTTGTGTCCGTCGGCTCACCTCTGGCATCTGGGATAAACCCAAAAAACTTCCAAATTGGAGATGTGGCGTTTTTCTTTGCCACCAAAGCCACAGCAGTGTCAGTGTTGGCAGTGTTGCTGACTGGTGGCGATAAACATAAGACACGTGCCAAGGACACGTGCCGCCCCTGCCCCTTCGCCAATTTAATCGTGTATTGGCAATCCAGAGCAATGACAATCTACAATTTGAAATTTAGAGGCAATCGCACAGCCCTACCGTATAGAATTGAATCGCTGGCCGGATGTGGCCCGCGGGCCTTGAGTTTGACACACATGCTCTACATTGTCTGACAACTAACAGTCATAAACAGCTGGTCAAGTTACCGTGGAGAAGTCATTGTCACTTGTGATTGTCAATATATGATATTGTGTCCTGCACTCCTTCAGAGCTTCAGCCATGTATCATATATTAAATACAACTTCAACCAAATATATAGTACAGTTTATGGCTCCAGCTTTCTATTTGGACGGCTGTACTCAGTTTTGCATGCACCATTGCAACATGTTGCTCATTTGAATCTGTTTGCTAGATAGCATTCTTCTTATTCCCCGCCTTTTGCTGGAATATTGTTTATTGATGGGACAATAAATGGAACAGTATGAGAGCATCAGCAGCAATTTGTACTGTGCTCTGTCCACATGCACATTAAGGCTGCATTTTTTTAGACAATTTTTGACTAAATTTGAAATTATAAAATTATTTTTTCATGTTAAAAAAATAGGCGGAGCTCATTCCAAGAATAGACATGCAATTTACATAAAGGTTTGTTTACTCTTCTAAATAAACCATTCACTTTCTATTGAAGTTCTTTGAGAAATGGTTTATATGTTGCATTTTTAATTACATGATGTGATCTTTTGACTTTGGGTGGAACAGTACAGTAGATGTTTACTTACATACTTTTTCTTTCCCATACAACTCAAAAGCCTCTGACTGACTCTTGCCTGTTGTTGCAGGTTCTGAGCCCATGATACAAGGCCCTGACTGAACATACTGCTGGTGCATACAGACTTACAACTGTGGTGAGTGATCTACAAGCCATGTTGGGCTGTAAAGTGTTTCTGCCTGTTTATTATCATAGACCCTTTAGAGTTATATGAACATGAAATTGTGAAATATCCATAATGCTCAAAAGACAAGGCAATTTGGATTTTTTTAGTCTACGATAATGGCTTTTGAACAACCTGCCATTAGTTCTTAATGAGGATGGTTCTTGTTGCTTGATGTCTGTCCCTAAAGTTTGTTGAGAATTCTCGGGAAAAGTCAACATATTCCTTTTACAAAACTTTATTGTTAGTGTTCCTGCTAAATGTCTCTGTTAGAGAGACATTTGCATTTTCAGTTGTGTGTATTCTGTGTATTTGTGAGTGGCTCCTTTGTCTGAGTTACTGTCTTGGTGGACAAAGTCTAGGTCTTTGTAGGCCTATGTCTTGTATAGGCCAGTAGTATCATGTTGTATAATGTGCTATCATGCTACATTTATTATCATAATCAGGATTCAAATAGAATGCATAGTGGTGAATCATAATATTCTTACAGTCTCACGCAGTTCAGAACTCATGTTTTTCCAAGATTAAGATAGAAAAGGAACACACTGATGAAGGGCATTTTCAAACATATATCTGATGGGTTAGTAAACTTGTTTTCCGGTTGGTTCAGTTTCTTTTATTTTTTATTTTCCTCAAAGTAACATTTTTTGGGGGGCATTTTTGTCAGTGTAGGTCAGTGTAGACACCGACAGGAAACAAGAGAGGGGGTATTGCATGCCTGAACACAGGAGGTCACAGTCTAGTGGTATTCGCCTTAACCATTCAGCCATTGAGACAGCCACTGGTTTCTTTTCACACCAAAAATAGCAGAATAGTGATGTACAAAAAGTGATGTCTGTTTTTACATGTATGCCAAATTTGTGACTACAGAAACACTGTCTCATGCTTTCATCTGTATCTCCACTTTGATGTATCCAAGTACAATGGACCAAAAAAAAGATAGATTTAAACAAATCACAGCTGAAATAAAGAGTATTCCACCAATTAGAAATGTTCAGTGCTTCAGAACCCACTCCCAAAATTCCTGTATGTTTTAGTGTTGTCAGAAATATTAGTATATCATTACTGAATGTATGAAATGTTTTCAATACTCATTTTGTGCAGTATCGATACTCTGATATCAGCTGTACTTTCTTGGTTTCTCTTCTATCCAACAGTGAGTTGATGCACACCACTGCAGTGTCACATGATTCTGCCTCCTCTCACTTGCTTACAGTACTTTCTTCTTCGTCACACATTTCATTTGCTCCAGTTGAATATCCTTTGTCATTTTATAGCCTTGCTACGTTTATCTTTTAATAAAAACCAAAAATGTTATACCTGAGACAGTTTTTCCCAAATGTATTTCAAGGTATTGCATTGAAATTCGAAACTCCAGTATTGTGACAACACTAGTACTTCTGGAGAGAACTACTACACCCTGCAGGGACTTTTGGGCAGTAAAATAATGTTTCCGGTACTCAGTTTAGACCGTGGTCCCTGCGGTGGAAATGGACTGAGTTCCTCCAAAGGTTCCCAGTCCTTGGGGGAGATTCCTGTGGTGGAAACATGTTTGTTAAGGCCTTTGCTACCCCACACATGGACCACATTTCCTATAAAGGTTGTTGCTTCCTATAGTCCTTCCCCTCCTCAGTGTTATTTTATTGAGATGAACATACATGTTGGAAGGGACTTTGTTCTTGTAACCATCTGTGATTCTCAGAAAGTATGAAAAAGCTTCAGTTCAATATCCAATGGAAGAACAGCACATGCTTCCTGTTTTGAACTGTTACAGAATCCATCAGATTTCCTGTGAACTGTATGCAGCAGTGCACAATGTACAATGCAGGACAAGCCCCATTGGAAGCCATCATTGTGATGGTCATCTTCTTGACGTTCAGACCCAAGGACTCTCTGCCTAAATTAGTGACATTGTTCATTTGGTTCTCTGGTTGAACCAAGATGCCTTGCTGTGACAGCTATGCTACTGCTGCTGCCCATTCTGGCAACTAACTGTTTTAATGTCAGGTCAGCCTTACTGGAAGGCTTTGCTTCCCTCATTGTAGAGCCCTCAGCTCAGCTTGTTTGTTTCATTCACGATGCCATAACTCAGCATAATTTTCTATTGTGATTATGCTTCCAAGGGTTTTTACCTAGAACCAAACTGGGGTTCTGATGAAAACCTTTTTATATTCCAAGGGTTTTATCTGGAACCAAACTCAGGGTTCTACTGAGAACATCTGCTGTGGGCTTTATCTAAAACACACTCACTCATTTTTGATTTGTGTTAGAACATTTTAATAAAAGTGCACTTGCAACCCTTTCAAAGAGTTTTACCAAGAACACAACATAAAGGCTTATATCTAGAATCATCTGTGAAATGTTTCACTCAGAACCTCCTGTTGTAGGTTCTACAGAGGACCCTTTTATAGTGCAATGGTTCCACCTAGACCCCTCTCGGAAGGTTGTATCCAGAACCTCTCTAAGTTTCTAAGGGTGCTAACAAGAATTCAACTAGGGGTGGGCGCTATGGCAAAAATATCATATCACGATATTTTTATTAGAAAATCACGATTTCGATTTTATCACGATCTTACATGTATTTATATTATGTATTATGCTATGTATTTAGATTTACATTTACTGTTTTTACTTTACTTTCTACTTTTTTTCCCAGTACAAAGGTAAAAGTAAAAGTAGTAATGTCTGCAAAAACCACAAACAGAAGAGTGAACTAACTCTTTTAACTGAAACAGTCACCAGAATGGTTTGTTAACATGTTAAAATCACAACATTTTTCTTCTGGAGCAGGACAGACGCTCCCAGACCCCCAACAGGGGACTGCTTTACCAACATGCCACCTTTTTCTCCTCTTATGAGTTTGCAGGTCTGTATTTAGTAATCCAAAAATACCAACAAGAATACCATTAAAGTACAACAACAGCAATAAAAATGTTGATTTTTCAAAAAAGGAAACAATAACATGCAAGGCTTTTAAATAGTAATTAAGTAAAAACACTAATACCACAATGTAAAAATACCTAAGTAAAGAATGTGAGCATTTTCTTCATCACAGCAGGTCAGTGATCAGTGTTTCAGTGACTCTCTGTGGATCAGTGAATAGTTTTATTTATGGCGGCCCGCCACATTAAAAACATCAGCACCATGACATGATTTTCTATTTTTGGAGCTGCGCACCTTTTCGCTCGTGTCAAGAAGGTAACTCTTTATTTGCGCAACTCTCGCGAGATTTGTGTCCGTTATTTCTACTAAAATAATCAAACTCGCGCGATCTTTCGCAGGTCTAGGGTTCCCTTCTAGACACGACCTTCTCTGTCTCTCTCTGTCAAACTACAGACAGCAGACTGTCTGTAAACAGCATGATGTTACACTCTGCAGTGTTTCACACAAAGACTTTATTTGTGTGGACACCCAGGTTTGGTTTGTCACCAACTTTGGCATTTTTATGTTTTTTTAATCAGTCCGAGAGGACGACGGCATCCGCGATTGATTAGTGATCAGTTTGCCCTCCTCTCCTCCCTCACCTGTTCACTCTGCTGTGAGAAGGTCTGAAAGTTTCTCACAGAGAAACACAGACTCTCCTATTTTACGTATAGACAATTGTTTAATTTTATAAGTGCATCTGGTTGGTGTCGATGTCATTAACCATCATGTTAGTTTCTGTTGTAATAAACTCCGTCATTAACAACAGTCTCCTCCACACGCAGCTTCTCTGCAGTTGGTCTGTGTGTTTCCTGATCAGATAAACCAGCGCCGGAAAGACTAGAAAAGTTGCGCCAGTTAAAATAGAAGCGTCCCGTCAAAATTTAAAATCTCTTAATAGTTTATTGGTTATAGGTCCGGGTCCGTATAGGACGGCGTGTGGGTCCGCCTGTTAGGGACCCCTGAACGATCCATACGATCTCCTCACTTTGGCAGATCGTCTACACGTTCTAATCCTTCACGATCTAATATCGTCATATCGCACACCCCTAAATTCAACCATTGAGAACTTTTTTATATTCCAAGAGTTTTATCTAGAATCAATCCAGGGGGTTGAAAGACCCCTTGACAAATCCTTGATGAGTTCTTCAAGGTTTTTAACAGTCCTTGAAGAACTCTTTCTCCTAAAAAAGGTTCTTTGCATGAAAATGGTTCTTGATGAAAACCTTGACAAACCCTTTCCTCCAAAAATGGTTCTTCAGAAGATAATGGTCATGGGTAGAACCGCAGCTCCTCAGGAAGAACCCTTTTGGAACATTTATTTCTAAGAGTGTATCCTGTAAAACATGTAAAGGGCTACATACATGTTTATTTGATAGTAGATCAGTTAAATTTTACATGATCGATCAAAGTCTTAATGACCGATTGATGGATCAATTCTTATCACCCCTAGCTGTAAAATATATAAGTGATATCAAAGAGGCAAAAAGGCATTGGTTTCTGTGTTGTGCGATTTTCATCATCGTGTGTTGTCTCTGCAGGTAGCTCAGTGTGCTCTGGTCGTTTTGAGTAGGCCTATATTGAGCAATTATAGACTTTGTTGGTGCCCTGCAGATACCTTTCACCCCAATCTTTGTTTTTAATTTCATACTGACTCCCAAGTATTGTTTCTAACACTTTCCTGCCACTGGTTACAGGAGAAAACTGGCAGAGTGTCAAATCTCTCCCGAATAGCCAAAAGTCTTTAGAAAACATAGCTTCTCATTTTAGGATGTGTTTTGTATTTTTTTTTTTTTTTTATTGATGCAGTTGTGTGGAAAGCCATGTTGCTCCCACAAGGATGAGATGAGAAGAAATAAGTCTTTGTTTTAAAATGAGTCAGTGCACAGTATTGATTCAGTGCTGCAGTCTGCCTAGAAATTAGCTTGTGTGCTACGCCTCTTCAGAGTGTGCCCCCATTCTCAAAATACACCACAAGTATTTCAGACACTTCTCTCCTCTAGTGTGTCCAACAGGAAGCCAAAAAATCCACACCTCTCGCAGAGGGTTTGTCCCAGGTTAACCCTGATGCTCAAAAGCTTTTAGTCAGACAGAGCAGAAAAATCAGAGAGGTATGAAGACACAGGAAGTGAGTTAGTTAAATACGGATAAGACAGAATGAGCATTAGGCTTGCCACTGCTCTATTTTGGTTTTTTTAACACCTCTATGCGTTTGTTGTAGGAATGCACCCAGTGTGATTTCTGTGCTGATACCAATGTTTAAAATAATTAATTAGCCAACTGTGAATGCTATTATAGATATTTTTGTGATCCTTTACTTTGTAATTGTTGTTATTTATTCCCTCTTTGTGTATGGGAAACAAAGAAATCTTCTTTATAAAAAACATGGCTCCCACTGTCCTCTTACATCATACCAGAGTTATGTCCATTTGGTGGCTTCTTCTCCAAAACAGCAACTGGGTATGTTAGGTATTGTTGTCTGAGTCTGACCCCAAATGTGCTCTTCTGAGGCTACCATATTGCCAGTGTTTTTGCAACAGGTCACACATTTGCTTCAATAACTCAGTATCTACAAATCTGATCTGAAACATTGCATAGCAAAATATACTGGTGTAGTTTTTCAAAATTTGTCTCAGAACCTGTAAGTAGTGTTGTTTTTGGCGGCCTGTTTTGATTTTAGTTTTAGTCTAGTCTTTGTGTCCATCTGTCATTTTAGTTTTTATTAGTTTTAGTCACCTTCATACTCTTTTTTTGTCTAGTCAAGTTTTAGTCAACTAAAAGTCTGAGCATTTTAGGGTATTCAACTAAAATTCAAAGAGGTCCAGTTAGAGAAAGTTTCCTAAAGCAAAGGTCCAGAACATCAAAATGTCTAACTTGTGTTATGATTTAGAGTGATATATACTGAAGTAGTGTAGTAGTTGTATCAACGTCGACATCAGGGGTGTCAAACTCTTTTTAGTTCAGGGGCCACATCCAGACCAATTTGATCTCAAGTGGGCCGGACCAGTAAAATTAAAGCATAATCTATCAATTATTCTGGTGATTAATTGAGTAATCTGATAATTCTGTTCTGCATTTTTTTCTATTACATTACTTTTGCTTTATTTAAGAACAATGGTAATATACAAAAGAGAAAATAAGACAGGTCTATTAAATTAACAACTATAAATTACTAAAGTAAAAATACTCAGTAAAGTAACTTTACTTTTACTGTAGATTTACTTTTACTGTTTTCACTTTACTTTTTTTTCAAGTACAAAGGTAAAAATAAAGGTAGTAATGTCTGCAGAAACCACGAACAGAAGAGTGAACTAACTCTTTTAACTGAAACAGTCACCAGAATGTTTTGTTAACATGTTAAAATCACAACATTTTTCTTCTGGAGCAGGACAGACGCTCCCAGACCACCAGAGGACAGGGGACTGGTTTACCAACATGCCACCTTTTTCTCCTCTTATGAGTTTGCAGGTCTGTTTTTAGTCATCAAAAAATAACAATAAGAATACAGTAAAGTACAACAACAGCAATAAAAATGTTGGTTTTTTAAAAAAGGAAACAATAACATGCAAAATTTTTAAATTGTAATTAAGTAAAAACACTAATACCACAATGTAAGAATACCTAAGTAAAGAATGTGAGTATTTTTTCCACACAGCAGGTCAGTGATCAGTGTTTCAGTGACTCTCTGTGGATCAGTGAATAGTGTTTTATTTATGGCAGCCCGCCACATTAAAAACATCGGCACCACGACATGATTTTCTATTTTTGGAGCTGCGCACCTTTTTCGGTCGTGTCAAGAAGGTAACTCTGTATTTGCACAACTCTTGTGAGATTTGTGTTCGTTATTTCTACTAAAATAATCAAACTCGCGCGATCTTTTGTGGGTCTAGGGTTCCCTTCTAGACACGACCCTCTCTGTCTCTCTGTCAAACTACAGACAGCAGACTGACTGTAAACAGCACGATGTTTAACTCTGCAGTGTTTCACACAAAGACTTTATTTGTGTGGACATCCAGGTTTGGTTTGTCACGAACTTCCAGGTTCCACTTTAGAACTACTTCCAAAATTATGCATTCAGTGACATTATTAGGAATCCTGCGCTAATTAAACCTGTGCATATGCGTGTAAATTTTGTCTGCACATATGGCTGTGTTGCCCTTCTCTATGACCTTTTACACAGAACGAAACATTATCTTATCTTCTTGCAGCATGAACTATGCACTAGGGATGTGCGCAATTAGTCGACTGTATGATTAAATGTCATCACCCTCACTAGTTGGCACGAGAAATACTAGTCGCTTAAACTCTTTATCAGTATTTCATTCATGCAGAATATAAGATGTTATGCAGCCGCCTGCCACTAGTCACTGGCAGCCCCTCTCGCTGTACGCTGTAAGCGCTTATGCCCCGATTGCCCTGGCAACCCTGGATGTTTATATTAGTGAAGTCGGACAGATGACAGCTTGTAAAACCAGCGCAGTTCAGCCTTGTTTTAATTTAGAAAATGGGAATAATGTTGAATGTAGATTGTGACAAAATAAACTGGTGTAAATAATCACTCGACTGGAGCAACATGTGACCACATTCAGCACAGACACGGATGTTAACTTGTAGCAGAGCAGCTGCTGCTGCTAGCTCTATTAACGTTAGCTACACTGTGTGTCAGGCTGGCAGCTAACATCAGCTCTGGGTTGTTTACAAGATGTACAAGATATAATGTGTCTCAGCATTATATCTGCACCACATGTGAACCTTACAAGTTTGAATCCTACAGCGCCCCACAGTGATTGAAGGAAGCCAAGAACATTAAACAAGCCTCCCAGATGGTGAAAACCCCCAAACACAGTCCATCAACAGAGACACAGAACTTTTCACCACTAAAGTTCAGTTTCAGCCTCATGTAACCTTATACATAATACCAATAATAATAATAAGAATTATAATAAGAATTATAATAATAATAATAAAATAGGCCTACTTTTTTCCACACAGAGAATCCACAGGAATCGATAAGGGAATCGATAAAGAATCAGATCGATAAGCAGAATCAATAATGGCATTGGTATCAATAAAATCTTTATCAATTCCCATCCCTACTTACCACACCTTATAGCAGCCCATGTTTCATGAAGATGTGCAGAAAAATTTCACAGTGCAGCTTTCTGGTGTGACTGAGCCCTATAGCCTATCACACAAAGGGCATAATCAATTAATTATTAATTCCTTATATAGCTGCCTTATTGTTTTTATCACCTCTGTACCTCTATGTTTTCATTTCAGTTTGTTTCTCAGCAGTAATACAGGAAGGACATCTGGCCTGATTTTCATGAAACTTCGTGGAATGGTGTAAGCTTGGGTGAAGGAAGAAAGCATTCAATTTCTGAATCATGCGATGGATACAAATTTTTGTTCACTCTTGGCAACATTATGAGAAAGAGCATTTGGCCTTGGCAGATGTTTGAGCTCTCTGAGTGCCATTCTAGTTTTGTTTGATTTTGGTTCAGGTTTTCCTGTCAAAGGAAGTACAGTATCTTCTAAATATCACATGGTGGAGATGTTCCAAGTCAGTTATATGTCTGCAGGTTATCTGGAATTTATCATTTGATGGGTAGGACTGAGTTATTTGTCACTATGCTTTGGAAGACTTGCAGTGATCTGGTAATTCTGACAAAAGCTTGTAAAATATGACCCAAATTGAAAATAGCACACTTATTCTTTATCAGGTGGAGTTTATAAAGGCACTGAGGCTTCAATCGCTGTTTGTGCTTATATCGAACCCAACCGCTACACTTGTTTTGGAAATGAATTGGTTGCTGGATATCCAGTTAGCACAGCTTGTATGACTTACAATTGCTGCTCAAAGGGTAATTAATCCATATCTGTTTCGTTTATAAAGGTAATGTGGTGCACTTGCACAGGTAAAGGGAGTTCACAGTATTTATTCTGGTCCAAGACTCCAGCCTCACTCACACCTACCCATGGTCGTGTAATACCACCAGCGGTCAATAAATTGGCTCATCCTGTTTGTCTGTTGCTGGAAATAGATGCTCGTCTGGGTCTTAGGTAAGGGTATGTAGATTAACAGCTTACTACAGACAAAAACACTCTAAAAAAATGAAAACAAGACTTCAATTAAGGATGTAATTTTCTGACATTTTATGGACCAAATAAGTAAATGATTAATTGAAAAAATAATTGTCAGATTAATCGACTATGAAAAAATCATTAGTTGCAGCCCTACATTGAAATAACACATCATGATTTACTGCATGATATGACTTGTATCGAAAGTCGATAATCCTGAGTTGAGGACATTATGGTTTTAAACCAAGCTGTAGGCTCTTGTTCAGTATTGTCTACTAGTGATTTTGTAGTTCTTTTGGGCCTTTTTTGATCTCAGTGTTTGACCACAGGAACATACTGTACAAAAATGATTTGGCTCTGTCTCTCTCACTGACTGCTGTGCTGCAGTCAGTGTGATATCTAGATATGTATGAGATTTGCAAAGCAAATAGTAACCATGACTTATTCCTAATATGTGCAACACATCTGACCTTCTACAGAGATTCTTGAAGTGATTGGGATTCTGATTAGGCAAGGTCTTCTGATCCAAGTCAGCACAGCAACTTGCAATGCAATAACCACCACTGATTCAGTGGCCCTTCCTGACCTGCTGCATTCAGATGGACACAGGCTGCAGAGAGCAGGTTTGACTGTCCATCAAGCGAGGCTAGCTGGCAAGGCCTACATTCTACCATCTGTCACCGACAGACAGCTAGCCTTGCTGACCTCACATAGGCCATGTGAGGCAGAGCTAGGCTTGCCAGTGCAATCTGTCACTCCAAGAGACCTATAACCCTGGAGAGGGGGAGGGGAGAGCCACATGCATATTGGAGTTCATTTCTGTTGTCACTGTGCATTACACAACTGCACTCTGGAACTGAAAAAAACATAACTAGGGTTTTCCACTATGATTTATTTTCATTTTCAACAATGCTAATTAAAGCAGATGTTCCTTCGAAGTGGATGCTAATGTTAGCATTGTTGTTAGTCACCTAAATGGACTATTCCTGATGCACTGATTTGACAGAACTAGCAATATCATGTATTCCTTGGGTTCTTCCTCCTAATCAAAACCTTATGTGCATAAGGGCATTAATGACTATTGTATTTTAGTAATTGACTCTGCCCAAAAAGTAGTTTGTTGCAGGAGATTTTTTTTTCACCCAATAACAATGATTAATTCATAAAAGGTTAACTAAGTGGAGGGACCAACCTGGGGTAGGTTAAGTAGCAGCATCCTTGATTGGCTTTTAGAGGCTAATTATAAATGAGCCATGATCTGATTGGACATAACCCCTAGCAAGGTTGAGCTGAAGGCTGTTTGACTGCAGTAATAACATGACTTCCTTCGTGCAGAAATAGAGTCTTTCCTTCTCTAAATATCTTAAAATCTGTTGAACATAAAATAGCGCAGAAATAGATTGTTCAGATAAATCTGTGTTGAACATTAACCATGTTGATGTCTAATGGCTGTTCAGAATTAAACTGATTAAAACTGTTAATCGACAGGGTATGTATTGTGTACCATTTCTCCACCACTTCTCATGATTTGGTTTGATCTGCCCTGTTAGTGTAGACTTGGCAGAAATTGTGCCTCATTTGACATTATTTTGAGCCATTAAATTGTTTCTGCTTCATAAATTGTTTCACATAACCAAGGTGCAGCTACAGTTGTTTTAGTGAAACTTAAACTGAGAAAAAAAGATGTGTGTTTATGTATCTTGTTAATTGTTAGTTATTATTTCATTATTGATTGTTAACATTAAGTAAAATGCACAAAATTTTCAACTTTATTGAACACCAACCAAAGTTAAGTCCACCTTCAATCACCATGTTTCTTTCTGTCTTTTGCTCTTTGCTGCCTGTCTTCTGCTTGTAGTGCACCGCAGTGTGCCGTATTAAAATCAAGCGCAACAGCTATGACTTGTCAACAGCAACTACACACAGCACAGCTCTGTGCTGCTAAAAACCAAAGACCGCATTGCCATGTTTAGGAGTGGCTCAGCACCTCTAAATCTGAGGCCATGGTTCTCAGCAGGAATCCGGTGGATTGTCTACTCCGAGTAGGAAATGAGTTCTTACCCCAAGAGAGCATCTCAAGGTCTTGTTCTTGAGTTAGTGGACAATAGAGCATGAGATGGGCCAGCGAACTGGAGCAGTGGGAGCTGTATTGCATTCACTTCACCGTACGTTACCAACGAAAAGAGAGCTGAGCCAGAAGACAAAGCTCTCGACCTACTGGTCAGTCTTCATTCCGACTCTCACGTATGGTCATGAAGGGTGGGTCATGATCAAAAGAATGAGATTGCAGACACACATGGTCGAAATGGGTTTTCTCAGGAGGGTAGCTGTCATCTCCCTTAGGGATAGGATGAGAAGCTCAGTCATCTGTGAGGGACTCGGAGTAGAAGGGAGCCAATTGAGGTGGCTCGGGCATCTTATAAGGATACCACTTGATCACCTCTCTAGGGAGGTGTCTTGGACACGTCCAGCTGGGAGGAGGCCATGGGGCAGATGGAGGACTTGGTAGAGGGATTATACCTCCACCCTGTACTGGGAACACCTCATGATCCCCCAGTCAGTGCTTGTTAATGTGGCCAGGGAATGGGAAGTCTGGGGTCCCCTGCTGGGGCTGCTACCTCCGCAACCCAACTTTGAAGACTGAAGATGAATGGATGGATAGATGAGTTTTAATAGTCGACTAGTTGACTGGTTCATGAAACCACTTGCACCCACATTATCCGCAATGAAACTCGACCGTCAGCAGTTCAGTAGGAGATTTGGGTGTGTCATGCTGGTGGTGGCTAATGTAGCCTGCAGCCCCAGACCATGACACTCCCACCACCATGCTTGACTGTAGGCAAGACACACTTGTCTTTGTAGTCGTGGTCGTCTTGGAGGTAAATGGGGCCCCATTAGCCATTTTCCCTCCCCGGTGTCATGTGACTCATTAGTGTTACAAGGTCTCAGGTGTGACTGGGGAGCAGGTGTGTTAAATTTGGTGTTATGGCTCTCACACTCTCTCATACTGGTCACTGGAAGTTCAACATGGCACCTCATAGCAAAGAACTCTCTGAGGATCTGAAAAAAAGAATTGTTGCTCTACATAAAGATGGCCAAGGCTATAAGAAGATAAGATTGCCAACACCCTGAAACTGAGCTGCAGCATGGTGGCCAAGACCATACAGCGGTTTAACAGGACCGGTTCCACTCAGAACAGGCCTCGCCATGGTTGACCGAAGAAGATGAGTGCACATGCTCAGCGTCATATCCAGAGGTTGTCTTTGGAAAATAGACGTGTGAGTGCTGCCGGCATTGCTGCAGAGGATTGAAGGGGTGGGGGGTCAGCCTGTCAGTGCTCAGACCATACGCTGCACACTGCATCATATTGGTCTGCATGGCTGTCATCCCAGAAGGAAGCCTCTTCTAAAGATGATGCACATGAAAGCCTGCAAACAGTTTGCTAAAGACAAGCAGACGAAGGACACGAATTACTGGAACCATGTCCTGTGGTCTGATGAGACCAAGATAAACTTACTTGGTTCAGATGGTGACAAGGGTGTGTGGCGGCAACCAGGTGAGGAGTACAAAGACAAGTGTGTCTTGCCTACAGTCAAGCATGGTGGTGGGAGTGTCATGGTCTGGGGCTGCATGAGTGCTGCCGGCACTGGGGAGCTACAGTTCATTGAGGGAACCATGAATGCTAACATGTACTGTGACATACTGAAGCAGAGCATGATCCCCTCCCTTCGGAAACTGGGCCCCAGGCCAGTATTCCAACATGATAACGACCCCAAACACACCTCCAAGATGACCACTGCCTTGCTAAAGAAGCTGAGGGTAAAGATGATGGACTGGTAAGCATGTCTCCAGACCTAAACCCTATTGAGCATCTGTGGGGCATCTTCAAGCGGAAGGTGGAGGAGCGCAAGGTCTCTAACATCCACCAGCCCCGTGATGTCATCATGGAGGAGTGGAAGAGGATTCCAGTGGCAACCTGTGAAGCTCTGGTGAACTCCATGCCCAAGAGGGTTAAGGCAGTGCTGGAAAATAATGGTGGCCACACAAAATATTGACACTTTAGGCCCAATTTGGACATTTTCACCTAGGGGTGTACTCACTTTTGTTGCCAGTGGTTTAGATATTAATGTTCTGTGAGTTATTTTTAGGGGGACAGTAAATTTACGCTGTTATACAAGCTGTACACTGACTACTTTACATTGTATCAAAGTGTAATTTCTTCAGTGTTGTCCCATGAAAAGATATAATTAACTATTTGTAGAAATGTGAGGGGTGTACTCACTTTTGTGAGATACTGTAAATTAAAATTATTTAAGTAATTAAAAGAAAATCATAAAATCTTCACATTTGTGTAGGTGTAACCATCAAATTTTTTTGCATGAAAAATGATGATTATCAAAATAGTTCAGAATCTGAATCAAATTTATTAAAATCCAACTGATACCCAGCCCTATTCTAGTGTGAGAGAATATCAGCCCTAAATCCTCCTATCCCCTGCAGCCTGAATTTCGCTCTGCTACTTTCTGAAAATAGAGCCAAACCCTCAGGTCTCAGACAGAGCCTTTAAATAGGAATGAGCCCCATTTCCACCTGCAGAGCAGGCTTAGTGCACAGCCTGGGTCTCCTTTATGTATTGATGCAGTAAAGTGTTCAAAGAACATGAAACCTGCATGTTGGATATTATTATCACAGATTGGGAGGGACAAAAGAATGCACATGATCCGGTGAGACACAGCTGTGTGGAGTGGCAGTTTGAGTTTCCTCAGCAACAGTTTCAGGACATGCACCTGCCTGTTAAAGAAGCCCTTTCACACAAGCAGCATGTACCATTAACATAATATGGTGGTCAGACTCTTCCAGTAAAAGCAACACCTTCAGTTGTTTACGTAACAAATGCCATTCACATACTACCATGAATACAGAGAAATACTTCACTGCATAAAGTTAAGAATTGTGCAGTCAAGTGTCAAAATGCTGTACATGGCAGTATAGAGAGCATAAGCTATAAAGTGGTAATTCTGTATTTAATGTAAATTACAGACTCTTTCAGGTGCTATCACAGAGTCACGGCTTCTAACTTCCTTAGATGACCAGTGTCAAAATGCGGTTTTCATAGTTTGACTGATGAGCAATAGTGTTTGTAAAGGCCAGGCTGTAATCTATGTTTCAGAAAGTTGGGGGTGTAGGGATGAACCAGTTGACTGGCTGGTGAGTGTGATTGGCCCTGACCGGTCAGCATCACATATGCAATTCTGTACCAGTTGAATACACACACACACGAGGGATGCACAAATAATCGCAATATAATCGAAATTGCAGTATGGCCTAGTGATGGGACATGATTTTCAAATATTCGAATAGTCATTAAATTATAAAAAATCAAATAGTCCATGTGACTATCATTTTGTATTTTAAAACCTATTTTCTCTTGTTTGTTTCCCTTGTTTTACAGGCGCCTGGAAATAACACGATACGGCCAGATCTCACGTTATTACGGGTCGAGGTAGAATTGCCGATGGGACATCTGCGGACCATACTGTATTTTATTTCAGAATGGCAGGCTGTTTACTGAATATTTACTGGCTCCAAACTGACACCGTGTCAGTGAAGCAGCACAAATCATTACATCCGCTCCCAGCGTCAGAGGACAGAAGAGTTGAATGGGCAAAAAGTTTATTTGGATTTTACTCTGTCTGTCCGCTTTCTTAACAAGCACCTGCTGGTATTGGTTCCAGCTCGCTGATGGGTAAATATCAGCTGTTTTGACCCAAATTCAAATTGGAAAGCTGAAAGTTTTTTCATGTTTTGTGTTTTAGTTTTTACTCTGTAGCTTATCCTGTTGAATTTGGTGCTACTGTGTTGCTAATATGGCTATTCACAGAGGTTTGGTCGCTGTTGGATTAAATTGTGGAATACCGGTCGACAATTAAGAGACGTGTAAACGTTAAGCCTTGTTTGAAGCAACTATATCATGAGAGTAGGTGATCAGATGCTGTAACTGTTTTTTTGTTTTGCATTTTTTTGGAAATTTATGCTACAGTGCGAGCTGCTTAGTTTTGTATATGTGGCCCTTTGCTCACGTGTGTACATAATATTTTTGTGTGTGTGTTGCTGTGGGTCTTTCTGGTTGTGTGTCCATAGGGGGGTGTCTCTGATCTTTGAATAATTGTCAAATAGTGCCCAATGAATATCAAATAGCATTTTGGCTTTAAATGTCCATTCCTAGTATGGCCAAGTGCAATATCCAAATCGCATAGCCAGGACCAAATCACAATTTTTTGAAAAAGGAAAATGTGTGACAAAACAGTATTATAACAAAACACTGTAGTGCTGCAGAGATGCCTTGGCCTAAAAGTCTTGTTCTTCAGATGAAAGAAAACTTGTTTGTTTAATACAGACCCCAACAAATACCGCACAAGCACAATTTTTTTTTTTTCATTAAAAATTTAATTGTAATGCAAAAGTGATCATTCCAGAATAATGATGAGAATGATGACTGATGTCATTTGTAGACAATGCCACAAACAAGTTGTCCAAAAGTGGAAGCACTTAGAATCTCTTCCACCACTTACAACAGTGACACAAACTGAAGTATGAAGAGTATGTCAAACTTTGTGCTGCTGCTGCTATAACCCTGTCCACAAAGCCTTCTCAGCTGTCTGCCTTGAAGCCCTTTGCATTCTGCTTCAAACCAAGCATGTTGCAAACTTCACATATCCACATTATGAAAAGAGAAGGGCCAAATGGCATGATATAACTAATGTGGGTCCTGTTACTATTGTGTTGCAAGACGGCTTTAAAACGCCGCTAAAACCACTGACCCCAAATGCCAGTTGCCCATCACAACTTCTTTGCAAGAGCAGCACTGCCGGTAATTTACACCACGGTCAGATAGAAATTTAATTACTGCCTCACCAAAGTGACTCATTTCACACTGACCACATATGTGGTCAAGCTGGACATGTCAGTTTGACATATATGAGTTGACGGTACATTTCACTTGAAGACTGGAAGATGAAAACTGCACACTGCACACCAGCTTTTTTCCCCAAGATCATACTGGAGAGCATATAGTTCAAGCCCTGCAGGATGCCCTCTCAAGCTGGAAGCTCAATGTTTAAGGACTAGTTGCTATAACAACTGACAATGGGAGAGTTGTCAGAGCAGCAGAGCAGTGGAGCTTGACTTCTTTTATTTTTTGAAGTACATTTTCCTGGCAATACTTTACAACTGTTTTAATGCAGTACTTTTTTTTTACTATGGTGTGCTATTTTATCTTTATGGTGTGGTAGTGTGGTACTTTTACCACAGTACATGATCTGAATAGTCCACCACTGGTTATGGTAATGAATGAAGAAGGCGATGGCGAGCTGTGCAAATTGATCAAAACCTGCATTGTGGATTACCTCACCAGCCACTTGTGACCTATCGGACAGGGCCTTATTAATGGATCCATGGTTCAGGGCCAGATGCATCCCAAGTGAAAATATTGATGCATTGAAACTAGGGCTGCGCAGTATACACGGTATGACGGTAGAAAACGGTATAAATTTGGCCACGGTAGAAATGTCTGCTCTACCGTCATACCGTCAATGACGTCATTGCACCTGCCTCCGTGTGAAAATGGCCACAAGCACAGTAACAGCGGAGAAGGAGGGGCTGGTTTAAAAAAAAAAAAAAAAAAAAAGCATCCGTGATTTGGACGTGGCTCGGGTTTAAAAAGTCAGATGTTGAGCATAAAAATGTCATCTGCAAGATGAGTGGAGTAACTGACTGCCAACAAAGTCCCAGACGCCGAACCCGGACCTAACCAATAAATTATTAATATATTTTATTTTTTTTACGGGACGCTTCTATTTTAACTGGCACAACTTTTCTAGTCTTTCCGCCGCTTCTTTAGCTGATCAGGAAACGCACAGACCAACTGCAGAGAAGCTGCGTGTGGAGGAGACTGTTGTTAATGACAAAGTTTATTACAACAGTCAAAACTAACGTGATGGTTAATGACATCGACATCAACCAGATGCACTTATAAAATTAAACAACCGTATGAGGAGGCCTATATGTAAAACAGGAGAGTCTGTGTTTCTCTGTGAGAAACTTTCAGATCTTCTCACAGCAGAGTGAGGGAGGAGAGGAGGGCAGACTGATCACTAATCAATCACTGATACCGTCGTCCTCCCGGACTGATTAAAAAAATAAAAATGCCAAAGTTGGTGACAAACCAAACCTGGGTGTCCACACAAATAAAGTCTTTATGTAAAACACTGCAGAGTGTATCATCGTGCTGTTGACAGAGACACAGAGAGGGTCGTGTCTAGAAGGGAACCCTAGACCTGCGAAAGATCGCGCGAGTTTGATTATTTTAGTAAAAAATAACGAACACAAATCTTGCAAGAGTTGTGCAAATAAAGAGTTACCTTCTAAAAAAAGGTGCGCAGCTCCAAAAATAGAAAATCATGTCATGGTGCCGATGTTTTTAATGTGTCACTGAAACACTGATCACTGACCTGCTGTGATGGAAAAAATACTCACATTCTTTACTTAGGTGTTTTTTACAGATTTTTATCAGGATTACTGAACCTTTTCACTGTTTTTGCCATTTGACTTACAGAAAACCTCTCTTACTTGAAGTATTGTTTACAATATGCACAATAAATACTCAAAAAATTACATTATATCTTTGCTTTTTTAGTTGTTGTTTAAATCAATTTAGTTTTGCTAAGGGACTACAAAACCCCTTCAGAAACACTTCCATTATAAGTTTTACACCGCAACATTTATACCGCGATAAATACCGTTACCGTGAAGGGATTCAATTTATATCGTGATATGAATTTTGGGTCATACCGCCCAGCCCTAATTGAAACACAAAGCTGTCTCGGAAGCAGAGTCTCTGCTGTTTGGCTAAGGAAAGCTGTCAGCCTGGTACAGGTGTGCCCACTGTGCCTGAGCTTGCAGTCCATGAAGCCACAATGCCAGCATCAACTAAGAAAAAGAAGTCTGTTTGAAGATGCTTGCCAGTAGCCTCTTCAAGCAGAGAATAGCCACAAACACCACACTGACACAGAAAAAAGTGAACTTTCAAGCTACTTGTTGGCAGCTGGTGTTGGAACACGGAGTCATCTTTCCAGCACTGAGCCACCTGGCAAAGAAGTATCTTTGGTACCAGTCACCAATTCCCCTTCCAAAACAGTTTCCAGTTACAGTGTCAACATGGTATCCTGCCACAGGGCATCCTTGAAACCTGAAGCTGTCAATATGCTAGTTTTCCTCACACAAAAACCTGCAAAAGAAGTACAGGGCTATATAGGAGAAAATATTATATTGGTCAGGGTCTGGCATTAAGGTTTTTTCCTACTTGCCCTGCAGGGCAAATACTCCTCAAATGTACTTGCCCCATCTAAATTCCTACTTGCCCTGCCTAGGATGTTCTTTTTCTGGCTGTGTGGTACATACTTTTGCTCTCAACTTATTTCTAACTAAAATCCATTGCTTGTTGACTGTATAAAACACTACACAACACTCGTCGTACCGTCTTCGGTACAGGTCATGGCGGGCTTTCGACGCTCTGATAGTCTGTTTGTCTGCCATGGAGGCCATAGGAAAGGGCATTCCCTGTCCAAACAGAGGCTCTCCAAGTGGATTGTTGAGGTGATTGAGGAGGCGTACAGGTCAAAGGGGCTGCCCTTGCCTCTTCGTGTTCAGGGCCATTCCACCAGGAGTGTCTCTACTTCCTGGGCAGCGCTGCGAGGGGTGCCTCTCGGTGAGATTTGCGCTGCAGCCACCTGGGCTACACCGTGCACCTTTTCCTGTTTTTACAGGGTCAACATGGCCGTTCCCCATGCAGTGGCAGTGGCTGTCCTTCATGAACCCGCTGTTTGTCCTCAGTAAGGTGGGATTCCTTGTGACTACGTTGGTAGTAGTCATCCAGTGTTAAGCACTGCCTCTGGCGGTCAGGAAGAATGAAATAGAACGAGAGTTACGTATGTAACTGCGGTTCTATGAATCCTGGATGGCCGCCAGAGTTGTCTGTCACTCGGAATCTGGCGAGAAGATTCTGTAGGGACGTTCTCCTTGATGACGGGGACGTATATACCCTACGTCCAATGTCATCCCAGGTCACATGTGACTTTGTTGATATTAAATTCTCGACCTGCGCGAGTGCGAGACAGATAATATTCAGTGTTAAGCACTGCCTCTGGCGGTCATCCAGAATTCATAGAACCGCAGTTACATACGTAACTCTCATTTTGGTGAGTTCTACATTTTTCTGTCGAGTTTGAATGAAGTGTGTTTTCCGAGGCGTTAACGAGCCAATTAAGGTCGTCTTAGTTTGATAAAAGACACAAACTTGAATTCAGGAGGTGTACGGTTGTATTTCTCCATTGGAAAATAAGTGTGAGAACATGTCATTTCTAGACAGTTTGTGAGTTTATTTTGTCTATTGGATGTACTGAATGCACACAGCATGCGTAACATAGTGAATTCGCCACTTACGCACATCTCCCAGCTGAGACCTGGCAGGATGGGATGGTGGGGGAGGGGGGACGAAGATATTGCCAGTCACCGATGGATGGGCCAACGATCATCATCTGGGACAATTTAACATATTGCTAGGGCTGCACAATATTGGAAAAAACTGACATTGCGATTTTTTTTAACCCTGCGATATATATTGCGATATGAAAAAATACAGGAATTTTCACCAGATGACTTGAATAGCACTTTATGTTATGCTGCACTGCTGCCATCTTGTGGACAATTAACCTGCACTGATCTTGTGACTCACTCCATATACAGGGGTGTGGTCTGCTTTGGCAAACTGATTAAGAACGATTGTGATTGGTGGATTGCTGCACGCAGTGTGTGTCAGGTACCCTTGAAATTAGATGAGAACACGTTTAGTTCATTTGCCTCCTACATCGCAGGACCTGCAGTGTGACTATTGCGCACACGTACATTGCAATGACGATGCTCAAACGATATATTGTGCAGCTCTACATATCGCCCAACTCTACCAGTTATACCCTCCGTGTCCTCTCTGAACAGGTGAGCCACCTGTTTAACAGTGGTGCTGCCATGGAAAAATTATCTGTATTTATCGGCTTTGGCCGGTAACTCTCTTCAGTCAGTGCAGTATATAGTCAGTATTGTAGCATTGTACTCGACCCACGGATATATTTCTTTCCACGAAGGGAGAAATGTTCTGTGTCACTTTTCTGTCTCATGGGCCAATTTAGCTAACTTTGGCTGTGAGCATTCCGCCATGATGTTTGAGTGAATGTCTGATGTCTACACGTTAGGAGAGATGCTCAGGCAATGGAAGCAGCAGCATGCCGTAACTGACCATTCTGGGGCTCCGTAGTAACAGAAATGAGAGAGGAAAAACAATGATGATAATAAAAATATGATCAAAGTTGGTGCTTGTCCGATTGGGCATGTCTGGGCAGGTTTTGCTTGTCCACTGGTTATTTTTAGTTGCCCCAGGCATTCGGGCAACTGTTTATGTCGGACCCTGCTGGTGAAGAAATGTGTACCTCAGCAGAAAACTTACCTAATCAGAGCAAGATGGCGTCTTGTTCTGTTTATTGGGTATTTTGTTCTCTACTCAGAGTGTTCTGCATTATACTGTCTGTCTGTTTATTATTTTATTTAATATAGAGGCAGTTTATTTTATTTTATTTTAAGTTTTCATTTACATATTGATATATGATGGATAAATAATAATATAATAATAAATATTTCGATTGGTAACGAACTGTGTACCTCAGGGCAGGAAGGAGTTTTTTTTTTTTTTTTGTTAGATTTTTGTTATTTGCAAATCTGTATATTTTGTTAAGCAGGAGACAAACCTGCATTCTATTCAGTATATTCTGTGTTCTACTCTCATTGGGCTATTAATATTAGAAAAGAGCATTCCCAAAGATATGCTTATTTTAATTTGATTTAAGAGGTAATTTATTTAACATATTTTTCTGTTATATATTTTCAGATAGAAAAGGAAACCTTATTTATGTATTTAATTTTACTAAAAGTTCTTGTAACACACACACACACACACACATACATATATATATATATATATATATATATATATATATATATATATATATATATATATATATATAAATGTGTATATATATATATATATAAATGTATATGTATATATATATGTTTATATGTATATATATGTAAAGCTGTAAGTATGTAAAACACATTACACATGACTTAATCCAGATATATTATTTGTCTCATGCACAGGTAGGAAAAACCCCTCATCCACTACTACTTACATTAAAATATGGCATCCAGCTGGGCTTTAAAGGAGCAATTAAGCATTGTAATAGTAATTTGGACCCATAGACTAAATAGGTTGAAATCCTATTTAAAATAAATGATATATGGTTGAAGCGAGTTGTTTCCTCTCCTCCCCAGGTTGGGGAGCTCGTGCAGACTGCAGGAACACTGCAAGAGCACAGGATATGTGCAGTGTTGTAAATTGACAATAGCAAGCGATAAAGTCCTTAACTGTAAGTTGATCAGCTGTTTATAATAGTCAGTTGTGTTCATGTAAAGTTAGGCAGCCACTGAACTCAAACTCCAGAGAGAGAACAGTTTTAGTTTTCAGGATAATATGCCTGTCTCATTACCTGCCAAACTCCATTAACATATTGCTTAATTTAACAGTTATAAACATCTACACTTTCACCTTAAGATTATTAATGATTTCTTTAGACTTGTAAACAAACATTTACTCATTTGGTGAACAATCAGCATTAATTTGAAATCCAGTTAACTTGAAATGGGCATAAAGAAATTTATTCTGGTCCGGAACAGATATTTCAAGGGGGAACTAGTGGCTGCAGCTTTGATGTCCAGTTAGCAAGTATTTCAGCTTAGCATGTTTCCTTGATCTCTGCTGGCATATTGTAGTAATTTTATTATTTATTACACTAAATATATTGTCTGTATACCAGGGGTGTAAGAAAATATTGATCGTGTATCACTGTATCGATTCTCAAAACACTGTATCGTGATAGTGTGATACATGCAGAGATTCATAGCAGTAGTTCATTCTGTGTTGTCTTTAAACCCCAAAGTGTTAGATGGCAGTGTTGTTACTATCTTCACTGTTCTGATTGCATAAAAAATAAACTGAATCAACTCAGATTTTAGGGATATGGTGGTGTGTTCTTCGTATATGACATATATCAAGGCAATATATCACCTTTGCTCACAGTATAGCTATACATTGCAGTATATTGAACTGGAACCCTTTTATCATGATATATATCTTGTATATCAATGCATAGCCCAATACATTATGTTATCATTTGTGTTTTCTTGCTATAAGAGAAAAACTGCTAAGAGGAATATATGATTGATGCACAGTTAAATGTGTTGTGACAGCAAGTAGTTTGTCATTGCATATTTTATAAGGTGTTGTTATATTTCTGTTGTTTGATTGGATGTTTCATTAGCCCAAGTTTGACTTGATGAATGATGTATGCCAGTTGATAACCCAAGGCAGATAGGATTTACTTACTTTACTTGATATTGATTTTATATTGAGAGGGACAAAACCTCCCTCTCATTGACTCTCATTAATATGTATTAGTCTCGCTTTGTCAGTATCATGCCACGCTTAGAGAACAGGTAACATGCTGCATGTATTTATTCATCATGTCCTGATTTTCTCCCTGTCTTCCTCTCTTGTTGAGCTGTTACTTGATTTAAGATTTACTGTACAGGCCAGTTTGCCACTGGCAGCAGTCACAAGGGGAGAGGGAGGGAGGAGAGGAAGGCAGATATGCAGAGACAGAGATTCCCTTCTCCTCTCCCATCCCCCTTCTGTTCTCCCACACTGTCAACACAGATGATCCAGGCTGCAGCTGGTGGCTCCACAGCGCCACTGCAGAGGGATGGTGGTGGAGGGAACTCCAGCTTTCTGTTTACAAACCTTTGGTCCTCCTCCCTGGGCACTGCTGCTGTCAGATGGGATTTGAGCAGAGGGTCTTGGTGATCTGTGACTCAACAGTCTGCAGGTTTTCATTTCAACCAAACACAACAGCAGGTGATTTTTACTTTACTCTTTACTCTGCCTCCTCTCTTGTTTTAAGTGTATTGATCAAATGGATGCTGTTGTGTTTGGCTCAAATAAATTTCTGCATGCTCTACTGCCTAAATATACGCCACCCCCAGTGCTACCATAGAACACTGTTAGAGAAATTCATCATGACTAAGATTAATATCTAGTGTAATGTTATAACATGTCTTAGATTTAGCATTTTGAGAACAAATTGTGTTGTAAGATCATTACTGTTTGTAGTTTCCCATGACTGGGCCAGGCAGTGGTCAATACAATGGAAACAAGTTGAAATAGTCTCACTCCATATAACTGTTTGCTTGTTTTAAGAATAGAGGTCTTTAAGCACATGCTCCATTGGCCTGAATACAAACTTAGGTTAAAACAATCAGAAAAGGCAACTTAACACAAAGAAATTATTGAAACACTTGAGTACTGCAATATTATGTTCTGTGTTACTATATCAAAAACACTGTCTTGTGATATTGTGATACATACAAAGATTTGTGGCAGTTAGGTGCGCAATGAATCGCAATTGTCATGTGTCCCGTACGTGTCGTCCTACACGGTTCAGCACACATGTGATCTGGGGATACGTGTACAGTTTCACTGTTGCTGTTATTTTTATATAAGTAATAACACAAAAATCTCAGTGCAGAGTGGCAGAGAAAGGCAGGACAGATACTGCTGTGTTTTACTTTGCAGCTCATGCCGGTGAAGAGAGATTGAGGCCATCACATGGCCTCGAGTGAAATCCCAACCATGAATTTGTGCATTTTCACTGGTGTATTTATACTGTCATCATAGAAACAGATAATAAGATGGTGATATTTATTGAAACTTTAGCAATAGCTGCTGTCTTGGCTTCTACACAGCTACTCTCTGCTCAGCGGTGCAGCACGGCCTCTGCCTGTCTGTGACAGTGTCTGATTGGCTATTACTCGTGACTACTAACCAATCAGTGCCGTCAGCGGGGACATTGAGCCAGCCTTCAGAATGAAGTAATACTGCATAGTGTATGCATAGTACAGTACTGCATAGTATTCAAAGTACACTGTATAGCATTACTGTATAATATTATTATTATTAATGTGTAATTTTTAACTATATGTATGTGTATTTTTAAAATAATTTAACCCTAATTTGCTGATCCAAAAAATTAACTGACTCAAAACCTTTTTGATACATTGCAGCCCTAGTGGCAAGGGTTCATTTTCATTTTGTGTTGTGTTTAAACCCCTCACTGCAGCTGATGGTGTGTTCTTTTATACTGTGACAGCTTTTATTATTATTTAGTTATTCATATCAGTTCCAGTGGAGAGTTTCTGTCTTTTGGTTTAATGTTGTTTTAGGGCTATTTTACACTCTTGTAAAACACAAGTCTCCAGGAAACATTGCATTCTTGGACTTGCTATGTCAAACGTGTGGATGCTGAACATAGACTTTTCTGTGCTGATTGATCTAAAGGTCAAAGGTTAAGGCTGTAGTTTGTTGTGATTTTGTATTTGACAGCATTGTATTGAAGTGATTATTTGAGATGTTTTTATTAGAGATGCGCCGATTGCAATTTTCTTAGCCGATTCCGATTTCTGTTTTTTATAAGGGTCTGACCTGCCGATGACAAATTCATTCAATAATATTTAGAGATGCACCGATTGCAATTTTCTTAGCCAATTCCGATTTTCAATCTAAGAACTGTAATTGACAGCATTCACAAACATTTTTGTAACTTTTCTTGTCAAAATTAAATTAGATGTTCATAATAAGACACTGACTAGTAAATATTCATTAAATACTATTTAAATGTTCTCCAAAGTCCTCCAGGTTACAGCCAGGGCTTATTATAGTTTTATATTAAGATTATGAATCAGCTGAATGTGATGACTCACGAAATTGTGGATCTGTGGAAGCAGATGTAAACAAGCCGGAGATGGACACGGTGCAACAGTTTGCTGCACTAAAACTTTGCCATGAGAAAAACAGATGCAGAAGTTAAAGGAGTCTGGATGAGAAAATGTTTGGAGAGACACATCAACACAGGTTGTTTATTCTTCAGTCAGAACAGGAGGTGAGATTTTAACTGTCCCTCTGTGAACAGCAGTCTGCTGCTGGCTAACATTAGCCTGAAGAGCTACAAAGTTTATGGTTGTTTTGCGACATTGTCAGCTGCTCTGTCTCCTTGTAGACTGTCTTCTCTTTATCCTGTTCTTGGAATCTGTCGCTGACACCAGCTTCAAGCAAGAACGTGTCTGAGTGTGTAGCTGTGATCAGCGCTGTGGTGATATCACAGTCAGTTTGTCTGCTGCGCGCATGACGTGACCATCGTGCAGAACATGTGTGACAATGATGGGCACAGAATTGGATATGCGACGCTGACCAGCCAGTCACCAGTCAGGGCCTGTCACGCTGAAAACCCGCCAGTTCTGGTCTCTGTCTGGTCGATCGGTGCATCTCTCGTTTTTATCCAACTTTGTCCTTACTTGAATACTTACTTGAACTTTGCGATACCGGATACTGATCCAGTTATTTATTAATGCCCGTGTGCTACTACCCCAGTGTGAATGTGATATGGTTGCTATCTTTGTTTTATGGCAAAATACAAACCTTGTGTTGGGGCTAATAAATTATGTGATATTGCATCTGTGCATAGACTTGCCTTCTCGCAGATGTCCCATGCAGTATTTTCAGCTGTATTGAACGCATTTCAGATGCTGATATCAGAGTTGGAACAGTCCGTACTAATGGTCTGCCCATCTTTCCCACAATAATGCTGTCTCATTAGTGCATGTCATTGTTCTCACACTATTGCATATCAATTTGCCTGTGTTTATGTTTCTGGTCACTGAATGTATTTATCTCTATAGTAGTGTAACTTCAGATGTTCAAAGGGGATCTGGAAGATCAGTGTCAGAATTAGTCAGGTCTTAATTAACTGGCACTATACAAAAAAATGTATTTTCACCCTGTTGTGGTCTTTTCAACAGTGGCTGTTGCACAGTTCTGTCATAAACACACACTAACCACAAAGTGCAGGGGCATAGCTTGTTTTAAAGTTAGTAGGCAGCTGAAGTGTTTGCAATGTGAAACTGTTGCAAACTGGAAGTGAAAGCAGCCCAACAGCTGCTCTTGATTTCATAATAGACCTAATTCAGACTACAGTATACTGGCAATGCCAGCATTTCATGGGGCAGTTGTAATGACTTATGTGAACCTCACAAAATGTTATAAATGCCAGTTAGCACTGAGCTATGTTTGTAGCAGTGTTTGCAACTGGGATTAAATTGATCTGAAATTCTCATTGGAGGTGGTTTGTGTTATTCTATGTACTTGCTGTGTATCTGACCCTAACAACAGTCAGCCTGCTGACAACCATCTCTATGGAAAATGTAGTTGTCTCTCACAAAAGACAGAGGGTCCAAGCACAGATAAGTATCGCTGAGCCAACATGCCAGTGAATAACATCACCTCCTCTTCTGCTGTCTTGCCAACAGAGTTGTTGTCCGTCTCCAGGGTCCCCAAACAGATCCCCAAACAGCTCAGCCATGGCAGCATTATTCTCCTGTGGAGGTGATGTAACTGGCTCTGAGTCTGCTGCCTCCATCTCTGGTGTGGAGTCTGCTGCTACCGCTGCTGCTCTTGTTGTTGTTGTGGCTCCACTACACTGGCTTAGTTAAAGTGGTCACAGGAGTAGAGGCACTGGGCTGCTGTTGCAGTGACCACTTTCTCCTCAGGCTATCATTAAATAAATTATATAATTAATTCTCAAACTGTGTGAAATCTACAATTTATTAATCATGTTAATTGGTTGGAAGAGCAAGAAATATTTGTTAATGTCAGCACAGGCTAGGTTTTGGAGACATGACCAGTAGAAATGTGTCCACCTGGCAGTACCTGCGGTTACATGGACAGTATGCTATTCTTCAACCTGATTGAAATCATCCTGATTATAAATTACAACTTAATTTTTTACATAGACACTAGATAAAGTGATCTTTGCAGATGTGTTTTTTCATGCCCAAAAGCATTTGATCAGAAAATAATTAAGCAAAGTTGTTCCACCTTCTGTGAAGCATTTAATGTCCCAAATATAAAGATATATTTAAAAAGAAGAGGGCAGAGTTGTAGTTACACAGTGTGTATGTCTTGGGAGATAAGAAGAATTTAGTTGCTTGTCCACCCCTAGCACAGTCTGATCCTGACTACTTCTGAAGTTCCGAACATTCTGCAATGTTGAGGCCACAGGTCATGCTAAACGTTTTGCCATGCCAGATGACGAAAATCTAACATCCTGGGAAAAGAAATGTAACCCTGTGCTCACAGTACCCAGGAGAGTGTTTCATCCACTTAAATGCCATTAAATGCACAGAAAGCCTCCTCCTCCTGGGAGAGGAAGCTGCAGACACTGAACTCCAGGCATTACATGGCTGATTATTCTCAGGGGAAATGGGTTTTGAGCTGGTCCTTATTTGGAATCAGCTCTTGGTGAGCTTTTGAAGTTGTGATTCCCATCCTTCTCAGTTCAGGAACCACAGTCAAAGCAGCAATAGGATCACAGTCCCCTGACTTGTGCTTGGATACAAAAAAACTGAAGACGTCATGCCACAGCAGATGTTACAATCTGGCTGAGTTCCTCACATCTTGTATTTTTTTTAATTAATTAATTAATTTATTTATTTATTTATTTATTTAGATCGAGTAGTTCAGTTGAGAAGGTATGCATTAAGAGGGAGAAACACTGTTAACACTAAAGAGCAGCTGAAGAAATGATTAATTCTGTACATTTCCTGAGTTGCTGCACACACATACACACATACCAGCATACACATTGTGAGTGCTTTATGTAGTGCCCTATGTAGAGCACTTCACATAGTGCATCAGTCCAGATGCTCTATTTATAATATGGGACTCCTTGCTATTTAACTGTTAAGAGTAAATTTGGAGAGAATTGTAATTAATGTATTTAGCTCTGGAGAACAGTATACATATATTTTATCTGCCAAGTGCTACACTACTTTGAGATCTATGAGCATATCCTACAAAGCATTGAAAGAAAGCTGCAGGGATCAGTGGCTGATTTTATATATTCATTCCCAACAGTATAAAATAGTGTCATCAGCATAAAGTTGCATATTATATATTTGAAAAGACAAGATCATTATGGTTTATAGAAATATTTAAGAGGACTGGTCTTAAGATTGAACCTTAAGCTGTTAAGTCTAAAATAATCGACCAGGATCCCGTTTCCACCTGGCTTTAACATCTGACTTATGCATTTACATATAGTATTGAAATAAATTTGTGTAATTTTGATTTGCGTTGTTGTTAGTTACTTGTATAATACTACCAGTAATTGAGCCTCTGCAAAAGTATCGAAATTCAGACATCGCAATCTGATCAGAACTGAAAAACTTCAGTTTGAGTGATAAATCCACAAGCTTGACGTGACCGACACCAAAATGCTGCACAGTGAGACGGGGGTTTGCTGCTCTGGAAAGTTGTCAAGGCAGTACTCATTTTATCTTTCGTTGTAACAATTGTGAAGCAACAGTAGAAATGAAGTGTTGACATCATAAAGTAATCTACCAGGAATGTGTCTCTTGTTTGTATTTGATTAGCTAACAGTTCCTACCAAGTGACATTCCAGCAAAAGTTGAATGGGTTCAGATGTTGTGTTAGAGATCTTTGTATTAGTCAGCTACAGCCCAGCTATTCATTTTACCAACTAGTCTCTTTGACTGTGGCAAGCTGCCTTAAATATGCCCTCTAAAACATAGCAACTTGTCTGAAATACTGTATGGAATCTAGGGGTGGTGAAAAAAATGGATTATTAATTAATCGCGATTATGTTATGGGCGAGTATGAATCGATTATTACATTTTCAAAAATTGATTATTTTTTTTTGCATTATTTTATTTTGTAAAAATGTTATCCCACGGTCAACGGAAGTTGAACGTCACACGAGTGCGCCCAGTTCCAATTCGCAAGTGCGTGCAGCGGCCAGAGCGAGTGAGCCGTACGAGCAGGTGTGTAAAATGGATGAGAAACAACCAGCAACGAGCAACCAACTAGGGCTGCAACGGATTGCAGTTGATCTGTGTCCCGTATGGATCACCCTCAACGGTTCGGCACGCATGTGATCCGCGGACCACATGTGAGCATCATAGTTTTACTGTCACTGTTACTTTTGTATAAGTTATAATACCTGAAATCTCAATGCGGAGTTGCAGACAGGACAGATGCTGCTGTGTGCAGCGCATCTCTGTGTAGAGCGACTGGTTTAAAAGCCGTCACATAACCTTGAGTGAAATCCAGACCGTAACTTTTTTCACTGATGTAACTCTGCTATCACCAAAGAAACAGATCATAAAACTGTGATGTTTATTGAAACTTTGGTGATATCAGCTGTCTTAACTTCTACACAGCTCCTCTCTGCTCACCGGTGCAGCTCTGTCTCATCCTGTCTGTGACACAGTGTGTCTGCTGATTGATCATGACTTCTAACCAATCAGATGTGCTGTGCTGTAGGCGGGACATTGAGCCAGACTACAGAGCGTAGTTGTGTATTATACTATACAGTGTATAATGATCTAATATATGTATAGTATATACATAGTACAGCACTGTATAAGTTTTTAATATTATTACCATTATCATTACTATTATCATTATTATTACATTACATAACTATGGTGATAATTACAGACAAAGATCAAAGACAAGTGCATTTTTAAAATAATTTAACCCTAATGCCACCACTTTTTTCTTTTTTGCACTACACAGGAAGTGCTTTGAGTTGTTACTCAATAAGAGTTAAGTAATTCAGCAACTGACTGTTTTTTTAATGGTGCAATAACTTTGTGGTGTATTTTGGGTTACTGTTGTCAAATGGAAAATCAATAATCGCTCATCGAGAATCGTTTATAATCGAAAATCGGTTGGTAATCGAATCGGGACCTCAATAATCGTAATTGAATCGGATTAGGAAATCAGACAGATTAACCACCCCAAATGGAATCATGTTTAAATTGTATACAAGTATACAAATACATATTTGAGTAGTGCAGCCTATCAATCTCATACACAGTACTCGGTATTCTAAACTTTAAACTGAGCTAGACTAGGCATGTAGGTTAACAGTTTTCACAACAGTGGAGTTGAGAAATTACCTTGTCTTTTGATTGAAATAAAAATAAAGTTTTCAAGTATTTACTTTAGGCTGGCTAAAAACTGTCTTAATTATACTGAAGTCTCCTGTATTGAGCAGTTGTGTTGACTGTTTCCCTTCCAGGCTAGGAGTGTGCGTGCTGACCTCATGGTGTAACAGGAGTAAAGATGAGCATTAGCAGTGATGAGGTCAACTTCCTGGTCTACAGATATCTACAGGAGTCAGGTATGTCTGCATTTTTTTTAAATCTTCATGTCATAATGTATTGGTAATTTCCTAATATTTTGCATTAGTTTGCTTCCAACCAATCAGAGTCTTATATTCAGTGTCATTCTGTTGCACATGTCAGCAATTATTGATGGTCCAAATAATAAGCAATTGATTTGTTATGCCCGCAATGCAAGTCTGCATTTAGTCTGCACTCTGTCTACTTAATACATTTTTCAAAAGCATTACCAAAGTGATGGTGAATATTCTTAGTCACTAATTTGTGCCTTAATATTGTCTGTCCATTTGCCCAGGGCAAGTAAATGCCATGTTGAGCAAGTAAATCTGGCAACTCACTTGCCTGACTGGACAAGTGGTAAAAAAAGAATTTAATTATTCATTGATTCTCAAAGTAGTTTAATGGTCAAAGCAATTTTCATACAAAATGACAGGAATATCCTGTTTTCTGTCTCTCAAATATGAAGATTCCATGCTTTTCTCTGTTCATTATATTACATTTTAGACTGGTACAGCAAGACCTTTAAACTTTGGAGTGGTATGGACTTTTTTTGAATATGAATATGAGGGAGAAGATGATTCTCTGCTGTTGCTTGTAGGAGTAGTGCCCAGCAGACACCTGAAAGTTAGTTTGTTTGGTCAGCTTGGTTGCTGTGTGTACACAACACAATGTGTGTGGGTCGGTCGGTTCGACACATAGTGAAGAGAAGTGGCTGGGGGAGAATGAAATTACATCAGCCACAAAACTGTCTGTCTGCAGTGTTTATATAGTTCTTCTCACACAGTCAGTCTGAACCATCTACTGTTTAATCAATCGTAGATGTAAACACACTGTAATTATACAGCACCTTTACTCAGATAACAGTGCTGAAGGCTTTTTAAGAGTTGCTGCCATGCAAAGTTCTGACCTGCACGGTGGGAATGTGTCTGGTTTTTAGACCAACTTTATAGTTAAAATGTGTCTGTAAATATACCTCACTGTCGATTAACACACTGAGGCTCCCTGCCCTCTCTGCGAGGGAGTCTGTAAGTGTGACAGTGACGTTTATCTAACTGGTGTGAGCTATGTAAACCAAAACCCCCAGAGGAGCTGCCAGGAGACTCGGTTTAGCTGGCACTGCTCCACTTTTATATGTGTGTATCTGCAACTTACCTTGCTGCCTCATATCATATTTTTACAGAATATATTTGATAAGGTACAAATGGCTCAGGCATCAAAAAATCCTGCCCTGGTTGTATTCTTGCCCCTTTTACAACATTAATGTGGTGCAGAAATAAAAGCTAACTGCAATCAGCAGACTGTGAGAGACTTGTGTATGTACATTAGCTGTGTATTACAGAACGGGGTCATGGCTCACACTTATGTCATTCATTTTTCATAGACGGAGGTATCAGTGCTCAGCTGGTGCAGTTGTGGTAAACCTGATCTTTTGATTGACAAACTTTTAACAACATATATGCACAGTACTTGCCATGTGCAGTGACTTTGATGAAGCAACCAGCCTCCAGAGACACACTTTTGTGAGTGAAATAAATGTGTGGGTGTGTAGGGGTGTAATGGTACAATTCTTCCTGAACTGTTTGGTACAACATGTTTGGATTGGTATGCGACTTCCTTGGTTTGGCACGCTCTGTGACAAAAATTGTCAAATTGGTCTATATATACTTTTCGCACCCATGAGAGAGTGCCGAATTTACTCAGAATGTTTTGGCCGTACACCATTCGTTTTAGTTGTAGCATGCTAGTTGGTTTAGTCAGTTTGCCAAGCTCATGTACTGTTTTTGGTGCTGGTTAGTTAGATTGAAAATGGACAAAGATAAGTGTCAGTAAACTGTGTGGCCATATTGTTCAGCGGAAGTCGGATTTGTCTGTGGAAACACTTCAAACACGTCACTTACACAGCATCATCTGAATTAGGTTAATTATTTTTGTTAGTTGTTTTTTTCTTAACAAAATGTGAATGACGGAAAATGAGACACAAATGTTTTTTTCTATTTTTTTCCCTGCCAAATAAAAATCCTTGATTGCACAATAAATATCAGGGTCAGTAAATTATTGGACGATGGGGCAGCCCTGTAACTCAGTTGGTAGAGCATTCGCCCCATGTATGGATGCTTTTAGTCCTCTGCAGTGGCCGCTGGTTCGATTCCCACCTGTGGCCCTTTGCTGCATGTCATCCCCTCTCTTCACCCTGTTTCCTGTCTGCTCTTCAGCTGTCCTATGTCAAAAAGGCAAAAAAGCCCAAAACATAACTTAAAAAAAAAAAAAAAAAAATTGGACGATATTTAAATTTGTTTTCTTTGTCAAAATGTGCTGTAAGAGCCAAAATTGTAAGGTCAGAACCATTCTTCGTTTCGTCGAAATAGTGATATATTATATATTAGATTTGGTTCGGTCAGAGCTGTGGAATATTAAATCATTAAATCACTTTGCTCGCTACATCTGAGCCTATTTTACCCTCAGGGGTGCATAGACTGCAGGTTATATGAACTTCTTTTTAAGTACAGAAATCTTAAATTATTGGTTATCTCATCCGTATTGGCCATGAGAAGCATATAATGATCAGCTCAACTGTAAAACTGAGGTACGTAGCAGTCTGTGAATTTTGTGAACTGTTACACCTCATGTGTCCAAGCCAGCTTGGGATGAAAAAAGAAATTCCCATCAGGTTATTTTTCATTTACAAATTCAGAACTGATGTAAACACACATTGGTGTAGATATACACTATTATGTTTATTCAATACATTTTAATTGTCACATCCCAAAGTGCACTTCAAGTATTAATGCCTTTTACTGCATTGTATCGACACAATAGAAATGATTTCAGGAACACTCTGAAGTCTGATGTTAAACATTGTGGAGGTTGCAATACAAACACTCTTGGTCATAACCTCCAAAAGTATCTTGTTGTCAAATATGAGAAATGCTCTGGAATGTGAAAAAAGAGAATGCAGCAGTACTATGTAAGGAAAAATCTGGCTTTATGGCATTGAAGAAAACGCAATTTGTTTCTCCAATGAATCAGGTTGTGTTTAAAGGGAAATCTTATGTCCTGGGATCTACACTATGTTGTAGCATCCAATGCTCAATGACCTCCCCTCCTGCCCTCTTCCTCCTCCTCCTCCTCCTCCCCTCCTCTGCAGGGTTCTCCCACTCAGCGTTCACATTCGGTATAGAGAGTCACATCAGCCAGTCCAACATCAATGGTGCTCTGGTTCCCCCTGCTGCCCTCATCAGCATCATCCAGAAGGGCCTGCAGTATGTTGAGGCTGAAGTCAGCATCAATGAGGTGGGACACAAACAAGTTAAATCACTACTGAACAAGTCTTCACCTGTTTCCTTTCTAATTGCCTGTTCCTCCAACTCTGCAGGACGGTACATTATTTGATGGACGGCCCATAGAGTCTCTGTCCCTGATTGATGCTGTGATGCCTGATGTCGTACAGACGAGGCAACAGGCCTACCGGGACAAAATGGCCCAGCAGCAGGCTGCAGCTTCAGCACCGGCATCAGCCACCGGAGGCAGCATCACTGGCAACGCCAAGAATGGAGAGAATACTGCCAACGGGGAGGAGAACGGAGCCCATGCCTTAGCTAGTGAGTAATATGTTTAGAAATAGTCAAGGACTTGCAGTGGTAGTTAGCTACCTGCAGTGATGAAGCTACTTCTTACTGTTAATACACAGTAATACACAATACACATAAACTGTTAACTTCTTACTGTTGAACTTGGAATAGCAGTTTGACATAAAACTCAAAAAAGTGTAAAGTTTCTATCTTAATAACAACAAATGTTAGGTCAAAAGTGAAATTATGTGAAACAACACTAAATGTGTTTTTTTTACCCTCAATCAATGTTTTATTTCCACAGCAACATGTTCCACGTTCTGACAGCGTTACATACACCCTTAGAAGTAAAGGTGCTCACTATAACCACTTAGGATTCTTCAGCCTGTTCGCATAGCAGAACCATTTTTGGTTCCTGTCAGAAATGTTGTTTAAAAGTTCACTTGGAAACCTTTCAAAGAGTTCAACTTAGAAACATAAAAAAAAGTGCCATCTATGAAAAGTTTCACTCAGAAACCCATTTGAGAAGTTCTACATAGAGCTCTTCTATGGTGCAATGGTTCCACCTAGAACCCTCTCTGGAGGTTCTATCCAGAACCTTTCTAAGGTTCAGGAGGTTCCACCAATAACCTCTTTATATTATGGTACAAAGAACCCTTGACAAACTCTTAATGAGAGTTCTTTAGGATTTCAATAATCCTTGAAGAACTCTTTCTTCTAAAAAAGGTTCTTTGGATGAAAAGGGTTCTTAATGAAGTCTTACAAGGAACCCTTGACAAACAGTTTCTTCCAAAAAGGGTTCTTCAGAAGCTAATGGTTCTGGATAGAACAATTAGACAGCCCTTCAAGAAGAACCCTTTTGGAAGCCTTATTTAAGAGTGTAGCCTATGAAACATGTAAAGAGCTACATATGTCAGATGTTTATTTGATAGTAGATCGATTAAATTTTACAATTGATCGAATTCGTAATGACCGATTAATCTATCATTGATTAATTGTTATTATCATTAGAATAGATGGTCTTCTCATGGATGGTCTTTTTAACTTATGTAGGTTATATAGAGGCAGTACTCAATTGAGATCGTTTCATAACCAGTTATAACCAGTTGTGTTAATATCTTTTAAGTGTTTTATTATAAAAAAAATGATTTGATTGATTAAAGAACTCAGTGAGGTAGATCACTTATTGACAGTGGTTAAGTGGTAAGGCCAAGGCCTTACAGAAAGCTTGATGACAATGTATTTTCTGGCTTGTTAACATTCTGTCACCTCCAATTCTGTTCTCAGACAACCACGCAGACCTGATGGAGGTGGACGGAGATGTGGAGATCCCTCAGAATAAGGCCATGGTTTTGAGGGGCCACGAGTCTGAGGTCTTCATCTGTGCATGGAACCCAGTCAGCGATCTGTTGGCATCGGGGTAAGTCACCTTCCCTTTTTTCCACAGTGTTTTCTCACTCTGTATTTATCAAACAGGTGAACACGGCATTTTATGCCTTTATAAGACTGCACCAGTAGAGAGGAAAGTAGAAACAAATACATCAAAGATGCCCAGCCGGACATAGTGGTTCACAGATCCTATCCTTAAGAGGCTGGAACCAGCAAGTGTTTGTCATTTTTGTTTGATAACCAACTTAAACAATATATTGCAATTCATTTTCTGTCAACTAATAATCATATATTGTTAACTTTAAGTGACATTTTATCGTGGTAACCATATTGTGGCATCATTTTATGCATTTCAGTTGTCTAAAATATTTCAAGCTAAATGTAATTAAAAACTTATGACAAGAGTTGCAAAAAGTTTTGCTAAGGTTTGACTTGTATGTAAGGTGATTTAGGGGATCGTTTGCAGATTCTATCCTGGTAACCTTTATTTCACTAAAATATAGCCACCAACACCTGTCTGTCTGTCTGTCTGTCTCAGCTCTGGTGATTCAACAGCTCGTATTTGGAACCTGAGTGAGAACAGTACAAGCAGCTCCACACAGCTGGTCCTGAGACACTGCATACGAGAGGGAGGACAGGACGTCCCCAGCAACAAAGATGTCACCTCGCTAGACTGGAATGTAAGCATGCTAAAACAAACATGACATAACATGTGAGTCTCCCTGCATGGCTGATCAATTCAATGTTAAGTATGGGACCAGGTCAAAGCTGTGGGAATAGTACAGATATATATCAGTGTCAAAGTGTCATTATGCTACTTCACAGTCAATAAGTACCGTTTTTTTTATGGATTTCCACTGTACTGCACAAAAAGGCAAATGACAACAAAGCCCTTATCACAGAGGAAGTTCTAGAGCACAGAGTACAAAACTGTTGATGATGTCTAATGGTGGAAGAGTATCAGAGGGTGGAATTTTCCTTCAGTTCAGCCACTGGATTGTAAACCTAAGCCAAGGGTAGAGGCAAATATTTCCTGGAAAGCGTCCACACTGATGGAAAATGCAGGCCTCTCCTCTAACATCAGCTGAATTACAGCAAATGTTCACTCACACTGAACTCTGTAAGGCTGCAATGTGTCCTAACTGGCCTTGCCATCACCTGTCTGACAGACAGACACAGACACACACAGACACACAGACACACACACACACACACACACACACACACACACACACACACACACTCTTACACTTGTCTCCTTTCTCTCTGACAGAGCGAGGGTACACTGTTAGCAACAGGCTCCTATGACGGCTTTGCCAGAATATGGACGAAGGATGGTGAGATAACTTTCAATCATTAAACATGAGCAATATTTATAGATATATAGATTTAGTGGAAAATTCTAAATTTTCAGTTACAGTTCTTAATAATTTTGATGTGAATTTCTGTAGAGATATCTGTAGTGGAAACTCTAATAATAATGAATGAATGCTGTTGTAGTTCGTGTTTTTTCGTCTGTCTGCACTGCAGCCTGTATGCTGTAGTTAATCCTTAAACAACGCTACCACCTAGAGGCCGATTTTTGCATAAAGCCGTTAAATTGGTTTGTCTGGCTTACAATGTATTTTCTGTGTTGTTAGTTAACTCCTCAGTGCTTTGTTTTTGTTTTTTTTTTGTTTTTTTTTGTTTCAGATTTAATAGGTTTTGTTCCCTTTCTGTGTGTTTCATTCCACAGGAAACCTGGCCAGTACACTTGGCCAACACAAAGGTCCAATCTTTGCCCTGAAGTGGAATAAAAAAGGCAATTTTATCCTCAGTGCAGGAGTAGACAAGGTAAACCAGGATCTGTTCAACAAATCTGTGCATAGCCATGTCATGTCCTGTCCATGTTCTTGTCATGTAATTTACTGTGTAGTCATTGTTAGTTCTAACTGTATGTGTGTCTTGCCAGACAACAATCATATGGGACGCCCACACAGGAGAAGCCAAACAACAATTTCCCTTCCATTCAGGTATAATAGCATGTCTTCCTGTGACGATTTGCTCTTCATTCGGCTGTAGTATTTGTTTGACCTTGGTGACATCCATCTTTCTGTCTCTCACAGCTCCAGCTCTAGACGTGGATTGGCAGAGTAACAATACGTTTGCCTCCTGTAGTACAGACATGTGCATCCATGTCTGTAAACTGGGACAGGACAGACCCATTAAAACATTCCAGGGACACACAGTAAGTGGTTCACTTGTGAGTGTGTGTTTACTTTTAAAGGGTACACAGCACTTAAAGTAACAGTTCATATGGATATTTGGTCTAAACCGGTTTAGTTGAATGTATTTATAATCATTTAGTAGCATATATGACCTCAAGATCAGTTTAGCAGTTTTGGTGATCTCATTTGAAATGGTATCTTTGGAGGACAGCTCAACATTTGTGCACATGCTTACATGTCTTCATCCCTCTCTTCTTTTCAGAATGAAGTAAATGCAATCAAGTGGGATCCCACAGGGAACCTGCTCGCCTCCTGCTCAGATGACATGACATTGAAGGTGAGCTGAGAGCTAAACCTACTGAAATATTGGACATTTGTGTCATTAATATCACTATCACTGCTGTCCTTGAGCTGACAGTGCTGAACCGTAAAGACAGTACTCATGTGTTCATGATGTGCAGGGATTTCTCTCAACTAATATATTAAAAGATTTAGAACATAGATATGGAGTTAGATGTTTGACAGACAATTATAATGCTGAGAAAATGACAATAAATATTTACCTCATTAGTTCCCCTGTTCATCTTGTGTTTTGATTGAAGATGCCATCCCAAAATGTCTGCTGCTCTGTAAAAAGCCAAACTTTTTCCTTTTGGGCAGCTGTTGATTCACCTCTCTCTCTCAGCTTCTAACTAAATCTTAATGTTTTGAAATTTAGTTTATCTCCTGTGTTGCTGTTTGTACTTTCAGGTATCTGCATCATTTTAACATTTCATATTCACTTTCAGCTGTGTCAGAGTCGTGTTAAATTACTACTGATGATACCCCCGAATTAAAACATTTTGTGTTTGTGCTGCGTCATAATAAATCATTTAAATAACAAAACAACAAAGGACCTGCTTGTCTTAAGGTAAAAGACACACCCTCAAGTGGGTAGCCCTCTTGTAATGGAAATGCAAACCCCCACCATGCTGGGCTGACAGTTGAGTCGAGCCAGCTCTGTGTATGGAAAAGGGCCATATGTGTTTATGGTGTGTGCTGTAAACTCTTGTGTTAACACATCTGCCATTTAATGGTTTCATAAAGTGAATGATAAAGACTTTTTTTTGTTGTTGTTTCAGATTTGGAGTATGAAGCAAGACTCGTGTGTCCATGACCTGCAGGCCCACAGTAAAGAAATCTACACCATCAAATGGAGTCCCACTGGCCCTGGAACCAACAATCCCAGCGCTAACCTCATGCTAGCCAGGTCAGTATTAGTATTATGCAAAAAGTAAATTGGTATAATGTGGCCTTTGAGCTTTCTGTACATGCCAGATGCAAACAAACAATCTGAGTATTTCTGCCTCAAGGTTTGAACTGAACCTAGCAGAAAAGCAAAATGACTCCAACACTCTGTGTCCCCATGTGTCCCTGTCTCCTACGTCCACAGTGCATCATTTGACTCCACAGTTCGTCTTTGGGACGTGGAGAGAGGCATCTGTATCCATACGCTGACCAAACACCAGGAGCCAGTCTACAGTGTGGCTTTCAGTCCTGATGGTCGGCATCTGGCCAGTGGCTCCTTTGACAAATGCGTGCACATCTGGAATACACAGGTAGGAAGAGAAAGGGAGGGATTCTGTGTGTGTGTGTGTGTGTGTGTGTGCGTGTGCGTGCGTGCGCATGTGTGTGTGTGTGTGTGTGTGTGTGTGTGTGTGTGAGATAGTAGCTACTTGAAGCAGGATGTAGAAGGTGTCACTGCTGGTCATAAATATGCTGCAAGCTGTGATATATAGGTTTCCACTACCTGAGTGTAAACCAGATAACCCTCAGTAGAGGTGAAATTCAATTTGACATAGAGTATGTAAAACCACATTTGACTGATTACTCAGTTTTTCATTTTGTTATTGTGTATATATACTAGGGGCTGCTTTTTCTGTTCATTAAATGGAAATTAAAATCTAGACTTAGATTTAGAATTATCTATTTTTACCTGTTGTCAGGTGTATTGGCCGTATATCTGCACATGCAGGTATATTAAGTCTCTCCTTTCACTGCAGTCAGGAGTTGCCCCTTACTGTGGCTGTGGCAAGTCACTTTTTTCCTCTCATAAGTCAAATTTCAAATTCAATTTCAAATTGTGATGTTTATTCTTTATTTCAGTGACAGTTTGACCCTCAGGTAACAGGGCATTAACAGCACTCGCGTTTCCTGTTTTTGTGCTTTAGCAGGTCTTTACTGCGACTGCTGACACTGTTAAAATGGCTGATTTTCCTTAATGGATCTCTGAAAGCAGTACGCCGAACTCCAAACTTGTAGAATTCTTTGTACTCTTTAATGCCAATTTCATGATTGAACTTTCTGACATATGGAGCAGGAAACATAGCCTTTTATGGTATTATTGGGGTGTTAATTATGCTAATTTACGAGTATGAACGTGCACTCAGATACACACAGGTGGATCATTTACACAGTTATCTGAAGTTATATGCGTTTCATGTTGTATGTCAAACGAGCCTCTCATACAAAAAAAGTAAGAGAAATTTAAGCCAAAAATACAAAAATGTTCTTGCACGAGGCCCAATGTTATATTGGTTTGCAGACTGTGGCTAATGTTAGCAGTGCTGTAATCATACAATGTACAATGTATTCATAGATATTTAATAGTCTAGAGATGGCAGTAATTGCACCTAATCTGTCATTATGCTGTCTGGTGGAGCCTTTTGTTTAATAAGGAAACTAAAAATGAGAAAAAAACGACAACACAAAACAGAAAAAAATTGAAAATGATCACGTGACTTTACAGTTCCCCTCAGCTCTGTTGATTCTTAAGCATCATGCAACTCATTGTTTTGGTTCTGCAACTTAGCTGTCATCCACCTTGTTTCCAGCAGCAGCAGTCAGCCATTCTGTTGTGTTCTGTTGTGGCAATGTTTTTTCTTTATTTTCATAAGAAGTGGTTCAGATTATACCAACCGTGTCAAGGGTGTCAAAGCAAAAGTACAGATGAATGTACTATAAGAATCTAAAGTATCTAAGAGCAAAACTTTTGCACACTTGTAGGTCGACAGCTGCATTGGAGAAGAAGTCGACAATTAAAGGCAAAAAGACCCTTATTCCTTATGCCTTGTTTTTCACATTTTTTGCTTATTACATAATTCCATATTTCATAGTTTTGATGTCTCCAGTAAACAAAAAATATTTCAAATACTTACGTTCAGCTGGGGGACAGTTGAACTTCTGCTGCCCCCAAGTGGCCAAATAATCGAAGTACTGCACTGGCTGTAAATGCTGTTGTGAAAGGGTATTTTCTGTTAAAACTTGTCTAAAGATATTTAAGTGCCCCCCCCCCTCACACACACACCCCAAAAAAAAAGAGAAGAAAAAAAAAAATTCTGCCTGTTATCTCTCCCTTCACTCTGTGTCTGTCTATTGTGCTGCAGACAGGTGCTTTAGTCCACAGTTACAGAGGGACGGGGGGGATCTTCGAGGTTTGCTGGAATGCAGCGGGGGACAAAGTGGGAGCCAGCGCATCAGATGGATCTGTAAGTGGACACAGACTGTTTGGATGTTTAGGTTTGTTTTTGTTTTTTTTAAATCAATCAATGCTACACATTGATCTCTGTCCTCCTCTGTCCGTCCCAGGTGTGTGTACTAGACCTTCGGAAATAGTGCTGCTGTTTGTTGGAAGCCATGGACCGACCATGAATGTGTACATAGCCAAATGACTGTCCCTGCCTGCCCTGCGTACTGCTCATGCTAACGACTATGGCCCCGCCCACCGACAGACAGGAAGCAGGAAACAGGAACAGGAAGCAAGCACCCGACACAGCAGGTCCAGACACAGGGATAAACAGATGGATGGACAGACAGACAGATGGATAAACGGGCGGACAGAAGCGCCCCTCTCTATCTGTGCAGACTCTTCCAGAGATGCAGAAGGGATGCAGTGAAAAAAAGAAAAAACTGATAGACAAAAAAAAGTTACAGATCCATATATGTACCAAAATTTGGAAGTTATTTTGCTTTTTTGATCTGTAAACCATGCTCATCGTCAAAATGAAAAACAATGAAAAAAGTGTTGATCTTTGTTACTAGTTGGATCTCATTGTGCAGACATATCAACTTCTCCACCATAAAATAGGATGGCACTTAGTTTTTTTAAATTTCAGATCTCTTGTTTTAATGTTTTTATATTTTTTATCTTTGGGGGAGGGGTCAGGCTGGTCAGGTCGGAGTTTTATTAATTGGAGAAGTACATGCATACAAACACCAAACAGCTCTCAAAAACAGTGTCCTCATCACGTTTTCAAACCAGCGTGGTGAACCTAATGGCTTTTTTCTTTCACGTGTTTCAGTAGTGCTTTCTGCAGTAGTCAGTGGGTCACACAGTTCACCTCAAAATGCAGTAATTCATGTGTTCTCTTCTATGGAAGACAAGCTCTGGAGTCCCTGTGTACATCCACAGGACACAGTTGATGTACATGTAGATGCTTTAAAAACAGCTGTCTGTGCACTATTTGATCTAAATAGTTTTACCCACATTTCTCCTCCCTGAACTCCATAACAGTTACAGAGAAAATGGCAAGAAGCTGACCTCCACTTTTCTGAATGTTCAAGGCTGTTCTGACTTTTAGATAATGCGACAGGTCCCATCTCAGATGACATGGAACACTCAGCCAGTAGGATTCCAGCAGTTTTAAATTTCCATCAGTAACTCTGCTGTGGAGTAGTGTCTCCATCTTACAAATGAGCCTTTAACATTTTCTAATTTGATTCACCCTCAGAGGCCTCAAATCATACATAATACAATGCCTTGAAGTGTGGTGGTGGAAAAGCTCTGTTCTGGAGACAGAAACCATCTTAGTGACTTAAACCTCAGAGGGCAGAGCCAAAGAAAAATCCACACAGTAACAGTTTGGTCGCTCATGCAAGCAGCTCTGTTGCTGCATTTATTCAAGGATGGCAGAAGATATTTAGACTCGCTGTCTATATAAATTATGTCTATACATATGTATGTATACACATAGACATATGTACAGACATACATATGTGTGTGTGTGTGTGTGTGTATGTTATGGTCTTATTTCATTTTCCTCATTTCTAAAACTTGCTCTGTGGTGGAAAACAGCCTTGTCCTGGACAAGACTTTACAACTTCAATTAATTATGAGATTATGAGATATCCATCAGCCCCATTACATTTTTTTTGTTTTGTTTTTTTGTTTTTTTTTGCAAAAAACATGATTTCATCAGTCATGGAAAGGTTTAGAAGCCAAATAAGAATTATGGTTTAAAAATGTGTATTTTGATTAACATTCATAGAACAGTTGGTGACATTGTCAAATGTCAGATTTTTCATCTGACAGAGTTGATGTCTATCAGGAGGTTGGCTTGCTACAAGTTTAATAGCAGGTTTTAGTATTTTAAAATATATTTTCCAGCAGAATTGAAGAGTAAAAATTTAAACCCCTTAAAATACAGTTTTGTGCCAGTTCTCAAGAATGAGTGATTCATTTTGTATATATAATACATAATGACAGATATTGCAACAAGAATCTCAATTTTAATGGGAATGCCAATTGTTGCATTTCATGTTTGCTGAAAAAAATGTGACATGATAATGGTATGATGTGGCATTTTTCCTTTATCCAAAAATTGTTGCTTCTATTTGGATTTTGCATTTTGTCATCCTGCGTTTTCAATTAACTGTGAAGCCCTACTCTACTCCGAGCATACATACCTGTAGAAATAAAATGCTATGTACTACATAGTGAGTGACTTCAGCCTCAGCCTGGCTGTATGAAATGAGCTGGCTTAGCTAAAGCCTAGATGTCTATATGGACGTCACGGACAGCACAGTAGTTCGGCATCCAGTCGCTTTGCATAGTGGCTGTGTGGACTGAAGTCTGTGCTGTCATTTAATGACAAAATTGACATTGTGCAGACACAGACAGTAAAATAGCAGTGTCAGCCTCCAGCTTCCAAATAGCTGCACCTGCCTGCTGTCTTGACTTAAGGAGGAAAATGCCATTGCCACTGATACCTTTTAAATTGTATTTTGACCAAAGTTTTGTCTTTACCATTCAAATTAGCCAGGTGCTAACTTCTTCCTCTGTTGGAAACATCTGTTCTTTGGCTCTGCTCTGTCAAAGGTTTAATAACTTAATTATTCCACAGCAGCTCTGCCTCTAAGACTGCTATAACTACAATTTCAGTCTGCTGATAGTTTAAGTTGTTTAAGTAACACACCCACTCATATTTCTGTGGCATGAAGAGGACTAATGTTTTTTGTAATCTGCCTGTCTTTACATAAGAATAGAAAGAAACCTCAAGTTCTGTTGAATCTTACTGGCTGATCTTAACATAAGGTTGCTATTCAGAATCAAGCCCAAAAGCAGTAACATTAAAGCAATATCTGGACATTTTCATGTTTATCTGTTTTATCACCAGGTACTTGTGAGTGGGGTTGTACTGTTTATAACCCAGCTCAAGTGTTAAAGGGTAGCAACAAACCAGACATAAAAGAACGTGAAGTAGCTAAAGGTCAAATGGAAAGTTGTTTACCTATAATGTGAGTCTTGGTGAAGTCAAAACAGTGAGACAGAAAATATCAGGTTGTACCTTCAGTGTGTTTGAATTCATCTGCCCTCTCTTGGTTCTTCACCACCAAAATTCTGCTCTCATTTTATTCTGCGGTTCCTAACTGACATTTTATACTCTTTTAAATACAAATTTAAAGTTACATTTTTGTAATTTCTTTGTAGATTTGAAAAAAAAAAATGTGAATTGATGATTTATTGCCAGTGTTACTTTACATGTTTTATAAATTTTAAAAGGTTTTGTTAAAGGTTGACCCCTGTAATGTTAGGCTTACTGAGCTGAGCTGTCATTCTGAAGGCACCTTGCCTGGGAAGAGTCTTCTCCCAGAGAGCAAATTACAACTAAATTTGTCTGTTTTAATAAAGAAATGTTTTACTTTTTCTTTGGCCTGAATCTTTTTGGGATGCTTTGTCCCAGAAAATGACTTAATCCTGAAATCCCTCTTGGCTTACACACAAGACAATTAAATTGAATAAAATGTAATTTTTCAATCAAGCCAAGACTCAAGGGACTTTTTCTGGTTCCCACATTTTCATTGCTATAGTTGGGAATCACAGATGTTTTGTGGAGACAATTGCTCTGGAAGCAGATTGTGTAATCTCATTGGTTAACTATGTAGTTACATTTGTGTCTAAATTGTTATTGCACAATGGAACATTTTGAGCACAGAAAAAGATTTTTTGCACAATCTATTATATTTTATAGAAGTACCCTTTTCACCCAAAAAGAAGGATGATTTGAAAAAACAAAAATCTGTTCTCTGCTAATTAGTTTGTTATCCACTGAAGTGTTTTTCTCCTTCGTCTCTATACAGCCAACTGGATCATTGATCACTTGATTTCTGATTGGTTGTTCTGTTAACATATACCAATTGATCTGCTGGTGACCAGAATTGTTTTTCAGCTTGATTAGCCATTTCTGGTGATGGGCTGATTTGTGTCACAGCACCGAAAGATAGTCCATGTTATTCAGGCAGAGACACAGATGCTAGCATGTCGTTGGTATGGAAATTCCTCACCATGAGTGAAGAAGACAACTAACAATTTGTAATACCTATAAAGTCAAACTAAGCTGTGGAGGAACAACCACAAAAGACATTCAGAACAAGAAACTTAGACCACAGCATGTTCAGTAGGGTGACTGTCAAAAATATTGTGTATGCTTAGAAAGACAGAAAATCAGAATGACTTTTGCCAAGAATATTGCAATTGGTGCATCCATACTGTTGTCTACAATCTTATCACTGCTCTTGAAGAAAGTAGGGAAACACTCTCTAAAAAATGTTCTGTATACGCTAACTATCTTTTATTCTGTGCTAAAAAGGTACCGATGCAAAATTGAGACAACAAACACTTGAGTTAGTTTTTTTTTTTTTTTTTTTTTTTTTTTTTTTTTGTCATAATCTACTGAAAAAACTAAATGTTCCAGAGTCATGTATTGGCCAAAGCATATTTTGAAGTGGATTTTATCCATCTGTTGAATTTGTCAAAGTTTATGCTTTGGCTTCATTCAGAACATCTTTAAACATCTGCATCCAGAGCACCTCTGCTTCTGACAAATGCTTGTACAACTACAGATCAATATGTTTTCTCCTGTATTCCCTGGAATAACGTGGAGATTTCTATTATTGGGCTTTCAGAAATTTCATGTCCTGTGTACTTTTTTAATTGTTTATTTCTTCCCTGTATTTGAAGCACTTGAACCAATAGTTAATGAAAATCTCACACATGGGAGAATTCCTCTGATGTGTTCATGCCATCCTTAGGTCTGTGCCACACAGTGTGTCTGGATAAACATGGCCAAAGTTAAAGCTGAGTCAACAGAGCATCATGTCAGCCCAGCAGCATCTCACCCATCTCCAAGCCTCTATGTTGTTGTTTTTTTTCTGCAACTCGCATCACATCGATCTGTTATCATTTAAGTCAGATCAGTGAAACAAAAGTCCAGAATAAAATATATTTTGATAAGAGTTTGGAGTTTTTATTTATGTGTGCGTGTGTGTGTGTGTGTAGAAATGCAGTGCTGCCTGAGGTAAACACCAGATCAAACTCCAAACGCAGGCTTCATTCTCAGTGCATTTTGGCAAAGTGGGAGAAAAGGGACTTTTTTTCCCTCACGGCTCCACTCAGGTGATCAGTGCGCTGTGGAGTCATTGGATTGCAAAAACTGGAATCCACAGCTAAAAGATTTTTTTAAGATACACACAAGCCATAGTGGCTATGCTTTGCAATGATTTTTTTTTTAAATTCTGTTACCTCATCAAAATGGGTTAATCTGTACTGTTATGGAGAAAACAATTTCTTGACATTCTTAATGCAAGCTGGAGAGGAGTAGGTTAATGAGGGATCGATTTGGGAGTTTAAAAACAAACCATATTTACTTAACTTTTTATGAACTGATTTGTAATACCTCTAGGTTTTTCATGATAACATGTTGTTTATCTTGTTATTTTGAGATAACAAAACTTGTTTTCTCTAAGAAAATCTATTTTCTATGAAAATAGTAACTTGTGTTCTTGAGATGACAGCATTGAAATAAAATTATTGCAAGCGTGGCTGTTCTTGGCTTCCACAGACTTGATTCAAGTGTAGATGGAAACAAATGTGAGACTGGGACTGAGGGATGGTTACACATGCAAAATCTGTTTCAAGTTCAACTGACGTGTGTGTGTGGTGTTCCCCCACATTCATTTATGTGTGATCATGCCTTAAATATAAGTGAAAACCAGAGCTGGACTGGTAATCTGCCATACTGGGCAGCTTTTCCAGTGGGCTGATGCATCTTTGAGGGCTGGTTGTTGGCAATATTTTTTTTTTGTAATGCTAGACTGGCCCAATCATGTCTCTTAGTGGGCCGGCCCCAGCCCTCCTCCCTGTCCTCTCTGTTTGTCCCCAAATGTGCAAAAATCAGAGAAACGTTTGGTGCAGGGGCTGATCAACATCTACAACAGCAGTACCTGCCTGACATGCAGCAGCAGCTGGGAAGAGGAGAGGTGTCTACCATGTGACAGGAAGCTGAGGAACAGAGTGAGTAGGAGCAGAGTGTAGTTCAACTGGTGAGCAGATAACCTACAGTGGGTCTACATCGTATGATAGTATTATTAAAATTATTAGGCACCTTTTGGACAGGATGTGCAAATCGGCTGAAACATTTTAATAGATCACCCCTACTGTGCTAAAATATAGCAATTCCCTAGTGCAGGGAAATATAGATTTTCATTACACAAAGCCAAAGAGCTACATACACACCTAAAGGGATAGAATAACAGCACGAAACAATGTATTAGGAGGACTAAAAAGAAGAGAAAGAAAGGAGTAGAAATGATATATAAAAACAGTTTTCACTTCCAAAAACAGGCAATAGTTGTCCTATGTTTATTGTGACTTGTGTATTAACTATAATAATGGTTAGTACTCTGTGTGTGGTAACAGGCCCACAGCAGCTGAATCTAGAACTTTTTCCACTCACAGTGACATGTTCAAACTTGGTGCTGCTGTCCATTTAGCTGCAGGGTCACGTGGTCACGTGAGCACCAAAAAGATGAACTGTATAGTTGGTAAGGTAGACTGGGAACAGTTGCAACAAGGGACGGTTGTAACAAGTCAAAACTTGCTAGAGTGATGATACTCAACATCTGCTGCTGCATAATAAATAAACAAACAAAAAAAACTTCTTTTGAAGATAAAGTACTTTGGTGAGCAGACTTTTTGTCATACTATCCTGGTCATTTTTATGTATCAATCAAAACTTAGTTCAAATCCTTGTTTTGTTGACTTCTAAGTGACAGAGCATTGTGTTTAAGTCAATGTGTCAGCTAGCATATGATGTTCTGACCACATGACCATATGTTTTTCAACATAAACAAGTAACTGTTCAAAGGATAGTTCACCCAAGTATAAATGTACGTTTAACAAAAGTTTGTTGCATTGCAAATGTTTCATTCTTCCTGTCACACAATGAAATATAGAGAGATTGAAGAGCATCTGTAATTTCTGCACATTGACCCAAGGTAAGCCTGTTTTCTATGCATAACTAATACAATAAATTATACTATGATGTTATAGTAAAACAGTACATATTTTCAAATTTAATGTATTTTTAATATGTTGCAACTGTCCCCTAATCAAGTTACAACTGTCTCCAGGATTGGGGACAGTCACCTCTGATCACCAGGAAGTCAGTTGAGAGTCAGCGAGGACACTGGTCCACTTGCACTGGTACAATCACTTTTTCACAGCATTTATTTGTAGTGGTTTGGGGGAACAGTAAAGTATGCATGGGGGGCCAGTCTGGGTAAAAAAAAAGCCAGAGCCTATTTTTGTCCCAGTCCAGCCCTGGTGAAAACTCATCAGACCTGAGAGGTAAAGCACTCAACAGATTGTACTGTAGTTCACCAGAAGTTCCCAAACCCTGGGGCTGCAGACCAATACGTAGGACTGTGTGTAATTAGCCATCACATAACATACAATTTTACAAAAAGCAATAAATAATAAACATAATTGTGCAACTTGACAGGCTATATCATTACCTTGATAATGAGGCTGATTGGAGGAACCAACAATTTAATTTGTGAACTCTCTATTCTAACTTTATTTCTGTTTAAGTAGACGCGTTTCCATCCAAATGTGTCAAAAATTTTAGTTGAATTTTGAGTAAGTCTGTGTCCATCCACGACCGTAATGCAATTATTAGGAGTTCACTGTGATAAGCAGTAAATGGAACCAATTCTGTTAGATTCATGTATTAAAAATTATGCAATGCAGCAATAAATGTGTGTTCTAAGTTTGTCACACCACACAGCTGGGACTTCAGTTTGGCCAAAAGTTGCCAGGCACATTAAAAATGCAACACAATGGAAAAATATTTTGCTGGAAGAAGCAGCAGGTAGCTTCTGACATGTGTTTGTAGTGTGTAGCTGCCACATACAAAAGAAATCCAATAGAGGGCAGCAAAAACCACACAATGATAGCTGAATAAATAATGTTTTTTTTCCCCAGCTTTCTTTACTTAAACTTGTATTAAACAATAGATAATTAAAATTTAATCTACTATTGTTTGGATAAGTTATAATTAAATTTTTGTTTGAAATTAAGAGTTGTAATAATCTATATGAATCATTCTGAGTTTCTTATTTCTCTGTTTCAGTACCACACACACAGTTGCAAGTAGCATAGATGTCCAGTTCTATAATTTCTGTCTACCAACACAGCTCTGTCTGCTGTGCTGCACACAGTACCTTTAAAGTAGCTTTAAAAAAGAAGATTCAGGCGTCTGAAAATAGTTTTCTAACAGACTTGGGGATGAGCACAATTTCAGTCTCCTTAACTACACAGTCCTTTGCAGATCCTCCACTACGCTGTTAAAGAGTACCTTGCAAAAGCAGCGCTATCAAGTTAGCCACCTAGCAACAGCATCGCTCTCAACTACTTCATCTCGCGCAAGGTACCACTGTCCTTCAGGAAGGCCTAAGGGAATGATTTTTGGTTCCACCCACTGTAAATCAAAATGTGATTGGTTTGGTCTTTCTAAACAAACACACAGGTTGTGGCCTTCTGTCCCAATGATTAAGTCCTGACCAATCAGTGAGCCAGCTCTAACCTTTCTGTGCCTAGAGACAACAAAAAATCTAATTGGATAACTCTATTTAGCTGTTTTCAGGACAGTACTCTTTCATTTCTGAAGCAAAGTTGATAGACAATAAGGTAGAATTGGTTAGAACTGGAAGAGAATAGCCTAAAAGAATAAATGAAATAAATCAATTATAATATATTTGAATATAATATTTGAAATATTGATATGTTAGGCCTTCTTTGGATGCATAGAAGGCCCTCAGGGTTCTCTTCTGATATTCAGACAGTGTTTCCACCCCATGAAGCTCACTTTTCCCCCCAAATAAGGCACAAAAACACCTCAAGCGAGCATAGAAGCTTTCTTTTGTAAAATTTAGGATGTTTTTTCTTAAAGTTTGCAATGTGCATCAATCTTTTCTAATGCAATACTTTAAGATTGGTATAAAAATACATTGATGGAAACATGGCTACTGTTATTGTCAAAATAAAAATGGTCTATCATTCAAAAATGGTTGGGAACCCTTGTCCTACACTGGACTTCCAGCTTTTTGGTGATGATTAAGATACTGAGGGCAACAGTAAATAGACAGCCATTAAACTGATTAATTTTTATCACGATAATAGTGCTTTAGTGAACATAATGTACATTTTCATTCAAATAAATGTCATTCTTATACTCTGCATAGTACATTAATAGTAACTCTGCCTACTGTATCATCTATCAAGACTTCATTCAAACTTGAGTATTTACACTTCTACAGCACCAGGGACCAGATGCATTAATCTCAAGACTCAAGCTCTTCATCTGATAATTAAAGCTGTGTGTACACGTGGCTCTCTTATAGATCTCAATCAGTGTGGAAGTGAACACCAGTCTACTACCTTTTGGGTCAATGAAAAGAACAGACAGAGGGAGCTGTGTCAGATACTTACAGCCTGTGTGATTGTCTTTACTCCTCGTGCTTGTTGCCATGTTGGACCTGTTCAAACTTTGTTGCAGCATCTCAGTATTTACTTTTGTGTCTAGAAAATTATTATAACCGCTACAAGCAATACTCAACCTAAAGCGCTAAACCTAAATTGTTTGTAAGCTTTCCTTTAACTGGACTATCATTCAATAGTTTGGCCTGTATGATTTTGTCTCTCACCTTCTTTTTCATTTCATCTTAAAATATCCCCCACAGATTGTGCTGTAAAATCAGGTGTACACTTGTTTTGAAAAATGCATGAGCTGGGCACATTTTATGGATGTGTTTGAGCATACAACTGGCCCCTGGTGAACGGTGGAGAAATCCTCTGCCAATAAAAACAATAACAAAATGATATAGCTTGCATGCGCAGAGAGGCCACCGTAGTTTCAAAGACAGAGTAGACTGTAAAAGAAGAGTGCAAAAACACAAAAATGGCAAATAAATAATACTAATAAATAATACTTATCTTTAAAATGTTAAAACTGTATCCAGAGCTTGAAAAGAGGGAATACAATATATAAAGCACTTGCTAAGCTTAAAAATTTTGGCAATTTCAACTCGTGCTGTTCTGCTCGCATATCAGAGCAGGATAGAGAGATTGGCTGCTGTTAAACTCGCAGTCAGGTTGTGGATGTGTGCTTCCTGACTGTGGTTGTAGAAATGAAGGTAATGAGCAACATCGGCCAGAGTCTGCAGGACATCATAGGTTACTGCAAACAGGAAGTAGGTGGGGAGCAGCCAGCTGAGGCTGAACACACAGTCACCTACTGGCAGAGGAACCGCCATGTGTCTGAAAGGATGAGAGGGAAACAGCAGTCAGAGAGAACAAACTCACACAAGTTGATTTTTAATTCTCATGAAGATTGTTATGTTTCCAAATATGCCAAATATCTCCAGCTAAATGTAGAAAAGTTTTATGTACATTGGGCTTCATGCAAGAACATTTTCATATTCTTATCTTACATTTCTCTTACTTTAGTTGTACGTAGGACTCAAACAAACGTCACATCAGATTAAACTAACGCTCATAACTTCAGATAACTATGGAAATGATCTACCTGTGTGTATCTGAGTGCACGTTCATGAGACTTGTAAATTAGCAAAATTAACACTCCAATAATACCATATAAGGCTTCACTTCCTGCTCCATATGTCAAGAAGTGTTCATGTTCATGTTTCATATTCATGAAAGTAGCATCAAAGAGTAAAAAGAACTTGACAAGTTTCAAGCTTGACGTCCTGCTTTCAGAGATCCATGAAAGAAAATGTGTCATTTTAACAGTGTCAGCAGTGGAAGTAAACACCTGCTAAAGCAAAGAAACAGGAAAGTGAGTGTTGTTAATGCCATGGAAGGCCCAACTTGTGTACCCGCTTCAGGCGTGTGCATGCGGCTCTGGTCTGAGAGGCTACAGTTGACATTTAGGCTAAAAACATGGTGGAAATGGCGTCTTTTTGGGTCAGAATTTAATGTTGTGGCTTACAGACACTTGGATTGCACCACACGAGCAGTATGGAAACATTTTGTGTTTTTTTGGGTTTTTTTTTTGGTGTTCTTTTTTTACATTTTAAAACTGGTCACCAGTCACTTCAATTGTACTGGATTTGGCTGCAACGTTGTTTTCCACTGAAGCTCCAGGAGTGTTTTGTGAACTGGAGATCTTCACCCATCCTCACATCAGCACAGGGGGGGGGGGGGGGGGGGATACTGAGTGAATTTTCACTTTTGGGAGAACTATCGCTTTAAGAACAAATCTGTTTGTACAAGTGGTTCTTGTATGAGGCCCAATGATCCAAAAGACATCCAGAGTATCTCCACTTGATATGATATTGCCAACACTGTAATTTGGTGCTAATTAAAGAGAAAACTGGAACTTCCTTTAAATAAAAGCTTAATTAAACACATTTAAATATCCATTTAGTATTGATAACTGGTAACTTCATTCACCCTGTATGTCAAAGTTGTAACTTCGCTGTAGTTGTAGTTGGCAAACAACTATAACCAATTAAATACCATTAAATATTAAGTACCCATTAAGTACTGATTATCAGTGATAGTGGGGAGAGAAAGAGCCTGCACTGAGCCCAAAAAGGGTACTAAAAGACAACATGACCCTCCTGCCACAGCCTTTGCACCCCACTGCCATCAGGCAGAAGATACAGAAGCTTCTCTTCCTGTACCACCTTCCCACAGACCGTGAAGCTATTTCATTAATCCTCAGCTCTTCTCCATGTAAATTAGTCTGTTCTAAATTTTGTACTTCTTCAGCCAATTCCACCTAATCAATCAATAAAAGAGGGCGCTACATCATAATCTCATTTTACAACCCTGTCATAAATGATAAATAAAATTTCCTTGTATCCTTGCAAATAATTGTAAAATTGCAGAGATGTGTTCAGTATAAATCAAGCAAACTACAGAAACACAGTAAATGTACAACCCTATTTCCAAAAAAGTTGGGGACATTGCGTACAATGTAAATAAAAACAGAATAAAATGATTTACAAATCCTGTTTTACCTGTATTTAATTGAATACAGTGTAAAGACAAGATTTTTAATGTTCAAACTGATAAACTTATTTTTTTATTATTATTAATAAAATTCTTTTTGAAAAATTCTTTCTGAATTTGATGCCTGCAACATGTTACAGAAAAGTCAGGACAGGAGCAACAGAAGACTGAATGTTGTGAAATGTTCAAAAACACTTCTTTGGAACGTTGGACTGGCAAACAGGTGAACTGGTCACAGTTGGCAGTATCATGATTGGGCATTAAGGGGCATCCTCGAAAAGACTCACAAGCATGGATGTGGTGAAAAGCTGCCTGGACAAATAGTCCAGTAGTTTCAGAACAATGGTACTAGACTGACCTGCCTGCAGTCCAGACCTGTCTCCATCTGACAATGTGTGGTACATTAAGAAGCACAAAATACAACAGCAGTGTATCACAGTGGTAAACTGATACTGTCCAAACTTTTTTGGAACATGTTGAGGCATCAAATTCAGAATGAGTGTATATTTACAAAAAACAATAAAGATAATTAGTTTGAACATTAAATATCTTCTCTTTATACTATTATTCAAATGAACAATGTTGCAAATCTTTGCATTGCATTGGTTTTAAACAACCATCAAACTTTTTGAGAAATGGGGTTGTAGAAGTCTGTTTTGTGCAAAACAGCTAAATTACTAAACATCTGGCTTCACCTTCAGTTAAAAAATTCCAAATTATTCATAAAATCTTTTTTTCTCTCCAACATGACATATGTATTTGTATGAACCACAGGTACTCACTGAAATCTGTCCTCTCTGGATTCTCTCAGCATGATGAAGACAAACAGTCCAACTTCAGTGTTGAGAGAGAACGACACAACTTTGTCCAACATGACAACAAAACCCTGAAGAGAGAGACAGGTAAGTAATTGGCAGAATTCCAGGAGAGTATTTCACCATCATCATTTTCTTCACCATTAATGTGTGTGTTTGCATCATTTACCCTGGGATCACACACTGACACAATAAAGATGATTACAAATCCCAGCAGTGACATGAATCCTTTTGCAATGCTGGAAGAAAGACAAAGAAGAATAGCATGAAATTAAATGCAGAAGTCAACATCTGAAAACTGTTTCAGGTGAATTATATGTTCACACCAAGCAAGGAAATACACTACAGGTTAAATAATTAAACCAGAATGACAAGAAAGCAAAAGCAGAATCTAATAAGGAACCTGACAGTAAACTCACTGTGCAATTGCATCCATTGGTGTTTGGGGAAAAATGGTGTAAGAGTGGTGAAACTTTGGAAGTCTTGTGCCTGAAGGGAATTTCCTCAGCAGTGTAATACAGATTTTATGTTTGCTTTAAACTAAAATTATGACAAGACAGTAACATTTGTCAAAAATGTGTAATAATATTGTCTGCAGCATGACAGGATCTGTCATCTGTAGTTTAAAAGATGTCTTTGGAGGTGTCTGACAACATTTTACTTCAGACTTTTGGATTATGACACAGCCTTCTTTTGAGCTAATTAGATAGCGTTTATGTCCCAATTAAAAGATCCAGATGTCTTGGGAATGTAGTAGGAACACTGTGTGCCTGGGCAGGTCCACAACATGGCAGTGACATGTAAAATTTGGCCTCAACTCCAAAAGAGTTTTGGAAAAAACTGTAATGCTGATCAAGCTAGTGGAGATAAACAGCTGCGTCATATCGTCTTTGAAGTGACCGATAAAATAAAGAGATATGTGCAGACACTGCACTGGCCTTTGGATCGTACGGAACATTGCTGCTGTTTTCATTCAAGACTGGCCTGTGAAAAACACATGTAAACAGGGAAGCTGCATTTTTTTCTGGTTAAATATGGGACTATATTGTTTATTTCTCAACCAATCTCAATGACTGGTGTTATATTCGAGGGTTTATGATCTATCTTTTTTAACAACTCAACTTATCCCACAATGGAAAAATTAACAGTTACACTTGCCTATCTGGATAGATTATATCTAGATGTAATGTAATACATTCCCTTTTATGCTAACATACATACCAGTTACATAAAGGCTTGGGCAGTATAAAGGAATTACATTATACCAGGTTATTACAAAATTATGGTATGATTTTCAATACTGTCATAAAAACAGATGCTCCTGTGTGTGACCAGGGTCAGTGTCTGTGCCGCAGCCCAGATGAGCACACAAACACGGCGTTCATAAGAAGAAGAAATATGGCATCTTGGTGATTAAGTCATAGTTTTGTCCTGAGTTTAGAGTTTCATCATGACTGTGTAACTTCAGCGAGCATCCCAGAGGGCCAGGGGAAGACTAATTGCTGGAGACAGAGTTATGGTGAATTATGAGCAGAGGGAAAGGTGACCAGCAAAGCTGTCATGCTGGCAGAATATGTACAGTTTAGGCTACAGTTTAGGTTTGAGTTTGTCAGCGAACAAAGGCTGCAGCTTCTCAAGACAAGACACAAGAGCTCCTGTGTGTGTTGTTTCCCAGCTGTGGGAATAGTACCACTATGATGACCAGCTCCACCTACATTAACACAGTATTACAGTACAGCAGAGGCGGATTTAGGGGCTGGCTACTGAGGCTTAAGCCCCGGATGTTTGCTCAAAAGCCCCACATCTTTTACGTTTTGAAAATGACATTGTTCTAGTAATTTCTCTCAGCCTCTCTCTGACTGTACCACCGTGTTGTCTCTGTGTGTGTGTGTCAATGTGCAGTACGCAGTAATACGCCACCAATGAGCATGTAGCCTACGTAGCCTGCCCTGAAGAGCAGATGTTTCATTCTCACTTGCGCTTCTCATCGAGTACAGACAGCCACGATTTTTCCAAAAAGCCACCAACGCTGCTATCCACAGAATGCTGTACAGCAGCAGCAGCAGCCACCAGTGAAGCACAGACAGATGTTGTTTCAGGTTAAACTGTAACACATGATCAGAGCCGGTCCGCCCTATATGCACACTATGTAAGTTGGTTAGACTTTTTTCAGCTAAGTGGATTAAAAAGTTCAGTGTCTGTCTGGGATGTAGTGTAGAAATATAATGTTAGATAAAATGGAACTGAAGTACAAAATAAGTACAGTACTTGATATAAATGCACTGAGTTTGTATCACAACAACAGGTGTGAATTTATGTGTGTTAATACGTGTTCTCTTCTCTGCTGTGTTTTCAGGTTAATGTTGGTATCTTTGCTGAATGTGGTCACATGTTGCTCCAGTTGAGTGGTTATATACCAGTTTATTCTGTCACAGTCTACATTCAACATTATTTCCATTTTCTATATCAAAACCTGACAAACCGTGCTGGTTTTATGAGCTGTCATCTGTCTCACTGTCCTGGGCCTGCAGCACCAACTAATGGTGGGTGGCTACATAACACCTTAGAGGCAACAGTTAACTGACATTGTACGTGAATAAAATATCAATAAATAGTTTAACTGACTAGTATTTCTGGTGCTGACTAGTGAAGGTAGTGATGTTTAATCATGTAGTTGACTAATCCTGCACATTCCTATACTGCATACCTCGGTAAAATGTCATTAGGCCCAAGCCTAATATGCATCTTCATAGCCAGACCATAAATATGATTGCAATTTGTTTTAGTTGTGTTAGCTAAATGAAAATCAGGGTGAGCACTCCTCCAGTCCAGATGGTGGCGGTAATGCACCTGAAGCACTTTGGTAATTGCTACAAAAACACACAAATTGTACAGCCATCTTGCATATATTAACAAAAAAGAGGAGGAACAACAACGCTTGACGTAACACACACCATTATACATTGTACTTTACAGGACATTTATACTTGTGAACATATCTAAACATTCTATTCACTAATTCACTTCATAATTTGTATATAATAATAATAAAACCATTATTTCTGTAAATGGAGTCTGGTGTGCAAGCGAAAATTCAAGTCTTTCTTTTTTTACCAAAACTAACTACCAAACTAAGATGAGCTTAATAAGCTCATTAACTCTTCATAAAACACACTTCATTCAAACTTGACAGAAAAAAATGTAGAACTCTTCTCAACCATGTCATTAGCAGTATACAGAATGTAAGGCTGTGAGAAAAGTTAGTGACCTGGCACACCAAACGTACAGCCATGCCATCAGACCTATGAGAGGTTGTGTGCTCTCTCTGTGTCTGACATGAACCATTATATCAGCTCAAACTTTTCACCTTCTGTTTTGTGTAGGTGAGAGAATAAACTGATGTTGTGTTATGTATGTTATCACAAAGATGAGCCACCAAACTGAACACTTCAGCTTCACTCCTGTCTCACACTGTGCACTCACCTTCTTGCTGAGCAGATGTGGTGTTTGTTTGGCAGGTTTCTCTCCCAGGCTTTAGACAGCCACTCCAGTCTGCTGCTCCACTGCGAGATTACAAGGCCATCAACTGAAATAAACACAATCAGTCAGTCAATACTAAACACATTGTACCTGAAGCTTGAAGGAATACTTCAATATTGTGGAAAGTGACTTCTTTGCTCTCTTGCTGACAAGTGAGTTAGAAGATCGATACCTCTCTGATAACCTTCCATTCAATATGATGCTACAGACAGAATTAGCTTAAGGTGGTGGTGGAAAGAGTACTGAAAATCTGTACTCTAGTTATACTGCTAAAATGTTAATCAGTTACAAGTACTGGTGTTAGAAGTACACTTAGGTAAAAGTATTCAGTATTCAATTGTTCATTGTTTTTTATTATTCAATTATTCTTAAAAACTACTCAGTATTAGTTACTTTTACCTGCTTCTGTTTAGTGAATTATCAACAGGGCTTTTCTGTTTCTCCAGATCTTAAGTCTGAATTAGTCCAAACATCTGCTCTGTCCTGCTCAGTGCTCACTCTCACCTCTACAAACAGAGGTTGCAAATTTTGCTTATTTCCCTTAACCACAGTTGAAAACACTAACAATCGATTAATCGTTGGTAATTTACAAGATATACATCACTTTTTTTTTTCTCATTTTCAATTTTTTTTCTGGGGTTTTTTGTCTTCTTTTTTTTCCATTTTAACTTTAATTTTCCCTATCAAAAAATGCCTCCACCAGACAAAATAATGTCAAACGAGCTGCAGTCATTACTATTGATTAAATATCCATGAATACATTTTTAATTGGTTAGACTCTTAATGACGATTAATCGATTAATGATTGATGACTAATGACTAACGTCCTTACTCCAAATGTGTGCTGCTGCAGCATGTTTGGTTATTCATTTGTATCTCATTCTTTCATTTGTTTTGTGATCAGATAATTGCCTACTTATTGGCTACTAAAATGCAGATGGAAGGTTTTGATACTGATTCAAGTTGTACTCAGTACTCAACTATGATTTTAACCTAAGCAGATTAAATAATGTAATGCATACTCAAATATGAGGAAAAATGCAGACTTGAAAATCTACTCATAAAAGTACAAGTGCCCAAAACAACTTGTTAAATACAGTAATTTGAGTATTTGTAATTAGTTACTTCCACTCTTGGAAACAACTAGCGTGGCTCCATTCACTCACTCATTTATATGGTATATCCTGTTTGTTTAATTTGTACAAAAAATATAAAGTGTAAAAACAACAAGTTACAGGACTTTTGTCAGACTGTTTCTTTGGTCGGACAGTGAGTTTGTGTGGCACCCAGAGAGGACTCAAGGAAGTCACTGACAGTCTGAACTACCAGTAGCTCATCCTGACCTACAGTACTCTGTAGCTATAAGTGAGTCATCCTGTCAGGTAAAAAATCTCAATCAGGATGGACAACTGCCTTTATAAATGCAGACAGACAGAGAAAGATAGTTCAAGGGGACCTCTTTTCCCTCATGAAAATTTTGTCTAGCTTTAGAGAGTAATTTAACCACCTTTCTGACAAGGTAACATGGCACTAGTGTTTTCTTTTTATTGTAATTTTCTCTGTAGCAGCAACATTAATGGTAACAGAGTAAATTAGTGATATTGAAGCAGGTGTAAACTTACTGGTGTGTTTCATGGCAGATCCCATCACCAGGAAGGACACGGTGACACTGATGGCTATAAAGACCTGGATCAGCTCAGCCACCCAGGAGTATGTCCTGTAATGTTCATTAATAATCTACATGGGTTGGTGGGGAAGGTGATGGATGTTGGTGGATGTTGAAAATGAGAAGGAAAGAAGAAGGGAGGCACGTTTTTGTACTGTAGAACATGTTGAATCTAGTTTGAGAAGAAGCTGCACACTCAGAGAAGGATTTTTATTTCTGGAATGTTTTAAACACTACTGTATCTTGCTGCTAAGATGATTTCACATGTTGAAATACATGTGTCAGTTTCACTGAGGAGCCTGGGGGGATTCCATCAAGGCTGATAATTAAGTCTGCACTCAAGTGTAAAAGTCTGGCTTGATTAACTTCAACTTCCACTCAAGTCTTAAGCTGTTCCACTATGAGAATTTATCCTGGTGTAGTCAGTGCTAACTCAAGCCAGGCTAAAACAAGCTGCATTATGAGTGAAACAGCCCAGAACAGCTGATTGTCAAAAGAGGATAAGATGTCACAAAAAGAAGAGAAAATGAAAGTGATTTTCTTCTCAGCAGTGAAACAAACCCTGCAGATTAGAGAAGAGGTAATCATAAAAAGGCCAATACTGCTGCAAAAGTAAAAAGAAAGACACAACTACCAAAAAAAGTAAATGCCAAGATAATGTGATCCTGGTATATAATTTCCTATCTTAATAGCTCACTTGGTAGAGTGTCCTCTCTATGTCCTGAGGCCTCAGCAGCAACACGGGTTCAGTTTCAACCTGAGGCTGACATACATGTTCATTCTTTCTTTTCTTGTCTATCTTCAGCTGCACTATGTAGCAAAATGGTAAAAAAACAAAAAAAACAAAACAAAACAAAAAAACAACACACACCAAAAAATAAATAAATAAATAATTGAGAGAAGACATAACAGCCTACTTAATGTTTTTTGTCTTGCTCAGCTTGAACAAAATGAGTGAATTAATAAATAACTTATAAATAACAAATTTGGCACATGTTTTTCTTAAACTATGAATGTTGAGCTTTTTAATAAAAGAGTTGGCTTTTGAAGACAGAATTTAAAAAAAAAAAAAAATTAACTTTTTAAAAACTTTTTAAAAATCAATACACTCTTTGTAACTAAAGTAAACACACAACTTCATACTTGGTCACAGAAATAGGTCTAAACTTGTGTTTCTGCTTGGACAGATGTGATGTGAGGACAAAAACACTTTAGGGAGCATCCTTTATCCACACTGACTGAATACCTGTTTGATTCAGTGACAGGCTGTTGTTGTTGTGTTTCAATGATTAGCTTCATTTTTGTAGTAGTGCTCATCAGTGAAAATCACCACACTGGTTAGAATGAACACCTAAATTCGTTACAGACAAAATTATGCTGGGTACCATCACTCACTGCTCTGCTGGTGAATTTGTAGTGGATCTGTGTGGGCCAACCCCCTCTTTGCCAGTTAGGCTAATAAGATTTTTAGATAAAAATCTAACTGATTCCAGTTTGATCCTCCTGAACTATATACCCTCTCCAAAGGAGCCAAGCCAGGCCATTGTACAATTTCTGATCCCAATTATTTAGTCAGCCAGGCCCAGCCAGCCACCACAGCTAAATGCTGCATGTTTCCATTAGCAACCCAAGAAGTTGTACTGTTTCCTGTGTAACTGAATTTAATGTTTGGTCAAAACATAGACCACATCTTGCCACATTTGATTTCACCACAAACCATAATCTGACCCAACACACACACACACACACACACACACACACACACACACACACACACACACACACACACACACAGAGCACACAGTATACTGTATTATGCCCTTTCTTTTTTAGGGGGATTTACAGGCAGAATATGGAAGAAATAGAATGTCATATTCATACGTATGTTTCCATTAGTGCAGGCATGTCCAAACTGTTCCATAAAGGGCCGAGTGGCTGCAGGTTTTCATTCCTACCAAGCCGGAGCACACCAGGCTCGACTCATTTAATCACCTGATGTCAGTCTTCAAACAGCTGATTAGTCGAATCAGGTGTGCTGTAGACTGGTTGGATCAAAAACCTGCAGCCACTCGGCCCTTTATGGAACAGTTTGGACATGCCTGCATTAGTGTATAATCAAAGAATTGTTGTGTTTTTATTACTTTACAATTATCAGCTTGTCATCAAGTCTCTGCATAAGCAAAGTGTGTTGGAGCAGGGAAACACCTACAACATGCAGGTGGGTGAAACAGGATGCAGCATCTCCCCCTGTTCTCACTGTGTGTGTTATACACAATCTGAGTCACAGAAGGATGACTGCTGTAACATTACAGCATACATGGTAACTTTACAACAGTAGTTCAATACTGTAGGTTGACAGCCAGGGGCGGTCCTAGCCTGTTTGGTACCCTGGGCGAACACCCCCTGTGGCGCCCCCCGTATGACACCATGCACCACCACCACCACTGCCCACACACAGCATAAAACATATTAAGGATTGTACATTAACATATTTTATCGTACAAACTGTTGTTAGAACCATACTGAATTTAACCAGATAACTTACATAGGAACTTACATAGAAAAAGAAAAAGAAGAACTATTAAATATAAAACAAGCACACACAGAGGTCAAAATAAGAAATAAACATAACAATTATGACAGTATAGAAGGCAGATACAGATACTTACATAGGCTATAAATACAAAAAAAAGAACTATCATTTTACAAGAAGAGCACTCAGAAATTTTAACATATATCAGTTTTATTTTCTGTGTTTTTCTTACTACCCAATTGTTACTATCTATGTATCTATTTGTATTGTTTTTTCTTTTTTTTTCCCCCCTTTTTTATGTGTCTCTTATGTGTCTCTGTGTTATCTGATTTTTGTGACACTGAATTTATGAAGCATTATCAACACTGTTTGATTTTCAAGTGGTACAGTAATACTGATAGAGGGATGGGGCTCAGAAAGAAAAGAAAAGATATCTGTACTTTATAAATCCCTTCTGGGGAAACTGCATGCTTTCAGTCTGTTGTTATTTTTTTATACACACATGGACCTGTGAACAGATACATGTTTTGGGTTAAAAACCACTAACTGTTATTTCTCAACCCATCTCAATGAGTGCTGTCATAGTCAATGGTTAATGGAGTAAAAATAAAAAAAAACATTTGTTTATTTTCTAACTTACTCCACATAGATCATAAAACCGTGATTGTAGATGACAATTGTCATTTTGTATAGGTTTTTTTCTGCGATTTCGCACAACCAAGGAAAAATTAATTGTGACATTATGGGCTTGGATTGATAATACTACGAATTAAATGTGCTTTATTTGGAAGCAATTACTGACGCGATTTATATGGCCAACTTATGGTATGGTTACACTATTAGATGCATGCCTACAGCCGAGGCTGGATCAGGGAGAAGGCCTGAATATGCGCCTGGCTGACGGGTTAAATTTTTAACAGTCATGATGGAAGACGTTAATTCTGAAACCCACAGAAAAATGGATGTCCAATACATAGCCTAAATGGCTAAATCTAATTTATTGAAAACAATACTTTGTGGATGATTTGCCTCCTTTATGGTGCATGGTATTGTCAATGCACCCGCCCTCCCTCTCTTCTTCCACAACTTGTGCGTTAGATGCCTCTCCCGGCCGCTCCAGCAGAGAGCCGGCCCGCCCCTCCCTCTCCTGTGCGGCAAGCAGCAGGCGCACCAGCACCAAATGCAGGGCGCCCTTACTCCCTGCAGATGGGCAATAGAAAACCGATTGGTGCCCATGCAATCCCAAAATGTGCTGGCATGATGTCGGGGCAGCATGGGTGCGCAAAAAAAATAAATAAAATAAAATAATTGCCAATGCCCGATGGGCATGATGCCGCCCCCCGCCACGATGCCGCCCTGGGCAACGGCCCATTTCGCCCATACCAAAAACCGCCCCTGTTGACAGCAGCCTTGTCAGACAACACAATATACAATTAAGAAATCAACATCATTTAAACAATGTTTTAATGATCAGAGACTTTAGTTTTAATTCTATGCACGCTTATTTTCAAGACGGAAAATATTGTTAACAATTAAGAAGAAAAGCTAAAAACTTTAGCTATAAACAGACAGGATGGAGGAAACTCTTCAGAGGAAAGATTTCTTAGACACCTCTGATGGAAGTCAAGATTTATATGGCTGCTTAATCCTCAGCTTCATCCTATTTCACCCACCTGCAGTCATCCTCTTTCAGGGTGTTAATTTTTATCACTTGTGAATTAATTGCAGTGCTTTGGAAGCAGAGTGTATGTGTGTTGTGAACCCACCCACACAGTGTCATCTCATTATCTGAATAATGTGTCCTTTAAAAAGCCGGAAAACATCAGACTGTTGACTTGAGACCAAGTTTTTGTTGGTCAGTGGTACAGTCCCTGTCTGGTGCCTCAAGATAACAATGCACCAGCAATGCACCTGACCACACATCATTTTAAGACCAAGACAGCCATGGGCACACAGATGGGCACAAGCACATTTGCTGCTTGCACAATGTGGGGTCTGGGTGAGAAAATGACAACTACGAAAGTCAGAAAAAAGTAATAACAGCTACACTGTGTGCCGCTTTGCTCCAGGCCGGAGATAGCACCCATTGTCTCCCCCTGTTTCAATCGTACCAAAGTTCAGCTGTTTGGTGTGTGTTCTGGGGGATGTTTCACACCTGTAATTTTGGTTTGGATCAAACCAGTCTGAATATCCTGACCAAACAAGGCAGATGTGAACAAGCCCTTAAACACAGATGCACTGTAAAAGTCTCATAGCAGTTGTAGCTGTTAAATGCTAACAGCATTATCTGTCTTTAATCTCTGTTTAATTGACAAGGTGCTTCAGTTTTACTAGCCAGTACAACAGTAGCTACTCATTCAGCTTAAAGGTACTTATGTGACATTATCATGGCAACTTAACACTTTCCAGTGTGAACCTGCTGCTTAACTATCCACGACTTCAGAGCATGTATGTGCATTCTGGTGTTGTGTTCTTTATTTTTAATCTGTTTCTATATTTTGCCTTTTAATCCTCTTATTTTGTCCATTTTTGTGGACTGATTGTGATGGTATCAAAGTGTGTGTGGAAAGTTAGTTGGCCCTTAAACATCATTTTGATTAGATCTCTGCAAGTACTTGAATCTTCTTCAAAAACACTGGATTATTTATAATGAATGCTTCAGTAGTTTTAAGCAGGACATGTGACAAGCTATGAAACAAACTCCAAATTTCCAACAGACACCAGAAGAGATGAGATGAGATATGTGGTTTCATTTCCAAACCTTGAAGTATATAATGACCTAAAAATGTTTTGATGCCGTTTTTTACAGTGACCTGTGTCATGACCTTGACAGTCACCGTTACTAACTATAGCAGAAGGTTACAGAAACAACTTATGCAATGCATGTGTTGAACAGACCTTAACAGATGATGAGCCAATGGGCTCCAGACATGTAATAATTGCTGAGGGAATGAGCCAGGGACCTGAAGACTGAACCATATGTCTGACATCAAACAACACTCAATGAGGCACACACAGAGCATTACACAAATGAATCTTGTCACTAAATAAAAACAAAAATCAAACACACCTCATGAAGTTAATAATTACCAGTGCTACCTTTCTGAGCTAAATTTTATGTCTCAAACCCAAATTCCTCTCAATGTAATCAAGTGATATTTAGAAGCTTAGGTTCTAGAAACAGTTTGTCCTCATCAACTTCATCTGACTGTTTGGGATATTTATGTAGTGTCCATATGTGAATGAGAAAGGGTGTTAATGAAGGATATAATTCTCAATAATATTGAGGTGATTGGTATTATTATGACTCCGCCCACCGAAGGTGCTGGGCCGGAGGCATACTGTTCTCCGGTTGTCCGGCCGTACGTGGGTCCATGCATCCGTCCGTCACAGATTTTTGTTTGTGCGATAACTTTTGAACGGGTGGACAGATTTGCACCAAATCTTGTGTGCTAAGACTCTATAACAGGTACATGAACTGATTAAATTTTGGAGACCAATGCTTTCGAGATGGCCACAAAATGGCCACCTGACAGACCTGTCTCTAAAAACACACTTATGCCAATAACTCAGCCAATTTTAAAGCTTTTTTATATTTGACTTTGATATATTTTTGAATAACTATGTTGGATACTATTAGGTAATAAAGGTAATAGCTCTTTCCTTGCAATCTTTTCTGATTAACTGTATACTGTATCAATAGAGCCATAATTCTTAAACTCCTGGGACACTTGCAAATAGGATTTATAATGAATCAATGGTTTCAATCAGGTGTAGGGAACACAAAAAGTCACAGTTGTATGAAACTGTTGCAGGCGGAGGCATCAGAATCGACGCTTCAGCATTGACTTCTACCCGTTTTCATTTTGCTTATTTTAATTCAGAGTACTTCAGAATGTTCATATGCCCTTTGGCCTACAACTGACCAATACAAACACACAAAAAGGAGTGCAGAGTCGTACCTTAGTCAATGGAATAGTTGCAATCTCTCCTGCTTTCTCAGACCTGAGGGGAAAACAAACAGAAGAAGAGTTAGTTCATCTGGTGGTCACAGGAGGCTTTGGAGCTGTAAGGTGGTCAGCAGAGGGCTAAGTGGTGTCTAGAAAAAATAATTTGTATTTTTCACCATGTAAGCTCATTTTGTTTATGTCATTAAACATGGTTAACAAAAAAGACATTCCAGGAAATAAACCTAACCAACAGTGCAGTTGTATCATTGAGTAAAACAGAGTGAGATTTGAATTTTAGTAAAATAAGATTTTCCTCCTGTTATCCAAGATGTCTGCATTCTCTAATTCCTTTAAAATGTCATCCCTCAGAGGGTTGACCTCACACAACACTTGAGTTTTCAGAGTACTGGAACATGTAAGACCAAGTAAGTAAGAGCTGGGTCACAGGAAAACAACTGAATCACAAAACTGGATGTAAAATATAAAAAGTACAACCAGTAATATTTGTTTTAAATGTCTGATGGTAATCTGGCTCTGGCAAAGTCTTATGTAACAGTCACTCCTAAATCTCAGCTGATCTGAGACTGAATGCTAATTTTACTAATAAAATTATTCATTCCTTGCTGCAGTTTTTTTTTTACAATTACTTTCACACTAAAAATAAATTAAAAAATAACACACAGTAAGTGAAACCTTACACCAAAAAAGCAAAACCTCACCATCAGCTAGCTGATTCGACATGTTCAACAATATCATACATCTTAGACATTTTTAAATAGGCAGCGGTTCAGTTTGATACGATTCAGCTCTGTCACAATACAACAAGACAATACAACGTATCAATCTTTACATTTTGCGTCAACTAATGATACATTTGTAGAGTGCTATCAGTTGCAAAAAGAAATCCTGATATGTTAACACCACTGTAATGTCTCCTTCTCTCTGTCTCTACTGTTACTATATTTAGTAAAACTCTTATCATGAGTCTCATGTGTAAATGAGATCCTGTAGCCTAAATGAGGAGCACCTGCCCCTTTGCCCCTTGATGCCCAAAGTGCCCTTTTGTCAAAGTGTTTTTTTGTTTGTTTGTTTGTTTGTTTGTTTTTTGTAAGTTTGTGTGTAAAAGTCTGTCTGTGTGGCCCAAAATAACAAATAAAACAAAATAATAATAATTCAGATCTACCCTCGGTTGGTCACATGATCCACGTAGATGTGCCCTCACTGCCCAGATGTGCCCTGAAGCTAAGCGCTGCTAAGCAACGGATCGCCCTCCACAGTTCGGCACGTGTGTGATCCGCGGACCACATGTGAGCATCATAGTTGTACTGTCACTGTTATTTTTGTATAAGTTATAATACCCAACATCTCAATGCAGAGCTGCAGTGAACAGACAGGACAGATGCTGCTGTGTGCAGTGCATCTCTGTGAAGAGCGACTGATTTAAAAGCCGTCACATCACCTTGAGTGAAATCCAGACCATAACTTTTTTCACTGATGTAACTATGCTATCACCAAAGAAACAGATCATAAAACTGTGATGTTCATTGAAACTTTGGTGATATCAGCTGTCTTAACTTCTACACAGCTCCTCTCTGCTCACTGGTGCAGCTCTGTCTCACCCCGTCTGTGACACAGTGTGTCTGCTGATTGATCATGACTTCTAACCAATCAGATGTGCTGCTGTAGGCGGGACATTGAGCCAGACTACAGAGTGTAGGTGTGTATTATACTGTACAGTGTATAATGATCTAATATATGTGTAGTATATACATAGTACAGCACTGTATAAGTTTGAAGTTTTTAATATATTACCATTATCATTACTATTATCATTATTATTACATTACATAACTATGGTGATAATTACAGACAGACAAAGATCAAAGACAAGTGCATTTTTAAAATAATTTAACTCTAATCCCACCACTTTTTTCTTTTTTGCTGATCCGAAAAATGATCCGATCCGTTACTCAAAACCGTGATACGATCCATGAGCATCCTGTGTGTGTGTGTCTGACTCTGCACACACCTCTCATAAGTTATAGCCGCTAGTTAACCACACACAGCGTGCTGAGGGGAAAAAGTATGTCAGGCTTCTTTTTGTTTCTATATGTTTCTTTTGTCATGGGCAAAGTGCATTAGAGAGATGTATCATTTTACTGTCAAGTGAGTTGCGGTGTTTTTCCTATGTTTCTAGAGGCAATGAGGCATAGGCTATTATTTCACTAAAACTATGCAATGTACATGCATATTCACATAATTATTAATTATTACTATTACAGTATAAATACAACAATTAGAAGAATTTGAATTGTGATTTTCTCAACCTCTCATTTAAACATCCATCCATCCATCCATCCATTATCTTCTGCTTATCCGGGGCCGTGTCACGGGGGCAGCAGTCTGAGCAGGGACGCCCAGACTTCCCTCTCCCTGGACACTTCCTCCAGGTGTTCCGGAGGGACGTTCCCAGGCCAGCCGAGCGACATAGTCACTCCAGCGTGTCCTGGGTCTTCCCCGGGGCCTCCTCCCAGTGGGGCATTCCCGGAACACCTCCCCAGGGAGGCGTCCAGGAGGCATCCGATATAGATGCCAAAGCCACCTCAGCTGACTCCTCTCGACGTGGAGGAGCAGCGGCTCTACTCCGAGCTCCTCCCGGGTGACAGAGCTCCTCACCCTATCTCTAAGGGAGCGCCCTGCCACCCTGCGGAGGAAACTCATTTCAGCCGCTTGTATCCGAGATCTTGTTCTTTCGGTCATGACCCAAAGTTCATGACCATAGGTGAGGGTAGGAACGTAGATTGACCGGAAAATCAAGAGCTTCGCTTTTCGGCTCAGCTCCTTCTTTCCCACAACAGACCGGCGCAACGACCGCATTACTGCTGCTGCCGCACCAATCCATCTGTCAACCTGCGTTCCATCCTCCCCTCACTCGTAAACAAGACCCCAAGATACTTAAACTCCTCCACTTGAGGCAGGGACTCTTCTCCGACCCAGAGGGAACAAGCCACCTTTTTCCGGTTGAGAACCATGGCCTTGGACTTTGAGGTGCTGATTCTCATCCCAGCCGCTTTACACTTGGCTGCAAACCGCCCCAGTACAAGCTGAAGGTCCTGGTTCGAAGGAGCCAACAGGACAACATCATCTGCAAAAAGCAGAGATGAAATCCTGTGGTCCCCGAACTGGACTCCCTCCGGCCCCTGGCTGTGCCTAGAAATTCTGTCCATAAAAATAATGAACAGAACCGGTGACAAAGGGCAGCCCTGCCGGAGTCCAACATGCACCGGGAACAGGTCTGACTTACTGCTGGCAATGCGAACCAAGCTCCTGCTCCGGTCATACAGAGACCATACGGCCCTTAGCAGAGAGCCCCGAACTCCATACTCCCGAAGCACCTCCCACAGAATGCCACGAGGAACACGGTTTAATGCCTTCTCCAAGTCCACAAAACACATGTGGACTGGTTGGGCAAACTCCTATGAACCCTCAAGCACCCTGCGGAGGGTATAGAGCTGGTCCAGTGTTCCACGACCAGGACGAAAACCGCATTGTTTCTCCTGGATCCGAGGTTCGACTATTGGCCGAATTCTCCTCTCATTTAAACATATCAGTACTTGTTTCTAACATCTGTATATATACACACAAAATATGCATAAATATAAAATATATAACTTTTATAACCTTGCTGTCTCGCGCAAAGTGGATAGTCAAACTGAATAAAAGCACAAATACATTTAAATACATGATTTCTATATCATTTAATTCTTTTTTTACTTTATTATTAGCACTACAAGAGTGCTAAGATTATGAATCAGCACCATGGAGCAAATTCGTGGTCCCCTTTTAACTTTGAGCACCTGCCCCTCCAAAGGTCTCTGCACGGCCCTGCACAGTACAATGTCACTTCTGTTGCTGTTTTCAACGTGGTTTGTTTTGAGGAAAGTAGAGTAGATACAGGAGAGGGATTAGGGAGCACTTGTTTTGTGTGAGTGCGGCAGCAGGCATCCAGAGAGCAGTGCAGGCATAGGAGAGAGAAAACGGTGGAAAGTCACAGCAGCTCTTCGATGCCAAAAATGAAACCTATGCATGCTCTAATGAGATATATCGATATGCATCGATGCTGCATTGATTTGTTTCTGAATCATGTTCAGCTTTTTACCAATGCAGGCTCTCTGAACTGATGCACTCATGTCTTACACATTAAAGTCTGATGCATCAGATGCATGAGTGAATCGTTACACCCCGACTAGCAGCACATTCTCAGCCTCACATTTTTTGCTAAATACTGAATGCAGTGTTTTTCAAATCCCTGAACACTCTTCTCTATATTAGACACACAAATCTAATATCATGTCACTTCTTTGCCCTTTCAAAATACAACACAATTCAAACAATGGATCAAACAAAGCTGTCAGGTGAACAGACACTTAGCTGCTTAACTGTAAACTCTCCAGTCAGGCATGAGAACTATAAAGAGACAGCAGGTGAGTTTACCTGTAGCAAAGTTATCAAATGTGCACCATATGTTGACCATGATGTAAATTTTAGGTTTGACACAAAGAGAAGCTGGACAGTGTTCAGCTTGACCTCAACAGATCTGCTGTTGCAGCAGTAACTTGGATATTTTGACATGAGCACAAATCAGTACAATGTAGGTCAAAGCCTGAGTGTAATTCATATTTTCTGTTTTGTTATTCACATGTTGCTGCTGTGTTTATGTTCTTTATTCTATTTAGAATGTTCTGTTTTGATTTCCAGTGCAAAATGCAAACTTTGGAAATGTATGGATGAATTATTTGATTTTGCAATGTGGAGAGAAATAATATTTTCATCAGTGTGTAGCACTGTTATGTGTTGTGTTTGATCTATATATTCATGTACTTTACCCTGACACAGTGATTCCCAAACTGGGGGACAAAGTCACTGCCGGGGACACAGAGGACCAGCGGAGAAATAGAATGAAACAAAGTTGAATGAACATGATTCATGTACGTAAGGGAACAAAAACAAAACAGACTTTTCATAAAAAAAGTAGAAATGTTAAATGTGTTTTAGACTAAGCAAAGCAATGTCAAACTGGTTCAAACAAAATCAGATCATATGAAGCTTGTGTGTTCCATTTTGTACAGTTTTGAATGTGAAAGTGTTTGTGAATTTGAAAGTGTTTCATTTTGCAGAAGATTTGAGGTGTTCTGCTACCTCTGTAGGGTGAATTGTGTGTAGAGTTTTGACAAAATGAGCCCTTTTTCAAAGTTGTGCATAAGCAATTGTAAAAAACTGTAAGTTAGTGACATGTAGACTTTATTAAGGATCTTTATAAAATACTTGTGGCAGGGTAAAAAAATGTTTTGCATAGTCTCTCACAGCAAAAAAATATATATTTATATAACGTACCAACTTACATTTTGAGAAAAGTTCATTTTAACTTTGCTTTGTGTTGCCCTCCTGGCCCTGGGTGTGTCAGGGAGGGTTGTGATAATATCCTACTGCCGCTGTCTGTAGCTGTAGATGTAAACAAAGAGGCGGACAACTTTAGCTTGTGTCCGGTTTGGCTGCAGTATTTATTATGCACTTAACAAGTGGCATATTCAAATCAAGTTACTCAGTTTCAAGAATGACAATATCCATTGACTCCTAGAGGTGACTAACAGCATTGTTGTAGCTTCAGGTAAATTACTATACTTTCAGGTTGAACAGACATCCTCAGATCCTCAGAAAACACACAGTAAATACCTGTTAACCAGTAATTTTACTTCTACTGCATACCTTCACTAACCAATTGTATTTGCATCTTCCACCAAGTTACCAATAAACACACTAAAAATAGGCAGAAACCGTATTGAATAAAAACGAAATATGTGAACTTGCCCTTTACATCCATTCGGCTCCGTGAACACAAATAAACAAACCCCGCTGTGTCTCATTAGCATTTCAGCCTCACTATTACACAGTGTTTTACCTCTACTCCTAGCAAACAATTCGCTAGCCTAGCATAGCAGCACACAGCAAAACATCTTATTTTGACACATTACTGCAAACTACTCAACTCTAAACATCACACATTATCACAAAGGGTTCACAAACTATTAACCCTTGCCCCTCAGTAGCTGCATGTGTTTTAGGGAACTATTAACCCACCTGTAGATGTAAACAAAGAGGCGGACAACTTTAGCTTGTGTCCGGTTTGGCTGCAGTATTTATTATGCAGCGCTGCCTCTATGGGGGTTTTAGGTTCCTCCCAAGCTCTATGCACCCTCTGCTGACCTTTCTGAGTATTACACTGGCAGTGTGACTAGTAAAACACAATGAAATTGACATTTTAATTGCTATTTAAGACACAGTAAAATAAAAAATATTTATAGGGGTGTCTATTTTTTAACCACATTTAACTTATCTTAACCATGAACTGTACCATAGTGTTAACCACATTTAACTTATTATTTTAACCATGAACTGTACCATAGTGTTAACCACATTTAACTTATTATTTTTAAACCCTTTACACTCTCCCCTGCTTTTTTTGAATGTCTCCTGACATTTGCCTACAATGAAGGATTTACTCGAGTCTATTAGACACATCAATACGTCTGGGCAAAGCAATTGTGGTAGTAAGGGTATGGGGGTGTGAAGTATGGAAGGGGAACAGCACTGAGATGACTTGGAGGAGAATAGCTTGGCATTAGTGAGTTTACTCCTGCATCCCACTGCTGGTACGATGGCTGTCCCAGTGTGCCATAGGTGAACATCTGTCTTGGCCTGGCTGTTCTTTGGGATCGTCTGACAGCCTCAGCCTCTGCTTGGCGTCCATCCTCCTCTGCTATCCTGTTCTCCAGTAGCCTGTCCTGTGCTCTTGGTACATTCTCCTCTGCTATCCTGTCCTCCAGTAGCCTGTCCTGTGCTGGTGGTACATTCTCCCTCTGGTCCTGGGTATCTATTTCCTCAATGACAGCAGGGTGAAACTCACAGGCTTTGGCCCTTAGCCTTTGCTCCATCTGTGAATGGTGTTCTATTTGACGATGCTCTGTCTGTTGGGGTCTCACTAACCTGTAGCATGGAATCTGCTGGTAAGTATACTCCTCATCAGAGCTGTCTGTGTCGTCTTCATTAGTGTTTGTAGCTGTCTGTTTCTGTGTTTTTTTTGACTTTGTCTTTCCTTTTTGACCTTGGGCAGGAAGTGTTTGTTCCAGGGGCAGTTCATTCACTGGCAAAAGTAGGTTTCGATGGAGCACACGCAGTGTTTTGGGTCCTTTTTCAGGCTGCACTTTATACACTGGGCTATCAGCAACTCTCTCCACGACACGGTGCACAACCTGCTCCCAGTAAGCCCGCAGCTTGCCAGGCCCACCTCGCTCTGATAAGTTTTTCACCAGCACTCGGTCACCTGGCTGGAGAACAACACCCCTGACTGTTCTGTCATACTGTCCCTTGCCTTTGGCTGAAGATTTTTCACTGTTGTTTGCCGCAATTTCATATGCAGAGCGCATCCTGTCCGCCCATTTTTGTGCATATGTCTGCCGATCAGGTGTTTCAGACCCTCTCTTGGGTGGGAACAGTAAGTCAACAGGTAAGCGCGGGGGTCGACCGTACAAGAGGAAGAATGGGGAAAAGCCGGTGGCTTCATGCCTCGTGCAATTGTAGGCATGCACAACATGTAGAAGGTGATCTTTCCACTGACTCTTTTTTTCCTCTTCTAATGTACGCATCATCTGAAGGAGTGTGCGGTTCAGTCTCTCCACTGGGTTACCCTGCGGGTGGTACGGTGTTGTTCTTGAATGCCCAATACCCGCCAGCTGCTGTAACCTGCTGAACAAACTGTTCTCAAATTCCCTACCCTGGTCGTGGTGAAGTTTCTCAGGATACCCGAACCGAGGGATGAAGTCCTGGAATATCTTATCGGCTGCAGTTTTTCCAGATTTGTTCTTTGTTGGGTACGCTTGAGCAAAGCGTGTGAAATGATCAACAAGGACGAGGATGTACTCGTAGCCTTGACTCTGTTCCAGGTGGAGATAATCAATACACACCAACTCGAATGGGCTGCTTGTGGAGATGTGTCCCATAGGCGCTCTCTGGGGACGATTAGGACGTTTCTGTTTAATGCAAGCACATCTTTTGTTAACATAGTTCTCTATGTCATGCTGCATATTGGGCCAATAAAACCTCTCACGGGCAAGGTGGATTACCTTCTCTGCCCCAACATGGCTCATGTCATTGTGGAGAGCCTTTAGCACCATGGGTCTCAACTTTTCTGGGAGAACAAGCTGCTTGTGCTGTTCAGTCTGTCGGTAGAGAATCCCATCATCCACCACCAGCTTATTCCACTCATACAGCAGTCTCTTTGTCTCTTTGCTCATGTTTCTCTTGTCTCTTTCATTATGAGTCCAGTTTTGCAGTTTTAGAGAGACAATTTCCTTGATGGCTGGATCCTCTTGTTGTGCTGCACAGATATTTCCTGGTTTAACACCGTGAATGCTGTCGGGTGGCACCACATCTGTATTTTCACCATCAAGCTGCAAAGCTGCAACCCAAGGCACGTCACTGTCTTGAACAGCTTTGCTGCCTTGCCATACTGTAGACACAACCTCAGGTGACATTGTCTCTGTGTGTTCTTTCATGTTATCCTGGAGTTTTACAGGGTACCTTGACAGGGTATCAGCATCTGTGTTCATGTTCCCTGGCCTGTACTTAACATCAAAGTGAAAGTCAGCCAGCTCACCGACCCATCTGTGTCCAACGGCATTTAGTCGGGCAGTACTGAGGACATAAGTCAAAGGGTTGTTATCTGTGTATACTGTAAACGTTGGGGCGTAATACAAGTAATCTCGAAATTTGTCACAGATCGACCACTTGAGAGCTAAGAACTCAAGTTTACCAGAGTGGAGATGGTAATTTCTCTCAGCAGGAGTTAGAGTTCTTGAGCCGTACCCTATGACCCTCAACTTATTGTCCTGACGCTGGTATAGCACTGCTCCTAACCCTTCATTGGAAGCATCCGTGTGCAGTATGAATGGAAGGTCAAAGTTAGGATAAGCTAGGATGGGTGGGTTAGTCAGCATATCCACTAGTTTAGTGACAACATCCCTGTGCTCTGCTCTCCATGTAATGGGTGTTTTTGAGGGGAGCTGCCCTTTAGCTACATTCCTAGCTCTGCCTTTATTTTTATTTATCTGGTTCTGAGTGTTACTTTTACCAGTTTCAGTGGGTTTTTGCAGCAGTTCAAACAACGGCTTAGCCAGTCGTGAGAAGTCTTGGATGAAGGAGCGGTAGTATCCCAGAAATCCCAGCAGGGATTTGACGTCTCCAACTGTGTGAGGCTCTTTTTCTTTCAGTGCTATCACTGCTGCCAAATCCTGTGGATCGATCTTGACTCCTTCTCCAGACACCAATCGGCCAAGGTAGCGAACCTCCCTCTTAAACAACTCGCACTTGGTTGGTCTCAGTTTTATGCCGTGTTCCCTCATGCGGTTGAGAACTTGTCTGAGATGGTGTAGGTGATCCTCAAAAGACACAGAATAACACAAGACATCATCGAGATATGGGGCACAGCATTCGTCTCGGATACCTTCCAGTACACCCTCAATACACCTCTGGAAAGCTGCAGGTGCATTCGTCAGGCCGAATGGAATACGTATCCACTCGTACAACCCCCATGGTGTACTGAAAGCTGTGAGGTGCCTGGATTCCTCACTTACAAACCCTTGATGGTATGCACTGCCTTGATCCAGGATGGAGAACCACGTGTTGCCCTGCAAACTGTCAAGGAGGTCTTGGATTCGTGGCAATGGATGACGATCTGGGACAGTTTTTTGGTTCACCCCTCTGAAGTCCACACACAGTCTCAGACTTTGGTCCTTCTTTCGGACACAAACCACTGGGGAGGAATAAGAAGACACAGATTTGCGGATCCAACCTCGGTCTAGGAGATTCTGCACATACTCTTTCACCTCCTTATACAAGGGCTTGGGTATAGAGTTATAGCACTTCTGAACCGGGTTGTTGTCCACAACATTGATCTTGAGCTGTAGGTTGGGTATACAGCCTATGTCTCCCTCTCCTCTTGCAAACACATCAGATTCCTCAAAAAGCATCTGGCGCACAACCTCCTGCTGTTGCTGATTAAGATGGTCTAAATTGACAGGAGGATGCCACTTTTGTTGTGTGTGTGACTCTGCTGAGGTGCTGGTTCTCTCACTGACGTTACTGGTTGGGCTAACCTGTGCGGTGCACACGTGTGTGTCACTGTCTGACTTTGCTGGCTGCTGGGAATAGGAATAGAGATTTACTGGCCTACTGTCAATGATTTCCTCAATACAGCCTAAGACTGTTCTTGGTGACAGGAAAATGTCATGCTTGGTGGAGTTACAGACTGGGATTTTTACAGCTTTGGAGGTACCAGGGGGCACATCGACCAATGCTGGAAACAGTTCTAGCCCCTCTGGCAGGAAACTCTCCAAGGTGGGTTCAAATAACATTGTTCCTCCCTTTGGCCACGACCTGACATGAACCTTTATTTCACAGATTTGGCCACTTGGAACTGTAAGACCTCTCTTTCCTACTCTGATGGTGTCATTCCTAAGTGTTTCCTGAACTGGAGTTTCAGCGATTACAGAAACAATGGTTTCAGCAGTATCTCGATGTAGCTTTAAAGCTTCTGCTAGTAAATCACTGAGACTGACACTCCCTGGCTTCTCAAGACTCTCTAGGATGATTTCCTCTATTACATTGAACCCTAGCAGTAAACCACTAACACAACTCTGACTCACTAGCACGGGTACATTAATGGCTACTCGACCATGTTTTGCACTTTTGATTTCCACTAATAGTTCAGCCCACCCCTCAAATGGTACATCTGTCCCATTAGCTGCTGTGATTCTGAGTGGATCATCTGGCAGAAGGTTTGCGAGTGACTGGATTTTGGCATCTGGTAGATTTTTTTCTAGCCAGGACTTTTCCAGTATGGTGACTTGCGCTCCACTATCTAGTAACATCTCAGTCTTCACACCATTAAGATAACAGGTAAGCATGCACCTTTTGCCTATCAGCTTTGCAACGCGACTTCCTTTTCTGACTCTGTGTTTTAATTGGGGCTGGCTGTTACATGAAGTCATGGAGTCGTGGTTGGTTACTGTGACAGGGGACACTGGTTCTTGTTTGGTCACTGGTGGTCCCTCCCCAGTGACCTCATCACGTTTCCCGCTGGTTTGGTCTTTGACAGGCAACCAACAGCTCGGTGCCCCTCCTGACCACACCTGAAGCAGTGGTTGCAGCTGGCAGTCCCTTGAGCTCTGCATGACTGGCATTTCCCTTTGGTGGTGGACTTGGGTGTTGACACAGTACTTACTGTGTTGACTTGTGATGGCTCTGAAGTACTGGCCATAGGAGTTAGGACCTTTTCAATAGTTTTTGCCAAAGCTGAAACATGTGCTGTCAGTTCATGTATAGCTGTGCGGTTGGCCTGGACTTCAGCTTTAGTCTGAAGGACACTAGCTTGAACTTCAGCTGGAGGCTGGATTGCACGTTGCCTCTCCCCTTGTTGCGTGGCGTTGACTGTGACTGTTTTGGTTTTACATGTTTGCCCTAGGCGTGCCTGTCTCCCAACCTCTTCACTAATTGACTTTGTCATTATCTCTAGGATAAAATCATCAGTTACACTTGTGTTGTTAATGAGAGGTTTAAGGTCTCGCCTGACATATGTATATTTCTCACTTATTCCCTGGTACAATGAGTGAAGAAATACTCCATGGACAAGTTTGTCATCATACTGAAACTCTGAGCTACCTTGCTGAGAAGCAAACAGTACTCTTTGTTTAAGACCCATTAACCGGTACATAAACTGTTGTGGGCTCTCTTTTTCCTGTTGTTTTGCATTGCTAAGCTCCTGAAATAACTCAGCACTACTCTTGTCTTGTAAGTGTGCTCTGAGGAAACGCTTGAGCTCAGCTACAGTTAACCCATCTTTGGTCATCAACATCTCTTTAAAGGTACCAGGTTTAATTATCTTTAGGACAGTACGAATTATTTCTGCCTCTGTGAAATTCTCAGATAGCCCTTCATCAATCTGCCTGCACAGTGAGCTATAGTTAACATCAGAATCTGAGTCCGAAATCTGTCCACTGTGTATCTTGAATTCTCTACGAGGCAGTAAAGCAGCAACATCTGTCAACTTGATCACATCAGTTACCTGGCTGGCTACAACTGACGATCTGTCTACCTTGGCATTTACTGCTGGGGGAACCACTACTGATCCAGTCTCTTCCACTAAGTTTTTATGATGTTAAAAAATAAAGTGATAAGTGATATTCTTATAACAAGAAATGTGTCTTGTAATAACAATTTGGAATGATGAGAAAATACACAAAATGTAACAAAATCTTGTTAAATCGTGAAAAAGATCTTGTTAAATTCAGAAAAGGTTGTCACTATAATGAGGGACTGAGCAAATCATTTTTTTGTCATGGTGGAAGCAATAAATTCTACAGCTGTAACCTCTAAGTCAGGGGTCCTACAGGCGGACCGCGGTCCGAGTCCGGACCCACACGCCGTCCTATACGGACCCGGACCTATAACCAATAAATTCTTAATAGATTTTAAATTTTGACGGGACGCTTCTATTTTAACTGGCGCAACTTTTCTAGTCTTTCCGCCGCTTCTTTAGCTGATCAGAAAACACACAGACCAACTGCAGAGAAGCTGCGTGTGGAGGAGACTGTTGTTAATGACGGAGTTTATTACAACAGAAACTAACGTGATGGTTAATGACATCGACACCAACCAGATGCACTTATAAAATTAAACAACTGTATAAGGAGGCCTATATGTAAGATGCACTTCATTCGGTAGGAATTTCCCTCCATCCCGAGGTACCTGAACATACTTTCCAAGTAAGACCAGGGGTGACCGTCACCGTCGGCTTCTGTTGAACGCTGTGCGCCGTCTTCTGTGTCTCCCTCATCCACATGCTCTGCGGCTGCCATGTTTGTAGTGATCTCTCTGCCGCCCCCGCGCGCATTCCGCATTTAAAGCGCGAGAGTACCGTAGCCTACATGGTTCTTCTCGTCCTCTCGGAATCTCATGCAGAGATTATTTTAATTTGTAACGAGTAACGAGGTGGCAAATGTCAAAGTAACGAAGTAAAAGTATCTTTTTAAACTTTTAAATGTAGTGAAGTAAAAGTAAAAGCCCTGATAAAAAAAACAACTCAAGTAAAGTACAAATTCTCAAAAAAAATACTTAAGTAGTGTAACGAAGTACATCTACTTCATTACTATACACCTCTGTGTAAAACAGGAGAGTCTGTGTTTCTCTGTGAGAAACTTTCAGACCTTCTGACAGCAGAGTGAACAGGTGAGGGAGGAGAGGAGGGCAGACTGATCACTAATCAATCACTGATACTGTCATCCTTTCGGACTGATTAAAAAATCAAAATGACAAAGTTGGTGACAAACCAAACCTGGGTGTCCACACAAATAAAGTCTTTGTGTGAAACACTGCAGAGTGAAACATCGTGCTGTTTAAAGACAGTCTGCTGTCTGTAGTTTGACAGAGAGACAGAGAGGGTCGTGTCTAGAAGGGAACCCTAGACCTGCGAAAGATCGCGCGAGTCTAGAAATAACGAAGACAAATCCCGCGAGAGTTGTGCAAATAAAGACTTACCTTCTAGACACGACCGAAAAAGGTGCGCAGCTCCAAAAACAGAAAATCATGTCGTGGTGTCGATGTTTTTAATGTGGCGGGCCGCCATAAATAAAACACTATTCACTGATCCACAGAGAGTCACTGAAACACTGATAACTGACCTGCTGTGATGGAAAAAATACTCACATTCTTTACTTAGGTATTTTTACATTGTGCTATTAGTGTTTTTACTAAATTACAATTTAAAAATCTAGCATGTTATTGTTTCCTTTTTTGAAAAACCAACATTTTTATTGCTGTTGTTGTACTTTAATGGTATTCTTATTTTTACTTTTTGATGACTAAATACAGACCTGCAAACTCATAAGAGGAGAAAAAGGTGGCATGTTGGTAAACCAGTCCCCTGTCCTCTGGTGGTCTGGGAGCGTCTGTCCTGCTCCAGAAGAAAAATGTTGTGATTTTAACATGTTAACAAAACTGGTGACTGTTTCAGTTAAAAGAGTTAGTTCACTCTTCTGTTTGTGGTTTCTGCAGACATTACTACCTTTACTTTTACCTTTGTACTTGAAAAAAAAAAGTAAAAAGTAAAGTAAATACAGTAAAAGTAAATCTACATTAAAAGTAAAGTTACTTTACTGAGTATTTTTACTTTAGCAATTTATAGTTGTTCATTTAATAGACCTGTCTTATCTTCTCTTTTGTATATTACCATTGTTCTTAAATAAAGCAAAAGTAATGTAATAGAAAAATAATGCAGAATACGCAATATTTCTTATCTGATTACTCGATTAATCTGCACAATAATCAATAGATTATGCTTTAATTTTACTGGTTCGACCCACTTGAGATCAAATGGGGCTGTATGTAGCCCCTGAACCAAAACGAGTTTGACACCCCTGATGTAGATGTTGATACAACTACTACACTACTTCAGTATATATCACTCTAAATCATAACACAAGTTAGACATTATGATGAACTTTGCTTTAGGAAATTTTCTCTAACTGGACCTTTGAATTTTAGTTGAATACCCCTGGTCTAAGTAATACCACAGGGAAACAAGGAGACGCTGCAGCCGGCAAAAGTGAAACTGAGCACCATAACAGTATGTCCAACTGAAGTGTTTGTTTTTAATATATACAGTATACAGGCTTGAATTATTCAAAGTGTCTGACAACATTATGGAAATATTCACTACAGAGAGAGATCTTTACAGAGTTTGATATGATTAGTTTAACCAGAGACAGTCACCAGATTCAAAGCTGCCACATTCTACTGAAAAAAACAGTAACCCCTCTGATCTACTGTTGCCTTGATCAGTTAGTTTGCTTGTATTACTGTGTTACTTTGGTGTTTTTGTTTGTCTGTATTATTGTGAGTTTCAGGTGATTTTGGAGAGATTATGTTCACATGTGCCCTTATCTAGTGAAACCAGAGAAAGAGCACAGACAAACTACCAAGTCCAGTTGCCTACGACAACCTTTGCTATGAATATCATGACCTGGATGACTGAGAATCTTCACAGACAAACACAGACAAAGTTTGACTGCAGAGTTCAAATAACCCACCGGTTTGTACTTGAACTGTGGCATTGCAAAGCTTAAGTTTGGTTCTGCATTTAAGTCCTCTGTCTATTCCTTTACAGTTTTAACAGTAAGTCATTTATAAAGGGCTGCCCTCTGCATTAGTTAATCTTCATTACGAGTCATTGAAATAGAGCCTGGCTCCCTGTGTTTCTCTGGTAGCTGGCCAGCTCCCAGCCTGCACTGGGATCTCCTGGGGAGATACAAGAATACTACAGTTGGGGAAATATTGTCCTAAATATTAAATGAGGCACAAATGGTAGTATAACATATGCCAGGTCAGGGCTAAACCTATGAATCAGTGTTTCCATTTTAAACTCTAATTCTGCCCATTTGTCTCTTGGTGCTGTAAAATGCTGTGGTTTCATTAATTTGCTTCTTTCTGCTTTACTTTGCAGTGCAACTAAAAGAAGTGAGAACGTCACTCTGAGCGCAGGAGGGAACTACTGAAAGACTTCAAGTCAGAAAACATGAGCTATGGTGCAAACAGCCCAGGTGCATGTTGTGTGCATGACATCTGTTACACAACCACTGTGTGTCTTGCATTAACATAGTGGTAACAGAGTGTAAGTGTTAACTCATGTCAATCATAGCATATTTTTTACACAACTGGGAATGCATCAAACACTTTAGTCCACAGCAAAATAATAATATCAAACGGCAATTATCAAAACAATTATTAGTTAAATATTGGCTTCATGTGAAACAAATTGATCTTCACTCCTACAACCACAAAGCCCTGCAGAGCCTAGAGATGAGCAAAGACAAGAGTTGCTTCACTCAGCGGCTCCTAACACTTTGTTCACAAACCATTTTGTTTAAGCAGTCTGCCTCAAGACCTGTCTGACACCAGAACTATCAAGAGTTGGGTATTGGTACTCGATTCCTTTAAGGTAGTGACTGAAATAACCATTTATCACATAGTATCAAAACCTCTCCAATGAGACTCCAAACAATACCTGCATTCAATCCTTGTTGCACCCACATATAGAAAACATTTTGCTTGTAGGCAATCACAGCAAATAATCTTCAAATGACCCTTCACTAAGCACCGCCCTCCTTAGTTACTGATGTTAAGCCTGCTAAGCTTCGATTCTTGCACTGCATTTTTTCAGTTTACAGTGATAACAGTGGCAGAATTAACATTGAAATTGGGAGTAATTTTTGAAACATGAGGCCTGTGGTTCCTTAGCTTCTCATTTCTAGTTGATGATGGTGGACTTTGTCGGCTAAAATAATGACTCACAAGCAGATTTCATAAGTGTAGCTGGCTGATGTAAGCTAATGCTAATGCTAACTGCAGAAGTCTCCAGCTGACGTTTTAATGTTTCCATCTGACATGTTTTAAAACAAGAACCCAGTGAAAGTGTTTATGTAAAGTCAGCTAGCAGCTGTGTACATGATATAACGTTAATGCTAACAGACTGAGGCTAAAGCTAGCTTACATCTCAGCAAACATTGCAATTCAGATGATGAAATACAGCAGGTATATCTACATGATAAATGACAGAAATACACTCATTAACATGGGAAAAAGAAGCACAGGGACTCGAGTAGTGCAGCGGACCTTGAGACAGGTCACCCAGCTGGGCTGTGATCATAGAAGACAGTCAGGATAAGAGCTAAGCTAACCTGGCTTAGACCTGAGACAGCAAAACGGAAAGAGATGCATCGTTGTCGGCCCACTTTGATTCTTCATCAGCTCACATCCTCCTCCTCAAACCCCAACAGAAAAAATGGAGATGCAGTGGGATCTAACAAGTTTGTGTGGAGGTAAAGTTACTACAGCTGGTAAGCTAGCCTTAGTTAGCCATACCAACGTCTGCAGCTTATGTTAGAGCAGATGAAGACAGAGTTTAATCCATTCACCATGTGCACCCTTGTGTTTCACGTTTTTTAGAGAAGAAAAAAGATGTGACCGTCCAGACTCATGAAGCACTAAGTATTGCTCTTCTCTGAGCCTCCTGCACACCTTTAACATGTAGAGGGATGGAAAACTTGACATCTGTGTCAGGCTTGATGACACGCTGCTCAAGCAGGCTGTGTGGATGCTCTAATCGGTTAATATGGGCGCCAAAATGAAAACAAACAGGTAATGCCACACACAAGCGTTGCTCAAGCGTGTAGTGTGAACCAGCTGTGAGGCTTAGATTCTCAAACTGTGGTACATGGATCACTGGTGGTATGTGAGCTCCCTCTAGTGGTACATGAAGGAATGTTAACAATAATTTTTAAAATGAAATGAATTAATTTAAGAACACACACTATCAAAATACTACATATTTCTGATAGAAATGAAATGACATCACTGAAATATTTCAAGAGCAGTCTCCTACTTACTCATGATCATGCGCATGCATCATCTGTGTAGTGATCTAGCAAGTGGGGGTAAAATGAAGAGAATGCTTCAATACACTGCGATCCTGGCTATAAACAGGAACCGTTACAAAGAAGAGTCTACGTAATAAGTGCTGGAGAAGTGTTCATTAAACCTGCTGGCACCAAATGACACAAAACAGAAAGATGGTACTTGGAGAGCTCAGTATTTTCTGAGGTGGTACAAGCTGTAAACAGTTTGAGAAATACTGTTCTAAGGTAACAATAAACCGACCTTATTCTCAGGTCATTATACACTAATTAAAACACAATACTGAATACTATCTTTACTTTCTGTCATATTTTGTCAATAAACCAACCTCAGTCTTACGCACTGAACCTGTAAAGGAGAACTCTGTCATATATTTACTGTAATAAATCATAAAATTAACACAATGTGTTCAAGGAAACATTTAGTTGAAATACTCGCTTCCTTTTAGCTGCACAATATTGGAAAAAACTGACACTGCAATGTGTTTTTAACCCTGCGATATATATACTGCGATATGAAAAAATACAGGAATTTTCACCAGATGACTTGAATAGCACTTTATGTTATGCTGCACTGCCACCATCTTGTGGACAATTAACCTGCACTGATCTTGTGACTCACTCCATATACAGGGGTGTGGTCTGCTTTGGCAAACTGATCAAGAACGATTGTGATTGGTGGATCGCTGCACGCAGTGTGTGTCAGGTACCCTTGAAATTAGATTGTTTTTGTTTGCCTCCTACATTGCAGGACCTGCGATGTGACTATTGTGCACACATACATTGCGATGACGATGCTCAAACAATATATTGTGCAGCTCTACTTCCTTTCACGTGAACGCTGCAGCTGCCATGCCCTTTGAAATTTCCATATACAGTTTTGTATATCGAGTTCCCATTAATCAGAGTTAAGAGTAATGCAGAATTTTCACCCAATTACTCATTTGACAATTTTTTGACAAATAACTGACTGTTAATAAGTCTTTAGAAATCATTATGAATCTTGTAGAAGATGTAGATGTTTATAACTGTTAAACTGAGCAAAATGTTAATTGAGTTTGGCACAAAGTGAGACAGGCAACCACTCATCATCCACAGTGTTATTTCAGAGTTGTGGGCTTTTGTTTGTAACTTTACATTGACGGACAATTGACAGTTCTAAACAGCTGATCAACTCTGTTATTGTCAATTTATAATCTTGCATGCATCCTGCACGCCTGTGGTGCTCCTGCAACCTGCCTGTCTCTGCAATGTCTGAGGAGTAGGCAAGAGGAAGCAACTCCCTCAAACCACAGATTGTGCATTAAACAGGATTTCACGGCTCCAAGTCGTCATTTGGACTGCAGTACTCATTTTTGCACACGCAATGCTACATATTACCCCTTTAAGACTTGTCTTGGGACTTTACCTGTGATTTCATAGCCAAGACATATAACTTTGACCCAACCCAGTGACAAACATTTCAGAGTTGAGGAAATGTGTTCTGTGCTCAGAGATGACAGGATCAGAATCAACGGACCTTAGCCTAACCCGCTCCATTCAAGAGGAGTTTTTTTTTTTTTTTTTTTTTTTTTTTTTCTTTACAGTTCTCAGCATTGTTTAGGCTGCTTAATCACCACACCACATGTTAATCATCCAAAATCAGAAGAACAAAACAAATTAAAAGGACAGGCAAAGGGAAAGACAACACATCATTTTTGGGTGTTTCAAATTGCAGAAGCTAATAAGTCTCATAAAGTCATGGAGGAGCTTTGGACTTTGAACAAATGCTGTGACAGGAATGATAGCTAGTGTTCCACCTTCAGATACAGAGTTAAAAAATGGAAGCAAATAGGAAGAAGAAGTCCAGAATAGTGATGTGTTTGTTTTCAGACTCTATGATGGCATGCATGTCTCAAAAGATTCACAGTGTCTGCCTTCTCTGAAACACCTTCAGCGTGATGAAATTGTGGAGAATTTGCAAAAAAAACTGACAGACTGGACAAAGAGTGCTGCTATCAGCAGGTTGTATAAATAACTTCATAATTGCAGAGTTTTCAGTGGAAAAGCTGTGTGTGTTTCTGTGGTAACAGAGCAGCCATGATGACAAGAAGAGTGGGTTTATCACACTGATGCAGATTCCACTGTCAGCAAGTTTGGAGATTGAACCCCTGCTTTCAGAGATTCATAAAAAGAAAATCTTTCATTGTAAAATCAGTAATATAAAACTAAGAGACCTGCTAAAGCCAAGGAGAGGGGAATAACAACATCTGTTGTTAGTCTTGTATTACCTGAACCTAAAGGTCTCACCACAGCAAGGTAATCGATGACTATGGGAGGAGGGGGTCTAGAAGAAGTCTTCATCATAGAGATGGAGGCCAGAATATGTGCCATAACAGATGATATGCACTGTCATTGTAACAGAGGATGTTCCCCAGACAGAGACTTCTGAGAGACTGCATGAGAAGGTACCAATACGTAATTCATTTCATTCATGTAAGGCCCAGAACACACCTATGATTAATTAAGAGACTAGATATACCCCCTTTCATCCTACATGCCTGTGTGCCATGCACCTTCAACTGTGCGCCCAAGATGCACCAGGTCAAACTTTCAATAATAGCGTCAGGTGACAGATTTTGGAAACAATAAATGAGAGGAAGACTTTTCTTGCATGTTTAGAATAAAGTTAAAGTGTTGAGAATGAAGATGAAATATTGATCTGACGACTTCTCAACATTTGCACAAAAAAATCCTGATTTATTGTTTCTTAGCTTGACACTATTATTAAAAGTTCAACTTCATTCTCAACATTTCAACTTTATATTTGAAATGCAAAATAATTAAAAAAATCTTCTTCCTCTCATTTGTTTTTTTTTTTAACTTATACATAATACTCTTTTGTAAAACAGGACTTTGTAATGATTTTGTAGTGATCTGAAACTAAAGCTCACAGAAGAAGTCAACATCTTTATCAGCTGATGGCCCATTTAGAAAACAGCTACGCTACGGCTGTTTAAAAAGATACCAAATGGTCAACTAAGACGATCAACGTGATCAAAGCAGGCGCATTTAATTTCATCATGTTATAGAAATATGCATGGAAGTGGGCAGAAAAATATTCCACCTGTTGCACTGTGATGGCAGGCGGCTGTCCTGGGGCGAGTTGCTGACTTGTTTGTTTGATGTGTGAGAAGAGCTTTTTCCTGCACTCCTCTCAGACTGTGCCTCCTGCCAAACTGCCACACCTGACACCCTGTATTAATCTAAATGCCCCTGATGAAAGCATGCAAGACTGCTGCTCATCCACCCTGATCTACAAGGATAAGGTTACAGCCCTCACAGGAGTGGACACACACAGGAGTGTGTGGTGTGTTTTCATGCTCTAACCTTAATGCTGAAAGTAAGAGATGCTGTCACAGCTGCAGCTGTCACGTTTTAAATTTTTAAATGTTTGTGTTTTCTCTGGGTTCTACAGTTTGTAATACAGACTGACTGACTAGCTAGGATCCCTAATTGTCAATTTTCAAAGGGAAACATATACATTAACAGGAGTTTCTAAATTACTTTGTTTTCTGTCTGTTAAACATGCTGTAACCTGATGAAAAAGGAAGGAGAAACTTTAACTAACATCTGTACTGTATAATATGTCAAAACTATGCTATTTATTAGTCTCATTGGTCTTTCTATCCCCACAAAGTATTTCTGCAGCAAAAAAGGATAGTTCATATTTTTTAAAGTGAGTTTTTATGAGGTACTCATCAATAGTCTACAGTGGATGGCAGTCAGTGCAGCCCCAGTTTGGAGAAGCAGCAGGAGTACCAGTGTAGGAGGCAAAGCAATGTACTGCTGTTAATTTACCACCTAAAAAAAATCAATCAATATCAGCATTATTTTGAATATTTTCACATCTTTACCTTTCTGTTGACAGTCTTTGTACCATGATGTGTGACTTTGGTGTTTTAAAGGGCTGGTTCAATGAAGTCACAATGACACAAACAAACTAACCAATCAAGGCAGCTCCAGTGTTCTGAGAGGTAAAATGAGATTTTCCAAAGGAGTCTGGTTGCTTTGGACAGAGAGACATTTAACTTGTTTAACAGCGGTTCTACACTGGAAAAGGCTGTCTGATGGCAAAGGAAAGAGGTGAAAATAGTTTAAATATAGCTTTTCCAAACCAAGGGTATGCCGACAATATTTTCATAGCTCATATCACCCCACATCAAATAATCCAAACTATCTTTTTAAGAAATCTTAGTCATAGTCTAAAATCTTTTCATCTTACTTTCGTTTGTATTTCAAAATATTCATAAAGGTGCAGCTTAATTGTGTGTGTGTGTGTGTGTGTGTGTGTGTGTGTGTGTGTGTGTGTGTGTGTAAGTTACTGAAGTATTTCCTTTCATGTGCCTCAATCCTCCTCTCATCAGATTCAGTCTCTTGCCATGACTGAAAAAAATGCAATGACTGTATGGTGAAAAAACACCATTCCAGGCAACATTTTGCTTGTTACAAATAATGACAAAAAATATTAATCATGCCATTTTGTTTTAATGTTTACATTCTTTGCTTTCATCAGACACTGTATGTGACTTTTTTAAGATCTGCACGACTTTTTGACTCAATTTACTTAAAAGATACAAGATAATTAAAATCCTCTTCACAGTGCACAAAGCAGGGTAAAAATTCCCAGTGAAAGACTGGCTGCAAGAAATGCCTGGAGGCATATTTGCCAAGAGATGTCAGTGAGCGCTGATGCACAGCCAACATTTGCAAATGCCACATTTATTGTTCTATATTTTTATCAGCAGAAATAAAATCATGGATTGAATAACAGACCGGTTTGTTCCCAGCACAGGCTGTGTTAGCATGTCTTTAAGAACAAAATGAAAAGCACAGAATTTGTCCAAGCTGGCCAACCTTCTGTATGAACATAGTTTGGAGTATGACTACAAAAATTTTCAGGACTTAAGTGTCTTAGTCTAGTCATCTCTAGACCTGGACCTAACATTTTCAAACTTTTTTTAAAGGTTAAGGAATATCCAAAAATCTTGCAGCTACATATCTACATCATTCTCAATATTTACATTTGCTAGCACGTATATCCTTTTAACCTAAATCTTTGCATAGTACTCAGTTTGGTTTGGCACTGATCTTGACTTGGTCTCAACACCATTTTTAGATATCAGTTTAAGTAATTCTGCTTGTAAACTTGACCTGACCCTACAAACTTTTGTGACACATAAAATTAATCATGTTAAACCCATCTCAAGTGTAATTCTCTTTCCACTGGGGTTCCACAGGGATCTGTGGTTGGTCCTCTCCTCTTTTCAGTATACACCACCTCTCGTGGACTTGCTTGTGGACTTACTTACTATTGCTATGCTGATCTCTGCCCATCTCTATGTATCCTTCCCACCCGATGTTCCGCTTGTCCCAGCAGGGACCTCAGCCTCAAGGATCTTTGAAATTGCATGATGGAACACCAGCAGAATTTCTTGTGATCCTAACCAGTCCTTGTGTTCCTTGGGTATCTTGATTGATGATAAATTAACCTCCATTTAACGTGTTGCATCTGTTGCTTCACACCATATGATATCAAAAAGACCAGTCCTATCTAATTAAGTATACATCTGAAATCATACTGTTGCTGTAATATTCTGTAAATGGCCCAGCACTTCAATCAACCAATGACATGTCGCTCCATTTTTAACTGCTCTTCTTTGGCTCCTTGTGGCTGCTCACATTAAATTCAAGCAATGCTTGCCACCTACCTCCCTCATTCAGATTTATGAGCATTGTCAATCACTATTAGCGGCAAATTGATGACAACCAGTGCTACTGTGATTGTGACTCTGAGGAAGAACATCTCAATCACCACTCTTCTCATGTGGTCTGTTGGTGGTTGAATGAGTTAACAAACTTGATTCTGTCAGCAGAATCCCCTTCTGTCTTCAAAAATCACTTGAAGACTCACCTCTTCTGAGAGGACTTACTTAAGGTGCTATTTTTCTCTCTCAACCCTTCTCAAAAAATAAGAAAACAAATCTGTTTCCACTTATGTGAACTTAATGCACCAGCAAGCGCTGTGACACTTGAGTCTGGTGGAATGTCTCACTGACGGTTTCTGTTTTCAAAGGGTTCTCCTTGTTCTACTGTGGCTTGGATTTTTCCTTAGTTGTGCATTGCTTTGGACGATGGACTGCCAAATTAATAAATGTAAACAAACCCCAACTCCCCCAAACTGTCAACCGATAGATTGTCCACTACTGTTTCTATTTTTATTTGGAAAACAAAGTAATAATTTCTTTCCAAGTGAAATTATACCATTAATGCCTCTATTTGTCTTGTTTCTCTTATACTGCGTCACTGAGCACCTGTGTCTCCTTGTGAAAGATCTGTTTATGACATGTAATTGTCAAGCTGCATTAATAATGATGGGAAAAAAAACCTAGTTAAAATAAATTCTTCATCTTTGAATTACACCGAAGTGCTAATTTATATAAAGTTTTTTTTTTTCTGGTCCCCATGCAGTGACATTATTTATTTATTTTGGGGAAAAGTAACTTGAGAAAGTGTACAATAAAATAGTTTGGAGTAGCTGAATTTCAGTTGACAGTCTCCATCTTATGTTCTCTGCTTTGAAACTGTAAAGGTATTAAACAGTATCTTTTGGAGATTGAACCAGTGTTATGGCCACCGCCGTTTCCGCCCCCCCCCCCCATGCTTAACCCTTTTGCCACGTAGTTCTGTTTGTATATTGCAGTGTGTGAACTCCGGCCCGTGATTGGCCTCCAGCTACGCAGGGCGTTACCTGCACCACCTACACTCTTGGTCGGCCTGTTGATTGGTGTCTCTGAATTGCCCATCCACCAATCACAGGAGTGCAGCTGGAAGGCGACGAGATTTAAGCTCAGGGAGCGTGCCAGTCAGGGCGGCTGCCTTTGCCATAGACAGCTTGCCACATGTGCCTCTCGTTGTTGTTCTGTGTTAAGTCATTCTGTATGAGGTACTCGATGAAAGGGACTGGGCCAGGGAACAGGTTCAAAAACTGACTGAAGTCGAGTCACACACTTGCTAGGATTTTGTCTTTGTATTAGATTACACTAGGCATAGGGGTGCTGTCTCGTTTGTATTTTTATTTAACCTCGACCAGGTAGATAGCTACAGGCTTCCCTTTTGGTTCTTTTCCTTTTAGCCATGGTAGGTAGTTGTTAAGCCCCATTTTGGGAGCTCTCTTTTTGTTTTATTATTTTCTTTGAGTTGAGCAGCACTCAACGGCCCTGTCGCCTGCTTAGATGCCTTTTTTTGTGTGTGTACTTGCCTCTTTAACTGCCGGTACTAATAAATAACTTTTACTTACCAATTACAACTGGTTTTATGTTCCTTCCCTTTTCCCATCACGAGCTAAGGGACGTAACAACCAGATTGAGCCAGTATCAAAGATTCTGCACGCAGTCAGTCGCAGTCTAACTACATTTGCTCATAAACTCAAATCATATGACAACAAATACAGCGTGCAGAGGTGGCAAAAGTACACACATTCTTTACTCAAGTAGAAGTACAGACATCTATGTAAAAAGTAGAGGTACTGATTCAACTGAAATGTATAAAAGAAGAAATATAAAAGTAAACAGTAGCCCTCTGAAGGACATTTCAGCCGTCTGTTTCTGTGCAAAGCTAATTGAACATCATAATATAATAAGATTAAACTTAAACCATTCTAACTTCAAATAAAATAAAATAGTGAAGAATTGTTCATTTTGTGATAAAAGCACCAAATCTGGCAGATATGTTGATAGATACATTAGGAACAAATGTGGGTATTGGGCCATCACCAACTCGTCCCCTGGTGGGAATGCCAGTCATATTTCTAATGGCTGCCAGCTGTTGGTCACACCATCCTATTCCATTGGACCCACATGCAATAATGGACATTAACCTAGATCCTAGTATCCCTGAGAACCCAAATACTCTCTGTAGCAATTTACATAATAATTGATCATGTACTTAAATTCTATTAGTCCTATATAGTGCCCTAAATAGTATTAATTGGTTGGTGGATACAGAGCAAACATTACTTGTTTTATATAAAGGTACAGAAGCACATAAGGGTGGCAAATATGTGCCAAATTTGGCACATATATAGTGTAATATATCTAGAGTAAATGTGGACATTAGGCTATTGCAGATTGGCATTATGATGCCCATGGCAGCCCGCGGTGATGACCCAAAACCTAGATTTGTTCCTAATCTGTGTATCAACACAACTGCCAAATTTGGTACTTTTATCACAAAATGAATGATTGTCATGAAATTTTGAGCTATACCACCCCTCTAAAAAAACAACTTTACTTGAAATAAAGAATTAACTTTGCTCCAAGTTGCAAATCAGTTTTCAATACCAGCAACAGAAGTTAAAACATGATCAAGAAATTCCCCCATCTCTCCAGGACTGGTAATTTTTTTTTAGTTCAGCCTCAGCAGTTCTTTGAATGAAGGTGTGCCCTTTTGGGTCTAAAAAAATCAGTCGTATAGTGATAAGAAGCTTCTTACATAAAACTGACAGATTCACTAGATGCCTTTCCTCTGTGGTTGAGTCTCCCTCTCTGTTTGTTATGTCTTTTATGACAAATTCATCTTATTATGTCTGTTGTGCCTGTGCGTGATATGCACTGATTGATACACCAATGAATCATCACGTATTATTATGAGGCAGAAAAAAAAGAAGAATATTCTCCTAAATACATTAAAACTAAAGTAATGAGCCTGTTGTTCAAAGTGTCAAAAGAGTAGAAAGTACATATATTTGTGTTAAAATGTAGGAGTTCAAGTGAAATTTGTCAAAAAAAGATCATTCTGAAGTTAATACCTGAAAACAAAGTGGTTATACTTCATTACTTCACACCTCTGGAAGTCTGTAAATAGTTGAAATGTTTTTGAACACAACATAAGTACAATAACAGCAGTAACAATGCTGGAACACACAATGACTGTAAAGAGACTTTAGTCTGTTTTCCTAGTATCAGGAGTTTTAATGTTTGATGAATACCAACTGTACTTGTTCATAAAGACAGCGCTTTCATAAATTACTGCAGTCTTGACAACAGCCTACCACAGACATGAGCTGTGTTAGTTGGACTCAGCAACATGTGGACAAAATCATCCAGATATTTTTTATGCATCTCCCAATTTTTTCCAGTTTTATCTGAAGAGTAACAGTGAAAAACTGCAAAGCCTCACAAAGCAAACTGTAGTTTTGTGATCCAAGCGACAGCACACGAGGCACTTTTATCTTTGTTATTACCCCCTTCAGCTCAACATGGCTTTAAATGCACATAGCTTCTCTAAAACAGACGCGAGGACCAAGGTTAGAACATCGGAGGTTGAAGCATGTGCTCCTAACAGATGCTTTTTGATAACAATTTATAAAAATCCACTAGGGGGCAATGTTGGTCTATGAAAGCCACAGTTCTGGCAAGCAGAGAGAGCAGAATACCTGTCACTGAGGTTGTCTTAGTCATGTGGGTCACAAGAGCTCTGCCTTTTAAAGAGATGAACAATGAGCAGTGATCGGTAGGGGGGAAAGAATAACACAGAAATAAAAAATCATGCCGAGCAATCAGAATGAGAAATGGTTGTTCTGCAAATCAGTGAAGGAGGATTTAATGGAAAGGGGAAGCCTGAGCCAGAGAGCTATTACAATTCAAAGATGCTTTGAAATAATTACATATTCAGTACAAGAGCTGTTAATTGTGCGCATACACACAATTCTCTCCTGATATATCATCACCGTCACCTCGGTATCAATGGAATAGCATACTGTACAATTCTGATGACAAAAAGCTAACTTGGTATGAAAAATGACAATGTGGTGCTGTTTTATGGTCTTAGAATGAGAGTAGACAATGTAATAGTATAAAAAAAGCTCCATGCCTGCCAAATTATTTAAGGGCTGAGCTGATGTCAATGGATGTTACTTGACAATATGTAATTCTATCTCAGATAACAGATGACAGTAGCAAAGCAGAAGAGCTGCTTTGATAGTTTGTCATTTTGGTTTTTTTTAAGGTGTGGCTCTTCAGTACATTCTTGTCTAAACCTACAGTATACACCACCTATTATTGAGTCTGGCTCTAGAGCTGCCACAATTTCAGACCAAGCAAGTGAGTAGACCTTGGCTTGAGTTCTTCTTGAACTATCAAACCTGAAATTTAGTACTTCAGAATCTCAGATTCATGGAAAAATGTTTAAATCCACAGCTCTACACCAGCTGAGGAGTCTACAGCTGCACACAAGGTTAAAAGCTTTTAAAAATTGCCACATTTCATGTGGATTTCCAGTCACTGTTGATGGTAAATGTAGTCAATAAAAGCAATACATTCCTTGAGTGCTTAGTAACCTAAACACCCACATTGCTGTGTATCACCACCCTACCCTATAGTTTCTACTCTGTTGGCCAAAATGTAGAGTTAGGTGACAAACATAGCATACCTTTTGGCTACCCAGAGCCAAAGACAAGAAATCTACACTGAAAGAGCCAGTTATTCTTCCTTAACACCAATGGCATCACCACTGGGTGTTGTAGGAACAACAGATTTCGCAGCAGGAGGACTCTCTTGGTGAATATAGCACATGTATCTATTGCATGTCTGTCCATCCTGGGATGGGGATCCCTCCTGTGTGGATCTCCCTGAGGATCAGAGGAGAGCGGTTCCTTACTTTTTCAAGGGTACACAGGACAGTTGTCGCACACATAGAGATCATAAAGCACCCTGGGGCAAAATGTGGTTCCTGACATTGGACTATACAAACAAACTTTGTATTGAAGAACTGATTGCTTCAATTGACGACATTGACTGGATATCCAAATGAAATATGACAAAATTTCCCTTTAATAATTTTGTAATGAGATTCAGCTGAGGACCTCTGTGTCAGAGGAAGCTTCTAAGAATGTTCTTTGGATTTTCTACTAAGAAAAAGCTTTACAGCTGTGTTCTACGCAACCCAATATCAACGGTTTGGCTTGGTTCCCACCATGTAAGGATTGTTCTCATCATCCACAAAGTGTCCTCTGGAGCAAATTTTACTCACTACTTTATTTTAGTTAATTTGATCGGGTAATAGCAAAGCCCTCTGAGCATCTGCACTAAATAATTGCACTGAGACATTTACAGTAAAATCTTGGCCTTCAATCAAAAAATTGTGGTGGGGTTCATTAAAGTAAGTAAAAATGTAATTCAAAGTGACTGCAGGAGAACACCCTGATATACCATTAGACACACAAGAAGACAAACTGAAGTAAACTGGACTCTGGCTGCAGCTCACATTTATTTCAATGTCTTCTAACATAGAAAATATTGCAGTATACTATTGAAATTAATTCTTCTATGAATCTACTACAGCAAGGATTACAGAAAGTTCCATCATACTTAGCTAAAGTAAAATGAATCAAAAGGAATCAGGTTTTTTACCTCAGGCCTAGAGAGAGGACAAACTATATAAATGTCCACTACATGGCAGAATAAGATGTGCCTGACCTTAATGACAGAAAATATGTTTAGGCAGTAAGAACTTACATGCTACTGCAGGAGGTCTGTGGCCAAATGACCGTTGGTCCATATGACACATAAGACACAAAACAGGACAAGAGAGCATTTAGAGTAAAGACTTACTCCTCTAGTGAGATGTTGGAGTACAGCAGTGGGGAGACAGTGGAGTGAGGACCAGACAGGCTACTGGAGTCAGGCTGGGTTGTCATCTCAGCTGCCATCTGCCTCTCTGGTAACGATGTCTGGGGGACGATTTCCAACACTGCCCAGCACCTGAAACACACACGGATCCACACAAAGTTAATAAAGGTAGACGAATATTACTAAAATATGGATACAAGCATGTCATTTATTGGAGCACATATACCTCCACTCATATTAGGCATTGTCAACTCCAAATAATTAACATCACCAACTCAGGCACCCACATCAGGCTATGGACATAGCTTTAAAACCTGTTTGTACCTGACTATTATAGAGCAGATATTTGTTTTTAATAATTCAAACACTTACAACTTAAACACTTATTTGATACTATATATTCAGCCACTAATGGAGTCCTGCTGAAAATATTTATTTCTGAAACATTTTTTAAATATTATTTCCTTGCAAAATATGCAGCTCACTATAGATATGGTTATTGGATTTATGTGTTTCCAAGGGCAAAATACTGGACAGGATTTAACAACACAAACCAAAAAAACAATGGCTGCCTATAATTCCTACGTAACTTTCAGCTTCTGGTACTTTAATTAATTGAAAATGCCTGTCACAAAAAGCTGCTGTTCTGTGTCTAATCATGTTGCAGAGGATTAGATGTTTTATGAACAGGCAGCATGAGAGGCTAAAGCATTAATGACTGCCCTGTGTTCACATGAAGATACCATGAGTCAATGGAGCCCATGGGTGCTTTTCATTATGTTAATGTAATGTCTCATCACCTCCCTCCCTCTCTTTCTTGTGTCTTAGCTCCTCCCAGCGAGGATGAGAGAAAGAGATGTGAGGAACAGACACAAGGATGGAGGAGCTGAAGCTGCAAACAGTCCCACAGCATCAGTCTTGAGCAACATCAGTTACTTAGATGCAGCATTTATACACAGGCTTTTGGAGTTATGTATTACGTGTAATGAAGCTATTTAATCAGGATACAAAAAAAGATAGAAAAAAAGATGTAATCGGATTAAAGATATATTGGTAATAATGGATTACAATTTTATAGTAAGATATAAAATAAGCAACAACATACAATCATGCCACTTGTCTCTGGAAATGCTGTCATTATTTTGTCTTTAATTTCTAAGATATTAATATAAACATTCATTTGTAACAGGTGTGTATTGGACCCACTTGCAGCACACAGGCACAGAGTGACCTCTATTGTAACACAGGCAAAACAGGAACACAGGCAACAGTTCATTCTTCAGGCACAAAGCCCACACACTGTCTCTGAGTTTTAGGCTCAGGGAGTGAATTGAGCCGAACCCGGAAGCAGGACTGAGGGCCCGCAAACCTGAACAGTTCAGTTTGTTAGTTGGCAAAGGTAACTGAGAAGGGCTTGCAGGGGACAGGGTCAATGAGGCAAAGGGTCTGGAACCAGGGGAGCAGGCATACAAGGCAGCGGAGCTGACGAGGCACGAGCAGGCGGAAGGTCAGAGCCAGGAAGAGAAATCGGAACCAGGTGAGTCGTCAGAACAGGCAGACAAGCCGTAGAGGGATGAGCAGGAGGTGAGTTGAAGCCAGGCGAGGGATCGAGGAGCCGGCAGGTAGGTACACACACACACACACACACACACACACACACACACACACACAGAGGGCCGTGTATCGCCTCTCACCAACAGTCTCTGAGCCACGCAGACAATAGGTAAACGGGGAGGAACTCACGCTGAAGCATCGTCATTAGGAAACACAGCACAGGCAGAAAGAGGCTGTGTTTATCAGGAGACAGACAATGCAGGCAGGTCAGAGGCAGGCAGAGTCAGCAACAGATGATCAGGCAGGAAAGGAACACTGGATGTCTTGGATGTGAGCAAAGAACAATCTGCCAATGAGTGAGGCAGCTGGAGAGGCTTATATACTGGGCTGACTGGCTGATGTGCAGCAGCTGTGGCAGCAGGTGAGCGGAGTGGGGTGATCAGGTGGGAGTGGCTGGCAGGTAGAGTGAGGCAGCGGTGAGATGAGTGAAAAAATAGTTGGAGAGCAGGGGAGCACAATGCAGACTGACATCATTCACACATAACAACAGAAGGAATAGCTGGATGACAACATAAAACACAGTAGTATGTAGTAGTAACCAAAATTAAATTTCATTACTTTGATACCTGGGTATCAACCTTGCAGGGGTTACTTTAAATACATCACACCAGTTGATAATAGACTACCATGTAGGACAAGGGTGGGCAATTATTTTTCCTAAGGGGCCACATGAGAAGCCCTGATTGTTGCAGAGGTCCGCATAAATTTCTGTCACACTGTACCTCAATTTTATCGTTAAGATTAAATATAGAAAACATACTGTACACTTACTCTTAGTCTTCAGTATTTATTATATTGAAAATCATTCCAAACAGCATCTTATTAAGAACATTAAATCATGCAAGAGTCTTTGAAAATACTGTACAGGTAATCTAAAGCAGCACACCAGGGATGCTGTGGATACAACCCATCCTGTATACCTGTTTTATCTTTGGCAAGAATGTTGAGCAACAAAACAAACCTAATGGGAAAAAATCCAAAACAGTACAATATCTCCTGTCCTGACCTATAAACACAGGTGTAGGTTACTGTGTGGATGTTAATGCCAAAAACACAAAAATCTTGACAAAAGATAATACTGTTTTCCACACAGCAACGTTTGTTCCAAACTAAGCACACAGCCTTATTGCTGACCTCCGAGAAAAAAATACTTAACAGTCCATGACTTATTACACACTCGACATTCAGCATCAACCTCATGCTTTTTCGTGCTCATTTGGTGACTCCAGCGTATTCCTCCATCAACTGCATTCCACGAACAAAATGAAAATCCCCATTCATTCATTCATTCATTCATCAACCTGCCGTGGGCGCGTCTCAGTCATGTCAGCAGAAGATGCAGCGACCGCAAACATCACTCACGTCAAACAATTGTGACAGGGGGAAGCGCACTCACCCCACACAAGCATTTCAAAATAGAAGCCGATTTAGATAATTTCATTCGTCTCTTTAGCCTCTTAAATAAAATGGTGTGGTCTTCAACCTCACGGGCTAGATAGAACCATCATGCAGGCCAGATCTAGCCTGCAGGCCATACAATGCCCAGGTCTGGTGTAGGATACACCTGTTTCCTCACTCTAAGCTCCTCCAAATGTCTCCTCTCTCATCATCTTGAGATAAATCTAAGGAAATGGAAGCTCTTCCATGATGGCATAGGAGGAGCAAATTCCAGGTCATGGGAGGAGAGCAGATGCAAGGAAGCTAAAGTTAGCATAAGAAAGGCTAACTATAAACCATCCCATAATTTCCAGAAGATGTCATATCTAATTTTAGCTAAAAATCCTTTATGGAAGAAGCAGACTTAAATAACTTTCATGGTGTGCAAAAAGAAGAATTAAAAACAATGGGTAGATTTCTACTAAATGGTTTGAGACTAGTTGCCAGAGCTTGAGCTTCAGGATCTTAAGAGGAACTTTTCCTGTCCTGTCACAAGGCTTGTTTAGTCACCACCATGCTGCACGAATCAATATTTTTGTGTAAGGATGGATGCAAATATAGTGTGTAATATAAAAGTGATGAACCAACAAAAGATCATCATCCAACTCTGCAGTGCCCTTCAGGACTGTTGAGTGTCTCTGTCTTTCAGCTTAATGTTGTGGTTTTATGACACATAGCTTCATCACTCTCATCAGGAACGTTTCCAAAAGCAGGAGGCAAAAGCTCTGATAACCCCCCTATACACTACCCACAAAGCACCAAACAGGAGACGGGCAGTGTTAGTGAACTGCTGGTCATCAAAGTAGAGAACTTAGTGCTTTAACAGCACTTTTAACGTCTAGCTGCCACTGCATGGTCAGTACTGTTTTGCTGGTGTTAACTGTAAATGATTTGTAATGTTAGCATGTTGTTAGTGGGGCAGTGTTAGTGCTATTAAGTTTGTTTCCACACCTGTACTTCACCTGACCATCTTCTTGTTTAAACAAACCAGACTCAGATAATTTGGACTTAATTTTATGGATGTGTTCCTGGACTGTACTAAGTATGAGAAAGGTAGAGGAGGGATGTATTTGAAAGAAAGAAAAAGACCAATCCTTGTAAAATATTTAGTGAGCTTTGTTTGCTATTTGATTATGACATGTATCTCATCAGAAAGATAAACAATTTATGCAAGTTTAATGTTTCCTATAGTAGGAGAAGCTACAATATATGGTAGTTGTACTGGGGCACTCTTTTCACTTCCTGAGACTTTTCAGGAGTCATAGAGATATGGCAGCCTCCCTTCCAAGTCTGGTTTTAAACATTCCCTTTTTGAGAATGAGACTACCTCTGAGCCTGACATGGAAACAGAGACTTGCTACTTTTACAGTCTCACAAGGACACTATCATGAATTAATTACACATTTATCAGCAAGACTGAGCCATACTAAGCTGAAATGCAGCAAAGCCTTAGTTCTGGCAGAGCACTGAATCATAAAGCATGCTCAAACTGGAAAATAAGGCGCTCATCAGAAACTGACAATGTCTCAGTGTTGATGATGATTTCATTTGTAACATAACGCTGCTGCAGCTGGTTACATTGTTTTCACCCACCTGCTGGATAGTTACTTGTTCTGTTAATCTACTCCACATGTGTCAAACTCAAGGCCCGCGATTCAATTATATACAGCCCGCGAGCTAATTTCATGTGTCTATTATGAATGGCCCGTCGGTAAATAGCACTCCCACCACTCATACTACAAGTCCCACAATGCACTCCGTCAGCTGCCGCGCAACTCGAGAAATAAATCAGCTTGCAGTTGCGAAGACGCGAGCTTCTGTCAAACGACAATGTAAACAGGTTTGTCTATTTAGGCAACTGACTCAGTGCAAAGAAACACAAGTATATGAGGAGGGAGATGAACTGCAGCTCCACCTGAAACCAGGTAAAAATAAAAATAAGACTGACCCACAGCAGAGAGAGAGAGAGAAAGAGAGAGCGTGTCGATATGGACAGATGTGGACAGAAAACTTTTTATGATCATAAATCATAATATTAATGTACACTTATGTGGTGCGCGATTTTTTTTTTTACTCCAAGTCTGATTTATGTACCTTTAAATACTTAATTGCTGCATTATTGTAAGTCATGATGAAGAGTCCAGACTCTGTCATCTTCATCTCCTCAGTGTGTGTCAGTGTGCAGTTTAACCTTTTCCTAAAATACAGCTGGTTCTGTGGTGTTACATTTTAAATCTGAAGCCTGCAGTTCGCCATAGAAGCTACAGTTGACTTTTCTGTTGAAGTTCTCAGTGCGTTTTGGCCTTAATGTTAAATTGAGCAGGTCAATATGTTCATCTGTACCTGATGGGCTGATGGGTTTGTAATATTATTATATGAGCATATTTTTATGCCAGATTCAGTGCCATTGAGGGTTTGCATGATTAAAATGTGCGATATCTTGTGTGCAGACAAAAAGCAAGCATTTTCAAATGTAACCCCCACCTGGATATGTGAACTTAAATATTCTGAGCTGAAATATTCTCGTTTTCTTTTGTTATTGTTGAAAAAAATATATTTTAAATCTTATTTATTTTTTTTATTGAGGAAAATGTTGTTGCAGTCTGGCTGTTAAAATTCATATTTCTGAATAAAACATAGTCAGTTTAAGACAGTTTAATAAATGTTAATCCTGTTTGGCCCGCGACTTAGACTGTGTTTTAAATTTTGGCCCTTTCTGTGTTTGAGTTTGACACCCCTGATCTACTCCCTCCAACCCCACAGCCTCCTCTTGTTCTAGTTTCTTTTTACCATATTAGACACTGGCATCTATTTTCTTGTGTATTATTTGCATGCCATCTCTCAATGCTGTGTGTCTGCTGGGGTCTGTACTGCATGATCCTTGAGGTTTATTGAGCTCCTGCTGGATCGTTTGCTGCTGGATTCTTAAGGGCAGAATTTCCAAAGCCTTTGCAGAAAAAAAAAATATTTGACTGTGTAACTTAAGTGGTTTGCTTCAATAACATGTAGAATTTAAACTGTTTTAGCTTGTTTTTTTTCTCTAATGTCAGTTACCTTTCAACCTTCACAATAGTGTCAAATTTTAGGGCCCTGTTTTAATTGTGCAATGACCAGAGCAAAGTGGTAGGTACATTTTCTAATTTTGATCATGTATGTGCAGCAGGGCAAAGTGCAACATGGCTGAGTGAAGTGGAATGTAGATCGGAGGGTGGGGTAATTAATAAATATACTCTCAGCTAGGCATATAACTGCTGTCATAGCTCTGAAACAGCTGAGACAATCACAGTGATGCATGACAACAGCAGCTCGACAAATGGAAAGACGCTTCATCATGGAAATCACATTGTTGTCTGGAAAGTACAGAGTGCCATGACATGAACACACAGAATCTGCAGCCATAGGCAGATGCTGTGGCTTTTATTACAATTAATTTGGACATTGGTGATAGAAATGAATATTAAACAATGTCATTAATGTTAAATGACTGTATTGATACTTACATTTCAATTCAACTGGATTTATCACCATAAATGGACATTTATCATAATTGATGTGTGAACACTGTTTGCACAGTTATAACTGAACCATCTGATGTGTGAGGAAGTCTTATTTGCACATGATGTGATCAAGGTAAAATAAGTGAACAGCTCATTGTGATTGTCTGTTTACTTTGTCTGATATCTACTATAACTTTTATCATGATGATTTTTTTCAGACTACAAAGATGGCAGAGGTGGCATGTTCAATGTGTGCTAACAAGACAGTACTGCATTAAAATCACTGTGACAAGCAAGGTAACGTTTATGCTGTCAAGTTACTCTAATTTCCCCCTTAGCCCCAGGCAACCATTTACTGTGCATCTGGTAACCGTTTGATGAAGTGTCAATCTAAAAACAAAGGTTTTTCTCCAACAGTTGAGTTTCTGAACAATTGGCTGATAATTTCACTTCAAAATGCAGAGCTGTAGCAACAATATAATGTATTATAACAGCTGTTGCCAAAATAAACCTTGAATATTAAAACATGTTTTGAGGTGTTTAAAGGAATTTTGCTATTTCAGGGTGATAGGGCACATTTTAATGTCATGTCTCTCATCTCAAAAATCTGTTTTTTTACACAGGTGAGACTTTTTGCTGTCCAGAATACAATCTAGCAATTGTAAACTGTGAACTGAATGTGGTAAATGTGCAGTATTAATTTGTCATCATCATTGTCACATGTGCTACCAGTCAGCAGATCAGACACATACAGGGAGAAAGAAACAGAGAAAGGCAGGGCAAGCCCCAGTGTGTGTTCATTAATTATACCAGAGAGTGTGTGTGTGTGTGTGCGTGCGTGCGTGCGTGTGTGTGTGTGTGTGTGTGTGTGTGTGTGTGTGTGTGTGTGTGTGTGTGTGTGTGTGCACATGTGTGTATGTGTGTGAAAATAGAAAAGAGATGGGGGAAAGGGAAAACCAAGGTGAGCGGATAAAAGTAGTTTGTGACTAAAAACTAAAATAGTAATCTGAAAATGGTAAAATGAGAAATAACCTTCTCCTAATCATAGGCACACTGTGATTCTGTGTGAAACACTGTTTACGTACTCAAATCTCAAATTCATTTAATCAGGAACAGCCATGGACCAAAAGAGAAAAACAAGCTTTTTGTATGTCCCTAATTGCGTAACCTCTACATAACCAGCAGGAAAATCACTTATGTCAAGTCTAGACTTAAAGATTAGATCATCGTTAAGTATGGTTTTAGAAATAGCTGCTTATACACTGTGTTCTGCCCAAGTCATACTGAGGATCAAAATCTGTTTGATATTTAAGTCTGTTTGATAAATGAGGTACACCTGTCTCAACAAAGAGAGATTTATGGATCAGGGCAAACTGATCTTTAAGAGATCTGCCTTGCAAGAAAGCAGTTTGCATTGTGGTTTACAACCCTACATTATCTTGAAACCACACATATCTCAACATATCTGCTACAACATTTAGATGATTTGTCTTTAACAAATCCTATATCAGCAATGAAAAGTTGTAAAAAGCAGAGTCTTGCGAGAGGAGTCTTCATGTCTCATGGACTGTGTGATGAAACTGTTTTGTTAACTACTGTTTCCAAGGTCTCAATTTTTAAGCAAGCATTTTTAAGAGCTCAGAAAAATCCTGAGGAAAATGTTGTGATACAAACAAAATCTCTGCAACAGCTACTAAATGGATCTTGTGATAAGACTGCTCTGCAGAGTACTGTTTCTATGAACTTACAATCTCATCTAGATTGACACTACTGCAACACATAGATAATGATGGATTTCACCAGCTTTTGGTTTTGAGTCTCTCAGTGGAAGATGTTCATGCTGGATTCCTCAAAGGATGGAGTCTCACACAGCACAAGAATACTGATACTGATACTGTTTCTATCAACTGCTATGGCAAATGTGCTTTTATTATCAGCTCAGATATGTGTATTATGAGAGACGATCATGTCTGACCAGCAGGCCTCCAACAGGGATTTCCCCTTGGATTGTCAAAATGTTCAAGTATGGTGGAAATCAGCCTGATAATCCTTCAGGGTACAGCTAGTCTTTGAAGGTTTTTCCAAAAACAAAAGCAAAAGAGTGGGAAGCAGAGGATGAATCACAAGTTCTTTGTTCGAAACCAAAGGCCATAAAGTTAGGCTGCAGGGAGAGAGAGAGTGAAAGCGAGTCATGGACAAGAACGTTTTCTCCTCTCTCTGCAGCGATGGCTGTTGGTCTCTTTGAATCGGCAGTGCAGACTGCAGCTCTGAGAGATTTATCCATTCATTTGTTGTGGCTACGCTCGAATGCACCCAACAACACACCATTTCTATTTTATTCTACTAGTCTTTCACTCTGCCGGGTGGCTCAACAGAATTATGTCCCCAACAATAATTATCAATCAAAATTATGGTCTAAAAAATGGAGGCAGAGGAAATTGCTTACCAGAACGTCAAGCAGGGAACAGGACCCAAAAAAGAAGTAGTGTGATCAGAGAAAGAGAGAGAGGTGAGAGAAAGCAACTCAAGAAAGAAGATTTGCATCTGTGCAGTGTAAGTCTTGAAGATTTTAGTCAACTTATAGTAACAAACTATGCCACACTTTAAGCCTTTTGAAGAACAAATAACGGCAATTCAAACTTTTCAGTTCAGTTATTCCATCATAGTTTTGAGCTATTAGATAATATGAAGTGTTTATAATCTCCGGCAGCCAACAAAAAGGGAGCCAGTGGAAAGATGTGACAGAAAGAAAGCAATAAGTCTTTCAAATGAATGCTTGAATGCTTTACTTTTTATTAGCTGCAAACAGGCTCTAAAACCCTATAGTCTTGAAAACATCATATTTTAAGTTTGTGGACAGTTGGATTGATTAAAATAGATGTGTATCTGTTCCATCAAATGCATGTGAGACGGACGACTGAAAAATACGGCTTCAACACCTCCTATGTAGACACACTGTCAGCCTGCACAGTGTTTCAAAGATGGATGATAACTCTTTTATGTTATTCTTGTTGGGATTCATACTGTTAATCGACTCTGGGTTGAACCTCACCTCCTTCCAAATCCACACACTGAAAATGTTCAAGACCAGGGTATGGTTGAACATAAAGAATGTGCCTGAAGGACATTTCTATAGCTGCTACAGATGTCCACGTTCGAAGTTGGGGAGAAAAACTTGTGTCAGTGTGACAGATATGGCCTCATGCCATTGTTCTAACCACCCATCATTCCGAAGCCCCAATAGTCAAAAAAATGTCCCTTTGGACCAAAAGCCAACTGTATTTGTCCCGCATCTTCCTCATCTTGTAGTAACACACTAATTCTAACAGCTGCAGATCAACTGGCATTTGTTTTTGGGATAATGGATTATTGGACAGGCTGTTAGACAAATGGACTTCCAGTCCAGTGGGACATTTTTCAGACTATTGGGCATTCCCCATGGAGATGAATGAGACGCCACGATTTTTTAAATGGGAACGACAGTAATTTCTTGTTAAAAGCTACACAGTTTTTCAATTGGCTGTACACACAAAAAGTGATGGAAGTAGCAGAGTAGAGCATAAGTAAGAAGTTTAAATCCCTCCTGCCTCCGTTCTTAAGTCTGCATACCTGGCCAACCGCTGCATGAAGTGGGCATGCCTAATGGATTGTTGGTTTAGGAAAATTACAGAAATTGTTGGATGCAGCCCCAGTTTTGACATTGGAAAGGTTTTCAGAGAGACAGAGGTTTTCAAAATCTGTTCAATGATATGAAACGTACTTAATTTGAAGCAGAATGGTCCCTTATTGCACACATTGTCAAGCAACTCGTGTTGAGGCACAAATATGAGCCACATTAAAGGGGGTGTGCTCTAATTACTGCATCTACTTGTGAAGTGGCAGGGTAGCAGAATTAGCGGGCATTGCTGATGCCTTTATTGTTGTGTTACACACAAACTGTGACCCTAAAAAGTCAGCAAAGACAGAGTCTATGGATCATATGGATGGATCTGTATATAAGACACGTGAACCATAAGGAATACTTGGGCCTGTCTTGTTTTGTTGCCTAGAGGGATAGGGTGAGATGGAAGCTAGCTCCTCACTACGAAGGGCATCTGCTGGAAAGAAGCATGAGGACTCTGCAGCAAGTGAAATTTGTCTTTCTGAGAAGCTCCTCTTCTCACTTCTCTTGAAGGCTGATGTTTGTATGACTGATAACAGCTGGTCAGGGATAGATGCCTAGCCGGTAGGTATGTGGCCTTGCTCATTTCCCTTTCAGCAGCACAAATGTCTTCAGATAAAGAAGCACAAAGAAAGGAGTTCCCTGCAACACCTTCCTGACACAACAGGACGGTGGCCGGAGGGTGACAGTGCTTAGTCAAACTTGCCAGACCCCAACCATAGTTAGAGTTGTGACTCTTTGTGTGTCTTTATGAAATAGTGCTGAAACCTTGGTGAAGTAATGACTATTTTATCAAGTTGCACCATGGCTACCGTTGTTGTGACTAATTCTGTTCATGGCAAAAAGCTGCAGAATACCGATTTGCAACTGTATACGGCACAAATTCCCATGTTAAACTTCACCAAAGTGGAAATTTTGCAAAAGAAGCAGCCACTGAGGATGATAATTCCATTAAAATTGAAAACTGTTGTAAATGCTGAGGTGAATGAGCCCTCAGTTTGGGAAAAGTAATCTCAGTGGCACTAATGCCAGATCACCAAGAGGACATGACAGTGAAAACATGGCAGACAATCCCAAAACATGGGAATAATACGATCTGGCTGAACGCAAAAGAAGCATACTGGGTGGGGACCTGCAGTACAGGGTGATGAAACACAGAAGACAAGACTTCCCTAATAAATAAATAAATAGTAAATATAGTTACTATGAGGAATACAAAGCATGATACTGCCTGACCATAGATACACCTGTTCAGTTTTGCAGGTCAGCAGCCTTTGCATCTACCACAACAAGCCAAAAGAACTGTGGTGTGGATTTTTCTTTAGAGTGGCCAGTGAAAGTGGATGCAGTGGCTAGCGTAGACCACAGTTCATCAATGTTGCATGTCAATCAGATGAAAAGTTAAATACGTGGAGCAGGGGTCGCGTTAACCGAATATTTTCCGTCATTGACCGGTTTTTTAAAACGGTGACGGAAAAATCTGAAGGTCATCTGTCATTTTGACAGGTTGCAATTCACAGCCCTGACCACTTAGTGGCGAGTGAGCATATTAATTAGCTATTAGGTTCGTTCGAGATGAACTGCGCCTCGCCTGGAGAGACGAGATCAGGCGGCCGCAGCAGGAGGTGGAGACAAAAAGCTGCAGTCAAGTCGGACAGTTTTCAACAGACTTAACGAGAGAGTAGAGGAAGAGACACGAACATCCTGTTAGATCACCTGTAGGTCACCTGTAGTCTGCAGGTCATGATCATAGCTGAAGAAATAAAGTGCGTTCTTGATCGCTGATTGAAGTAAAAATAGAAGAGATCCTCCTTTTGACGCTTGTAACATCTGTTCTTTTATCTGCCTTGTAAAGCACTAAACTGTTCTTTTGATAAATCATATATATAACCTTTATTATTATCAGACACCTAATATCTGCTTGCTGACAGATTAAAACTTCATTGCACAACAGAAGATTGATATGTCCAGCATTAAATATTACAATTACACAGAAAATTTGTATTTTATACAACACGTGGTGTTTGTTGTCAAAATTAAGAGCCAATCAGAGCCTGTCAGCTTGTCAATCAGGTGACAGCCAGGCGTTTGCAGTCGGTGGAGAGCAGCTGCAGCATCTGGCTCTACAAACTGCGGCCGCCTCGATCTCGTGAGGTTATCGTTGCCCACATGTGCATGACGTCAGTGCAAGTCGGGATCAAGTCGGACACAAATCTAACCGGCATGCACTATGCGGCGATCACCGCTGATCAATTCTGCGCAGACCTGGATCATCTCAAACGCACCTAGTGTCACGGCAGCTGAGTGTCAGCAGCTGAAGTTTCTTCAAAAAGCCCAGTGGTGTTGATATAAGAGGTACGGTGTGGATTCTCTGTTCAGCTTGTTCGGACTGAATATTAATTAAAAATGACTGAAAAGTAAATGCTATTGAATATGTAATTATGATCATTTTAAAAATTAAAGTGACGGGTAAAAACAGATAATGACGGGATTTTTATGAGCCTGTCAGTCAAAATGACAGACAATGAAAAAGTCTAGCGCAACCTCTGACGTGGAGCCTTGTTAAAGGGTGGAATCCATGTGAAAGACAACACTTAGTTGACCCATCCATTTACTTAACTGAGAGTATAAGTATACTTTGGGTTTATGCAGTGCATGTGTTGACCAAAGGGCTCTGTGAATGTGTATGAGAGAAAGTGAAGCCTGTTTACAGAGCATTGAAATCACTCTGAAATGTTATCATGGATCAATAAATGGAGCTCCCTTGTGAAAAAACGTACCATTATATAGCATTGCTTTGCCACGAAACACTGCTTTCAGAAGCTGGTGTGTAGGTTGGACACAAAAGAAAAAAAGGCAGCCTGAAGCTCATAAATCTCAGAGAAGTATCCCAGAGGAGAGAGAGACTTATAGTGTGGAGCTGCTGTAAGTTGTTTTGCCAGAAGCTGATCAGTAAAGTACACCAAAGGTCAGACAAAGCCAATTGTTGGGTATAGCTCAGTGAAATCTGTCATGGGTGTGCAAAGATGATCTCATGCAGTAAAACACCAGTTTTACTTGAGTTTTCTTGAGTTTAAAATGTGCTTTCCTGTTAATTTTATATTTTTACATTCTGGTCCTTTGACAACATCTAAATTTCTCCTGTTGAGAATCTGACAGAAACAAGGCCGCTAATCCACACAAGCCAGCCATACCCACACTCTTGTTGGTGAAATTCCGATCCCTTGACAATAAAATGGGCCTTATTAGACTGCGGAGAGCCTCCCAACGAGATGTGAGAGACCACTGCGTTACTGTTTTCACCCAGACCTGGCTGAATCAGAACATCACAGATGCTGGAGTACAGCTGGAGGGGCTAATGCTACACCAAGCAGACAGATCAGCTGAGCTAACTGGCAAGCAGAGAGGAGGTGGCCTGGCTGTTTACATCAACAGGTTGTGGTGTCAGGATTCTATCTCCATTTCCACTCGCTGCTCACAACATATAGAGCTACTGACTGTGAAGTGTCGACCCTTCTACCTGCTGCAGGAGCTGTCAGCTGTCTTCATAACAGCCGTCTACGTACCACCGAGTGCTAATGTGGAGGAAGCTATGTCGGAGCTCTACAACAACATCAGCGAAAAGCAGTAGTAACACCCAGATACTCTCTTCACAGCAGCTGGCAACTTCAACCAGGCAAGTCTCACATCTGTTCTGCCTAAATTCTACCAACATGTAAATGTTGCTACCAGAGGAAACAACACTTTGGACTTGGCTTATACAAACATTAAAAACTCTTACAAAGTGGAGCTTCTCCCCCATATTGGTAACTCAGACCACATATCTGTCAGACTCATACCAGCACACAGACTAGGGGTGGTTAATCTGTCTGATTTCCCGATCCAGTTCAATTACGATTATTGAGGTCCCGATTCGATTACCAACTGATTTTTCGATTATTAATGATTCTCGACTAGCGATTATTGATTTTCCATTTGACAACAGTAACCCAAAATAGTTTAAAAAGTTATTGCACCATTAAAAAAAAACAGTCAGTTGCTGAATTACTTTACTCTTTTATTGAGTAACAACTCAAAGCACTTCCTGTGTAGTGCAAAAAAGAAAAAAAGTGGTGGGATTAGGGTTAAATTATTTTAAAAATGCACTTGACTTTGATCTTTGTCTGTCTGTAATTATCACCATAGTTATGTAATGTAATAATAATGATAATAGTAATGATAATGGTAATAATATTAAAAACTTCAAACTTATACAGTGCTGTACTATGTATATACTATACATATATTAGATCATTATACACTGTACAGTATAATACACAACTACGCTCTGTAGTCTGGCTCAATGTCCCGCCTACAGCAGCACATCTGATTGGTTAGAAGTCATGATCAATTAATCAATCAGCAGACACACTGTGTCACAGACGGAGTGAGACAGAGCTGCTCTGGTGAGCAGAGAGGAGCTGTGTAGAAGTTAAAACAGCTGATATCACCAAAGTTTCAATAAACATCACAGTTTTATGATCTGTTTCTTTGGTGATAGCAGAGTTACATCAGTGAAAAAAGTTATGGTCTGGATTTCACTCAAGGCAATGTGACGGCTTTTAAATCAGTCGCTCTTCACAGAGATGCGCTGCACACAGCAGCATCTGTCCTGTCTTTTCACTGCAACTCTGCATGGAGATTTCGGGTATTATAACGTATACAAAAGTAACAGTGACAGTAAAACTATGATGCTCACATGTGGTCCGCGGATCACATGCATGCCAAACCGTAGAAGGCGATTCATTGCAGCCCTAGTTGGTTGCTCGTCCATTTTACACACCTGCTCGTATGGCTCATTCGCTCCGGCCGCTGCACACACTTGCGAATTGGAACTGGGCACGCTTGCATGACGTTCAACTTCCGTTGACCGCGAGATAACATTTTTGCAAAATAAAATAATGCAAAAAATAATTGATTTTTGAAAATTTAATAATCGATTCATACTCGTCCATAACATAATCGCGATTAATTAATAATCTATTTTTTTCACCACCCCTAATACAGACCCAGAGTGAAGCGGGACAAGCCAGTGGTCAGTGAGGTCAGAATGTGGCCACAGGACGCAACAGCAGCACTACAGGACTGTTTTGACACCACACACTGGGACATCTTCAGAGAGGCAGCAACACATGATGGGAAGACAGATTTATAGGAATACACAGATTAGCTACATCAATAAGTTTACTGAGGATGTAACAGAGGTCAGAACCATCAAGAGGCGAGCTAATCAGAAGCCATGGCTGACGGGGGAAATGTGCTCATTGCTCAAAGCACAAGACGAGGCATTCAGAGCTGGAGACTCTGCAGCATATGCACTTGCAAGAATTAATTTGGCCCGGGGAATTAAAGGGGCAAAAAGGCAGTATGCACAAACACTGAACAGCCAATTCACTGGAGCTAAGGACTCACGTTGCTTGTGGCAGGGATTTCATTCCATCACTGACTATATTTTGGACGCCTGGTCATGCAGCACATTAAAACCTGCCTCTCTGCTGACCTGGACCCACTGCTTACAGAAGAAATAGATCCACAGAAGACTCCATTTCCACCATGCTCCACCTCACGCTGTCTCATCTTGAGAAGAACACCTACGTCAGGCTCCTGTTCTTAGACTTCAGCAGTGCCTTCAACACCATCATCCCACAGCAGCTGGTGGAAAAGCTGCAGCTGCTAAAAGTGGACAACAGCATCTGCAACTGGGTCTACAACTTTTTGTCAGCAGACAGTCAGGGTGGGCAGCCGCACATCAAAGACCATCACAGTGAGCACAAGCTCTCCGCATGGCTGCATCCTGAGCCCTTTGCTCTTCAGCCTGCTCACCTTTGACTGCACTGCCAGATTCTGCAACAACTACATCCTGAAGTTCGCAGATGACACAACAGTGATGGGCCTCATTAAGGACAGCAGCGAGTCTGCATACAGGGAGGAAGTGAAACAGCTGAGTTCACGGTGTAGTTCCCACAACCTCTTCCTCAATGTGGACAAGACCAGTGAGGTTGTTATTGATTTCAGGAGGGCTGGCAAACAGGATCATGAACCACTATTCGTCAATGGTACTGCTGTGAAGAAGGTCAGCAGTGTGAAGTATTTGGGGGTTCACATTGATGAGGACCTCACTTCAACCACTAACACCTCGGCAGTCCTCAAAAAAGCTCAACAGCAGCTCCACTCACTCCGCAGACTCAGGAAAACAGGCCTCCCCACCACACACCTCACCACCTTCTACAGGGGCACCGTTGAAAGCATCCTGACCTATGGCTTCACCACCTGGTTTGGGTGCTGCAATGTGAGGGACAAAAAGCAACTTAACAGACTGGGCCCAGTTTCCCAGAGCCTTCATAGCGCTACGTGCGTCGTAAGTTGTATTTTAAGGTCTCCCCTAAGGTTGTCCCAACTCTGGGAAACAGCCCGTAACCTTAAGGGAGACCTTAAGACCTTAAGCGCTACGAAGGCTCTCGGAAACGGGGCCCTGCTCAAGACAGCCAGCAAATCACTGGTGCCCCACTCCCCTGCCTGATGGAGCTATACCAGCAGCACTGCATCAGTAGAGCCACCTCCATCATCATGGACCAGCTCCACCCCTCCCACCACATCTTCTCCCTTTTGCCATCAGGGAGGAGATACAGCAGCATCAGCTGCAAGACTAGCAGGAAGCTGAATAACTTCTTTCCCCAGGCTATAAGACTTATTAACGGACTGTCCCCAAGACAAGAATGACTGCACTTGATAGATATTAAATTCTATATATCTGCTGTATTTGGACTTAAAAATTGCAGTGAATGCCCACCTGACAGTTATTTGTATTGTGTGGTTTTAGTAGGTTGGACAAGGCTTAGTATGGTGTCAGTCTTGCTTACACTGCTTCCTAACAGACAGTGAGCTGTTTCTCAGTACTGTGAGCAGTGTTGCAGCAGCTCGCTTGTTTAAGTTATTAAGTTACTTTCTCATAACTAACATAATGTCCTTAAGACAGGCTTATTTCTAGATAGCTGCGGGACAGTTTACTTGTAACTTTCAACAGCTCCCTGTTTTCCTTTAAAACCACGTTTGAGCATATTCCTATAGGGCACCTACAGGGTGCTGTGGATCACCTAAGATGTGCTGCTTCTCAGTGTCGTAAACTAGTCTCTCATCATGTGTGTTGACTGTTGACTGGAGGGGAAACAAACATCAAAGACATTAGTATCAATTTTGATGAAAGTAGATAAGTTGGAGGTGAAGAAGCGAAACCTTGCAAAAATAGAACCTGGGCACATGGTCTTTCACAGGCCACACATCGCTTAGCCTCTTTGCTGATGCATGCAGCACATACGGACATCTTGATTGCTAAAACAAACAATATGTGATTTGCTCATTTGGCTGGTGTTGATACGTTGGATATGCACTTAAAGTGTCAGAGGATTAGTACAGTGGTGGAACAGACATTATGTGATGATATGATCAAGTAATATAACTAAGAGAAGAAGGGAGGACAGGAATTAGCCAGAGAAACTGAGTTAGGAGACTACTGATGTGAGAGAGCTTCTGTCCATAATATCAGTGTAAGGAAGGGTTTTAAAGTAATGGTCTGATGATTTAATATTACACTTGCATTAAGTTGGGGGCTTTGACAGAGACAAAGACAGGTCAAAATCAAGCAAACAAGCAAAGGCTGAGATATCCTGGTTTTTATAGTCGTGCCTAGTTGGGCTCAAACTTCAAAAACAATAAATCATACACTTTCCATTATTCAACTACATAGCTTATTTTCTAAAGACCTTGCCAACCTGCTGGCAATGGCAAAATCTTTTTAAGAATAAGTAACGGACACGCTCCATTAAAACACTGTCCCCAAGCCCAAGCTGATACTCCTGGGTGGTGTCACTTGAGTAATTTTCTTTGACTTGACAGACAGTCTCCAGAGCTGCAGACTGAGTGGAACTCTCCATGATCAGTAAATTGACTCGAGTTGGACATGTAAAATTGGTGGAAGGCCATAAATTTTGTCTTTCTGTTTGTGGCTTATTTGTCTTGAAACAAGCTGTCGTTTCCACTGACTGACACAGACACGTGCCAAATATCTACAGAAAAGCTAAACGTTTCCTAATAATACTCTGACAGAGTTGGGTCTCATTCTTTTTTCTAGTGTGTGTGTGTGTGTGTGTGTGTGTGTGTGTGTGTGTGTGTGTGTGTGTGTGTGTGTGTATGTGTGTGTGTGTGTGTATGTGTGTGTAATGGACAGATGGTAGTGTCTCATGTGTATGATTTATTTTGCTGTCACTAGAAACACTAGATGCAGCCAGTTGACCTAATGTAAGTGAAGCCACTAAAGAAGATGTTAAGGATTGCAAGCCATATTTACGTATTTAGGTATTTGTCGAGGGCAGGTAATAGCAGGTTAAATGATCCCTCAGCATCTGTCTGAGGCTCTCCAGCTACAAAATAGGTTTCAAGAGATTGTGGATGGTCGGCGCACTCTGCTGCATCTGGACTCCTCTGCCACTGGTTGTTATGCCAGATGGCCTTCTTTCTCTCTCTACCATCCTGGCTGCCATTACTGCCTGCTGTCCTCGAGCCTCTGCTGAAGGTCTCAGAGGGTCCTGCCACGTGTCTGTCTCCCAGACGTTCCAGCACCATCTGACCACAATGCTCAATGTCAATCATGGTCTATCAAAGCTGAATTTTCTCAATTTCCACATCTGGCTTAAATGGTTATTGGAACCCAATCATACTCTCCAGGTATGACAGCCATCAGCCTTCATCCTAATCAGGTATTTCCACATCTGCCATCCACAGATAATAACAGCCTGCTGTTCATCATCTTTTAGAAGACTTGATGCTTATAGAATCATCCAGAAAATATTTTGACAAAAAAGAAATACCTGTTGCTGTTCCAAAATAATAACAAAATCTTTACCTTTCATGGATTTCATGCAATTTTAAATCTAATCATTACTGTTCTTAAAACAAAGTGACCCCCCTGAATTTCCAGTCTCCATACTCCCTGACCCCTCTGCCTTTGGAGAGGTTGTGGCAGTCATTCACAGAAATAGCCCTGTCCTGTGTCCTGTGGCACTCTCTCCTGGGAGACAATACACTAGATGTGGAGAAAAAGTCTGCCATGACACAGGAGTAGCTTCAGACTGGGACAGTTTGGGTTAGAGAAGCAGGCTTGGGACCAGAACAGAAGGTCACCAGTTCACTCCCCTGACTGGCAGGATAAATCTGGGCAGTGAAAGCAAAAGGCAGCACTTGCCCTGCCCTCATTATAACCATGGAGGTGCCCTTGAGCAGGGCACTTAACCCCAAATGCTGTGGTGTAGCTGCTCAGTGGCTAGCTGATCAGACTAGGGTTGTACTGGGCAGCTTCCAGGTGTGACTGTATGACTGCATGAATGTGATCAGGATGTTCCTACAAAAGAGAGCATCACTTTCAGTGAACCTAGCCTTAATAAATAAATGTTAAAAAAGTGAAAGAAAACCTGGTAAATTGTATTTTCTATAAAATAATGTTTTCTTTTTGTTTTGGCCAGATGGCTTGCCTAAAAATTTTTCGACGGTATGTTTCGTTTTTTTCATTTTGGACACTGTGGTTAGAGAAGGTTTTTTTTTTCTTGCAATGGCTGAAAGGATATGACTCTAAGGCAGTTATTCCCAAAGACTGGGTCGGGACACACAGGTGGGTCACAGGAGATTTGCTCTGGGTCCCAAAATAAATAAAAGACAGTGGAAAAAATTCTGCAAATTTAAGATTCATATCTGCAGTATACATTTTTATAGAGCATTTAAAATGTGTGTATTGTTTTACTGATGAGAGAAAAAAACAAGAGACTGTTAATTCTGCCTTCTTTTGTCTCAGTGAGGAAGTAGGCTAAATTGTCCTGTTGTTTTCCTAAAAAGAGGAAATAAAACAACGAGTCAAGATAATAGAGGGTGATGCAGAAAAGGCAATAAAAATCAAAAGTCATTTATACACAAGTGAACTCTTCCCAAACTTTATTGATAAGACTTGATGTGAAATGGGTCCCAATGTCATTTTTAAAAAGTGGGTTATGAGAAAAAGAGTTTGGGAAACACTGCTGTAAAGGAAAATGAAACAGTAGGAGAATAATGTGCTTACCAGAGGATGTTGAGCACAGTGCAGGTTGTCAGACCTCCAAGCACTGCTCTCCGAAACCACAGGATCTGAACATAAAGAATAGAAAGAAAATACAGTACATGGTGGCCAACACTGTATTGTATTGAGTTACAGCTGAGTTTTGTAAAATGATATCACAGTGTGATTCTATCATCATGATACAATGCCAGTGAAAGTAGATAACCATTAATACTGAATTATCAAACAGCTTTAGCAGTACAACTTCAATTTGCTACATACTTGACAGTATGCACTCCCAGACATTTGTGCACTTACACACTTCAACAATGCTGAAGAGCTCTTTCAGGCAAGTCAACTGCAGTTACACACTTGCTTGAAGCAACTACACTTGGTGGGTCTGACCTTGCCTTTGTGTGTTTTATGCAATATGTCCGTGTTTAATGCAAAAGATCCATCATCAATGACACTTTGGAGATAATGTGCTCAAAACATACAAATCATGTCAGAGAAGATAATACATTTTGTAGTGCCTTAGCCAAGTCAGATGTAGGTGGTTATTTAATTGAATCAGAGGATGTTATTCTGAAAAAGACACTTTGACAATTGCAGCAGCAGAAATGCAAGTTTGCAGTCAGAGACAGTGAGGCAAAAGGACACTTGCAAGTACCCACATACTGTATTTGATTTGAAGCACAGTGTGTTTCCATTCACCTGATCATATGAGCATTTTGAATTAAAAAAAAAAATTAATTAAAAAAACTTGAGTGGAAATTCTGAACAAGAAGTTCAAAAAAATGTATCACAATAATATTGTAAGGTTGAGTGAGGGGGAAAAGTTTGTATATAATTCAATACAAAAATTCAACAAAAGCACACCAGAGCTGAAGTGATGAGGGGCTGAGTTATTATAGTTTTGTATGTTTCATTACTTTTTATCTCATTTTTAATTTTTGTCTTCTACTCAGTTAAGTTTCCAGATTGGGTTTGCTCTTTTCATTTTGCTTTTTTATTGTTTAAAAATAACTAGTTTAAGTTTAGCTTTAATAGGTTTCGGTATAGGTTTTATTTTCTTTAAAAATATGGGGTGTGCTTGTCAGGTGTAAGATTTAAGAAGTTCAGAATAAATATTTCAATACTCTGAGAAGGCTGTTGACTCACTGTCATGTCAACATGGCCGACTCAAAACATATGCACCAAATATTCCTCATGCTTGTTGTGTTGACAAACTTGACTACTTTTACTTTTTAGTTTAGTTAACTAGAACTAAACAAACTAACTAACTAAATTTTTATTTAACTGAAACAACCATAAGGAGGACTGTAGCATTCCTCAAATTAATACATGAAACAAATTCTATTCTCCACCATGTTTTCCACAAGGTTTTTCATTGTTTGAGGTCTGATTGGTGATTTGTAATCATCTCATTTTGTTGATTTGTATTCTTCTTGACAGTATCTTGCTGAGCCCAATTCCTAATATTACCATTACAGTAGCAGATGGAGCCTGTCCAACAAAAACTAGACCATGAGCCTGGGAAAGAGCTGTGCCCTAACCAGCAGCACTTCTGACCTGACCAATAAAGACTGATCCCACCAGCAGGCAGGGTTAGTTGCCTGGCAGCAATAGCGAGACACAGCCAATGGAAACCAGCAGGGCTGACCAAATGGGATATTAAAAAGCATGTGGTACTTTAATTCAATACCAAGCACTGAATTCAAGGTATCATATCAGTGTCCATACTGATTTATTTTAAATAATACCTGTGTAGGTCATGTCTGCACAAAACTGGACCTGGCAATAACTGGACCTGCTAAGCCGACTTCCATACTGGCCAGCCTCACTGGTTTTAAAGATGGCTAAAAGAGATGACTTTCCTCCCAACATCTTACTGTCTATCTTTCTCAATGTATATTATAGAAGAATATCAGGAACTGAATTCAGAACAATGAGTGTACAGATAAGCTGGCAGTGCAAGACATAAAACTAGATTTACCTGTGTTTTGTTGTGTGAGATCTGTGAGAAGAGCAGAGGCATCACGTTTACAATCCCTCCTGTTGACACACAAACAGAACAGCAGGTCAATCTCACAAAAGTGTTTGCCATTTTTCTTTACTGCATGCAGACAAAACTTTATTTGAAAATGTGTTTGCATCCATTCATATGGCACATCTATCTGTGGGATTCTTTTACTGTTCCACATGTTTTTTCAGTCACTTTTTAACCAACACACCAGTGTGTCATCCAGAGCATGTGAGCGGAGCGGAGTGGGGGAGGACTGGATAGAGCACAGAGCGGCTTTTTTTTTTTAAAGGATTCAGTGTTGCCTTTTCTCCTGCTACGTCCTGCTCCAATCTCACTCAGGTGCTCTCACACCACGAGTCTGCCCAAGTGCCCATTAGACAGACACCCATACCATTTTAAACTGTCCTGTTGATGAACTGTCCAGACACTGTCTCTCTCCTCTTTATCTCCTCTGTGTGTGTTGGAGTTCACTTTACTGTCTGTCTAAAACATCCTCACTGATGTAAACTGAGTGAAGCTGATGTTAATTATCCTGCTTCCTTGATACAAAAACATGAATTTTGTGCATTTAGTTATTATATAGACTGAGCTGAAGTCCCTCAGAGGACAATATGTTATTAAAGAAATAAACTATTATCATAGGCACCATCTATGGGGGAGGGGAGCATTGGGTTTTATGTCCTCCCAGAGTTGAAGTTAGGGGTGCAAAACCCCCAATCTTGAGGCACAGCAGGAAAATATACAGTTGTAAAATAACCACAGACTAATAAATTGAATTGCCATTTGACAGGAAAGGAAAATAAAGTCACAGCCTGTGCTATGTATATTAGTGTGAAGATGTAATTTTCACATGCACTAGTGTGTGTTTTGTTGCTCTTCTGTGTTACCAGACAAGCACACCGAGAACTTTAAGTAATTAGTTAAAAATCACAAAATGCCATGAATTCAAAGACAGTACAGTACCACAGTACAGAGTCATATACTGATGCTTGTTTTGTACATTTCATGTGATGTGTCATAATAGGCATGAATTTATAGTAATTTTTTAAAATATATGTTCTCCGCCCCTGTGGATCATTGACTGTATGCTAAAGGTTACATGTCTTTAAAATGCAGTCAGTGATGTAAACTCAAGACCAACTCTCTCAAACTTTTTTGTTGTTGTCGTTTTATTTATTTATTCATATGTTTTTTTTCTTTTTTATTGTCAGTATGGAATTAGTCTATTCAACTTTTGTATAACTGTTCGCATGTTGCAGGGGAGGGCTAGGGATCTGGGTGTATGACGTTGGGAAAATGCTTGGTGATGTGGGGATTACCAGGCAGGTGTGACTACATATATTGCTTATATGACTTAATGTCTTTCTTACCTGTTCTGTCTTCATTTAACATCCTTAATAAAAGATTATAAGGAAAAACTGAGATGTGTCAGCCAAGACAGACCAACAAGTCTTAGGGCAGATCTGAATCATACTTCTACCTCCATAGAGAACATGTTGGTTGCGATCTTTCCACAGCTCAACAATATCAGGGATAGCAGCTCTCCTCCCTGACTAACACACCCAGAGCCAAGCCCTGCTTTCCCCTCCTGAGTTGTCTCATAGTTTGCTACAATTTGAAAATCTTTGTCTTGGATCAGATGGCTTCGTTGGTCATCGATGAACTACAACATGAGCTACTGTACCTTTGTATTTTCTAATGGAGCAGTATATTTTGGCCACTTTGCTGTGAACTTGCTACAAGTTAGTTTTCAAAATCTAGTTGGCAACTCTAAATACAAGTGGTTGGAGAATATCATCCATCATGTGCCTTTAGTGTTCTTGGCCCAGGAAGAAGCAAGGACAGTAGAAGAGGGAGTGTGGACTGGAGAAATGAAAGGGATTCAGAGGGGCAAAAAGGTGAAAAGATGTAGACACAAAGAAAAAATGTGCAAAATTGTACAAAGTTCATTCTTACCCAGAGCCACTGTGCCCATTAGGAAAGGTTTCCCCATCTGACTGAAGTCACTGCTGCTCTGAAGGCCGACCTCTGACCCCAATGCAAATGTCACAGCCACCTGAGACACACAAACACAGTTTTTTTTTTTATCCATACAGGCAATAGATATTCTATCAAAGTCAAGCTCAAGATGAAGGTAGATAAACAGGGTATTTTTCATGTAGGCAGCACAGGACGGTAAAACCAAATACATATTTGTTTTGTTTTTTTAATGTAAAACAAACAGTGAATGAGAATGTTACATGATTTATCATTAAGCACTGTGATGGATGTAGGTATAAAAGTATTTTTTGTTGTTGGCTAATTTCTTGCACTTGATTAATTTTAACCTTTCTGTCCTTTGAAATGTTATTCTGTGATGTTTAATTTTCACTTTTTGAACAACTACAAAAGATTTGAGGAATTCTGTTGATAGTTTCTGTCCTGGTCTATTAAAAAGTTAGTATTGTGAGGTAGAATAATCACACTGGAAGCTTTGCTGAAACCACTACCATCATGAAGTCAAAAACCTGTACAACATTTAGGTAGATAAGTGAGCGCAGGCTCTGTGGGTGGCCAGAAAGAGAGTGAGAGTTTTAGTGCAACAAAAACACACTGTGGTCTGTTTGCTAATGGAAAGGGAGAGATAGAAGTGTCAGAGGAAAGGATGAGAGAGGAGTGGAGCGAACAAACTAAATAAAAGTGAGATGGAAGGTATGTGAACAATCCAGAGAGCAATGACAGGGAGGAGAGTCGAAGAGGAAACAAGACACAAAATTGAACAAAAATGATGAAGAGCAATTAGAAAAGTGGAAAGGAGTGTTGAATGTTGAAGACAACAGGATGATTGGTTCTAATAACTAATAACTAAAAGTCTTGTATGCCAATGAATGCTTTTAAAAAGGACTGAACCATCTGAGAGGACTCTTTAAAATCTTTGAGAAATTGTGGCAGGTTTCATTAGGGCATTAGGACGAGGAATGAACCGTATTTTACTTAACTACTCATTCACTCACTCACTCACACACACACACAAACAAACACACATACACACACCATAAACCTGACTCCATTATCCTCTTCCAAATGATTTGACCGCCCTGCAATATCCCCCTGCTGTCATGGGAGTGAGCAGCATTAAAGGTTCAATGACAACTTTATTAGAGGTGAGGGTCTGGAGTCTTCACCAATTATAAAGCCTGAATAAATGTCACGCTAATTATTTCCAGAAAGCCGTGAAATTGTAGTCGATTCTCCGTGAATAATCTACCTTCGAACACAATTCCACACCTCGGTGCATGAGATTCATTTAAAAAGAGTGTGTATGTGTGTTTGTGTGTGTGTATGTGTTCAACTGTGTTCGTTCACATTTCTATGTGTGGTTGATATAATGGCCAAAGCTTCATTCAGGCCTATTTCACAATGGCTGAATAGAGCTCTTATCAAGGTGTATCAACTTCATTTGGGCTTCGATGTTTTTTTAGTTGGCTGCAGGTTTTTGTATGAAGCAATCAGTCAGATGTCAGGCTGAAAGGAGCTGCTGGAGCAGCACATTGATTTGGATGAAATCATAGAGAGGAGAGGAGAGGAGAGGAGAGGAGAGGAGAGGAGAGGAGAGGAGAGGAGAGGCTTGGTTTTCAAAATCCCTTTATTGAACCATTGCAATGCCTAATGTACAACAATAACAACCACCATTAAAACCAGAAAAAGAAAAATCTTCAATCAGAAATTTAGAATCAACTCCTCATCCTCCCCCACAGAGCACAGAACCCTCCCAACAGTCCATGTTTGACAAAAAGCAAACATATTGTCTGTCATCCTATAATAGGCATGTTCCACTCTTAGTCTGGCCTTTAACAGGCCCTCCAGAACCGGCACCGGCTCCACACTGCCGACATTCTGAACGTGGTTCCTACGTGTCAGCCAGATGGCCAACTTAGCAGAACCAGAGAGAAAATTTATCATGGATTGAACACTCTTCTTCCTGGCACAGTATTTCGGACCAAAGATGAATAAACCAAAAGAAAAAGCTTCACCAAACCCCTGGAACAACCTTCTTAATAGTTCAAAAAGTGCTGACAGCCGAGGACACTGTACAAACAAATGTGCCAAAGTTTCAGTCTGACCACAGAAAAGACACTCCTCCCCTACCCCCGGATCCATGTGCGCTCTGTGTCAGTTTGTAGCTATTGCACCATGTACAACCCTCCACTGGAGGTCTGCTGTCCGCTTTTCAACGGGCAGCTTGTACAGGGACCGCCAGCTGCCTTTCGGCGAAACGTCTGTGCCAAAAAACTCAGTCCACCTCGACTCCTTCAACCCTGCCAAAGATTGCAGGTTCAGAACTTTGACGCAGACGTGGTAAATTGCTTTTTTCCCTGCATCCTTTAGCTGAGGTGAGGAGTTGTGAACGACAGCAGCTGGTCTCCTCCCTCCTGCCACTGCTGGGGTGATGAGCAGAGAGGGAAAACTGTATTCACTGTTCTCAGCCCACTGGTCACACAAAGTGCTGTCCCCTGCAAACGCTCTCAGGGATTGTGGCAGCACAAACTTCCTCCACCATTCTAAGCCTGATAGAGGTGATGTTAGTCCTCACTCTCAGAGTGTCCGCAGATGTAGCCGTCATCTTCATCAGATGGCCCAATTTGGTGCAGCCAGCTTCTCTAAGGCTGGCTCGCAGGCTGGCAGACTGCATTGTTTGAGTCCTTAGAAAATTGTTAAAAAACAAGGGTTCCTCAAACAACCACATACCTGGAGTCTCATCTGTGGTATGTGCAAACCTGAAAGTCTGCCATGCCTGCAACACAGAACTGTAAAATGGTGTCAGTCCAGCAAGAACCACATCCTCAGGTTGTAAAAGAAAAAAGTTGTTTGTCATAGCCCAAGCGCCCGACTATCCAGCAGTCTAGCTGTATCGAGCCAACCTGGGCCAGAGGTATACAGGAGTCCTTGTGCAGTCTGGAGTCTAAAGGAGGCAATTTTAGACTGGATGTTAATCAACCCGTCCCCCTTCAGCCACAGGCAGATAGAGGACTGCTGCCCGGACCCAATGTTTGCCAGACCAGAAAAAGTCCACGATTGCTCTCTGAAAATCCTTTATCAGGCTTCTTGGTGGTGTCAAAGCAATGAACCTGCGCCAAGGGGCCAAGGCAACCAAGTTATTGGCAACCAGAACTCTTCCCCTATATGACAACTGGGCTAGCAACCATTTCCATTTAGACAACCACGCGCACACTTTCCTCCTTCTCCCAGTTCTTTGCCTGAAAGCCCTCTGTGCCCAAAAACACCCCCAGCACTTTCAGCCCCTCCTTCCCCCACTCAAGACCTCCAGGCAGATTTGGCACTGCCTGATCCCTCCAGTGTCCCACCAACAAGGCTTCACTTTTTGCCCAGTTTACCCGTGCAGATGACTTTTCATACAGGGACAGGGTGTCCTGCAAACACTGAACATCCCCCTGGCTTGTGACAACAATACTAACATCATCTGCATAGGCCAAAATAGTAGGAAGATGATCAAGGTCCGAGGACCTAGGCAGTGACAGACCACTGAGCCGACCCCTCAAACTGCACAGCAAGGGCTCAATGGCTAAACTATAAAGCTGACCTGAGGTAGGACAGCCTTGTCTTATCCCTTGCTGTACAGGGATTGGCCGACTCAGCCCTGCTCATGTCTTTACCATACACTGAGCACCACTGTACAATAAACCAATCCAAGCTAGAAATCCATCACCAATACCAAAAGCCCTAAGTGCAGAAAATAAATAAGAGTGATCCACCCTGTCAAAAGCTTTCTCCTGGTCCAAACACACAAAATACCAAAATTGACATTATTATAAGACCTACACACATCAATGACATCTTGAATGAGAAAAATGTTGTCCATGATTGTCCTGTCAGGTATGCAATATGTTTGATCTGTATGAATGATTATTTCCAAGACGTTCTTAAATCTATTTGATAAGGCCCTGGAAAGCACCTTATAGTCTGTGCAGAGGAGGGCAACAGGCCTCCAGTTCTTAAGTAAGGTCAAGTCCCCTTTTTTGGGCAGCAGGGAAAGTACTGCTCGTCGACAGGAGACTCTGCTCTGAAACACTCCAGCAAAACAGAATGCAAATCAGGTCCAAGAACATTCCAAAAACGCTTATAAAAGTCAGCAGAGAGACCACAGACCCCAGGTGCCCGTCCTGATGCCAACTGGTTGACAGCAATTGTCAACTCCTCCAGTGTCAGCTCACAGTCCAGTGCAGCTTGCTCCTCCACGCTGAGCTGAGGAAGCCCCTCCAGGAGCTCCTCACGGCATTCCATGCTGCATTGCTCTGCCCTGAAAAGTTCAACGTAGAAACCCATGGCACAGTTCCTCATCTCACTTGGCCGCGTGGTCACTCCGGCAGCTTAAGGCAGGTCATCTGCTTCCTCTGTGCCACTGATCTCTTCAAATTGAAAAAAAAAAGAAATTGGGGCATCCATGTCCTTTAGCTGGTGGAAGTGAGACCTGACGAGGGCACCCTTGACCCTCTCCTGCAGGAAGGAGCTCAACTCCAGCCTCTTCTCCTGCAGCACATGACCCATGGTAGGATCAGAGTCCCTATGTAACCCTTCCTCAATGTTTTCAATACTGACTTCAAGTTCCTGAACTACTGCCTTGATTTTAGCAGTGGAATGGGAGGTGTACTGCTAACAAAAAACATGAATTTGTGCCTTACCAACCCCCCTACCACTGCTTCAAGGAACTAAAATCGCCTTTTTTCCCTGTCCATTGCTGCCAAAAGTGCTCAAAAAGTACTATCTTGCAGAAGTTTGTTATTAAAAAAACAGTGGGACTTAACCCTATCACCTGAAGAACTGACCAAATCTATGATGACAGAATGATGGTCAGTGAAACCAACTGGATTTATGTTACTGTGAATTAGTCTAGAACTGAGATTCTGAGAGATATACAACCTATCTAATCTGGCTGCACTCACCCTGTTGTTACCAACCCTCACCCATGTATACTGCCTAGATTGTGGATGTTTAACCCTCCATTTGTCTAACAAATCCAAGTGTGTGATAACATTGTTAAGGCTGAGATGACTGTGGGTGGGGCTCCTCACCTGTCCTGTCCATTGTAAAATCTAGTGTACAGTTAAAATCCCCACCGATAATCAGTTGATCCTGATGATAATTAATCAACTCGTTTTTCAACAGGGTAAAAAACCCTACTCTTTCTGGCTCTTGATTTGGGGCATACACACTGACAAAACAAAAAACAGAACTCTATATTTCAGCCCTAACAATCAACAGTCGACCTTTCACCACTTCAGTAGAAGATAAAACTGTTGCATTTGCAGTTGGTCTAAACAGAACAACTACCCCTCCACTTGGTGCCATGGCTAAGAGAATACGAGCCCTCCCACCATAAACACCAATCTACCTCATCTGCTGAATTTGTATGTCTCTCTTGCAAAAAAAGCACATCTATTCTTTTCTGAGTGGAAACTTTTCTGCCTGTCCCTCCCATTAATGTTTAAAGACCCTATTTTAAGGTTCTGCATAGAAAGATGAGAGAGGAGAAACAGGTAAGAAGAAACAAGCAGAGAACAGTAAAGAGAGCAAAACACTGAGTGATACATAATCATGTTACTTTTTTGATTTTTCGAGCAGGTCGACTGTCTTTTGCCTTTCTCAGAGATGTAATGTGTTTCTTCAGGCGAAAACATTTTTTTTCATCCAAAAGATCAAAACCAACCAGTCTTGGTTGGTTTTGTCCACAGACTTGATGCATTTTTCAGTGTCACTAAAGTAATCACTCACTTTAACAGACTTTTTAAAAGTTACATCAAGGAAATTATTTAAGTCCTCTAAAGAATAGAGATCATCTGCGTTCCTGTTGCTTTCATACACAGATACAGTATCTGACTCCAAGCCAAAGTCCATGAAATCACCCTCATATGATGCCTGGCTATTGAGCACTTCACTTGTAATGACAACGTTTTCCATGCCTGCAGAGCTTGTAGAAGGTGCTTCCTCTGCAGACTGAGACTGCATCTCAGTGCCTGCAGATTGAGAGCTGCCCAGGTTCTCTGCATCCACATGAGCCTGTTGCTCAAACTGGACATATTCCTCCTTGTCATGAGATCTACCAGCTGCCACACTCACAACTCCGCGCTCCACCGCCACACTCGCAGCCATAGGCCCAACCCCGGGCTCAGGAACCACAGCTGCATTAGGCGTGGCGGTCAGCGCAGCCGCAGTATCACCTGTGGCGTCATCTGCCACCGCAGCACCTGACACGGCATCAGAAGCCGCCATGCCACCGCGGCACCCGGCACAGCAGCATCAGCCGCCTCGAGGGAGGCGGTGCGAGCAACAGATGAGCCGCCGGCTGCCTACTGCCTCTTATGCAGACACACAAACACATCACCACACTCGAAACATTTCAACTGTCTGAACTAGCATACACCATATAAGAGCCATCACTGTGCTTCACTCTGAAAGACACCTCCAGTGTTTGAGAAGGTGAATCCAAAAACATGAACACCTGCCGTCTCAGAGACTGCACATGCTTAAACTTTGGATCCTTACATCCCAAACTTACTATCTTAAATCCACTAGCAAACTTGCAGAACCTACGGAGCTCGCTCTCTAACGACTCGTTAGGTATAAATCACCGTGTCCGGTGTTCCGTGTGGAGGGAACTGACAGAGGGGATATGTGCACAAAAGCGTCCCTGATAAACACGCTGCTCTGTATCAGCTGATAGACATGAGACTCATCTGTCAAAAACACAACCACAGCTTTGTTCATTCACAATGCAAAAGAAAGATCATCATGTCCTACCTGCTCACCAGCAGCCAGCAGAACCTCCTTCACGGTAACAAAGCTATCCGGCGGCACTATCCCTACTACCTGCCAGATAGACGGAGGTGGCGTCTCGGATTCCTCCCGAGAAACCAACGGACAAAACCACTGATCACTCAGCCAATACTCAAAAAATATTGAAAAAAAGCTTACCTAATCATGTACGTAAGACAGATGAAGAAATCAGCGGGAAAACCGGAAAATTAATAAATAACAAATAATAAATTACAGAAAATCTTCAAACTCCGCGCCACTCACACGTCCGCCACCACAACTCACACTCACCGGAAACAGATAGAGGAGAGGAGAGAAGAGAAGAGAAGAGATTTTCATAAGAAGTGAGAGGTCCCATCTGGGAGAAGTAGGTGTGACTTCACTCTTTGCTCAGCATGTGTACTTTTTGCTGTTCCCTGGCAACTAAGATGTTGATGCTATGATATGAGTGGAAGCAACCTGTAGCAAAGGTCGTACAGAAAGTAAACTTCCACAAACTTGGTACTTTTAAGGGTACTGACTGAACCACTCTCTGTACCTCTGTACCACTGAGTAAGCTTGGGCAGTATAAAGATATTATGGTATTAAGAGATCCAGACGGGAAGATTTTCAGTACTGTCATAAATACAGACACTCCTCCTTCTACTTAACTGTATTGTAGTGTGTATCTTACACCACCAGGTGTCAGTCTGTGCATGGCAGCACAGCTGAGCAGACAAATATAACTTGCATGTGAAGAAGAGAGATTTTGGAAATAAAGTTAAAGGACTAACTCATTACAAAGATGAAAAAATGCCTCTGCCCCTGTTCTGGACCATTTTAAATTCAGTCCAGATGATAAGGGTAAGCTAACAAACACACAGACTGGTGAGTGGTCAGAGTAGAGTTTCATCATGAGTGTGTAACTTCACAGAGAGTAAGGGGCAGACTAATTACTGGAGTCAGAATTATGGTGAACGCATGCTGAGCAGAGGGAAAGGTGAGTGGTCAAGTCGTGCTGTAAAGAGTTTAGGGTTTAGGTTTGACTCTGTAAGTGAATAAAAGCTGCAACTTCTCAAGACCAAAGTGGAGCTCCTGCATGTGTTGTTTCCCAGCTGTTTCAGCTCCACATACATTGTGGGAGTATTGATTGCAATAGAGTAGTTTAGTTGAGCTGTTTTAATACCATAATACTGTATACCCTGGTAAAAAGTCAGGAGGATATGACGGTATGAAAAAATGGATACCGCCCAAGCCGATTACTGAGTATGGATTCACATTAACCCAATTGGTGCCTCATTGAAACCTGGGGTGCAGAGAAAAAGGAATTAAGAGAGTGATGTAGCAAGCAAGCAAGCAGCAGCAGTGAGTCTTTGAGTCACACCCACTGCTGAGGGTAATTGTGAGCCATAAGCAGCCCAGAGTGTTGTTAAACCTTTCAACACAGAGACGACACTCACTGCAGTATATGTAATGTGAAATGTAAAGCTGGCAAGGGCATAACACCTAACAAACACAGAATACAGCTAAAGAATGAACAGTTTTTCATAGCCTGAGTGCCAAGTCTCCCACAGCAGCTGCAACTAATGTTAGTGCACCTTCAGTCAGCGTCTAAATAGTGCAACTTAACCCTCCATGAACAACAAAACTTTAATCAAGGCATCAACAACTATATCAGCTTCTTCAGGTGATTAATTAGCTTGTTGGACAGGTAGTTATTGGAGATGACTGGGCTTTTTTACTGTAATAAACTGGTTGGCTTAGCATTTTTACCAGCTTTAGCCAACATTCAGCCACTGGCTATATCTGAAAGTCTTTACCAACATGCTATTTAGCTTGCCACGACAGTTTGTCAGATTTATTAGTATGTCCAAAACCTTAGTATTAAACCAATGATCTTGAATTGCAGACTATTAACATAAATAAAGCACAGTGGTGGTAACAACAAAGACAACATAACAACATATGCGTGTGCTTCCTCGGTAACATAAACAACAGCGTTGCCATGGTGACAGGCTGCAGGTGGTAGGGATGGGTTTGACAAGGGAGAGAGAGTTTAATTTGTGAGGTGTGTTAAATAGAAGTTTGGACTTATTTTTTACATTAGAAACTACTTTTTTTTTAACCTGTTAGGTACTGTAAGGTACCAGTATCAAATTCCAGATACCTGTATTGGCATTGTATCAGTCCAAATGTGAACTGTGCCAAACCCCAGTTGTATGGCCAAAATCCCAGGTACCAGAGGCCATATACCTACATATTTGCATATATATTGAGAATATTAAATGTAAATATAAATTACCTGAAGAATGGCATTGCTGTACCATTTTTATTACTGCCAAGTACACACTGCTTGTTTCTCTGAGCTCAGGCTATTAACTGAAGGCAACTCAGATTAGCAAACAAACAATTTTCATCAACATCTTTTCTCTTCTCTTGCATTAACTTTAGAAGGAGGAAAGGTGTACCACGCTTTTCTGCCTCCAAGTCTGCTACAAGTCCCGACAGTAATAATAATTTTACTTATAACAATAACTCGTAGTAAAAATCTGTGGAAGTGCTACCCCAAACTGGAACACCAGAACGGGACACCAGGGTCAGTCAGCCAGGGACAGATTTTTTTTTTTTTACCTTCCCTTTTCCTCTCCTTAACTGGTCGGACCAGCTTTGGGTCACCCACAGACCCTTATAGGAGGGAAGTGGCCCATTGTGGATATGACTCCTGGCCAGTGTATTTAGGGTTGACAGTCAGCTGAGTTGTTTTATTCTCGTTTGTAAGGACAACTTGGTTGACCCTGCCTTGCAAGAAAGAGACTGACACAAAGTGTGAATTTGTGAGTTTGGTTGGCATATTTTTTACATTTTGGACAGAGGAGAACTGCCATTTCCCCCTGCTGACAGTCCATATGCTAAGCTAAACTAATCACCACTTGGCTCCACCTCCATACTTGGGTATTAGGGATGCACTGATCGACCGGCCAGAGACCGGAACCAGACAATTTTCAGCATGACTGGCCCTGACCAGTGACCGGCCAGTATGACAAAATTTTCATATCAAGGTTTTTTTTAAAAATCGTATCCGTTTCACAGTATTTGACTGTATTTTTTTTCATGCAACAGTGTTCTTACCCACATTTTCTTCTAATGAGAAAAGAATTACTGCAGTTGATTGGTTTTAAACAGTCCATTTTACTGTCACATAAGGACTGTATCATGTTTTTTTTTTTTCATGTCCAGAAACAGGTAAAAGCATGACTCCTTCAAAATATGGTTGCCATCACATGGCGGGGATGACTATATGATTAAACGTCCCCACACACACTAGTCAGCACCAGAAATACTAGTCGTTTAATATATTTAAAAATAACATTTTTAAAATATTTATCAATCTTTCATTAATGCACGATGCCAGTTATCTGTTGCCTATAAGATTTTATGCAGCCGCACACCACTAGTCGGGGCTGCGGCACTGTTGGACGGCGGCCCCTCTCACCCAGCGTGTATGAGCCAATCGCCATGGCAACCCTGGATGTTTATATCAGCAAAGTCGGACAGATGAATGTAGACTGTGACAGAATAAGCTGATATATATTCACTCCTCTGGAGAAACGTGACCACATTAAACACATACACAGACATAAACCTGCAGGCGGAGCTGCTGCTGCTACTAGCACTGCTAACGTTAGCCACACTGTGTGTCAGGCTGACAGCTAACGTTAGCTCTGGGTCCTTTACCTGCAGACACTGTGACCCTCTTCAGTCTGGAAAGGTGAAGCGTTTACTGAGTTGTTGTCATGTTTTGTACATTAATGTGTAAGGTTTGTATTGCATAGTGTAAAGTAGTGCGCATTTCAGCAGCATTTAAAGTACGATTTGGCGATTGTAGACTGTGATTAACGTCTTCAAATGGCTCTTAATACACACAGTATTTTTTTCGGACAGTGTTTAACATTATAAATTAATAAATTCTGCTAAATTTTAACTGCTTTCTGAGTGTTTTGTTAGTGTTAGACTAGCTGACTAGTCTAAATCAACACAGAATTTAGTCACCAGGAACATCCCTAGTGCAGACGCACAAGCAAGGACACCTGTGGTGTTGGTGTGCAGCAATGAAATGGATCCCCGCTGAAACACTTTCCTGCTGTGCACATTCCGGACATTGTTTGGGTTATTCACCGGTATGGCAGTATATGAAAAATTAATATCATAATGAAAATAAAGGCCGGTTTTCTGTACGAACTGGTATACTGCACAGGCCTACCGGCTCATGAGCATCACATATCTGATTCTGTGCCCATCATTGTCACACACATGTTCTGCACAATGGTCACATCATGCGCGCAGCAGACAAACTGAACGTGATATCACCACAGGGCTCATAACAGTTACACACACTCTGACACATGCTTACATGAAGTTGATGTCAGCGACAGATTCCAAGAACAGGATAAAGAGAAGACAGACAGTCTACAAGGCGACAGAGCAGCTGACAATGTCGCAAAACAGCCATAAACTATGTAGCTCTTCAGGCTAATGTTAGCCAGCAGCAGACTGCTGTTCACAGAGGGACAGTTAAAATCTCACCTCCTGTTCTGGCTGAAGAATAAACAACCTGTGTTGATGTGTCTCATTTTTTCTCATCCAGACTCCTTTAACTTCTGCATCTGTTTACAGCTGCTTCCACAGAGTATCACATGAAATGGCGTCCCGCGAAATCCTGCAAGATCATGGAATCTCGCAAGATTTCATTCCCCTTATTCATAATCTTAATATAAAACTATAATAAGCCCTGGCTGTAACCTGGAGGACTTTGGAGAAAATTTAAATAGTATTTAATAAATATTTAATAGTCAGTGTTTTATTATGAACATCCAATTTAATTTTTACAAGAAAAGATGCAAAAATGGTTTGAATGCTGTCAATTACAGTTCTTAGAAAGACTGAAAATTGGAATAGGCCAAAATCGAAATCGACAGGTCAGACCCTTCAAAAAAATCAGAAATCGGAATCAGACAAGAAAATTGAAATCGGTGCATCTCTATTAGGTATTTAAAATCATGAAATAGTGAGCAGTTTTCTCTGCTCTGAAACATCTGCTCTGCTGTCTCAGTGTCAAACTAAAAAATTGGCACTCCATCTTGCATGTCTGGGCCACCAGACCACGAGGAGTGTGATGGCATTTATTTTTCTGTGTTGGGTTGTTGAAAAATGACTACTACTAACAAGTTAGACTTACACAGTGTCACTGTTTACGAAATGGCTAAAAGATATGCATCTTAAGATTTGCCTTAATTGTTTTTCAATAAATAGATCATTTGGGCATATTACATTAAATAAACTAATTGAGATTTTTGGCAACTGTGGACAAATTAAAGGTTTCTATCAGGTCAAAAGATAGAAACTGTTTGAGCCTTATGGCTGAAATATATGGGACACAGATGCTGTACATGTCGGTGGGACAGTTTTTTACCTGCTACACAGACTTTGTCTTTGTAGTATCTGGTTGTGCACTATACAATTTTTTTCCTAATTGCTATTAATTCTTCTTATTATTATCATTATTATTTTCATGATCATTATCATTATTGGGTCAAAGTCCTGGCTGGATTGCACAGTAGGAACAGTTCTATACACATTACATGTCTATGTAGTTTTGACCTCTTAGAAGGCTGCATAGCAGCATGTACAGAAAAGACCAGTCATGTAAAAACAGAAATGAGGGACTCACTCACATTCTGTGATGTGTCCCTCCAGGTCTGTGTCCAGTGTATTTTGAAGGTTATCTCTGCAAGTTGGATTGGCCCTGCACACCCATGATCCACCCACACAGGTGATTTTACTTATTTTTGCTTATTAGACATCCTCAAGTTTTGTGTACAGATGTGTCCAAAAACAGGCCGTATTTACTACATGGTACACTTGTAGTATCCATTACACTGTACAATGCACTCAAACTTCCGCAAAGGAAAAAAAAATGATGGAAATGGCATGTACACTACTTTCCTCTGATGAGCCCACAATGCAGTGCTGTCAGTAATGATGCAAAATAATAATTATTAGTAGGAGTCTGAAATACCAATCCACTGCTCATTACTGAATAAACTTTTCAGTGTCTATTATCTGGGAAGCAGTAAATGAGAGGCTGAGGGAGTGATTGGATTGATGTCTGCCTGATTCTACTGTTGACTTTGTTTGCACACTTATGTGGGAAAAGCTACACCATCATCAATAAGGAAGAATAGCTGAGAACAAGTGTGGGGTTCTGTTTGACAGGTACCCAAACTGACAGGTAGGGATGAGTAAAATAGATGTTCACACTCTCCATGATGATGTTTCCACTATGATCATCACTGTTAAAGACATGGAAAGGGTGCAGTGATGTGAATGTCTTCCAAAGAAAACAAATTGCTGATGTGTCTGTCTGAATCTCATCAGGCTATTTGCAGGTCAGCCTTTGTCTCACTAGAATCAGTCTCAATCAACAAAAGTGCCCAGGGGGCTGCTTACATGTCCCCCATCCTGCCTCCTCATAGACCTCTGACCAACTCTTTTAAATCCTTCTCAAAACATCAGTCTACTTCATAAGTTGTTTACTGCCAAGTTTTCACATTCACTTTTCATAAAGTTGACTTAAAAGGAGCTTGATGCAGTAATGTAACTTTTTTTTTTGCAGAGCTGAAACATCTCCCTGAGGCCAGTGTTTGGAAACTGGAATAAATTATGGACTGCTTTATTTAGGATTATACTCCTATGAAGTGAGGCAATCAAAGAGACGTCAGCATTGATTCTGTTTTGAGAATGTTCGGAAATCCTGGTAAATGCTGTCAAGGTTATTTTAATACATTTTCTGATTTTAAAAGTGGAAAAAGAAAATAAAATATTCCTTTTAGGCCTCTGTCATATTGTAACAACAAGTAAGATAGAGAAAAACAATTATAAACCAATTTTCTATCTGATATGGACTAATTGAGAAAGTTTTACTAATTACTTAGCAGTAGTGGGTATTTGTTGCATTTATCATTACTTTCTCTTATGCAGCCGAACTCCACACCACCACACGTGTATTTAACATGTGTAGAAAGAGAGACAGTGTGATTCAACAAGCAGCCAGCCCACACATCAGAGCTATTCACTGACCATCAACAAACAGCCTCTGTGTAGGCAGGAAGCACTTCAGTATTCACCTTAGTATTCCCATCCTCATCATAAAGCCACAGGTTCACACAACCTCCTCCAATGAACAAATCCCAGGTTGCTTCTAGCTACAAACACGACACAAGTTACTAAACTTTGGAATTACTGAAGGTGTTTCTGTCTTTTGTCAGAAGACTGTCCCCTGCCCCCTCCTGGAGCCAGGAGACTGTTCAGGGACAGCTACAAGTTGCATGTTGTTGTCTACCTGTCACTCAATCAGTGAAGAAGCACATGACACAACTGTCCTTGGAAACTTAGTTAAGTCTCAACAAGAGATGAAAAAAAATACATGAAAGCTTGTTCATCAAACAAGTTAAGACTTGTAGCATCCATCCTTCATCCAAAATATGACATTATAGCCTTCATGGATTTCTAATCATTTCAAGCTTCTATTCAATCAGATATGAAAAATACCTTTAATATGAGTTACTTTCCAATATCTGTCTTAGGGTTGCATCTAACAATTATTTGTTTTCAAACAATTAATCTATCAGTTATTTTTTCAGTTAATCGATTAATCTTTGATTAATTTAACTTTTTTTTATTATTCAATTCTATAATAATTTACCTACAATACATATCAAAATCTTGTCACATTAATATTCCAGTATTTTATTCAATCTTACCCCTGAAAAATACACACGTTAGAATAATGATAACAGTGGCATGTTTTAAAGTTAGTCTAATTTCCACCCTATTTAATAGACTTCAGATGTCTGATCAGAAAATTACTGCACCTCAAAACAAAATGAGATGGGATGCATATTCATTTACTAACTAATCATTAAACAGGTGATGTTTAGTTAGTTATTTCATCACCGGAGTCATATGCAGGTAAGATGATGATGATAATAATAAAAATAATAATAATAATAATAATAATAATAATAACTTTATTTATACAGCACCTTGCATACATAACATGCAATTCAAAGTGCTTTACGATGTGGCATTAAAAATGACAACAGGCAAAAACGGACAAGACAGAAATACATAAAATCACAATAATAACATAAAATCAGAGTAAACAAAAATAAAAAATGGGCATTAAAAGACATAATGGAGGATCACAAAGAATGAGGATAAAAAATAAGAATAAATAAATGAATAAATAGAATAAAAATAAAAATGATTCTTAGTAATATAAGGTCTAATAAATAAGCAGGCAAATGCAGATAGCAAAAAATGACAGACCAGGGTAGAAATATATTACACTAAAGGCTTTCCTGAACAAGTAGGTTTTCAGTTGAGTTTTAAAAGTGCCAACAGAGCTTGCATGTCTGAGGTAACTGGGTAGAGTGTTCCAGAGTCTTGGAACATAATAGCTAAAAGCAGTTTCCCCACTTGTTTTGTGGCCTACTTTAGGAACAGTTAAAATACCAGCGTCGGCAGACCGGAGTGCTCTTGTTGGTTGATGTGGAATTCCAAGGTCAGAAATGTATGAAGGTGCTATATTAAGAGCTTTATATGTGAGTAAAAGAACCTTAAAATCAATTTGAAAAGAAATGGGGAGCCAGTGCAGAGAAGCTAAAACAGGAGTAATGTGCTCTCTTTTACTTGTCCTTGTTAAAAGTCTAGCAGCAGAGTTTTGGACCAACTGAAGATTTCCAATCAGTCTCTTTGGTAGGCCAGTAAGCAGTGCATTGCAGTAGTCCAACCTGCTAGTGATAAAAGCATGTACTAATGTCTCTGCATCCCGCTTTCCTAAAAAAGGCATGCTGCAAACTGCCTCTCTTGCATTTTGGCCCTAGCAGTAGTATTTCTGTTTATCTTCATTCGGTTTCAAAAGATTGTAATTCATCCAATGTTTTATTGCTTCTAAGCAGGCAATCAGAGAGGAAAGGGCATTTGGGTTGGTTGGCTCAACAGAAATAAACAATTGGGTATCATCGGCGTAGCTATGGAAATTTATACTGAATTTGTTAATAATGTGACCTAATGGGAGCATATATAAGGAAAAGAGCAGGGGACCAAGACAGCTTCCTTGTGCGATACCAAAGGGTAGATGGTGTTTCGCAGAGACATGATCACCTATACTGACATAGAAACTCCTACCAGTTAAATAAGACCGAAACCAGTCTAAAGCGCTGCCAGAAAGACCAACCCATCTTTCAAGACGATTGATTAGTATTGAGTGATCAGTGGTGTCAAATGCTGAGCTTAGGTCCAAGAGGATGAGGACTGACACTTGATTCAAGTCAGTAGCATGTCTGAGGTCATTCACTATTTTGATTAGAGCTGTTTCTGTGCTATGATTGGACCTAAAACCAGATTGAAACTTCTCAAACATATTGTTCTCATTGAGAAAGTTGTTGAGTTGATTAAAACTACTTTCTCCTGGATTTTACTCATGAAAGGCAGGTTAGATATTGGCCTATAATTACTGATATTGTCTGCATCAAGATTTGCCTTCTTCAGTAGAGGCTTCACTTCTGCTGTCTTAAAGGCATTGGGAAAGATGCCTGTTTGAGGTGAAGTATTAATTATCTGTAATATGGAGGGATACAGGCTGTTGTATACGTTCTTGAAGAGTTTGCTAGGGACAGGGTCAAGACCGCAAGTGGAGGGCGATGTGCCAGTAACAATTTTAAGAAGGTCAGTATGGGAAACACTAGCAAAACATCTAAAGACAGGAGAACAGCCATGGGGTGTGTTACAGATTTTATCATCTGTACCACCAATGCCTGACCTGATCAAGGTAACTCTATTCTTAAAAAAGATAGCAAACTCCTCACATCTCTGGGCAGAAGCCTCCGTGGGGCCAGAGGGAACCTGGTGTAGAAGTCTACTGATGGTTGACAATAGGACTCTAGAGTTTCCACTATTCTCATCAATGATCTTTGAGAAATGGATCCATCTCTGTGTGCAGACATTTTTGTTATACAATACATTTTTTTCTCTAAAGATCTTGTGGTGTACCTGTAGCTTTGTTTTTCTCCAGGTTCTTTCAACTTTCCTACATGACTGCTTTAATGCATGAATATCTTTATTCATCCAGGGCCTTGATTTATTGTGAGAACGTTTTAAAGTTTTCATAGGAGCTACTTTATTCAGTGTATTAGTCAGATGACTATTGAATGCATCTACCATTGCATCTATAGGATGATTAACAAGATCTTGATCCAGGGAGTTTGCAAGCTCAGCAAATTGTAACTCTACAGCGTTACTTAAATTTCTTCTCTTAATTGTGGTTTCAAAATGATGTCTTATGGTATTCAATGAGATATTAAAATAAACACAATAGTGATCAGACACATTTATATCACACACCAATAGATCAGTAACAGAGATTCCCCTGGAAATAACTAGATCCAGTGTGCTACCATGCTTATGGGTGGGGGCAGTAACATGCTGTTTAAGTTCAAGGCTGTCCAAGATGTTGAGGAATTTTTTGGTCTTTGGGTCAGATGAGTTATTGACATGGATATTAATATCACCATTTACAATGATTCTATCATAGTTTGTGATAATGAGAGACAAAAGTTCTGAGAACTCAGAGAGAAAACCTGTCCACAGCTTTGGAGGGCGGTATATTGTAAGAATAATTATCATTGGCTCAGCCTTTACAGAAAATGCAATGTGTTCAGATGAGGAAAAATCACCAAAATTAACTCTTGCACAGCTGAAGCTGTTTGAAAAAAGAACAGCAATCCGACCCCCTCTTTTATTCTCTCTAACTGAGTGGAAGAAGCTGTAGTTTGGTGGACAAGTTTCAATAAGGACAGCAGCACCATCAGAGCTAAGCCATGTCTCAACAAGAAATATGAAATCAAGACACGTCGGAGATTAAATCATTAATTGTAAAGGACTTTGTGGTGAGTGATCCCACATTAAGTAAGGCCATGTTAGTTGTGGCTGGAACTGGCTGTGATTGAATTTGGCGAGGTACAGCAACAATATTATTTGGATGTCTGAAACTGTTCTGTGTACGTGCCCTGCACCTATATTGTGATCTCTGACTTATAACAAGAACAATCGAAATAGAATGCATCTGGGCACAAGGGGGAGCTATCAAGCCTGTACCTTGATTAGGTGATGATGAGGGCGGGGCAGGGAAGAAGTCAGCCTGACCGGAAGTGACCAGTGTCGAGACAGAGTCTCTTTGGTCACCTGGACATGTGGTGGGATACAGTCAAACAGCGTGAGCATTAAGAACTGAATGGAATATGTTGTGTGTTAAAATACGAGCACCCAACTTGCTGGGATGGATGCAGTCCTTTTGATTAAAAGATGGACGGTTCCAGAAGAGGTTAAAATTGTCAATAAAAACCATGTTGTGCACCGTGCAAGCAGACTGGAGCCATGTGTGAAGGCTAAGAATCCAGCTAAAACGACCGACACTTCGGCCAATTGGAGGTATGGGGCTGGAGATAAAAACACGCTTTCCACAGCTGTTCAGCAAGTGGAGAAGCTTGTCAAAATCCCGTTTTAATATTTCAGAGGTCTGGCTGAAGACGTCATTGCAGCCGACATGGATGATGACATACTTAGTACAGGTGTGCTTCGCTAAGAGGCTGGGAATCTTGCCTATAATGTCCGCCACCTTAGCACCTGGGAAACAGTGTGTCACTGCTGACCTTCTCCTGATGTGCCTTATTATTGAATCATCTATAACCAGCGTGTTGAGCAAAGCAGGCGGCGGAGATGTAGATTTCGCCCTCGGTGAGGTAGCAGAGTACGGGAGGTGGACGGGGGAGATGGCGGAGTAATGGCCCCGTGGAGCCGGAGTGAAATTTGGCATTGAGTGGCGGGATGTGGGGCGAGAGGCTCATCCAGGTATGTTCACTGAGGGAGATGGCGATCCGCTGGACCTGGATGATGGGAGGTGGAGGAGGCTGCCGGTTCCCGGATAGTGGGGGAAAATCATGCAGGTCGAGGATGTCATATCGGTTCTCCAACTGGATGCTGTAAGCTGCAGCAGTGCGAGCGGAGAGCCTCTGACACTTTATTTTTGCATCAGTGTGGGCCAAAGAAAATACTTTTTGTTGTTTTCTGCCGGCTAAAATGTATTACAGACAATCTGTAACACTAGTTAAAGAAAGTGCAGAATGGCAGAATATCACCTTTAGATCATGCATGATGTAAATTTAACAGTAGTGGTGCAGACATCACTTCTAACACTGGGGTGACTTCTACTAACAGAACCATGTTCTACATGTTGATAATCTTAATATATGGTGTTTGGGTGCTGACAGACAGTAAACAGGATGATGATGCTGCTGCAGGAGGAGGACAGGGCGCTCCACGCTTCACATTCATAAAGACTAGAGGAACACTCCTTTTAAATAAAGTCTCACCATATCAGCTAAAGAAGAAGGCATGGCTAAAAGCCTCTGTAGTCAAAGACCATTTTCAATAATCACTTCTGGCTGAAAGGTATCCATTGTACCTTTTTGTGTAAAACTAAAAATACTGTCAAACTCACAACCAATGTGGTTTATAAGATAACACTAATGTAGCTGTATACTTCACACAGCCAGAAGTGCTCAGCCAGTGGTGAACAGACTGCAGGCAAATCAGATTTGTTTCTCAAATCAGATCTTTAAAACAGCCTGTCCACACTTATTTGCAAGCGATCACACGGATTTGTGTGTCCAGAAATCACCAACCTATCTGCATGGGTTGCTGAGGTAACAACAAACAACGTAGAGAGTCAAAAACTACATATGCTGGTGATGTGGCTTTCCAACAAGACAGCATGAGAAGTGGAGAACCATCATCGTACCCTACAAATAATGCTGTCAAGTTGTTGCCTCTGTCGCACCCAACAATCTGATCTAAATCTCATTTCAAACCACCTCTACATGTGCCTCGGATTCACTTTGCACAAAATGCATTTCACGTGTCTTTTTACTGTCCCAACTTTTGAAAATCAATCTGAATAAAATTTGGCCAACAAATGGATTTGGGCTGGCAGTGTGACCAAGGCCTTAGCCTAGGCTAATGTGGTGGTTTCAAAATGATCCAGAATATTGCAGTAGTTTCTTTAAAGGGACAGTTCACCCCAAAATTAGAGATACCCATTTTTTTTTATGGCCTGTAGTGCTATTTATACATCTAGATGTTTTTGGTATGAGTTGTAGAGTTTTGGAGATATCAGCCATGGAGATGTCTGTGTTCTCTACAATATAATGTAACTAAATGGCACACGTGTCTCTTTCCATAAATCATGACCCAGTTACTCAAGATAATCCACAGACCTTGTTGTGAGCAGTTTCATGTAGGAACTATTTTCTTTCTATTAGAAGAAAAGTAGTTCTTCAGCAGAATGAACACAAGGTCTGTGGATTATCTTGAGTAACTAAGGCCAGGTTAAAAAAAATCAATTAATAATTTCAAATCAATGTTCCTTTGCCTGCTCCAATATCAATTCATAAAATCCCCAAATCAATTCTTTAATATACATCTTTTCTCCTGTGGATGTGTGATACAGCCTGCAGTTTTAACTTTGTTAGTCTCACATGACAAGCCTTTGGCACAAGATCTTGTAGTGCAAGATAGCATGAGATCTCGTGGTGTAAGATTTAGCGTGTTGGTCAGGTCATGTTTAATAAAAATTACATGATTGATGCAACTTATTCACCACATAAGAGGGGTCCTTGTACACTTTACCGCACTACTTTTCTGAGAATCTCTTTCATATCTGGGTAAATCTGATATTGTAATTAAAATATCCCCCGCTCAATTGATATCAAATTGAATCAAACTGGATCAGGACCTGAACTGAATCAAATCAGTTCAGGAAATCTGAATCAATACCCAGCCCTATGAGTAATGGCATCATGATTTTGGAAAGAGAAACTGGTTTTTAATTTCTTAACTGTATTTTTTCATGCTTTGAGCACCAAAGGACTAGTGGAACCTAGTTCTGTTATACTGGATAGAAGTCCATGGCTGATATCCATTCACACCAAAACAGTTTGGATTAATAAAAAGGAGATACACATATTTTTGATTTTGGAATGAACTGTCCCATTAAGGGATAGCAAAATCCCAAGTCCAAACTGATGTCCAGCCTGACATCAGTTGGTGAAAAGCATGTAGCTGAACTTGCCCTCTCCAACTGTCTGGTCTTTGGTGCTGGGTAACGTACAAAAGCTGGGTGGGAGTGAGTTTTGGCAACTGACATGGTGGTAAAGCAGCTACCTCTTCAAACCCAATTCCCTAATATCAAACTAATGCAAAAACAAAGCAATGAAATCAACCTTACTGCAACAGAGAATAAATGGAGAAGCTAATGTCAACAGTAGCTCTGATTTCTGATACAGAAGAGGAGGGGGACCTATATTGTCTACACTAGTGCTGGGCACTAATGCATTACTCAGTGCTATAATACTGTATATATTACCGTAATATTATATATTAAATGACTGTATATTATAGTTACTAATTCATGGGTTATTGAGTTACTTTTTGACCTAGGTAGGTTATCTTTTGATGATGTGTACCTGTGGCAGGTCAGGGCATGTCAGGTCAGCTTCTAGCCAAAAAGCTAAGACAGAGGGTAGAGGATGACAGAGGCATACTTTCCTCAGGCGGAAGTATTGTCATTATTTTGTGTTGTTCCTCCAAAGAAATTATAATGGTGATGAATCTAATTTGAAGGCCACACTCTGGGAGATGGACTACATTTCCACCGCATCCAACATCGGGACAGCTGACTACAAAAGCTGTGTGGACGTAAACAGTTCAGTGGATCAACTTTGGAACACAACAAAGCTGCCAACAAGGCACCACAGTAATATAGTACTGTAGAGGGAGTAATGTAATTAATTACTTAAAAATACAGAGTGTCCACAAAATTTCTTTACAATTTAAAAAAATATTACAAAACCAATTGATGAGATTTGTTCTATGTACTCAATGGTTATCAAAGTTTTTAATCACATTGCATTTGTGTATTTCAGGTACCCTGTTGATGAAATAGGTTCTGTTAAATAAAACCCTAAAAAAAGGCTACTCTTCAAGAAAAAAAAAAATCAGATACGCAGACTCAGCAAAACTACAGGATTAAGTATGGAAGACATCCACTGTCACGTCCGTCAATTCGTGCATGGCACAAGAAATTTATGGAGACGGGGACAGTGTTGGACAAAGAAAAGAAATCGAGTACCATCTTGATGTGCTTCGTGCAACTACTGGTGCCCATATAGAGGTGCATTAAATGAAGCCAAAAAAAAAAACAAAAACTTTTCATTTTGTAATAATTTCCACAGATTTGTCTATTCATTTGCCTTTGTAATAAATTTGTTAAATTGTAAAGAGACTTTATGGACACCCTGTATTTTTGGGGGGCTTTAATGCCTTTAATGGGTAGGACAGCTGAAGATATATGTATATGACAGGAAAGGAGAGAGTGAGAGAGAGACGGGGGGGTTGACATGCAAAGTGCTATAGACAGGAGCTGACCCCCAGCTGATACAGAGGACTCACAACCTTGGTAACCTCTTCCAACTGAGCTACCAGGCCACTATAATTAATCACTTTTGATACCAAATAATGTATAAAGTAATATTATTACTTTTAAAACAAGTAATGAATAAAAGTCATTTATTTATTTACTTATTTCATTTCCTTAGTAACTTGCTCAATGCTGCTCCAGGCTCTAAATGTCTAAGAAAAATAAGAGAACAACTGACCAATGATTAGCAAAGTGGAGCACAGATCCACCTGCTCTGTTTGACTTTTATATAATGAATCATTTCAGTCCCCAGTCATACAAAGAAAGTACATCAATGGCTGCTCTTCCATGAAAAATGATGTAAATGGGATTAAAATAATCTTGAAACACATTTTATGCCCATTACATTGGTTTTGCTTTTGCTTTACAATAGTCGCTGACTGAAGGTCATACTTCAGTCACCCTTTTATTTGCCATGACATCACTTATTAAATTCCCCCTGTCTTTATGTGCCCCCTCTGTCTTGGCAGCTTAGGGCCTGGAAACTGCTGTTTTCTTTCTAAGTATACCAAAATAGAAACATTAATATTTCAGCCACAAAGAGAAAAATCACATTTGCTGGGCCATAAATGGCTGGTGCTTGACGATAGTGTGTTTTATTCTGGAGCAGTCGGCCTTGCCTGCCCGGCTCTCTCTCATATTGATGCAGAGTACAGGGAATGGCTCTCAGTGCCCCGCTCCAGAAGTGAACCTCTAAATCTTAACGCCTCCTCCTGTTTGGGACTTATCTCTAGGACACATTTCTCTCATATTGTGTGTGTATGTGTGTGCATGAGGATACATGTGAGTGAGGTTCTGCGTAAATGTCTCCACCTACGGGGCGCTGATGAAACAACAACCTCTATGAAAAACAGCAAGTACTTACTGAGGTAAGCATTATTTTGTGTACCTCTAAAAACTTGTGTGTGAATGTATGAAATAATTTATAGCGTTTTAAGGGTGTGTCTTAAACCAATCTGTCCCATTTCCCCCTTGTTCTTCAAGGACAGAGGATCCTTTAGGGAGCTATAAAGGTTCCACTGGCTGCCTCCTGCTCTGGAGGGATGAAGTCATTGATCCGATGTTGGTGTATGGATATTTGTTCTCCTACAACCAACATGTATTCATTCATCTGCACTATGGCATTATGGGACAAGGCACCGGCCTCAATACATGCCCGTATATATTTTAATTTGATAGATTTAGAACAGGGGTGTCCAAACTTTTTGCAAAGAGGGCCAGATTTAATAAAGTGAAAATGCCCGGGGGCCAGTAGTTCCTTCTGATGTTTTTTTCAACCACAAACGTTACATGCAAATGTACACTGTTATAAAACAGTGTCACAATTATCTTTACTTTTCAAATGGCAGTGTAACCAAATATAAGCCACTCAGGCAGATGTGAACAACTCTAAAAACACAATTCTGCCTTTAATTCATATCTGGAGAGTCAGATAACATTGAACATTGAACTGTATGGAATACCTTAAATTTCCATGAGTTTGATAAATATCTTTGCCTCATGATCATTTTAAACAGGAGTTATATGTAATGCAAAGTTGTCTGTTATTAAAGTTTAAAACAAGTGAATTTTGCTCTTGTCTTTTACAAGATCTTTCAGACAGTAATAGTTTGTGTCACATCTACAGGTACATAACATCAACAGTTATAACCAAATCTTATTCAAGATGTTTAATAAAATAAGTGCCATAAGTCCAAGTGCATAAGTATGCTTTTGGCTTTTCACTGTTAATAGTGACAGATGTTACCGTTCAAAACACTCAATTTCAGATTGATCAAGAAACCAATAACTTGCTGACACTAATGAGAAGGGTGATACTGAGATCTGGATTTCAGTAAAGAGGCCAGATCTGGTTTGAGGGAAGTGGTTGAGATACGTAAAATGTCACGTAAGTGGAAGTCACTTAGTCTTGACCTCAATCGGTTCTTGTTTAAGTTCATGACAGAGAATGTCTGCTCACACAAATATGTGGAGCCGAATAAGCTCAGCATTTTCTTAGCAAATGTTCGCATTTCTGGAAACCTGCCTTTATCCAGTTGCACGTAAAAGTCAACAAGAGAAAGCTGCTGGTGTTTGCCGCGCAGCTCATCGTCACACTGCAGCTCAATGAGCTCCAGCTGCAGCTGTGGAGGAGCATCATTAGGGTCCACAGAGAAGGGAGAAGAGAAAAGCAACGTGTCCTTTTCAATAACTGCAAAATCCCAAAAGCGTTTGTTAAATTCCATAGAAAGAGATGCGATAGCTGTTGCATAACTCATCATTTGCGCACCAATGTTGTCCTGTGGGAAACTGTCAATGACCTCTTTCAAAGCTGAGAAGTGTGCGGTGCAGGGCTCTGTTTGGGACAAGTGTCTTTGGAAAAGTTGCAGCTTGGTTCCAAAGGCCTTGATGTGAGCATACAGCTGGCTTGCCACTGCATCTTGTCCTTGCAGATTAACATTCAGCGCATTCAGATGCTTCGTTATGTCAACCAAAAAAGGCAAATCTGCCAGCCATACAGGATCGGACCGTTCTTCCATCGGCTGCCCCTTTTCACCCAAAAAATGTCCAATTTCCTCTCTGAGAGAGAAAAATCGCTGCATTGTGGACCCCCGACTTAGCCACCTCACATCGTTGTGATATATTACGTCTCCGTATTCAGCCTGGATGTCAAGCAAGAATTGCTGAAACTGTCGGTGGTGTAGAGCTTTAGAGCAAATAGAATTGATTGCCTTTACCACTGGTTTCATAACATGATCAAATTTGAGATGTTTGGCGCAGAGAGCCTGCTGGTGAATTATACAGTGAAGTTTAATAGCGTTACCTCCTTCTTCGCTGACTTTATTGCAGATCAGTGTGGACAATCCACTTCGCTCACCAGCCATGGCAGGCGCACCATCTGTAATGATCCCAGAAACTTTACTCCATGGTAGTTTCATATCATCAACAGCTTCACAAACAGAAACAAATAAATCCGTTCCTCTGGTTTGGACTTTAAGGCTTTGGAGGTCAAGCAGCTCCTCTGTTACGTTCATGTTGTCATCAATTCCTCTTAAAAAAATCAAGAGCTGTGCAGTGTCAGATGCATCGGTGCTTTCATCGCAGGCTAATGAGAAATAATCAAAAGCCACTCCCCTGTCCCCCAGTTGTCTCTGAATATCTGATGATGTCCTCAACTCTCCGTGCCACAGTGTTACGTGCCAGGCAAACATTCATAAATTCTTGCTTCTTCTCGGGGCAAATGTTCTCCACCATTTTCATGACACAGTCTTTGATAAATGTACCTTCAGTAAAAGGTTTGCCATGTTTAGCTATTAACATGGCCACTTCGTAGCTTGCTTTGGTGATACTTTCCTTTGACTCACTTCACTTTTTCAGCGCGGTCACTCCCTGTTAGCTTGTCGTATGTGTTAGCATGTTTAGTTTGGTAGTGTCTCTTTATGTTAAAATCCTTAAACAAGGCAACAGTCTCTTGACAAATGAGACAAACACAACTGCCTCGATTTTCAGTGAAGAAGTACTGTAATTCCCATCTTTCCTGAAAGTGGCGGCCCTCACTGTCAACTTTCCTCTTTTTCTTTGCAGTTGCCATGGCAGCAATGAACGGAGAAGGGTTCGCGGCAAGGATGCAGAGCCAGATAGCATTAAAGTGGTGCTGCCACCATGTGGTGAAAGGAGGAATTACATTTTAAAGTTTTGTGATTTATTTATTCTAGTGCTAGCGGGCCATAAATAATTCATTATAAGGCCGGACTTCGGACATGCCTGATTTAGAAAGTAGGATTCAAATTTGGTAGCATACAGTGAAGTGTAGCTTCCAATAAGTCCCGGAGGTAATTGGCAATATGGTTCATTTTCCCATCAATATCAAAATGAAATCCAAGCCAAGAATTTGTTCAACCCAAGATGTCTTGAGGGGAAAATAAGGACGCATATCTTTGTCAATGGGAAGGACTACAGTACATGTTAGACACTGTAATCATCAATACTTGATGCTTCAGCATTTATTTCAGATCCAGCCTCCTAAAGCACCCTGACGATCAGGTGCAACATGCATTTTATGTTTAATGCTGTGTTTCCATATTATCCAGTTACAAATGCCCATGTTTAAATGTAATCCCTGGTGTGCTGATGCTACACTTACGAACAGTTACTGGTTGCAGAGTTCCACTGTTGCTACCTCTCCCTCCTATGCATATGCAACAAAGATAAGCACACACACTTGAAGCAGGTTGTGAATTAGAGAAAACATTTTAGCAACTTTTTGACAAAAAAGAAAAGAAAGGCAAAGTTTAAAAAATGTGTGCTTACTTTAGCCACAATTCATAAAATCTGATATCAGCAAGCTCTAAATGTAAGACACTGATGTACAGATGAAGAACAATGACAAATTACACAAGATTCAGTAAAAAAAAAAAACAATAATCATAAAATTAAAAGTATAAAATTAAATAAATAAGAGGATAATGAAGTAATTAAATAAGCACTTGGCTATATGTCCAGGGAAATAAATCATTCAGGGGTGCTAACTGAAGACTTGCCCTAGCATACATGTTTTTGATGGTGAGGGAAACCTGAGCAACTGGAGGAAACCCACACAAGCAAAGGAGGAACACGCACACTCCACACAGAAAAAGCCCTGCCCGAACCTCGATTTGAACAACCTTGCTGTTTCTATATGACAGTGCACTCCCAGTCAATTAAGTTAAAGGGAAAGAAAAAAAGGGTAGGAACGCTGATTTAAGATGTGTGTTGCAGACACTGGTGCGGGGCCAAGACTGCCACTGGGGACAGAACAGGGATTGGGTGGAGCCTGACTCACTGTTAGAGGGTATCACCACTAGGAGGGGTTGGCAGGTTTGGGGTGAAGAACAAAATAAGCACAGGATGTGAGTTTTTTAAAAAATGTTTAATTTTGGGGATGTCTTTCTGAAAAAATTTAAGTCTGCTCACTGACACTGGGTCGTCTGGTTGTAGTCTGAACTGTTAGTGCAATTTATGTTAGAAAAGAAAAAATGGAAATTAAGACATTTAATTTAAAACATTCAATTAACTAAAATTATCAACAGAATGTGAACAAACTATCAGTTCTTATGTTTACATCAAAGGCTTCATCAATTGTGGGGCAGAGATATTTCCTGAAGTATGCTAACCAGCTCGACTGCTTGTAAAACCACTTTGCACCTCCAGATAGAGAGTCATTGCAGTATCTAACATGAGAGGATGAAGATGTAGCGCTGTCCAAGAAAGAAACCATGTTCAGCTATTCATGCTAATGTTGGCTATTTAGCCATAACTTAAAAAGGTAGCTAATTGTATAATGTTACTGACAGTGTTGACGTTTGTAAAGTTAGCTGCTTGTTAAAAGAAATAAAGACCTATGGGACGGACTATGCATTTCCTTGTTTCTTAAGGGACTGTAAAACAGCAATAAATGTGTGTGAGTTTGTCACATCACAGAGACATGTGTTATTAACCATCCAGACAAATTTGAACAGAGAATACGCAGCAGGTCTATTTTTTTTTCAATTGCCACAGAGCAGGTCGAACAGGTAGGAAGTCAGGCACGGAAAACGGGAGAATCCGGTTGATTTTCAAAATAAAAGATCCCGTGCAGACTTGCGATCATAAAGACAGACAGAAAATAAAGAATTTAACTATGTAGCCTACTTATCCATGGTAGAAGCACAAAGAGCAAAGAAAGAGGACTTAATCAACAAAATCAGAGCAAGTAAATATAATCAGACGGGCAAAACTCTGCGCTGCTGAAACACTGCTGGTATAAATTGAAGTCGTGTGCATGACAGAGCAAAACCGCTGCGCAGGTGCACCTGGTGTAAGTTATGGGTTAGTCTTTTCACTCTCTCAACAACTATGTTCTAATATGACTTTCCAGTACCATTCAGGTGACATGCTGCCCCCCATTTGGTTTGGAGTATGAATTTAACAAGTGGCAGATAGCTCCTTTAGAAACTCCTAGATTCCAAACTCTAAGCCTATCTGTGAGGTTGTGTTGTTAGTCACAGTGAGAAATAATTGGAGTCATATTTAATAGGTTTGGTTTGAAAAACACTATCAATACTTTAAAGAAGAATACACCAGATAAAGATGGTTCACTGTGCCAGTTCATTCTTTTGTTCAATTTTGTGCTGTTTTATGTCACGTTGACACTGCTGATGTTCCTCCCAGAAGCCCACAAACTACCATACTTTTGTCTTGTGTAACAGTAGAAAACCTATGGCTGACTGCCTCGTTGCCAGTGGGATATGACTGACACTGATTTCTTCCAGTAAGAATACAGCATCAGCTAATCTTCCAATATGTCAGTGATTAAGCTGAACTAACATATTATATAAAGTGCAGAAGAACAAAGAAAGAAAATGAAAGCTCTGTCCTCTGGGAAATTATACGGAATGAAAGAAATGTGACAAACTGTCTTCAGGAACAGAAATGGCAAAGTCAAAGAGAGACGAGCCCAGTAGAAAAACAAAAAAATGGAAAGCTGCATAAGCAATTCCTCCACTGGCTGAGATGATTCTTTTTGTAAGTTATGAAGTAAAGGTGGAGTTCTCAAACTGAGACACCAAGCAATAACAACAGTACATAACGCATTTAGGTGTTTTATAGTTCTGTCACTGGCTGACTGGCTGCAATTTTGAAAAGTTATCATGTATTTGATCACAAGGAGGCACAAGGGATCTCCTTCTTCACACTAGGAAAGAGTTGAAGTCAATGGCATTATATCTACAGCACATTAAAAGCACAAAAGTTCTTGTATTCTTTATAGACTGAGCTACAACCTCTCAATCATGACACCCTGAGATACCTGGGAAAGTTGCCAGTTATCGACAGGGCTAACACATATAAGACCAGACATTCACACTCACAGTCACACCCACAGGTCATAAAGAGTCTCCAATTATAACCTACCCTGCATGTCTTTGGAGTGTGCAAGGAAACAGCAACAGCTGGACAAAACCCACACGGGCACTGGGAGAACATGCAACACCGTCCCACCTAACAGTTATACATAATTACATATACATATACATTTATTTGGCTTTAAAAAGAAATCAAAAATTTTACACTCTGTATTGAGTCAGTTCTTCCCATGGTATTGAAAATTGTATTGAATATCTATATTTTTTAAGGTATTGACTCTAAAAGAGAAATTCCAGCATTGTAACAACACCAGTTTTAACTACACATTTGAGCTACACATCTTTCTAATGTATTTTAAATTTCTGTGACCACTCAGTGGTTTCATACAATGATAAAAAAGTATTACTGGTAAACTTCTGACCTAAGTTTGGGGAATGCACGATAAATGAGCAGGAAGTTGAAGGTGTCAAGACAGTTTTAGCCAGCTAAAGCAGCGCTTCCCAAACGTGTTTTCCTAGGGAGACAATTTTTTGAAATGACAGACTATTGTGACCCAAGTTTTGATAAGCTTTATTATTGAGGTGAACTAAATTAATTTGTGCATAAATAAACATTCCTGACCATTTTTACTGCCATTTTCACACCACCCTATATTATCTTGACACTTATCAAAACAGATACATGTGTTAGGACTTTATAAAGGAGAAATAAATTCATTTAGGCTGAGTTAACAGGACATTTCATTGTTTTTATTGCATCGTATCAGGAAAACTACAGAGCATAGGACATTTTGGCATACGTCATAAATGAGACAAAAGTGCATTTAGGCAGAATTAAGAGGCTCTTGTTTTTTTCCTCTCGTCAGTAAAACAATAAACACATTTTAAATGCTTTATAAAAGGTGTACTGCAGATATAAAGCTTAAACTTGCAGAATTTCCATAGTTGTTTTATTTCTGAAATGAGTTGAGTTGAGTCATACTGTACCCTACAGTGGCTGTGGAGTGATCCTCTACTAATGCCAGAGATCACTTTCTCAATACTCATAATCATGACTAGTGAATATTTTGTTAACATAGCCATGAAAATGGAAATGGAAAGATAACCTTTAATTCATTACTTTAATGTAATATTGTGTAGTTATTATGAGAAGGAGGATGTCAATCAAAGCATTGGTCAACACCTGACACAGCAGTTCAGCAGCTAACTACTATTCTTTGAATCAGTGTAACCTTTAGGATGTGCTGGTGTTAAATGCATTCTGGCCCAAACCTAAAGACCTCCTTCAAGAGCTCCTGCTGAGCTGCTGACTATCCACTGACCTGGAAAAGCCCAAAACCACCACACACACAGTGGGAGCTCAATAAGCACCACAGCTTCTGCATGAGGTGACCAGTGTACAAAGCCACTTTCATCCATTTTACCAGCATGACCTCACAAGCAAACACAGCAGTCATGGTGACATGACATCTAACAAAGATGGCCAATGGATATGCACTTTTAGGGAGTGAATGAAGACAAAGCTTAAATGCCTATAAAGTGTGAAGCGTGAAGGTGAGAGAAGACTCTTAAAACATTTCCATTTAGTTTAATTTTTTATCAAAAGGCAGACAGTAAAACACTGCACAATAAATCATATATTTCAGAAGGAGGGAGGTCTGTAGTCATGTGAACTACTAGCTTCTAAAATACCAAGCAATAACATTACTCACATTATACAGATATTTTAATATTATAATATAGTGCATTAGTTATAAAATGGCACTGTGAACCTCTCAGGTCTCAGCTGGGAGATGTGCACAAGTGGCGAATTCACTATGTTACGCATGCTGCATACGTTCACTACGTCCAGTGGACAAAAAAAACTCACAAAGTGTCTACAAATGACATGTTTTCACACTTATTTTCCATTTTAAACAGAGGAATACAACTGTTCACCTCATGAATTCAGGTTCCTCTTTTTTACCAAACTAATACAAGCTTAATTGGCTCGTTAACGTCTCGGAAAACACACTTCATTTAAACTCGACAGAAACTCATGTGAAACTCACCAAAACCATCTTTGTTAGTCTGTCCACTCTTCCAGCAACTCTGGTTTGGTCAAAATAAATCCTCACTTTACCACATGAAAAGAGTCTGACTCTGCAGGCTGTTTTCTTCTCACTTGTCACCCAGCTCAGAGCACTCATGGTCAGCTGAGTGGGTGTGAACTGCGCCACTGGATGAGAGCGCAGTGCAGAGCAGAGGCTGTCACTCTGCAGACTATTACATTAGCAAAATAAAATGACAAATATCACCCTAAAAATCAAGCAAAAAAGCAATCTGCAATGGATTCAGCCAATCATTGATAGACGATAGTCGTCCAATCGCCCAACCCTAGTTTGAGCAAACAACAACATTTACCCACAGCGTGGATAACATTAGCAGTGCTAGCAGCAGCTGCTCTGCTTGCAGGTTAATGTCCATGTCTGTGCTGAATGTGGTCACATGTTGAGTGATTATATACCACTTTTACACTTAACCTTATTTCTATTTTCTATATCTAAACACTGCCATTTGCCATTGCCACATGACATTTGCTGATAAAACCATCCAGGGTAGTGTGGACCATTGGGGCATACGCTCTGGGTGAGAGGGGCTGCTGTCTGACAGGGCCACAGTCCCAACTAATGGTGGGCGGATGGATGGCACCTTAGAGCTAACAGTTGACTGGCATTCAGCATGAATAAAATTTTGATAGTTTAACCAACTAGTATTTCTGGAGGCGATTAGTTTAAGGCCTTGTGCAGTTGACTAATTACACACATCCCTACTTAAGATCTTTGAAATGTAAGGTCAGTTTTGCAATGAAACGTGTGAAAATACAGTGAAAAAAAAGTTTGTCCAAATATGTTTATTAGTTTGACAAAAATATATTTGTCCTTAATGATATCACTTAAATTTCCCTACAGCCAGACTTGAAATGAGACTATATCATGATAGAATTCCCAATTTCCATGCTGAAATTCCTTTACACCCTTATATTAATATTGATTATGATTATTATGATTATTATTATTTATTAATTTTTGTGGTTCTCCAGTTTTACAGTTAAAACATGGCTTTTAAATAAATACTAGGGATGGGACTTTAATGTGTTAATTACGATTAATTCATTAAAAAACAAACAAACCAAAAAAAAACATTAACGCATTTAATCGCAGTTTGCACTCCAGACAACACAGAATGTTTGTCAGTGCAGGAGTTCCTGGTCTGCCAATCACACTGAAACCTAATTTACACCAGGCGTGGCTGCACTCGGAGAGATACGCTGCCATTCTAGTCAATGCTGTAATTTATACCAGAAGCGCCGCGGCGCGTCTCAGCAGCGTCCCAGAAGCAGCTCAGCGCTCCGCTCCGCAGAAAATACGCAGCAAGTCTATTTTTGACTGATGGTGTGTCAATTGCCACAGAGCAGGTCAAACGGGTAGGAAGTCAGGCACAGAAAACAGGGGAGAATCTTTTCAAAATAAAAGACCTGTGCAGACTCACGATCATAAAGACAGACAGAACATAAACAATTTAACTATGTAGCCTACTTATCCATGGTAGAAGCACAAAGAGCAAGGAAAGAGGACTTAATCAACAAAATCAGAGCAGGTAAACACAATCAGACGGGCAAAACTCTGCACTGCTGAAACGCTTCTGAAACACCTCTGAGTTTAAATAAAGTTCTATGAAAGCTTGAATATAGCCACCATTATGATTTATAGTGCCATTGTCAGACTGATGCTAAACAAACAATATTTTGTTGTTTAAATGTTTGCATGTGTCTATCATTTGATTCAGTCATATACCAAAGTCCATTTAAATTGAAAAATGTTGCTTCTTGTGGCAAATATTGTTATGCCATTAAAATACGATTAATTGAGATTAATTAATCACAAAGCCTCTAATTAATTAGATTAATTTTTTAATCGAGTCCCACCCCTAATAAATACATTTATACCATCCTGTCTCATTTAGCCTACAGAGTCTGATGTCATAATTTCTCATGTACTTTGGACTGATGATTGCCTCAGTTTTTACATCTTGTCTTTTGCCCAGATATTTGTGGAGTTGAACAATTATTGACCCACATTATCCAGTCATCATTCCTCATATTTATATTCTGAATGGGAAATGTGCAAAATCCTAATCAGCAGTTCAAGCTGGCAAGTGCTCTGCCATGACTAAGACTTGCTCTGACATATTGGAGATTAAAAGCTACACAGAAGCACTGCAGACAGGGTTAAAATGATGAAGAATGTAAACTGGAGTGTTAAACAGCAAAAAACCTAAAAGACTGTAACAGGATAATGGGGACATTTGAATTCAGCTCTTAAGATTAACTGTAGAGACATTAGTACTTAGAGTGAATTTTAAACTATGCTCACAGTATTCACTATACATACATATATATATATATATATATATATGTATATATATATATATATATATATATATATATATATATATATATATATATATATATATATATATATATATATTTAATATTTAACTTTATGTGACCCAAACATAATTTAAGACTGATAAGTAATCCTTATTTAATGCATTTTATTGCTAAATATGAATTTAAGATATGTTAAGGGTTTTTAAGGACCAGCAGCCACCCTTTAAATTTTAGAGGGAAATTTTCTCAATTTTCTCATACTTAATTCATGACATGATGTCACATGGCAAGAATTTAAATCAATCAGTGTTTGGCTGGTTCAAGAAACTGGGCAAAAATCCTTTAAATCTTTTTAGTTATGCCTGACCAGTCATGGCCTTTGGTGAAGGTCAATCCAGTAATTAAGCCAACATTACAAGAAATGATAAATGTTTTAAGTAGCTAAAAATAGTGCAGATTCTGGTCCTTTGGGCCTGTAGCTACATTCTATTTACTAAAGAAGTACTGCATCTACTTTGAGCTCCAAACTAAATAATATGTACCGCCTGTAATGTGGTGAAACACAGTAATACTGGTGTTAATGTTGACTTTTCTTTTTGTTCCACTGAATGTTTGTTTGGTGGCTCATTCAACAAGCTAAGCTGCAGGACAAGATGTGTGTCCATGCAAATTAGATAAGAAGTAGATTTTTAGCAAGAAGCTAAATGTGGGTTGTTGTTCAGTGTTTGTGGCACTCAGTGTGTGACTCAGTGAGACCATCTGCTCTGCCAATGGCAGAATGTTGACTTTACTGCTTTGTGTAAGATTTGACTGGCTGTTGAAATAAAGGATGCATCCCCATCCAAGTTCTTCTGGGCCGCCATCTTGAAGAAACACCCCAAGTCACTAATTCTGGCTTGGAGGAGCGAGGATCAAGGAGGGAGAAGGGATCACTGAAGGGCGATGAGCGAGGATACACAAGAGCTGCCTTCACAGACGTCTTTTAACCGGCCTTCATGCCCCCTCATTAGACAAAAGTTGCTGATTGCATGCTTCAGCTGATCAGACTGATCTGATACACAACTGGAGTTTCATACCAGAGTGAAGACAAATAACAGATTAAAGTGATGACCATCATCACTCCTATTCACTATTATATTTAATTTATTTCCTGATTTACCATCCAGTTAAAAATCTGTGAAAGTCTGTGATGCTCAGATTTAAGTTGTTCTGTGGGTCAGGCTGGCCAGTTCATAAAAATATACTTTGTGATTAATAGTGGATGGGTTGCAGGAGGAAGCATCTCTCCACTAGGAGAGAAGCAGTGCGCAATTGCGCACTTGGCACAGCAGCTGCCTGCAGGAAAACGTCTGTGGCAGCTTCTCTAATTATTAAAGTAAATGACCTGGAGACGCTTATCCTTAATTCTGAGACTCTAAACAGTTCAGGTGGTGGCGGGGGGATGACTTATTCACACAAGGATTCAGAGGAATTCAGAATTGATCTGCTGATCACTGAAAACCACAAACAATCTTCTTTATTAATTATTTTTTAATCGTGATTTCCCCAGTTATTTTTTAAAATTATGGTTATAAATAAAGTCAGACAGAGGAGAGTCTGTCTGTCAGTGAAAACACTTTTTACATTATTGATCATTATTTCCTTCAGTCACAGGTGAGGCTGATCATTTCTGAGCAAACATCAGGTTCAATACAAGTAACATCATTTTAATTTTCCCTTAAACTTTTAGCTTAATAAATCATTTGTAGTGTTCAAAAGACACCAGAATCATATTCTGAGTTATTCAATAATGAATTCATGATCAGAATATCAATGAACACAGATGAAAATAATGAATAAATATAAAAGCATTCTGCCTCTGGTCAGAACACAGTCACAGTATAGGTGCAGAGCGCAGGCTGTTTTTTACATGCAGGTGTTTGTCAACCAGGCTGCTGCTCTGACACTTATGAGAACTGTGAGTCCATATAAACATCAACACAGCACACACATGTGCAGACACAGACTCAATCAGAAGTCTGTACAGCTGTTAAAACTGACTGACAGCTGATCATCTGTCGCCATCATAACAAACAAACATTGCTTCACATGACGCTCCAGAAGAAAGGACGTCTCATGTCCCTTGAAAGACATTCTGTCATGTCCTCACTCCTTACATAGTTTCCCCATGTCTCTCCATGAGTCCTCAGTGGGAGGTACTAAGGAAGGAAAAGACGCATGGAATGTATGGATGAATGCAATTTCAGAGACTTGGGATGTACCCAAGGTCCCCATCAATGTAGACAGATACTGCAACAGTACTGTATTTGACAGAGTACTGGAAAAGAGATTCAAAAATTAATTACATAAGTTGGATGGGTAAAAACTGTATGGATTTTTTTACAGAGAAGAGAGAACAAAAGCAAAAACTGATACCAGGAGTTTTATTACTTTCTCTGTAAGTGCAATAAAAGTTTGATTACTACATCTCTCTTACTCCCCTTTTATTTTTCCATCCTTTCTTCTTTACATATAAGTAATGCTACTCTTTCACCTCTACTTTACTGTCCTGACAAAACAGCACTTCAGTAAAGCTGTGTGTTCAGGACATAGATTCAGAAAATCACTGTCTCCTGTTGTAGTCATTTTACTTCAAGTTGAAATTCTTTGAATAACAGTCACAATATCACTGAAGTGTTTGTTCTTTTCTCCAGTAATATTATCCAAAATTTTGTAGAGCATGGCTTCCTGATTTTCATGTTTTTTATAGGATGTGTCATAAAAGTTTGTTTATGGATAGGAAAATAGTCCGCTATCAGTATTCTATTTGTTTTGTTTTATTTCCTCATCATCATCATCTGGACACATCCTATTTGTCCATCCTATCTCCACGCAAGGCACTGAAATGTATACAACAGAGCTGCACAGCAATACATCATCTACATAACCCTTTCAATAATTGTCATAATAGTGTATTAGTACAATGCTACCTGAAACTGAAGAGCTTTTACAACAGGGAAATCTTCTTTTTAACATTTTTAAAGTCTAGTGATCAATCTCTATCTGCTGTGACTCTCATGTGATTAGTTGAGACCAACTACTAGTTTTGGCTGCTAGTCTGTGGCCCAAATACATGTACATCCTAACATAAGTGAAACTGTTGTTATTAATGTGTAATGGAAGCATAAAGGATGTATTTTAAATCAATGAGATATATCATGAAATCATGAAAAAAGAAACATGTTGCTGCCATTAAATTGTATGTGCATGATGGTTATTGAAAGCAAACACAGTGATGAGATAGAACAATGGTTACCGTGACAATGAGCAAGATTCCTTTCAGCAGGGTAAGCAGCGATGTGATTGGCTGGATGATTGTGTGGGCCAGCAGGATAGCAAGAGTCAGGATCCACGTGAAGGCCGGGATCACATAGATGTGGCTGTGGAGAAAGAACACAAGAACCTTCAAAATGATTTCATTGTTTTCCTTCAACATCCATGACACCTGCGCACATCTCATCAACAAACATTAACTGACTGCTAAAAATTAACAAGCACTTTCATAGCCAAGATGTGACAGTAAAGGTTGGTACTTTGTAACTTGGTGATGGATCCAAACTCTGGTCCGAATTACAGCCACCTTCCAAAAACAAACAACTGCTGTCAGCTGTATCTGACTTTAATTTTCAACAGTTTTATTATGTGTTGCATGTGTGGGCTATATGCTTTTATTTCACACAGAGTAGTACATTTATTTAAGTGCTGTTCTTAAGAACAATTCTGAGATACTCTTATTTTGAGTAATTCTGATAGATGCTATAAAATACCAGCACTACATTAAAAAAGCAAATATTGTGCTTATTTTTACTGCATTAGATTTATAATACTTTTACTTTTGATACTTGGAGTACAATTACTGATAATACTTTGTAGTTTTACTCATGTGGGAATACTTCATCCACTTGGAAAACCACAACTTTAAAGGTGTACAGCTGCTGTGTCAATTTATATTTCCCCCAGGCGAGAACCTGTGTACTCACTTCAGGCGTGTGCATATGGATCCAGTCTGAAAGGCTACAGTTGATATTTAGGCTAAAAACATGGTGGAAATGGCGTCTTTTTGGGTCAAATTTTAATGTTGCTGCTTACAGACACTTGAATTACACCACATGAGCAGTATGGAGACATTTTGTGCTTTTTTTTTTTTGTTTTGTTCCTTTTTTTACATTTTAAAACTGGTCACCAGTCACTTCAATTGTACTGGATTTGGCTGCAACGTTGTTTTCCACTGAAGCTCCAGGAGTGTTTTGTGAACTGGAGATCTTCACCCATCCTCACATCAGCACAAGGGGGAGGAGATATTGAGTGAAATTTCATTTTTGGGTGAATTATTACTTTAAGCTTCAAGTGCAAGTTGAAGTTACTTCAGGCCACTTAAAGGGATAGTTTACCCCCAAATTCAGTTAGGAGACTTGGATTACACCTGACAAGCAGCATAGAGGGATGTTTTTTTTCATTTATGGATGAACTATTCCTGAACTTTCAGAATGTCTTGGTCTGGAAAGACTAACATACACTGCCAAAGAAAAACGAAAGGAATTTGTATACCTGTAAAGAACCATATATGAACATTATTATAGTGTGTTTTATTTTAAGATATTGCATTTCATACATAATTTGTGCAAGTCTATTGTGTGTGTGTGTGTGTGTGTGTGTGTGTGTGTGTGTCTGAATGATCATTTGTTGATTTGTGACCTATGTTAATGTATATATATACATATAAATATATATATATATGTATATATATATATATATATATATATATATATATATATATATATATATATATATATATATATATATATATATATATATATATATATATCATTCAGAGCCATTGCATTATCACTTTTTATAAGGTACAACTCCCTAATTTGCTTAGACAATAAAAGGCAAGACAGCTGGCAAAAGACAGGCAAGAGTATCGGTTGTTACAAATGGGTATTTGTAAGAGAGTAAGATGTAGAAACTATTGTCAGCTTGTTTTTATTTTAAACAAATAAGAATGAACTGATACTTAATGGTTTAAAGTAGTGTTTTAATTCTAAAATATTTCCAGCTAAATAGAATCTGACCACTGTCTAAACCTTAAAGTCTGTTGAAGGATTATTAAGAGACAATAATCTGGTCACTGGGTTGAAACTGGATCTCAGTGATGCTTTAAATCTTGCAGAGCTCTGTGGGGTTTATTTCCAAGACACCCACTATCCTGCAGCAGTGGGACTGAGAGAGGATTTTTTGTGCAGAGACCTGCAGCAACCTATTGATTGCTGCCCCTGGGGAGGAGGAATAAGGTGGTTTATCCAAAGGAGGCTGCCCAAGGTTTTTCACTCCAGTAACCCTGCCTTCCCACTCCCACAACACATCGCAGCATCTCCCCTGGTGCTGAATAATGAAGCACCCAGGCGTGCCAACAAAGTGGTCCAACTGACCTGCACTGTTTGAATAATATTATTTGGGTTAAATATTTACTGGGGCATGACAAAATAAATTAGTCCTGTTAACTGATAAAGGTAATTATAGGCTTGGGAGAGGAGTGAGGTGTGAGGTTGGGGGAGGAGACAACAATCCCTTGAAGAGACAGCTAACTGCGCTGCAATAACTCAGTGACTTGAGAGTAGTGGAGGAGTTAGTCAGCGACACCAGCATGATAATACCCTATTCAGTCAGAACCACTCTAAAGGAAAAATTCACCACTTTTTATGTGAATGCCCAATCAGTCTTTATGGTAATATAGTCAAATGAAGAAATAAATTCTTCAATGTGTGCTATATTGGCAGTATTGACAGTAAAGTTATTGGAATTAAGGAAAAACTACAGGCTGTTTCAGCCTGTATTTGAGCCTGGATTTCTGGTCCCCTTCCGTGGGTAGACAGGAGGAGTGTTAGTATTTTTGTGACCTAATGCTATGTTTTGGCCGAAAAAGTAATAGCTATAAACTAGGGTGGTAATATATGACAGCATGGTCATGGGTACCAGAGGCTTGAAGCATTTTAGCTTTTATTCTATAAGTGTACAGTATTACTATGATTATTATATTATGACAGCTCTAACCTGACTTCTTCAGAGATCATCTTCATGAGAAAATAAAAGAAGAAATTGCATCTTGTACTCTGTTTTCAAGAGAGAAATGTGAATGTCAGCAGTACTGGGAAAGTTACTCAAAGTTACTCAAACAGTTACTCCTTCCATATTATTTGTTGAAAAATTACAGACCAATTCCTCAAAGGCAAAAGTAATATGCTGCATTACTTGCTACAACACTTTTGTTACCAGGTTCACCTCTGACAAAACTGGCTTTAAACAACTCCAGGGCCTCCACAATAAAGCTGCATCTAAATAATACTAGAATATGTTTTTCATATTTACTCTGCTTTTATTGTAATGTTTAAATGCCCTTTTTCAAGACAACTGGGCAAACTCCATCTGCTGAAGAAGATCTTATGAAATAACTGAAAGCACCAGAACTGCTACTAATGGGCCATGTGTTGAGATTGTGTCAATTTCATATGATTTAGTCTGTTCAGACAATTCAGTCTTGAAATTGAAATGATAATTCCAAAGTAAAAGAAACAGTTGGATATGAGTTTACTCTAAAACCAGTGAAGTAAAATTGGTTTGACTTGAAGTGTGACAACATAGTTATCTGTACACAAAATGTTGTCCAAAAGTAATGAGGGCCAATCAGCTAGAGCTAATCTGAAAAACATCAACACTTGATTCATTTACAAGTACTTTGTTGCATGTAGAAATTCTGACTCATGTCAGCCAATTAGGCCAGTTTACTCTCTTGGAAGTAGTGGCCACAGTTAAGTGAAGTGAGTGGAGAAGGCTCACAGCTAATTTAGCATTTAGCTTTCGTTAGCAGAGATTTAAATTTCAGACTTGGGTTAGTCATCTAATACAGAAATTAAAAATAAATAAATCCTCACCATCTGATAACAAAATATTTTGCCTTAGAAAGCCTCTCTGCTGGTGTGTGTGTGTGTGTGTGTGTGTGTGTGTGTGTGTGTGTGTGTGTGTGTGTGTGTGTGTGTGTGTGTGTGTGTGTGTTGTTTGCTTTAATTAAAAGAAATGCTGTAAGTTCATGCAATGCTTTCAGAGCCTCCCACTCTAGTGGGCAGCTATCATCTCTGAGGGTTGCATCAGCTTTTAAAGAATTCAATTTCAAGGAAAAAGATTTTATTGTGAGCTTGTGTCGCCTCAAGCAACACTCCCCTGAACTGACAACTCACTTTCAACTTCTGGCTTTAAGTGAAGCTGATGGAGGCCAGACTGATGTGAGAAACAGGAGGAAGGTTTTTGCTAATAATCACAGTTTCCTCCTCTGATATGACTATCTGAAAACCTGCGGTGCTGTTTGATTTTCTTCACAATGTTTCTCACTGTTCAGTGAAGTGTTTTGTCAAGTCTTTGTTTCTTTACATTTTAACTGTTTGAATAACTCACTCTGTGTCACATGCTGTTAAGAGCTGCTAACCTTAAAAATAATTTTGGTGATTTATATGTAGGAGGACAACAAACTCAGAATAAAACTGACTCATATGTTGCACAGGAGCCAATCCACCCACCACCACCACCACCACCAACTGTGGATTTTACTAATCACCAACAGTTGACTCCAACCAAAGTTTCTGGTGAGTTTGGAATTTCCTCAACTTTATCTACAATACCTTAACCAAAACTAAACTAAAACCATTTATATACATAAATGGTGTATCTATCACATCATTATTTATAATGTACTTAGAAGTAACTTGGATCCTAAATTTTCCAAAAGAACGTCACATTACAGTTATTATTGTACAAAATAAAAGTTCCTTTTAGCTGCTTTAAAATTGAACAATAATCCAATACAGTGCCAGCTTTAGGAACGTTAATAGAGAAGACTAGAAAATCCATCTAGAAATCCCCTTGAAATCACATAAGCTGTGCTGTTTTAGAGCAGGTTCCAGGTTACTCTATGCTCCTCCATCTCTTAATTCAGGTTCTCATTTTCAGTGTGCGATGACCATTACTCTTGTAGTTACTTTGACATATTATAGTTCATTGCCAGTAGGCTAAAATGAAAGCCTTGGCTGGTCAAGTGGACAATGTGTTGTTGTACTTCAACAAGACTAACAAAGTGGTGAGTCTTGTGGAGTGAAATGATCTGGCTGATCATGTCAGTGGTACGTGTTGGCATGTCCCAGTTACACTTTAATTCATATCATATCGATATTCAAGCTAATCCACAGATGGATATGATTGGAGACTTGAAAGGAGTCAGAGTCAACAAGCAGATCTGATATTGGATTCAATAGACATTCTAAGCCTTTTGAAAAAGCATATCTAGGGGACGGTGCTTTCATGGTTTCATTCATATTTATCAAATAAAAGTCAATGTGTATGTTACGAATCTCTGAATTTTTGAAGTAAAGTCTGGATTACCCCAGGGACTGTTCCTTCGCTCAAAGCTTTTCTTCATGCTTCCCATTTGTATTCACTGTTACACTGATGATACACACCTGTAAAGTCAAATGACCTTGTCCAAATTCTACATTTAGAGACATGTCTATCTGAAATTAAAGATAAATGGGGAATTTTTAGCAGTTAGATGTAAATAAAAAGAGAGTTATTGGTTGTTAAACCAGTCAAATGTTGCATTGAGGATATTAGTGTTTACATTGATGAAAAATCATCACGATCATGAAAAACCGTGAAGTGAGTTTCGATTCTCGTCTGATATTCCTGTCACATATAAAGGCTATTACCAAGACAGCAGTTTTTCCTCTTAGTAATACTTCTGAAATCTAACCTATTCTCTCACTCTGTGCTGCTGAAAGCCTGATCCATGCATATCTGTATTCCACACTTAATTATTGTAAGGCCCTTTTCTCTGGTCTTCCTAGCTGTGCTACTAGAAATCTTCAGCTTGTTCAGAATGCTGTGGAATCTTAACAAACATTTAAAAGAATTGTCATATAGCACCCACTTTAGCCTCTCCTCACTAGTTACCAGTACAAGTCCAGCTGATTTTAAGCTTTTTCTTTCAATTTATAAGGCCTTGCACAGATTGCACCACCTTACATATTATGCAGTTTACATACCATGATGATAAGAATATGTTTAGTGTTTTTTTCTTTTTCTATAGATTTTTTTTTGTGCATGTGGAAAACTTACCTGACATTAAGAAGAGCAGCGTAGGCCTCACTGCCAGCTAAGACATAACTAATTCCAATAGAAATACTGTAGGAAGATAGAATAAGAGCAGAGAAAGATAAAAGGAGAAAAAAGACGATGAAAGGGGGAAGAAAAAAGAGAGGCTGTTAGGTATTAGGCAGTGATTGGACATCATTTGTCATAATTAGGACTCCTCTGTTGTAAAAACTGTTAAAAATTAGGATGTTGACTCATCATAGTGCCTGAGGCTAAAAAACAGCTAAGAGATTTAATTTTAAAGTCATTTCTTGTTTGCAGTGCAGTTCCTTGATTCTCCACAACTTCCCTATTTTATATTTGCATCAAAACAAAACTTGCCCTTGGGGGCTACTTAAAGCAAATGTTTTGGTTGTACATTGCCCATGTACTTTGAGCATCTCACATTCACATCAAGCCAGAAATCTGTTTTCAAAATGCTGTGCCTTCATAACTGAGCTGGATGTTGCTGAACATAAGTTACTGTAGGCTTCAATCCAAAGTGAATGACAAGACAGGTTTTTCCTCAACATCTGTTCTGTTCCATAGAAATTTAAGCCTCTAATCTCTCAACAGTTGGTTGTTGAGAGTGCAAATCCATTAGCTGTTTCTCCAGACAGCAATGTGTTATTTTACACCCACTCTCTCAAATCTTCTCTTTCAAATCTTAAAAGAAACTGCAAAGAAATTTGGAAAGTTTCATCTACAGCAATTTAAGCAGCATTTCTGAACCAGGAACTTACTGAAGCTGCAAAGCAAAGAACAGAGAACCTGTGATATCAAAGGAACTGTAAGATATTTCAAACTCCAGATATTTACTACACATATATAAATGTCAGGAAGATCATAAGGGATTAAAGGGACAGTTTAAGCATTCTCTGAAGTGGGGTTGTATGTACGCTGATTTATGCTACAGGGTTTTCTGACCAACAGACAAGTTTTCATGTTGTTAGTGGCTGCTTTAGCTGTGTGTTGGTTAGTTAGCTCAAAGATTGGTCTGGCTATGTAAGACTACAGCACCTAGTCATACTGAGCTCCATCTTCACATGGAAAACATCAACATGGGGCACAGAACATGGTTAATTTACCATTCATCAGACCACAAATGGGATGAGGATTAGATTGGACAAATGATACAGCAGAGTGCTTCTGGGGACTCATTATTGTACCCAAGTAGACAACTTCATAACTTTTTGGATTTTAGTGAAACTGGATCATAATGTATGGATGAAATATTCTCTAGTTTTCTATCTAATGTCTTCTAGCTTGTCTGCCTCAATGTTCAGTGATTTATGAAGTGTGCCGATGGACAAAGCTTTACTAGTTACATACTTCTTAATGTTACGTACTTTAACCACTAACTGCTAGTTAGCTTGGTTAGCCTACAAACAGCTGTCTCTGCCTAGACTGTGAGTATAACTGGTGAACTCTAGTGTTATCTGTGTTGTGTTGTGATGAAGAAGCCCAGGCCATGGATATCTTTGGAGGTGATCTCCATTTAGTTCTGACAGCAAGACATAAATAGTGAAATCCTCCGTCAATTGTGACCATATGACTCGAGCCCCTCTCCTATGGAGTACAACAGCAAAAGGGCAAGAGTTCTGTCTTGCATTCAATATAATACAATAAAACACAGAGAAACATACCTGACAGCAAGACGTAAGAAAATCTTCTGTTAATTGCGACCATATAACTCGAGCCCCTACACAATTTTTTTTTTCTTAAAGATTATTTTTTTGGCTTTTGCCTTTATTTCTGATAGAGACAGCTGATGATATGATGGAAAAGGGGGCAGAGAGAGAAAAGGAATGGCACGCAGCAGATGGGCTGCAGGCGGAGTCGAACCAGCAGCCGCTGCAGAGGACCGACAGCCTCAGTACACTCTAACAGCTGAGCTTAATTTGTGTAAAGGCGTCCCGCCCCTACACAAATTAAGTGACACAAGAATAAGTTAGCACCCTTACTCACTTTCCTGTGAAATCTTTAGGTGTCCTGTGAATAAAGCCATAAAAAGGCCAAAAATATTTTTTACAAAAAACTACATGGCTATTCATGGTAAATGGTTACACACTTTTTTGCTCTTTGAGGCTCTCAAAGAATCTGAACTGCAATGAGGATTATATTGAAAATTTATAATCTCCCCTTAAAAAACATACTGTACATTAAAATTTAAATTTAAGGAAGCTTTGGCAAAAGTTCAAGAAGGGGTTCATTTTAATATTTTGTGCTATGTAATCCACTCATTAGTGAATCAGCCATCTGCATATGTGGGTGTGCATGCATCTGGTTCAGTGAGGCACATAAGGTAAAATACTTATAGAGTCTTCTAAATTAAAATTTTCTTAACTACACAAAAATACATAGTACATTTAATAACTATACATGTTTCCATTATGTAAGTAATTTTTCTCAGCAAACAAATTGTTTTGGAATTCTAACTTATTTAAAATGCATGTTCACTGTGAATTATGTGTATTCATTTAAGTGTCTGTGTGTGTGTGTGTGTGTGTGTGTGTGTGTGCATGGGTGTATGCATGCCTACAGTGTATACTCTGCATCCAGTATCATTTTGTCATTATTTGTGTTGTACAACAGCTCCACTCTGTAGGGCAGTACATAAAGACTAAGGGGCGCTGAGGGTAAAATATGCAGGTCATGTTTTGTGTGGTGTGTGTGTGTGTGTGTGCATCTGTGTGTGTGGTCGAGTCTTGGCATTGATCGACCACTAAGCTTCCTTGAACACAATGAGGGAACTATTGATTGGTCAGGTGTTACAGAGCTGCTTGCACACTGATAACAAGACCTTCCACCAGCGATGCTAAAAGCGCTGACCCCTTCTCTGTGCCCATAAGGACACACACATTGACACACCACCCTGTCCTTCATCCTAGACTAGTGTACTACTGTAAAAAAAAATTACCATGCTGCAGACAAGTGAATGTCCCCAGTAGCCACATCTGGTCCTTACCCTAACTGAAGCCTTGTTTTTGAGTGATGCATCAGTGTTTTCTTCCTGTCAAAATTAAGTATCAGTCTATACAATGACTTTTCCAGACCATTACTTTTCCTGAGTGACACAGATGGACCATTAGCTTGCAGCCATTGGTTACTGATAAAAAACAAATACAGAATGCGGTTCTCCATTAGGGAAATCGAACATCAGTTTGATTTATAGCAAGGAATATGTTGTTCTTTGAACTACAGCATTTTTCTAACTAAAAATAATGTACACTATTTGTGTAAGCAGCGATTGTATTGTGCATTTTTACATTAACCAGCCACAGTGGGCTTAATGTAATGTAAGGTTTCTGTAACTAGCTGTCAAATTAAAAGTTAAGGCAGAAAAAAATGACTGAAAAGAAGCTGGACATCTTAAAAAGTGGGTGGACAGCAGATGCTCCAGCAATGATCATATTTTATCAGTGTTTGGCTCTGCCTTGTAACTCTCAATATCTCTGTGCAGCAGAAGCCAATGATATTAAGTCTGAACCTCAAGGACAGATTTAACACAAGTCTGCTGTCCTGGCTCAGTGGAGAATAGTTGTGCTGGTACAGAACACTGACACTGAAATGACTTGGCAGGTTTTTCTCTAGCATTGTTATATTAAACATCAACAAGATATTGCATCTTACACTAGTCACCAATGGCCAAGCAGAACAGACATTTATTCTAGAGCTGGGAGCAAACAGATGGAATGCAGGTCTTGTTCAACCCAGCCCCATTTGTATGATTTTGCTTGCAGGCAAACACCACAAGCTTCTTTTGATTTATTAATGTGATGTGTGATTGGCCCACTACTGCAGCAGCTACAACCCATACGGTCAGTAGCATGGTGAATTTGAGTGCAGTATTTGACGAAGATGGCAGTTTAATGTGCCAAGATGCCATCAAAACATTTGAAAGTATGGCTATACGTCATGCCTACACTATCAGATATAATTAATTGCATAAAATGCTAAAGTATTACTTTAGTAATGCTTGCATTTGCATGAAAGATACTTCTGCCCCAGGAGCTCTAGAGTCTGGATCTTTGGCTGCAAGAGACCTAGAACAGCTGCTCAACACCCACAGTTTCAACTATCATTAATATTATTATTATTATTTATTGTGCTAGTCAAGGTAGTGGTGTTAATATTAATGCTATCACTTTTACCACTACATTCTTCATTTTTCTCTCCAGCTTCCTCCCACAGTCCAAAAACATGCAGCATAATAGGTTAACTGGTAATTCTAGAGTGAATCCTGCCTCTCGCCCAATGTCAGCTGGGACAGGCTCCAGCCCCCCATGACCCTTAGCGACAATGAATTATGCACTGTCCCTGAGAAATAAATAAATACATAAACACTGCTATTACTATCATCATTACGATTTTTGCCAGTATTATTACCACTACTGATACAAAGTAAGTATCTCTTACTTAAATGGCACCTTATAATCAGTCAGTGAAAACTTTAAAAAGGACAGGACAGTGCTGTGTACCAGTGTGTTTTATAACCACACTGCAAAACAATTTCCCTCTGGAATAATAAAGTTAATAAAACATAAAAAAGAAGTTAATTTATTATTAATTAAACTCTTCATTACTGCTAAATTCTTCACTTCTTCTTGAAGTCAACTAGTCTCCAACTTTGTCTACCATCAGGCAGGCAGTGTACGGTGGGATTTCTTTAAACATAGATGCCTGCTGCAGCTGGACACAACTTTGACAGAGCACACACAACTACTTCAACATCACACATATCATTTGATCTATTGTTGATATAAACATATTGATTAGAGCCGTGTGCACTTGTTTAACTTAGAATTCTTCTACTGTTACAAACATTGCTAATATTTTTGTGCATATTATCTTTTCTTATTTTTAATTCGGGCCAACATTTGCAAGTGTGCTTTTATGATGCTGTTAACCTGTCTTTGAAGATGTGACAGGAAATGGGGAGAGAGAGTGGGGGAATGACATGCAGCAAAGGGCTATGGGCGGGAGATGAACCCACGGCTGCTGCAGTCTTTTATGCAGTAACTTCTATTATCCCAACCAGTTTTCTCAGATGGGAAATGATTAAGACTTTCTGTCTCTTACCTATGTGAAACTTTCTCACTTGCACATTGGTATAAGGCAGGGGTCCCTAACAGGCGGACCGCGGTCCGAGTCCGGACCCACACGCCGTCCTATACGGACCCGGACCTATAACCAATAAATTATAAAGAGATTTAAAATTTTGGCAGAATGCTTCTATTTTAACTGGTGCAACTTTTCTAGTCTTTCCGCCGCTTCTTTAGCTGATCAGGAAACGCACAGACCAACAGCACAGAAGCTGCGTGTGGAGGAAACTGTTGTTAATGACGGAGTTTATTACAACAGAAACTAATGTGATGGTTAATGACATCGACACCAACCAGATGCACTTATAAAATTAAACAACTGTATAAGGAGGCCTATACGTAAAACAGGAGAGTCTGTGTTTCTCTGTGAGAAACTTTCAGACCTTCTGACAGCAGAGTGAACAGGTGAGGGAGGAGAGGAGGGCAGATTGATCACTAATCAATCACTGATACCGTCGTCCTCTCGGACTGATTAAAAAATCAAAATGACAAAATTGGTGACAAACCAAACCTGGGTGTCCACACAAATAAAGTCTTTGTGTGAAACACTGCAGAGTGTAATATTGTGCTGTTTACAGTCTGCTGTCTGTAGTTTGACAGAGAGACAGAGAGGGTCGTGTCTAGAAGGGAACCCTAGACCTGTGAAAGATCATGCGAGTTTGATTATTTTAGTAGAAATAACGAACACAAATCTCGCGAGAGTTGTGCAAATAAAGAGTTACCTTCCAGATACGACCGAAAAAGGTGCTCAGCTCCAATAATAGAAAATCATGTCGTGGTGTCGATGTTTTTAATGTGGCGGGCCGCCATAAATAAAACACTATTCACTGATCCACAGAGAGCCACTGAAACACTGATCACTGACCTGCTGTGATGGAAAAAATACTCATATTCTTTACTTAGGTATTTTTACATTGTGGTATTAATGTTTTTACTTAATTACAATTTAAATATTTTGCATGTTATTCTTTCCTTTTTTGAAAAATCAACATTTTTATTGCTGTTGTTGTACTTTAATGGTATTCTTGTCGTTATTTTTTTAAATACTAAATACAGACCTGCAAACTCATAAGAGGAGAAAAAGGTGGCATGGACCTCTTTGAATTTTAGTTGAATACCCCTGGTATAACGGAACCTGACCCAGGTTAGTGCTGACAGTGAAACCAGTGATGAGAATAGTAATTCTAACATTTCAATCTGATCGTTTTGTTTGAATTTCACTAAACCCTCTCCTCTCAAGCTACTGTAAACACTAAATCACAATTTCAACATTTAGTGGTGTAGTGGAGATGTACAAACTATAATGGAAGATATTGCTGGAAGAAAATTGTGCTCAATTCTGCTTATAAAAGCAAAAATGCACATGTGAAATGGGAGATGCTTCTTAGCAAAAGCAGGTCACAGTATAATGATGAAGGCTGAACCTAACACACAGAACAAATGGACTAAAGTGATAGGAAAAACACATCCACCCACATACTCTCTCCTACACTCAGTGCTTTTTATTTTATGATTGGCAAATGTTGCAATGTTAACATCCTGTAAAATTATGGACTTTGTCATCACCATGGCAACTTACAACTGGAAGAGAAGGATGCAGTTGAAGGCATGGCTCATTGGCCGGGAGAGGAAGAGGCGGCCAAGTAGGTGAAGGTTGGGCTGCAGGTTCTCAGCTTGGTTGTGCAAAGGTAGTGCATCTGACTGTAGTAAACCTGTATCTGGAAGACACAGACAGACAGGATGTCAATTCAATGAATCCAAGTCACAAAACTATGGATGAAAGGATTTGAAGGTTACAGTCACAGGAGTTACAACATTAAGATTAAATCATGTATTCCCTCTGACCCTTCAGTGAGGAAGGAACATGGATCAAAAATGAATGTTTTGTTAAAATAGTTTCAGGAGACACGGATCAAGTGACAGAGGTGATGAGAAAAGTGAGATTTTCTTTTTTTTTTATAATAGTGATTAAAGGTTTCAGACCATCAGGCCACAACTGTGGTTAAATCACAGTCCCCTGTTGCCAACCTCAGGTTCACCATGTCATTGATTACTTTCATATTTTGCCTAAACTATTTATTATATTATGTGTTGATCTTTTGAAGACAATTTCAAGCAACATTATGTAGCTATGCTATCATATAATAAAAGCTTCAGGGTAAATGGTGACATTGTCATTGTCACTCTATGTCCCAAATACGTGTTCTCGTACTGTGACTTTGCTGGGCAGGTTGTAAAAAGTTCATAACGCTTTACAGCATCAAGTCACACACCGCCAACTATGTCACAGATTTTGGTGAAAGTGGATCATATTTTAAGGAGAAGTTTTTTTTCCTCTGATGTCCCCCAGCCACTTACTGAGTATTCTGTTTGACCTTAAATTAAACTCATGCTAAATGTTTCTGTTGTTAGTTAACTCATAGCTGCACTGCTGACTGGGTGCTCAGAGCACCAGGAGAGAGTTGGCGTTTACACCGCCAGCACAGGAGCTCTGAACCACCAGGAGGAGGTGACTTTCAGGTCCAGGGCAAGCAGGCAATGTAGCTATGCTCATCAGCCCTTACAGACATCAAAGCAGAAGCAAAGAAGAGACAAAGAGAACATGACCAAGCAAAAGGCCTCCAGATAAGAGCAAATGTCACAGAGGCATCTAGTTGTTGGTGAGAGCTTTATGAAATAAGACAGTTAGCTGGTCTTTTTGATGTTGGACTAGTAAGAAACATTACCTAACATGCTGTCTTATGTTGCACCTGCTTGATGTTAGGTTGTGTTAGCAATGTCGTCGACTTGGTTTTGGATCAAAAGTAATATAACAAATGCACGTGCACAGCTGTCTATATTCAGTTAAATTTTTTCAATTCACTAGGGTCTATTCGTATGAATGTCACATAAACAATGCTGCCAAAGCATCAGGATTACACTGTTAATAACATGAGAAATAAAAGTCAAATAGATATGATATAAAGAGAATAAAGAAATTTCAGAAAACATTATATTATATTATACAGTATAATATAGTTACATCACTGGTGTATAAGAAGAAGAAGAAGGTGGCATAGTTTATTAATCCCTCTTGGAGAAACTGTCTTTTTACTCTGTTATTTTTATACACACACAGGTGTGAAATAATGATAATAATAATAATAATAATAATAATAATAATAACAACAATAATAACTTTATTTATATATCACTTTTCACACATAACATGCAACCCAAAGTGCTTTACAATGTGGCATTAAAAATGACAATATAGGCAAAAACAGACAAGACAGAAATACATAAAATCACAGTAATAACATAAAATCAGAGTAAAACATTAAAAACGGGCATTAAAAGACATAATGGAGGATCACAAAGAAAGAGGAAAAAAATAAGAATAAGTAAATGAATAAATAGAAAATAAAAATAGAAATGATTCTTAGTAACATAAGGTCTAATAAAAAAACAGGCAAATGCAGATAGTAAAAAATGACAGACCAGGGTAGAAATATATTACACTAAAAGCTTTCCTGAACAAGTAGGTTTTCAGTTGAGTTTTAAAAGTGCCAACAGAGCTTGCATGTCTGAGGTAACTGGGTAGAGTGTTCCAGAGTCTTGGAACATAATAGCTAAAAGCAGTTTCCCCACTTGTTTTGTGGCCTACTTTAGGAACAGTTAAAATACCAGCGTCGGCAGACCGGAGTGCTCTTGTTGGTTGATGTGGAATTCCAAGGTCAGAAATGTATGAAGGTGCTATATTAAGAGCTTTATATGTGAGTAAAAGAACCTTAAAATCAATTTGAAAAGAAATGGGGAGCCAGTGCAGAGAAGCTAAAACAGGAGTAATGTGCTCTCTTTTCCTTGTCCTTGTTAAAAGTCTAGCAGCAGAGTTTTGGACCAATTCATTGGAAGTTTTCTAATCAGTCTATTTGGTAGGCCGGTAAGCAGTGCATTGCAGTAGTCCAACCTGCTAGTGATAAAAGCATGTACTAATGTCTCTGCATCCTGCTTTCCTAAAAAAGGCATGACTTTGGCAACATTCCTCAGGTGAAAGAAGGCTGCCTTGGTCACTTTGCTAATGTGGGCTTCAAAGCTTAAGTCAGAGTCCATGATGTCACCAAGACTAGCAACTTGTGATCTGGTTTGTTGAGCCAAGTTTCCAAGTGTGTTAAAAACTGCCTCTCTCTTGCATTTTGGCCCTAGCAGTAGTATTTCTGTTTATCTTCATTCAGTTTCAAAAGATTGTAATTCATCCAATGTTTTATTGCTTCTAAGCAGGCAATCAGAGAGGGAAGGGCATTTGGGTTGGTTGGCTCAACAGAAATATACAATTGGGTATCATCGGCGTAGCTATGGAAATTTATACTGAATTTGTTAATAATGTGACCTAAGGGGAGCATATATAAGGAAAAGAGCAGGGGACCAAGACAGCTTTCCTTGTGCGATACCAAAGGGTAGATGGTGTTTCGCAGAGACATGATCACCCATACTGACATAGAAACTCCTACCAGTTAAATAAGACCGAAACCAGTCTAAAGCGCTGCCAGAAAGACCAACCCATCTTTCAAGACGATTGATTAGTATTGAGTGATCAGTGGTGTCAAATGCTGAGCTTAGGTCCAAGAGGATGAGGACTGACACTTGATTCAAGTCAGTAGCATGTCATTCACTATTTTGATTAGAGCTGTTTCTGTGCTATAATTGGACCTAAAACCAGATTGAAACTTCTCAAACATATTGTTCTCATTGAGAAAGTTGTTGAGTTGATTAAAAACTACTTTCTCCTGGATTTTACTCATGAAAGGCAGGTTAGATATTGGCCTATAATTATTGATATTGTCTGCATCAAGATTTGCCTTCTTCAGTAGAGGCTTCACTTCTGCTGTCTTAAAGGCATTGGGAAAGATGCCTGTTTGAGGTGAAGTATTAATTATCTGTAATATGGAGGGATACAGGCTGTTGTATACATTCTTGAAGAGTTTGCTAGGGACAGGGTCAAGACCGCAAGTGGAGGCTGATGTGTCGGTAACAATATTAAGAAGGTCAGTATGGGAAACACTAGCAAAACATCTAAAGACTGGGGAGCAGCCATGGGGTGTGTTACAAATTTTATCATCTGTACCACCAATGCCTGACCTGATCAAGGTAACTCTATTTTTAAAAAAGATAGCAAACTCCTCACATCTCTGGGCAGAAGCCTCCGTGGGGCCAGAGGGAACCTGGTGTAGAAGTCTACTGATGGTTGAGAATAGGACTCTAGAGTTTCCACTATTCTCATCAATGATCTTTGAGAAATGGATCCATCTCTGTGTGCAGACATTTTTGTTATACAATACATTTTTTTCTCTAAAGATCTTGTGGTGTACCTGTAGCTTTGTTTTTCTCCAGGTTCTTTCAGCTTTCCTACATGACTGCTTTAATGCATGAATATCTTTATTCATCCAGGGCCTTGGTTTATTGTGAGAACGTTTTATAGTTTTCATAGGAGCTACTTTATTCAGTGTATTAGTCAGATGACTATTGAATGCATCTATCATTGCATCTATAGGATGATTAACAAGATCTTGATTTAGGGAGTTTGCAAGCTCAGCAAATTGTAACTCTACAGCGTTACTTAAATTTCTTCTCTTAATTGTGGTTTCAAAATGATGTCTTATGGTATTCAATGAGATATTAAAGTATAAACAGTAGTGATCAGACACATTTATATCACACACCAATAGATCAGCAACAGAGATTCCCCTGGAAATAACTAGATCCAGTGTGCTACCATGCTTATGGGTGGGGGCAGTAACATGCTGTTTAAGTTCAAGGCTGTCCAAGATGTTGAGGAATTTTTTGGTCTTTGGGTCAGATGAGTTATTGACATGGATATTAATATCACCATTTACAATGATTCTATCATAGTTTGTGATAATGAGAGATAAAAGTTCCGAAAACTCAGAGAGAAAACCTGTCCACAGCTTTGGAGGGCGGCATATTGTAAGAATAATTATCATTGGCTCAGCCTTTACAGAAAATGCAATGTACTCAAATGAGGAAAAATCAAGTTATCCCTTGCACAGCTGAAGTTGTTGGAAAAAACAACAGCAATCCGACCCCCTCTTTTATTCTCTCTAACTGAGTGGAAGAAGCTGTAGTTTGGTGGACAAGTTTCAAGACTTTGTGGTGAGTGATTCGACATTAAGTAAGGCCATGTTAGTTGTGGCTGGAACTGGCTGTGATTGAATTTGGCGAGGTACAGCAACAATATTATTTGGATGTCTGAAACTGTTCTGTGTACGTGCCCTGCACCTATATTGTGATCTCTGACTTATAACAGGAACAATCGAAATAGAATGCATCTGGGCACAAGGGGGAGCTATCAAGCCTGTACCTTGATTAGGTGATGATGACTGCCTGTTTAAGGTATAATAACTTGGATGTAAGTGGTCCTGCCACAGTGTACATTATTAAACATGCTAGTCAAACTTTTATAACAGTAGGGCACAGACACCCATACACACAAACACACCATCATAATCATTTGTGCCAGTGCTTGGGTTTAAATAGAAATGATGCAAGTCCTCTACACTAGTGTGTGTCAAACTTTGTTCCTGGGGATCCACTTTTGAAGAATGACAAACTATCATGTAGAGATGCACCGATTTCAATTTTCTTAGCCGATTCCAATTTCCGATTTTTGAAGGGTCTGACCTACCAATTCCGATTTTGGCCAATTCCGATTTTCAGTCAGAACTGCAATTGACAGCACAAACATTTTTGCAACTTTTCTTGTAAAAATTAAATTGGATGTTCATAATAAAACGCTGACTATTAAATATTCATTAAATACTTTCTCCAAAGTCCTCCAGGTTACAGCCAGGCCTTATAATAGTTTTATATTAAGATTATGAATTGGGTGAACATGATCTCACGGGATTTCGCGGGACGCGGTTTCATGTGATCTCCTGTGGAAGCGGGTTAGGGTTAGGGTTAGGGTTAGATATAAACAAACCGGAGACTGATGCAGTGCAGCAGTTTGCTGCAGTAAAACCTTGCCATGAGAAGAAGTTAAAGGAGTCTGGATGAGAAAATGTTTGAGGAGACACATCAACACAGGTTGTTTATTCTTCAGCCAGAACAGGAGGTGAGATTTTAACTGTCCCTCTGTGAACAGCAGTCTGCTGCTGGCTAACATTAACCTGAAATGCTAGAGAGATTACGGCTGTTCTGTAACATTGTCAGCTGCTCTGTCTCGTTGTAGACTGTCTGTCTTCTCTTTATCCTCTTCTTGGAATCTGTCGCTGACACCAGCTTCAAGCAAGGATGTGTCTGAGTGTGTGTAGCTGTTATGAGCCCTGTGGTGATATCACGGTCAGTCTGTCTGCTGCGCGCATGACGTGACCATCGTGCAGAACATGTGTGTGACAATGACGGGCACAGAATCAGATTTGTGACGCTGACCGGCCGGTCACTGGTCGGGGCCCATCATGTGAAAACCGGCCCGATTCCGAGCATTGCTGATTAATCAGTGCAAGTCTACTATCATGACTTTATTAATAAATCTTGGTAAGATTTAATTTATGCATAAATGAACATTCCCAACCATTCTTCCATTTCCACATCACCTTATATTATCCTCACTAGAGCTGCCAATTATTAAATTAAACGCAAACTTTTTTCATAATCAATTAATCAGTTTGAGTCATTTTTAGAGTAAAAAGTCTAATTTCTCTGATTTCAGCTTCTCAAATGTTTATATTTTCTGGTTTCTTTACTCCTCTCTACCAGTAAACTGAATATCTTTGAGTTGTGGACAAAACAAAACATTTGAGGACATCATCTTGGACTTTGGGAAACACCAATCAATATTTTTCACCCTTTTATAGATCAAACAACCAATCAATCAATCAATTATGAATGCAGAGTGATCAGCAGCCCTAATCTAAAATTTTGTTACACAAACTGCCAAGTTGTTGTCCGTTAATGTCATAAATATAGAAATATATTGGACAAGAGTAAATGTTTGGTTGTGAATTCACATACTGCAGATCATTTTTGGTACTACAGTATTAGGTTTTACTCATCCATGTGTAAATGCATGCTTCCTAATGCACGGTGATACCATTGGGTGTAGTTCAGTAGAAAAAAATAGCAACATAAAATTCACAAGCAGGTCTGTAGATTTTCTTGGGTAACTCTGTCATGACATCTGGAAAGATATACTGCTGTTGCGTTTTCAAAATTCAAGCCAGGTACATGTCTGTACAGACTCATATAATGCATGCCATGTAGATTCTGAAGGAATTTAATATGGAACTTGGCATTATATCAACCTTTAACCTTGAAGGAATTTAATAAAATGTATTAAGTGTATCTTTGACAAAACTGAAGGGATTACTCTACGGTACATGTATGAGTCCAGTAAACCACTTCCAGTCAGACTCATGCTGTGTTTACAGAGGAGGACAGAGGACTGATGGAGAGCTGAACATGATGATGTCACAGTGAAGCCTTCAGATTTGAAATGCGCGCAATTAGTGAACTACATAATTAAATGTCATCACCCACACTAGTCAGCACCAGAAATACTAGTAGTTTAAAATATTTAATTCATGAATGAAATATTGAAGTTATCTGTTGCAGCCACACACCACTAGTCGGGGCTGCAGCACTGTCAGACAGCAGCCCCTCTCGCCCAGTGCACATGAACCGACCGCCCTGGCATCAGCAATCAGCAAAGTCGGACAGATTAATGTAGACTGACAGAATAAGCTGATATATATTCACTCGATTGGAGAAACGTGCCCACATTAAGAACTTACACAGACATAAACCTGCAAGCTGAGCTCCTGCTGCTGCTACAAGCACTGCTAATGTTAGCCACACTGTGTGTCAGGCTGACAGCTAACATTAGCTCTGGGTCCTTTACCTGCAGACACTGTGACTCTCTTCAGTCCGAAAGGTGAAGCGTTTATTGAGTTGTTGTCATGTTTTGTACATTAATGTGTAATAGGGCTGTCCCGATTATTCGATGTAGTCGACGTCGTCGATGACGTAAATACATCGACACGCACAGCATACCGTCGAGTGTCGATGATGTAAATACGTCAACACATGCATACCGTCAGTTGTAAACAAGCGCGCACAGCAGAAAAGAAAGGAGAACAGCAGAGATGGCGGAGGCTCCGGATTCCAGCGTTCCGGGCGGGGAAGAGGAGAGCGGCACCACGAAGCAGCTAAAAAAGCGGACAAGAAAGTCCAAAGTATGGACATATTTCAAAGAAAAGTGAAACGAGTTGGTCGTCTGTAGCCTTTGTAAAGCCGAGTTGGCGTACCACAGCAGCACATCAGCGATGAATGAACACCTGAAGTGACGTCACCCAGGTGTACTGCTGGAAGACGACAGAAAGTCCATCTAACTTACTAACTAATATGACCCGGTTTTACCATGTAGACATGCTCACATTCCTTCACTTCAATTCCTAGAGAGAACAATATAGAGATACTAGAGATGAGAGAAGTGAAATTGTGTTAAATCCTGTTGGAAAAAAGTTCTGTTTGTATTCACCTGCACTGGTGTTAGTTAATGTCTTCAGTATTTGACCTCATTGGACTTTGTGTTTATTTAAGAGTTATTTATTTTTTAGTTATTTATTCTTGTTAATTCTTTTACTTGGGCTGCTGAACATGTGCTCACACATTGTTTCACTGTAATGCATAGACAGAGAAATACCTCATTCATGTTCACACGTCATGATGCTTGCCTAAAAGAGATGTGACTGTTCATTCAATTTCAAAAGTTTTTTTTACTTAATTACCTAATTAATTAATAAACAAAGAATTTAAATAAGTGTTCAGAAGTGTTTTCGTGAATTAATCATCGTCAACCAAAAAATAATCGCTAGATTTGTCGAAAAATTAATCGTTAGACTAATCGACTAATCGTAAAGATAGTCAATAGATTAATCGGGAGAAAAATAATCGTTTGGGACAGCCCTAATGTGTAAGGTTTGTATTGAACAGCGCAAAGTAGCGCGCATTTCAGCGGCATTTAAAGTATGATTTGGCAATTGTAGACTGTGACTAACGGCTTCAAATGGCTCTTAATACACAGTATTTTTTCAGTGTTAAACATTATAAATTAATAAATTCTGCTAAATTTTTCTTAGTGTTAGACTAGTCGACTAGTCTAAATTAAATTTTGCGTTTAATCGATAGGGAAATTAGTCACCAGGAACATCCCTACTTCAGATATTACATTCACAATAATGGGAAACCTCAAAACATAATGCCTCGGCCATACACACATAAGGCATTAAATCATAAAGAAAGGTTTTTCAAAAAATGTGAATCACAGAAGTCTTTCTCCATACAGTCAAGAATGTGCACAAAAATTGGGCTTATCAGTCCAGTTGTATTCGAAATTAGGTGCAGACAAGCTGTAGGTCCAGACACACAGAGAGGTGACTGCATGATCCCTGATAAGGTGAGCAAAAACAGAAAAGCATCAGTACTCTGAAATTGAAAGTACAGAAACAGTTCAAACACTGATATGAGCCCATGGACTTGGGGCCGATCACTGAAAATGAGATATGGCAATTACATAGACACCAAATTAGCCATTATACAATATAATTTCTCCTGTCGGAGGGACAGGCCAAACAACTCAGCAGTGTAGGCCTATGAAGCCACTGGTCCATATAATTATAAATCAGTGCTTAAATCAGGGTTTCAACCCTTTGTGAAGCTTTCAGCATAAATTGCTTTTGCTTGTAGGCTATGCTTGAGCAAACTGGACAAGTTAAAAAAAATCTATTTCAAACACTCACCAATTATCCTGTCACAGGCAAAGGATCAAAGTGAAATTTAGAATTTAAGAAGCAGGTAATCTCAGACACAGCCTGAAGGGTTATGTTGTGTTTGGGAAATATGTGTAATAGTCCACTTTCTCTCCAGTGCCTCTTTATTCTTGTATGTATGAATAAACCATTACCTGCATAATATGCTTCAAAGATACAGTAGATGACTGTCACATCCTGATTAAGTACTTGCACAGTCTGTTATTCTGCCTTTGCATTTCCAGAGTTTGAACAACCTTGGAGCATTTACTTCCTATCTACAACTGACCTTCTCCACAGAGGCCGTACTTGAAGAGGCCAGTCACAGATTGATGAGTGTGTTCAGTGATTGTCATAATCCTCAAGTGACATAACTACAGCCATTATCAGAGTTTTCATTCCAGGCAGCATGGGGGAGACGTGATCAAGCAACAGCATTTCTTAGAAAACGAGGTCAAGCCATCAATGTCACTGTCTGTGGATATGTGCCATGTGTGTTTCTTTCTATGCATGAGGCTGTTGAAATAAGCAGCTACACACATATGCATGTATGGCACCCCTTTCAGATTTGTAATGAGAGTGCTTGACACTTTATTAGCAAATAACAGGATCAGTCTGAAATAAGCCTCATTACTAATCCACCAATAATCATGGTTGAAAGGTTTTCTGCATATTGTCTGAGATCCCTGAGGGTCTGACAGTGTAAATACATCTGGAGAGTGTTTGGCCACATGATGCTTGTAATGGAGACGATAAAATTAGACAGGTGTGGAGGAGAGATTAAACCTTGACAATTGAATATCAAAACAGTGGTTAGCTATTTTTATTCAGCAGGCCTTCTCACTTTCAGGGAAAAACATATTTTGTTATTTGGCATATAAAAGATGGTTTTGTCATGCTGGGTGCTCATCCAAACCAAGGGCAAGCACAAGCTATATTACACTGCTGCATGTCACATACAGTATGTTAAATGTGCACCTTTGGTGACTTTGTATTGGAATGGGAGACAAAGAGCCACTAGGCAGGAGTCAAACCCAACTGCCTATTCACTGTCTTCACACATAATAAAGTCTAACGTGCTCTGGATAAGATCACAATGCTAGGATTTCATTTTCCCTGTAAAGGTTCAGTTCACCCCAAAATACCAGTTCTTCTTATCCATAGTGCTATTTCTCGATCTAGACTGTTTTTAAGTTGCAGACTTTTGGAAATAGCAGGTTTAAAGATGACTGCCTCCTCTTGAATACAATGGAACTAGTTGGCATTCATCTTGTGATGCTCACAGCGCCAAATAAATACATTCAAAAAACCCAAAAGCAATGCCACTTTCCGGAGTTTTCTCAACCAAACTACAATCGACAACCGCATCACCACGCTAGATCACTCAGTGATGTTAATGTTACAGATGACCCTACAGCATTTACATCCCGCGCTGTCACGAGCCTCTCATCCATGAGTAGATGCACACGTCCTTGTGCACGGTGATACAGTTGGCCGCCGTCATTGCCAAAAAGAATGTGTCTTGCTGAAATTAGCAGAGACAACTCTGCAAAACCTTTCAACAAAACAAAAGACTATTCATTCACTATGTAGTGCTGAGGGAATGTATTTTCCTAAATCTATAAAGACAACAAGTAAATTGCACTACAGCATCTATGTCAAATTAAAATGGATCAAAAAACAGGGAGACCTTTTACTAAAATACATTAAATTACAGACAGGGAAAGAATTTTGGCAACTTGCCATCACCCTCTCTTCTGGTTAATGTTTTGAAATGATGATTATAAATTAGATTTTTACAAATGAGGCTTCAGGAGGTATGTGTATCTCTCCAACTGAGACCTATTTGATTAATACCTCACTGTGCAATCAGTGATCTGAAACATCTAGTTAACAGATCAATACAATTCAAATCAGCCCTGTACTGATGCAGCAGGTTATACTGCAATATGATGCAATTCACCACAGTTTATTGCAACAGTGTGGACTTTTACACTGTAGCTTGACTTATAGTTTGAGTCTTGCCATTAGAGGCTAAACTGTCACCACAAGTATGTTATTGGGTGAGACTAGCCCTCAGAACAGGAAGCTGGATAGTGCTTTGGAACTGGCAGTCATAGAGAAAATCAGATGAGCTGGCTGGGATAGCTTCATTTGAGCAGTGTGTTCACAGAGTTAATAATAGTTTCAATGCTTTCAGAAAGACCTGGTGCCCCTATTTGGAAACGACAGGTAGAGAGCATCACCATGACATTCATATGTCCCATCCCTGTTCTCAGTGTATCATGTTCTTTTTGTACTTGGTGATTGAGTTAGAGGTGTAATGTTGTATGATAGCCTGTGTAACACTCTATCAGATGACCGTGCATGCCTCCCCTCTTTTTTCTTGTTTTTTCATATATGCAAATGATTTTGTAAATTTGTAATACAGGCTTAAATATTTAAAAAAAGAAATAAAAAGTTTAATCAAAAGAAGAAACTGCTTAAAAGAAATAAATCCTACCACCTGTTCATCTTCCTCGAGAAAATGTAGAGAAAAATGTTATGAATAATTTGGAATCTCAGTAGTTTGAATGTGAGTGCAAGTGTGTGATTGTTGGCTATTTGGATCAGTACCAAATACATATAAATGCTGAGAGACATGAAGTCCAAGTAGGCCTTGATCAGTGGAAAGGTAGACTTACAAGATTTAAATAAATTTAATAATCAATTTAAAACTTGGAAGAAGGTAAATGGAATTCATGGAAGGATTTAATTTTGAAGAAAAGCTTAAAAGAGGTTTCTTACCTGCTTCTGCATTTTCACTCTCATCATCCTCATCCTCTTCCTCTATGGGGGCTGGATTCTCCACGCCCACCTGATCCATCACAATGCACTCTGCAACACCTGTCTAAGATCAACATACATGTGGAAAGATCAATCCAAGTTATACAATGACAAATAATCTCCCTGTTGAGATGGAAGGCTAAGGTGGAGTGAGCCACAATATGAAAAAGTAGTTCACACACAGGTGTTAACAATGATGATAATTAAAAATGGAGGAAGCAATTCTGAAGAAAGATAATTGATTGTTGAGTCCAGTTTTGTTGAGTGGCTCAGTCTGAGCCAACAACCCCACAACTTAAAGTGTTTGTATCTGACGACCAGTGAATGAGACTCAACAATCAACTATCTTTCTCCACAATCACTTCAGCCACCTTCAATTATCAGCATCATTAGCAACTCCTGTGTTTACCCTACTATTTCATAATAATAAATCATAATATGGCTGACATGAAAAAGGATATAGTTTCTAGTTTTGTCAGTGAAACTGGTGTCACAGTCTGTTTCAGTGTTACTAATGGAGCCCAAAAAGTAAAATTCAACTTCAGCTTACCTTTAGAGACTCTAGCTGCACCACCTGACATTTCTGAAGAAGTTCCACAAACAGGTAGATAAGCAAAGCCTGTATGATGGAGGATAGAAATAAATATATATTTTGTTCTTGAAATGGGTGTTACAGGACAACAAATAAGTACAGCAGTATTGTATATAAACACAGATATCAGGCTTGTTGAGATAAACTCGCCTGGAAAGTGAGAGCAGGTGGTGGCAGACAAGAGGGACAATTTCCAGCACTCTGCAGTTTAATCTGACTGGGGTGATTTGTCAACGTAATCAACATCATCACTTACGAAAATATGTCAATTCGCATAACATGCATCAACGCATTGCTATGGACTGCTGCGCCTGGTCAGAGCATGGATTCATCCGTAGAACAAGCTGCAGAAAGCAAGACTCACTGCAGTCATCTAAAGTGTGGTCATAGTTTAGACAGAGACACAACAGTTTGTTTCTCTTTAGCTCCACAAACTGGACATGAGTTATCACAGCAGGACAAACTGCTCCACAAGAGTGCTAGAAGTGAAGCACCGAGTGACCTGTCCTCCCCCTGCAGCTGCAGCAGCATCATCATCCTGTTTACTGTCTGTCAGCATCCAAACACCATATATGAAGATTATCACCATGTAGAACATGGTTCTGTTAGTAGAGGTCACTTAACATAGATTTTCTTCATCACTCTCATGTTAAATGTGTCTGCACCACTACTGTTAACTTAACATCATGAGTCATCTAACGGTCTTACTCTGTCGTTTTGTATTTTCTGTTTACTTTATCAGCCACGCATGAGTCAGAAATGGCTAAAACTAATGTTATAGATTGTCATGTAATTCTTTCACTTATTTTCTTTGCCCAACAGTCATGCAAAAATACACTGCCAGTGATCATCTTTCCTGCATATGACTCCAGCGGTTTAATAATTCCATGTCATAACCAGTTTAATGGTTTAATAAGCAATTAGTGATTAAATTAAAGCATTGCAGCTCATTTTGAATTTGAGGTCCAGTATTTTTCTGATCAGACATCTGGCATGGAGTCTATTAAATACAGTGAAAATTAGACATTTTTTAAAAAAAAATTTAACAATATTTGTGCTTGATAACATTACAAAAAAGAGACAAAGGACTCTTGGCAGTGTTAAAACATACAGACATGAACATTAAGATAGACTAGACTGTCAAGGAAATGATGCCTCATCTTGACTATGTTCTAAGTGTAGTCTTTGTGACTGTTAAGACTCATATGCACTTATTTCACAACATTTTGAGTTTTCACAGACAGAGTTAGTCTAAAAAAAAAAGAGTCCCTTGAAGTCATGTGTTAATTACCTGGACAAAGAAGCCAACAAGAAAGGAGACAAGGAAAGGCACCAGTCCAGCATGGGCTATTGTCACTGGAAGACCTAGAGGTAAGAAACATATGGAACTGTTTCAGAATGTATTTACTTAAGTAAATCTGAAGACATGTTGTAATTAGACAAGGTCTGAATTTTTTGTCAGCACATCTACCTGCATGTCTGTCACTGTCTGCGTTTGTCTTTCTCACAGACACTCCTTTCCGCTCTGGCTCAAACTTACCATAAAATTTTATGGATAGTGCTGATTTCAATATGAGATTTAAGTGATTGAACAAGAATTAACTTGGAGGGGCACCACCTTTGTGGAACTACATGAAGACCCTGCTGAAAACAAAGTACTTAAATGTAATGTCCCATGTAATTTCCACCTCTACAAAAATCTCTCTGGTGTTAACTACACTTCATAAACCACAGTTAAATTTGCTCTGCCAATGAAAGCCAAGCGATGGACAGAGCCTTAATTATATTCCAAATTCACTGATATAAAAACAAAGTCCAGTAGAAAGAATTAAGACCAGAAGTTTTTTTAAACATTGTATTAGTTAAAACACATCTGTACACCCCTGTATATTCACAAGTCAGTCCGTTCCCCAAAAGCCATCAATCCAATCTGATCAATTGTGAAGAGACTGGGTGTTTTATTCCATAAATCTAAGTCATCATCATCATCATCGTATTTTGTTTCAGTGTTTGTTTGCCAAATTTAATTAGTCATCAAAGGTGTTTTCAAGGTCAAGGATCAAGGGATCAAGGATTTTTATTGTCATTTTCATTGTGCATTTACATACACAAAAGAATGAGATTTTGTTTCTCGATCTGTGACTGCAGTGCAATAGAAATGTACATAAAATAGTAAAAATAATAAAATATTGCATCATAATAGACAATAAATATGAATAAAAAACAGTCCATTCTCTCAAAAAGTGCATTCAGTCTCTTGACTTGACAGGTGACCAGCTGTCAAGGGTGAGTGTGGGTGTGTATGTGGGGATGGGGGACAGTCCGTTAATAAGTCTTATAGCCTGGGGAAAGAAGTCATTCAGCTTCCTGCTAGTCTTGCAGCTGATGCTGCTGTATCTCCTCCCTGATGGCAAAAGGGAGAAGATGTGGTGGGAGGGGTGGAGCTGGTCCATGATGATGGAGGTGGCTCTACTGATGCAGTGCTGCTGGTATAGCTCCATCAGGCAGGGGAGTGGGGCACCAATGATTTGCTGGCTGTCTTGACCAGTCTGTTAAGTTGCTTTTTGTCCCTCGCACTGCAGCACCCGAACCAGGTGGTGAAGCCATAGGTCAGGATGCTTTCAACGGTGCCCCTGTAGAAGGTGGTGAGGTGTGTGGTGGGGAGGCCTGTTTTCCTGAGTCTGCGGAGTGAGTGGAGCTGCTGTTGAGCTTTTTTGAGGACTGCTAAGGTGTTAGTGGTTGAAGTGAGGTCCTCATCAATGTGAACCCCCAGATACTTCACACTGCTGACCTTCTTCACAGCAGTACCATTGATGAATAGTGGTTCATGATACTGTTTGCCAGCCCTCCCCGCCAGCATTTTTTTATACAGTTGCCAGCAAGCGCCAGCATTTTTGACAAAATTGTCTGATATTTCAACACCCACAGAATATTAAGTTCTATGAATATGTTAGCATGGAATACATCAAAAGAAAGAATAGATCTTCTAGTTTCAGGCACACATTTTGTTTCAGCTTCATTCATTCTTTTTTATAAGCACTTGAATGTTGGTTAGTTGCTTCAAAAAATCCATGCATCCAATTTTTCATCAAATGTGTTCCCCAAACTGAACAACTCATCAACTTCAAACCAATTATGGTTAATGTATGATCATTATTTTTGTTTCCCCTCATGGCCATTAAGTGTGTGTTTTCCTTAGAGCCAATGTTAAGTTCTACCATGGTTTCAAGTATGAGTGTGATGTCCAGGTTTTCGGACTGTCGGTTAGCTTTTGTGTTTTCTGTATTGTAAGAAGGAAAACAGAAGTTCTCACCTAAGATTCCAGTTCCCAATATTGTTGCAATGGTCAAGAAATCTAGGAAGACAAACAAAGCTTGGTCAGATCAAAGTATTCAGAAAGACAAAAAATTAAGATCAACTTATTACCACAAATAAAAAAAAGTCAGCAGGTTCTTCCAAATAGATTATGCAAAAAATAAAAAAGATGGTATAATCCACTGATATGACTGCAATATGTGTCCGTTAGGTGTCTGCTCTGGAAATCCTGGGTCCTGAGCCAGGACAGGAAAGTATCAAGTCAAAAAACAAACAAACAACAAAAATAATGTGTCGCAAGTTCTAATCCTAAACTTGTTTAATTTCAGTATTTGTGTGTCTACTATTGTGAATTGTCAATTGCACCTTTCATCCTACTTGTACAATGTGTTGTTATGCCCAAGTCAAAGGGCTCAAGTCCAAGTGAAGTCATAGGTGTTAAAGTCAAAGTAGAGTTACACATTATCTCTGAGATCATTCGTTCTCACATGTCCAACTATTCCTACTTCACTTCTACGGCTGAGATTCAAAGTCTATATTATTACAAATGACCCTGACCATCCACTGTACCTTTACTGCCTTAAAACAACTTCCCTCCAGCTGCAGAAATCAACATCCACTGAGAAATCAAAAGGCAAATTAAAAGAGCTTGTTACCACACAACCCATGGTCCTGGAGACAACCTGTCCTGTATGTATGTATTAGATGTTTCCCTCTCCCAACAGATCACATTCAAATGATCAGCTCATCATCAAGCCCTTGCAGAAGCCTAATAATGACCTGTTCAATGGTGCAGGGAAACTTCTACAACATGCAGGGCAGTGGGTCCACTGCAACAAAATATACTAAAACTACATGATTAAAATTATGTTGTGAGTGATTGTGGGTACAAATTAAACCTTTGGGAGTGTAGTTTGATACTTTGATCAGATTAATCAGTTAATTATGACCAAATGTCATGATTAATTACTAGTAAATAATGGGAAATATGCTTGTCCTCTTTATTGTCAAGAGATAGATAAGAAGATGACTCTTCGATATGAATGTAGCATTAATCTCCTTGTCTGTCAGTAACAAAGTGAATATACATAACATGTCAAACTCTCAAACTGTTGGTGGTGTGTACATGTGTATGGTATGTAAGCCTTTGGATACAATAATGTCAGGGTTTCCCACAGCAATTTATACAGGAGGCAGTCTGCTTCGCCTGAAATAAGTGGGCCTCCGCTAAACTCAGAAGTTATTACAATCTTATGAAACAGCACATCAGGGTTACTAGGCTTCGGGGAAAATGAGCAGTAGTACTACATACCACCTACGCCTGTGCAGTATACCGGTTCGTACCGAAAACCGGTCTTTATTTTCATTATGATATTAATTTTTCATATACCGCCATACCAGTGAATAGCCCAAACAACGTCCGGAACGTGTGCAGCAGGAAAGTGTTTCAGCAGGACCCATTTCACTGCTGCACACAAACACCACAGGTGTGCTTGCTTGAGCGTGTGTACTAGGGATGTTCCTGGCGACTAAATTCCCACTCAACTAAACGACAAAGTAAAACAGCAAAATTTAATTTAGACTAGTCGACTAGTCTAACACTAAGAAAACACTCAAAAGGCATTAAAATTGAAAACAACCTATTAATTGATCATGTTAAACACTGTCTGAAAAAATACTGTGTATAAAGAGCCATTTGAAGCCGTTAATCACAGTCTACAATCACCAAATTGTACTTTAAATCCTGCTGAAATGCACGCTACTTTGCGCTGTTCAATACAAACCTTACACATTAATGTACAAAACATGACAACAACTCAATAAACGCTTCACCTTTCCAGACTGAAGAGGGTCACAATGTCTGCAGGTAAAGGACCCAGAGCTAATGTTAGCTGTCAGCCTGACACACAGTGTGGCTAAAGTTAGCAGTGCTAGTAGCAGCAGCTTAATATGGGCATGTTTCTCCAGTCGAGTGAATATAAATCAGCTTATTCTGTCACAGTCTACATTCATCTGTCCAACTTTGCTGATGTTAATATCCGGTGTTGCCAGGGCGATTGGCTCATACACACTGGGTGAGAGGGGCTGCCGTCTGACAGTGCTGCAGACCCGACTAGCGTGCGGCTGCATAAAATCTTAGAGGCAACAGATAACTGGCATCATGCATGAATGAAAGATTGATAAATATTTTATTTTTAAATATTTTAAACGACTAGTATTTTTGGTGCTGACTAGTGTGTGTGGGCACGTTTAATCGTACAGTCGTCCCTGCCATACTTTGAAGAGGTCATGCTTTTACCTGTTTCTGGACATGAAAAAAAAAAAATGATACAGTCCTTATGACAGTAAAATGGGCTGTTTAAAGCCAATCAACTGCAGTAATTCTGTTCTCAGTAGAAGAAAATGTGGGTAAGAACACTGTTACAAAAAAAAAATACTGTCAAATACCGTGAAACCGATACGATTTAAAAAAAAAATGCGATATGAAAATTTTGTCATAGGAGATCAGCAAGCACTGTGGTCGGGGCTGGGAGAGATGCTCTCATTTTGGCTAACACTGGCCACAGAGCTACCTGTGCTTCCTGCCTCGCCACGTACGGTTCATTTAAAAAAAAAGGCCAATATTTTTGCTTGGCAGGGCGAACAGTTGGGGAACCTCTGGTCGTCCATTTACAATTTTTGTTTGTTTGTTGTTGTTTTTTACCGTAACGGTCAGAAACTCTCTCCTCTGCTCTCTGAGTGTATGGGTGTCTGCTGTGAGAGAGGAATGAGGGGGGAGACCCGCCCATCACAGAGGAGAGGAGAAATACATTGTAATGAATGTAATGAAACGATAGCAACGCATCCGACTCTGAAATCGCACAAATTAAGAGTTAGCTTTTTATTTGATAAAAAACACCTGTTATAGGCCATTTTGATTAAAATTAAAATTAAATAATGGAATTTAAAAAAAATCTACAACTGAGTTTCTGGGTGGGGGTCCTGTTGGCAGGGCGGGGGCGTCTGTTGGGGGGGCAGGACGCCCTGCCAAATAAACTATAAGGGAAACACTGAACGTTTAGCATAAGTTGAAGGATTACCTTTACTTCTCATAGCTGGGAACTAGGGATGCACCGATACCAGTACCAGCACCGGGTATCGGTCTGATACTGTCCTCATATACTCCTACTCACAAAAATATTCCAATACCCCACACCCGATACCACGTCACAAAAAGAAGCCGCTCGATACAAGTAAACATCTAAAGAACCAACCAACATGATGCAGAGTTCAAGGTGTTTGCTGATGCTTACCCTCTATTTTTGGCCGCATCATCATTATCAACGAGAGACTCGCTGTCCTCAACATCATCCACTGATGACCACAGCAACCGAAACTGTCTGTAAAATTACATCTAAGTTTTTTTTAAAACTGAAATAAATGCACAGAGTGCACCTGTAGACCACAGCCAGCCACTGTCCAATGAGTCCCAATGGACAAATAAGTTAAATTCCTCGACTAATTAATCCAAAGACAAAGGACAAAAAACACAGCTGCAACCAGTCTGTCTCTTTGTGTAGTGAATCTTCACTAAAACAGCCTGACAGCACAGTACACGCAACTTCACTCTTTGGGCTTCACAGCAGGGTGAACAACACTGTCGCACACATGGCACCACACTCATACCTGTCCCCCCTAAACAATGACAGGTAGGAACTAATTAGATCTTAGACAAGAGGGACAGAAGAAGAAGAATACTTAGAAGATACTTAAATACTACACATGTAAATATGTAATTAAAATACTAGTGCTGTAAATAATAATGAAATAATTAGCAAATATAACACCATTTGTAACAGTAAACTTAAAGCAATGTTCACCCAAAAATGAAATTTCACTCACCCCTGTGCTGATGTGAGGATGGGTCAAGATCTTCAGTAAGTTTTAAAATGTAAAAAAAAAAACAACACAAAACAACACAGAATGTCTCCATACTGCTCATGTGGTGTAATCCAAGTGTCCATAAGCTGCAACATTAAAATCTGACCCAAAAAGACACCATTTACACCATATTTGTATCCTAAATGGCAACTGTAGCCTCCCAGATCTGATCCGTGCACACGCCTAAAGTGGGTACACAGGCTCTCGGCCAAGCGGCGCGACACACGATATACAAGATCTTGCTATACCTTCACATCTGTGTTTACGTGCTACCTGGAAGCGACTCAGACAACAGAGAGAGATCTGCTCAGAAATAGTGACTTGTTACGCGCAGCGTTGACTTCACAAACTTTCAACAAAGAAAATGTCCCAGGAGAGGAACATCGTTTCTTTGCTGCAGCCGTGCAGCTTGGGTGAGAGCCTGTGTACTCACTTCATGTGTGTGCACGAGGATCAGGTCTGAGAGGCTACAGTTGACATTTAGGATAAAAACATGGTATAAATGGCGTCTTTTTGGGTCAAATTTTAATGTCATTTGGATTACACCACACAAGCAGTATGGAGACATTTGTTTTGTGTGTGTGTGTGTGTGTGTGTGTGTGTGTGTGTGTGTGTGTGTGTGTGTGTGTGTGTGTGTGTGTTCTTTTTTTACATTTCAAAACTGGCCACCAGTCACTTCAATTGTACTGGATTTGGCTGCAATGCTATTGCACTGAAGCTCCAGGAGTGTTTTGTGAACTGGAGATCTTCACCCATCCTCACATCAGCACAGGGGGGAGGAGATACTGAGTTAAATTTCATTTTTGGGAGAACTATCGCTTTAATTCTGGAAGTCCATAATAACATTGTGAAATTATTATACTGAAATATATCATGCACACAGTAAACTGCACAGCTTAACATGGAACACATAATCAGTAAAGTAATTTACTACAAATAACCCCAAGATGTAATGTGTATAGTAACTATGGTTACACTAGCAGCAGGAAACAACAACAATTTGTTACATTTAGAAAGTGAGCATCTGACAAAAAAAACAAACAAAAAAAATATGTTTTTAAAGTTATTTTAAGAATTGTAATGGCACTATCAAGTATAAGTACTCGGTATTGACAAGTACCCAAATGTAAGAACTTGTACTCGTACTCTGTCTGAAAACAAGTGGTATCTGTGCATCCCTACTGGGAACAGTAGTTCCCAGCTTTACATGGCAACACCAAGACTCTACTAAACCAGTACAAAAATGACAATTACTGAAAAAAACCACCAGTCTCTGAACAAACACATCACACAAACAGAAAGCAACAACTGTACATTAAAACACCAACACAATGTAACATTTATGTTTTGGAACTTCAAATAGTAAATTTATATTCGAAGGACTACATCGTGGGCGTATGTGAATGAGAGCTTATCTCAGCATTATGTCTGACCTGACAGACCTGTCTGAACCTTACAGTGCCCCACAATGGTTGAAGGAAGTCATGAACATTTAATAAGCCTCCCAGATGGTGAAAACTACCAAACACAGTCCATTAACATCAACTGACACCGAAATTTTCTCCACTAAAGTTCAGTTTCAGCCTCATGTAACCTTATACATGATGATGATGATAATACTAATAATAATAATAATAACAATTAGAAGAAGAAGAACAAGAAGAACAACAACAATGGTAATAATAGTGATAATAATAGGCATAATTTTTTCCAAGCAGAAAATTCACAGGAATTGAAAAGGGAATCGATAAAGAATTGGATAGTCAAGCAGAATTGTTAATGCGATTGATATCAATAAAATCTTATCAATTCCCATCCCTACATGTCAGTAATGCTGTTATCTCCATGGTTACCCTGTTCGTTTACATGAGGGGACTACAATGAATGTCGAGAAAACTTAGATTACTGGCCTGATTAACCTCAATGAAAGACTATGTCCACATGTGGAAGAAGAAGCAAAATGAGAAAATAAGCTCTGTGTTTGCCTGCTGTACCATTTTCCTGCATCCAGACTACATTTAAAAAAAGAAAAGGGGGGGGGGGGGGGGGGCAGAGCCTGAAGTGAAGGATCTTGTTGTCAACTTTTACTTAACACATGGCATTTGCTGCACATGAAAGTAAAACAACCCCGAGCTAAGAGATAAGTGACAAGTTGTGTTTCATGGATGTTGTCAATAATGGATTTGATTGGATGCATCAAAGTTTGCAACAGCAGTTGTTAGTGTGTTGTTAGTGTGTTAATTCTGCGTGTGTTAATTAGCATTAAACTCACCTGCTAAATTACCGTTAATCCTGTTTGCATTTAGCAGTGCAGCTAGATATAGATGTATGTTAATTGGTTCTGTAATAATGTAAAAGGCCTACAATGAAGAGAAAAGGTGATTCTGCTGTAAAGAAAGTGAAATTCACATGCAGTTTAAAGAACAGCCAAACTAAAATTGTACATGAATATGTGGCTGTAAGCATAAACTGTGTTTTGATATTGGAGTCTTATAGTTTGTACACTGAACAGATGTTATGAAACATATAATTAGGAAGACATTAAAGTACATTGAAAACACAGTGATGGTAAAGTGAGACAAAAACACACACTGCGGAAAATGTTTTGATAAAACTAGAAGTACCTGGGAAGATATTGTGACTAGCAGTCATGTTTCTCTGCCTCATCATTAGAGCCTGCTTCTTGTTTACAAAGGCATGCTGTTGAATGTAAGTCAATTTTCATGTGATAGGTATTTTCATGCATGTTAATATAGGTGGAGATTTTTGTTTTAGAAAGGGCCAAAATGTTCACCTGGACATTAAAACACAGTTTTTTAAAACTTCCTGTGTAAATGTGTACTAGGCATAAAAGGAATGGGACCTTAATTACCGTGACTCATAACACCTGTGTTCATCCTACTATTTCATTTCAATATGGCTGCTGTGAAAAAGTTCTACTGAAAATACCAAACTCAGGAGCCAGAGAACCAGTCATCAGCGTTTTAGTGAGTGTATCATTGCCTGTGTTTACTAGGCCTATGGTTTGTGTGTGGCATCACTGTCTGGGACACTGGTGACTCAGTATTTGGGAAAAAGAGGAAATTATTGATTTATTTTGGTCAAGCTTTTGTCTGTGCTGGAAAGCATAATTAGATATGGTAAGGCATCATGGTATGGCGTCAATTAAAGTAGAGAATTGATGGAATCAAAAGGCAGATTATTTATTTTAATTGCAGTGTATATGTATTTGTATTGGACACCCAGTCAGTCAATGTACTGTGGCAAACCTTGTTAAATATTAAGGCTGACAAGGGCGCCCCTATAGCTCAGTTGGTAGAGTGTGTGCACCATGTGTTGAGGCTGTCAGTCCTCTGCAGCAGCTGCTGGTTCGATTCCTGCCTGCAGCACATTTGTTGTGTGTCATCCTCTCTCTCTCTACCCCTTTCCTGTCATATCCTCAGCTGTCCTGTCATAATAAAGGCAAAAAACCCACAAAATAATCTTAAAAATAAAACAAATTAAGGCTGAGGCTATTTGTCAAAATAATCAATTATGAAAACGCGTCCATTTGCATATCATGCGTTGACGCATCACTATGAACTGCTATGTGCGATTAGAGCATGGATTCAAGAATAAGCTGCAGAAAGCAAGACTCACTGCAATCATCTAAAGTGTGGTCATATTCTAGATAAAGACACAACAGTTTGTTTCTCTTTAGCTCCACAAACTGGACATGAGTTATCACAGCAGGACAAACTGCTCCACAAGAGTGCTGGAAGTGAAGCACCGAGTGACCTGTCCTCCCCCTGCAGCTGCAGCAGCATCATCATCCTGTTTACTGTCTGTCAGCATCCAAACACCATATATGAAGATTATCAACATGTAGAACATGGTTCTGTTAGTAGAAACCACCTAAGATAGATTTTCTAGATGCTTCTTCATCACCCCGTGATGTCCTGTAAAGTGATGTCTGCACTGCTGCTGTTAACTTCTAACATCTAACAATGTTATTCCGTCATTTTGTACTTTTTGTTCACTTTATCAGCCATGTATGAGGCAGAAATGGTTAAAACTAACGTTAGACTGTCTGTAATTCATTTCAGTCAGCAGAAAAACAACAAAAAGCAAAAACTGAAGAAGCCTCTTGGATGAAAGGCAAAATGTCTTTGAGAATTCTAGAAAGTCCAGCTGCTTACAACGACTTTTTCTACAGACAACAAGTGTTTTCTTTGGCCCACACTGATCCAAAAATACAGTGTCAGAGATCATTTTACCTGCATATGACTACAGTGATGAAATAACTCCATGTCATCACCTGTTTAATTTTGAAGTCTAGATAGTGATTGTCTAGTTCAATGAAGAGTTGACAGTGATTAATTAGTAAATGAATATGCATCCCAGCTCATTTTGTTTTGAGGTGCAGTAATTTTCTGATCAGACATCTGAAGTCTATTAAATAGTGTGGAAATTAGACTAACTTAAAACATGCCACTGTTATCATTATTTTAATCTGCTTTATGTGTCTGTTTCTCAGGATTAAGATGGATGAAACATCAAAATAATTAATGTGATAAGTTTTTGATATGTATTTCAAGTAAACTAATTATTATATAATAAAATAATGAAATGAATGAACAGGTAATTGATAGATTAATTGAAAAAATAATTGCTAGATTAATTGTTTAAGAAATAATTGTTAAATACTGACAGATGGACTGATGCATTGTTGCTTTTGGTCTTGTCATAGGATTTGCTGATTTGCTACTTATTTTACTGTTAACTTTTATTTTACTTTAATTAACACACAAACACACACACATACATATGTGTGTATACATATATATATATATATATATATATATATATATATATATATATATATATATATATATATATATATATATATATATATATATATATATTAGTACTTGGAAAAAAAAACACTTTTTCTAAAGGCTTACTTTGATGTAAAAGCTTTCATATTTACACTCCATATTTCCAGAAAGTCAATTCCTACACAATGAAAATCATCTGCGAGCACCTTTATTATGATGACAACAAACACCATCAACCAACCCCTCTGTCACCACAGGTTGATAGTTGTATTGACGAGGCAGGTCACTTTTCTGTCGCATTCAAATCCATCACTTACACTCTACGGACCTCCCATCATCACTAGAAATAAGCTGACACTTTAAATCAGCCTAATCATTTTTCATGATTCTTTTATCAATCCTCTCCTGTGCTCTCCCACCACCCCTCTAAAGATGACTGAGGGACATATGGTGTCAGTAATTAGACATGTCATCATAATCTTTTTCAGATTGTCTGTGTTCACACAGCTGTCGAGGCATGTAATATAATGACTCAATAACTTGTGTCAAAGACAGAGACAGGACTATGAGAGTGAGACAGCAACATGCACAAAGTAACCTTAATAGACATTTAATGGCAGTTTGATTTCGACAGCTCAAACATTTGTCCCTTGTCTTTTGGCATGCTACAGTCTGGTACTTATAGTCAAAAGCCAACATTTGACTTAATAACAGCATTACAGAACATTGTTTATGTGTCATAACGTAGCTAAGAAATGTCAGAACATTTGATGTACTCTCTGACCAACAAAACTGTCGACATTATTTTTTTTTTTATCAAAATATGGAATGGACAATTTCTGCTGCCACATGTCTCGTCTCGCCACCAGTCAAGGGAAATGGTGCTTGGAATTTTTCTCTATTGTCTGACATTACATAAAATGATCAATGGATGAATTAAGCAACATTCAGCAAGTTACTGCAAGACACTGCAAATTATCGGTATTTTCAGCCCTACTGCGTACTGCATAAAGCATGGATAGAATTATTATTAATTCCACAAATAAACAAATGATACTTAATGTTCCACTCCATTTAGTGTAGCAGACCTCTTTCAATGAGGCAATACACACAATTGCAGCACTCTGATTCTGTTTTACCTGAATGGAACAAAACTAAAATTATTAGGTTATCATTGGTCCAAACGGGCTGCGGTGGAAAAGGAGTGGGTCTGGGGATATTTCACCCAAAAATGATATTATCTACTCACCTTCATGCCAATTGAAGGTCCCGTTTAGTTTTCAAATGCAAAAAACAACAGAAAAAAAAAATTAATAAAAAGCCTCCATACAGCGGTTCCATTCTGTTCAAGTGTCCTAGTAAGCCATGACAGCCAGCCACAATGAACAATACTACATGGAATTCAACCATCATCACTTTCAATTACTTACACCTTTGCTTTTCCTACTGTGACATGTTGACATGTCTTCTGTGAGAAGGCCTAAGATGCATCATTATCCTGATAAACACCAAGCTGCTGCTGAAACACAAAGTAAGCTATGTGAGCTAGTTGTAACCTGGTTAAGCTGGATTCCTCTGGGAAGGTCTGTTGGTACTTATGGTCTCTGTACAGCATCATGAGAGCAAATGGAGCCTGAGTGCTGTTGTTGTTCATCAGTCTCTTGATGATTATTTTCACCCCAATCCACAGCAGTCTCAGATTATCATAACTAACCTGAAGACAACAGTTATTAAAATATTACTCAGTTACAAGTAAAAGTACTGACATTAGAAAACTGTTTCAGTAAAAGTACAAAGTGTTCATCTCAAAAACTACTCAGAGTATTACATTAAATTATTGATTGTTTGTAAATTATCAATAACAGCAATCAATCAAAGAGGTTTTGCATTGCAATTCTTTGACTAATACTTGAAATTGCTAACAACTGATTAATTGTGAATAATTTATAAGATACAAAACATGTTTTTCTGTTTTGTTTCGTCATTTTTTCTCATTTTAAGTTTTAGTTTCCTTATTCAACAAATGGCTCCACCAGACAAAATAATGTAAAATGGTATGCAATTACTTCCATCTGTAGACTAGTGATTAAGCATCCATGAATAGATTTTTAATTGGTCAGCTTCTCAATTGTGATTAATCGATTAATCATCAACATCCTTCCTCCAAACCAGTATTGTTTTCGTTAACGATGACGAAATGATTTCATTAACGCACCTTTTTTTCATGACTAAAACGAGCCGGTGATGAGCTAAACATAGCTCTTTGATGATGAAAATATGACGAGACGCATCTGTTGTTTTCGTTGACGAGACGAGACGAAAATGTTAGTGGGTTGGCTTTAGGACTATCAAAATGCATGGTATTTCCTCCAACTGTACGTGCAATCTGTCTGCCAAATGCTGAAGATATCAGCAATGCACCTGCATCCCATCCTTGTTTGGTCACGCCCACCACCGGACACAGTGCACACCGGGCCAGTCACACACACAGTTCATGGACCATGGCGGCAACATCAGCACAAAGGCTTGGTGGGCAGAAAAGACGTGATGATTTATGGATATACTTTACACATAATCCAGAAGAAAATAAAACAATTGAGAAAGTCTTGGCTAGCACTATCAAACTGGTAAGGAATCTTGTTATTATACAAAACTATTAAGAGAGTTAACTGTTGCTTTATGAATTGCAACACAACCTGTCAACCTCAATTACAATTTCCTATATCTGTATTGGCCTAATGTAATGTTTTAAAGTCATTATTTTTTTCGACTAAAATTAATGACTAAAACCCTTTTAGTTTTCGCCGACTAAAACTATCAAGGATAGAAATGACTAAAATGTGACTTAAATTAATAAGAATTTCGTCCAAAAGACTAAGACTAAAACTAAATCACAAATGGCTGCCAGAAACAACACTGCTCTAAACCTGTGTTGCTGCAGTGTTTAGTTTTTTGTCCATATGTCAGTCCTTCTAGGAAGTTGCAAAGCTGCAATCGCAGCAGTTCACAAAACTTCAACCAATCCCTGTGAACTCTGCGCAGCCTTGCAATTTTGTCCAAACTCTGCAACCTTTCCACAAATCTGACACCCCACATGTACGTCTCAATGAACCCAGTTAATGTTTTGTTTTATTATTCACCTGTTTTTTTGCCTTTATATTTTTTTGATTTTATCACGGGTACTGAAAGGAACAGGTTTGTCATCATTATTGACATTTATCAACGCTCTGTGCACTTTATCCACAAATAAAGCACATTTTGTTAGAGCTGTTTTTACTTGTGAGCCTTTTCATTAAGGTTACTTAGAACACCCTGGAACAAGTTGTCTTTGATTGTAATGAAAAAATAATTGCAACATTCTTATGCAATTTTCTCGTTCTCCTGCAATTTCATTGCAAAAAAGGCCTGAAAACACTGAAAAACATGCATGGCAAATTTTTGGCAAACCTGCCGTGGCATTCAAGCATTTCAGGCTGCAACAAACCCAAAAATACCCTGTGAAACTTGTCATGTTTTCATTGGTCCGTTTGTGATCAGATCACCAGATTGGCTTCAAAAGTGTAGATGAAAGGTTCGGATATTGAGTCAAATTGTACTCAATACTTAATTATGATTTTAAAAGCAACTAAGTAGATTACATGATGTAATGCATATTTAAGTATGAGTAAAAATACAGACTTGAAAATCTACTCAGAAAAGTACAAGTATCCAAAAAACTATTTAATTCCAGAAATTTGAGTATGTGACAGTGTAACTGTAAAAGTTGCAATAACTTATTCAGCTTCTTCATCCCTCACTTTCTTCTTAAACCATTTTTTTGTGTCAGACGTTGTAAGGAATAACCCTCACACACAGTCTGCTTTAACAACAGTGACACATAAGCTTGTTACAGAATATTTGAAAGCAGCTAACTAAGTGTTAGGCTAAATGACAAGACAAAATCCAAGCACCACGTGAATGTCAACTTTCTGAAATAGTTAACGAGTGAAATAAAAACCACCGGTATAATCTATAGTTGAAATTCAAGGTATTAAACGCCTCTCGGTTCTTTGCATTCATGTGAAATTGGATGATAAATCCCGATGATTAATTTAAGATAATGTTTTGCTAGGCTTATTGCAGAAAAAGCAAAAGATTTATTTATTTACTTCCCACTATTTCTCCATGTTTGTCCTCATGAGTGCTGTCCCTCTTCCACAACACGTTATCTGGAGGTTCTCTTCGGTTCTTCACACATGTATTTCTCGTGCTGTGACAAACAGTATGTCGGTGTGTGCAGTGTTGCAGCGTATTTTTCTGTGTATTGTGACCGGGCTTGTGTGGCCTGTACCGGTGTTTGACTCGAAACAATGTCGTGGTGTGTGTCGGTACTCACAGCACTGCAGGTAAATAAAGCGCAACTTCCAGTGTCTGTCCTGGTTTTTCCGCGTGATTTTGATGGACAGAGTACTGTTGTCAAGCATGGGACAGGGGTTTGTTTGGTTTGTTATCTCCTCTGCATCGGTCGCCATCATTTTCACTCCCCTGTCTCTCACCCCTCCCCTCCCCCGCTCTCTTTCCTCCTCTCCCGCCCCTTTTCACTTTCGCAACGCGCGAACGCGCACGGTCCTCCGGATGCTGCGCGCGCCCGCTGATGCTCCGTGTTTGTGGATGAATGTAATACAGCTCGAGCATATCACGTGAAAAGTAGCCCTAAACTGGTGATAAGGGTGTAGCATATAGACTGAGAGCAGTCTGTTGGGTCACATGGAGCATCCACAGCCATAAAGGGTGACTGCAGGGTGCAAAAGCCACAGGCAAGTATAAAAACAAAAACATTATGCATAATTGTTCCACAGAACTACATGACTGTCAGACTTCACTATAATGGGGGCGCTGTACATGGGTCATTATTCAACTATCACAATTTTTGTGTCCTTGGCAGATATTTAAAAAAAAAAAAAAATCCCTAGTTTTTATTTTTGTCATACTTACTTAACACAAAAAGGAACATACAAAAATTTAACAGTCCAGTATTTTTCTTATATAAAGAGTGGCCCTGGGTCAGTTGCCAGAGGGTGAAGTAGGAGGCAGACTTGAAGACTGCACAGGAGAAAAAAAAAGGTTTTATTTACAAAAACAACCAAAAAAACCTTAAAGGGATAGTTCACCCAACAATGAAAATTCAGTTATTATCTTCTCACCCTCAGAGTTGGGTTTATTAAAACACTGCTTGAGTTTCACCATAAAGCAGCGTTGCAGAATCTGCCCAACAACATAAGTGAATGGTAACCAGGTTTCAAACAACTAGAAGAACATAAAATGCATCTACACTGTTTGTCTGGTATAATCCAAGTCTCCTAAAGTCCTGACATGCTGTTTGCACACTGTCAGAAAACACACAGCCAGATCAGATAGTGTGCATGTGCATGTGAATGTGGCTCCAAGCTAAGAAAGTGAAGTCAATGAAGATTCAGGCTAAAAACACGGTGTAAATAACATTATTTTAGTCAACTTGACAAGCTGGGGCTTTAGGAGCCTTGGATTACACCAGACGAGCATATGGAGGCATTTCATGATTTTATTCTGCTGTTTTGCTTTGTTTTTTAAGTTTGAAAACTGGTCACCATTCACTTCCACTGTGTGGGAGATTCTGCAATGTTGTTTTCCTGTGAAACTAGCAGTGTTTTGTGGAATAAAAAAAACTAAACTTGACTTTCAGTCAGCATAAGGGTGAATAGATAATTACTGAATTTTCATTTTGGGGTGAACTGTTCCTTTAACAGAAACTGAATCAAATGAAACTAATTAAATATCAGGTATACACAGCTATACAGACATTTAAACTCAAAAAACCATACCTTTCTCCAATGCCTTTGTCACTAAGATATGTTAAGAGCAATCCTATTGTAACTCTTTGAAAATATGGTCTGTAGAAGATACTATGGATGTCAGAGTGCTCCTGTTTGTCCCAGCCACCTCTTCCCGCCGTCCATCATGGATGAATCTTTTGGTATTTGGAAGCGGAACGGCAACATGGAGGCCCTTTTTATAAATAAAACATTTCCTACCTTTGAACAGTTATGAAATAAATTTAATTAACAGCCTTATGCAGTTCAAGGTGCTGCATCACCTTCATATTTCTGAAGTCAAACTCTCTAAAATGTTCTTAGACGTAGATTCCCACCTGTAAAAAGTGCAAACTCTCACCGACCTCTTTAGCACATTCATTCTGGCGTGTATTAACCTACACAATTTCTGGGGTTCAATCTTTAGAACACTGTCTGATATTTTCAAAGTGGTCATCCATTCAGCTCCTGTGATAGCTATTTTTGGCATACCAGGAGAGATCAATAATGATCTCAGTGGAACTAATCTCAAAATAACTAAATTTGTCACTTTGTTAGCAGAGAGGCTGATCCTCCTCCATTAGAGGTAATGCAGCATCTTAACCTTGAAAAATTGATTTACAATATGTGGCTCTTCTGACAAATTTGAGAGGACTTGGAGACCATTCATGGATTATATTAAAACCAAACTGTAACCCCCCCACCACTTTCCTGAATGTAGCTCCAGATTAGTCCTTCCAGTTTATTATTCTGCATATACTTTTTCCCATGTAGCCCCTCACAATGAGATAAGACTTCAGTTTTATCTTTGTGCAACTGCCTGTTTTTGCTTTTAATGTGTCTACCTTTTTGTTATTTTGTATTATCAGTTGTGTTTATAAACTCTATTCAAGTATTTTAAACGAACGACTGTGTTGTTATCTGGAAACATCTGGTTTGCTAGCAGATGAACAAAATAGTTTCGAAACAGAGCTTGTATTGATCACATATATTCTCTTTTTACTATAGTTGGTGCTAGAATACAGGAAGGGAAGTCTACTTTCTGCTGTTTTGTGGATTTTCAAAAAGCCTTTGACAGTATAAATCATGGTCTTCTTAGTTTTAAATGAATAAAATCTGGTATAAATGGTAAATTTTATGATGCCGTAAAATCTATCAAACACCAGTTGCATGTGTGCAGGTTAATGATTATAGAACAGGTAGGTTCTCAACTCAATTTGGTGTCAAACAGGGGGATGTGTCTCTCTCCTACGCTGTTTGCCATTTATATAAATGATTTAATATTAGAAATTAAGCAAGCAGCTTTTGGTGTTGGTCTGGGTGATCTGACAGTTTAAATTTTAGTTTATGCAGATGATATAGTTCTCCTTGCAGAGACTGACAATGATCTTCAAAGTATGTTGAATATTATCTGCGTTTGGTGCAGTAAATGGAGATTGAAGATAAATAAAGACAAAACCCAGATTATGCATTTTAGAAAGAAGGGAGTGGTACAGACTAAGTTTAATTTTCATTTTGGTTTAAGTTCTCTGTCATATTGAATACTACAAATATTTAGGCCTAATTGTAGATGTTCATCTTACCTTTGAAGAAGGAATAAAAACCTTATCAGACTCTGCAGGGAGGGCACTGGGAGCTGTCCTTAATACGGTTAAGTTATGTAGGGATCTTTGCTATAAAACCTATACTCAGTTGTATAATTCCTGTGTTTGTCCTATTCTAGATCATGGCGTGGGGGTCTGGGGTTATCATAAACAAACAAAATGTGATGCAGTCCAGAACAGAGCTATGCGCTGTTTTCTTGGCGTGCATAAAATGGCCCCAAAACTTGCTGTATGTGGTGACATGGGATGGGAGCCATGTGAAGTGTGGCATAAGGGTGACATGTTGCGATAATGGAATAGATTAATTAATATGTCTGATAATAGACTTACAAAACAAGTTTTTTGTTGGGACCTTTTAAATAAACATTTCTGGACAAAAGAGATTGCAAAAATATTTGATAAAGTAGGTCTTCAATATATCTTCAGAAATAAATTATCTTGTAATGTCAGTCAAATTAAAACAATTATATTTGAAAATCATAAAAAGAAATGGTCAGAAGAAGTTCTGTGTAAACCAAAATGGAGAATGTATAGTATGAATAACTGTATTTATTGCCCTGAGCACTATGTCACCCTTAACCTGACTAGAGCACAGAGGTCTGTTTGTGCCCAGCTGAGATGTGGTATCTTGCCTCTGGCAGTGGAAACTGGTCGATTCCATTCAATTCCTGAAGAAAATAGAAAGTATCGTTTGTGTGATTTGGGTGAGGTTGAAAATGAAATGCACTTTTTGTTCTATTGTCCATTGTATCATAATTTTAGACGCAGGCTTTTTCTTAAAATGTCTGATGATTGTTTGGATTTATTCTCCATGTCTGATGAATGTAGACTTAAATACCTGTTTACAGACAAAGTGTTTCTTTTAGCTCAATTTGTGTCAAATGCCTATCAGCAGCGTACAAGGGTACTCTTTATTTGATCTGTTAAAAGATAGTGATGTGCCTTATATATGCTCAAGGTTTGTGATATAATTCTAGTAAGCAGGTCTGAGACCTCAGTATTTGATTTGAGTTTGTCATGTAGGACCTTGTTTCTTTCGCTCTCTTTGTATCTTGGTGTTTGCTCCTGACTTGTCTTGTTTTTGTTCTTTGTAGTGTCTTATAAGCCCATGAGGGCTGGGCACCTTTTTTGGTGCATGACACTTTGAAAAAATAAATTACATTACATTACATTATTGTTATTAGTTTCTTTCGTTTCTCTTCACTGTTTTCTTTCTTTTTATATGTGTATTGTTTTATATGTTCAGAATTGCTAATAAAAAATATGTTTAAAAAACAAACATGCCTTTACCTCATGTGCACACAGCTACACACTGAGCTCTCCCCTGAACAGCCACCAAACAAGTCTTTAAATAGAGCTTTCTATCAGCTGGAGTTAATTGGGCTGTACCATTTGTACCATTCAAGAGATAAAACTAAATACTGTACCAGAAAAAAGTCATAAAGTTCATTCATTTTCACTGAACTTTATACACTTTCCCCTAACTTACCACATAAATCAGCAAATCAAAATGGACAAACAATTTACTTGACTTAATTTACACCTCCCCATGATGTCACTGACGATTTCACTCAGAATAAATAGAGGAAGTGATTGAGCACCTCCTCCTTTAGTCTCTGAGCAAATGGCAGGTAACTACATCCCCAATGTCCTTTAGTTGTTTTTTTTTTTTTTTTTTTTTTTTTTTTTTTGTTCTTTTATTTTTAAGAAAATAAGTATATTTACTCAAGGACTGGGGTCTGTGAAAAGTTTTCAGATTGATTTGAGGCTGTATGATGCTGAAGGAAACATCCCTAATGATGTGACCCAGCACATCCTAGCATGTATCTTTGAACTGTTTGCATGTTTGCCAGAATCATGGATATTTGTTGTGTTGATTATGTCATCATGTATGTCCTTTTGTATGGTCTTTTCAGTTGTCTGTGACACTTGCAGGAACAAACGCAGATGCTTAAAATGTTTTTTATTGCATTAAAAATCCAACAAGACTTGAACAGTTTAGAAGACAAAAACAAAACAAAACAAACAAAAAAAAAACATGCCAGAAAAATCCCTGCAAAAGCTACTTAAGTTTTTATGTCATGCATACAGAAACCAGGCCATACTGAATCATCATCAGATGATTCAATTAACAACAGTGTTCAATCAGAGTCAGCTTATTTAAAAGTTACACTTTAAAACCTTCCAGTGGTTTTCAATTCACACAACATTTTTTTTTAAAGTACAGTTAGTTCTGGGTAAATGTAAAGTTTTGGGGAATCTATTTAGGTTGTGTCAAGATGAGAACCCTAGATTTGTGATGTTTCTTCATTGTTCACAAACTAATAATGTTGTTTTAATGTGACAGTTCTATGGTTACAATCGGCTTAGGGTTAGGGACAAAAACACTTAGTCGGGATAAAATCAGGGTTTTGTTTCAAATTATCACTCTCTTGAAGATATTTCTCAGGTCTGGGGTTCCCATCGAGACATGATCATTTAAAACAATAACATCACAGAGAACAATCACAATTTTGTGCAAATTCCACAATACAGCAGTGTTCAGTATTGTCTAATTCTATTACAAAATGATCTAAGATTGCATATTAGGTCAACCTACTGCAGCTGTCTAAATGTTCAAATAAATACTGTACACAGCTCATGGTTCAACCAAGTCAAGTATTTGTCAACCTGTGAGTTGAGACCTCTGGCGAGGTAGGGTGTGCAGAGATGCATTTGAACTGCAAATCATCACATCTATGTTATGTTATGTTATGTTATGTTTTACTGACAGTAAAATAGTGAATGCCTGTACCCTCTAAGTTACCCCTACTCATTAATTAATCCAACTCAAAATAGATAATAAGTTTTAGTCTTAAAGTTAAGAACCACTTTAGATATTTAGCTGTATGACATATAAGCATGAAGTCATAGCACAGTAGTAAGTGAGAAATGAAATTCTGCGTAAATGTATCATCATGCAATTAAAAAACAAATAGCCAAAACTGATGCAGAAGATTCATGCTGTGAGGCAGACCTCTCATACTGTAACACACCAAGCTGACTGGAATCAATATCACTTTCCAACATGTTAGAAATATGTCAAATGTATTATTATGGAAGGCCTATAACCAATTGTGTCAGTGCTGTGCAGCCATCTTACATAGTTGAATGATTGGCAGACTTCACTGACTGCATATCAGTTACATGTCTGTGACGCCGACAGGAACACCTGATGCTGCTTGCAGTATGTTAAGTTTGTGCCACAGTGAGAGCATTAATATCAGACATACACAGTATACATTAGTTTTGTAAAATGTACAAAGACCAATTAAAAATGCAATTTTCTCTCAATGGTGAATATCCAAGATGGTTATTTGAAATCAATAGCAGTTATATCACTAACTTAATCATCCCTGGAAATGGTGACTGAATGGTGGCTAATTAAATTTCTAGACCACTGATGTGCTTGGTTTCTTGTTCTTTTGCCTTTTTCAAAACATTCACAGTATTTTAAAATACGTACATACTTTTGTCCATTTAAAGCTCCTCAGAGTAGCCTGGGAGCCAGATGAATATGCAAGTTCATGTTTCAGTTGCTCTGGCAGATAAGTCTGGCCACTCTCCTGTTCAGACAGATTTCTACCTGGCTGTGGTTGAACAAACACAACAGTGTATTTCATATGGGGCAGGACGGGTTTGATACAATGACTGACAGAGGAGCATCAACAGTTGAAACGTCACATTTGAAAACTCTGAAAACAGAGCCAGCACCTCCCCAACTCACCTGTGTCACTCTTCTCCAGTCATGACCCACCCTACTCTGACTCTGATTGGCTTGTACTCATTGCCTTGTTAATTTCGGTTGTTTGGGTCGGGGAGGTTATGGGGATGTTCATAGACAAATACATGAGGACATCATATTGACCTCTTTGACTTGTTGCTATGTTACATCGGCGTAGACGCCAGAATAAAAAACACAATAACATTTATCTCTCAACCAAGCTTAGTGAGTGGGGTTATATTCAAGGGGTTATGGTCTACATGGAGTAAGTTAGATAGAAATCTAAACTTTTTTTTTTTTTTCTGTAGATCATAAACCCTTGAATCTGTCCATATGGGTAGGTTTAGTGTGACAGGATCAAAGGTGTTTATTATTGATTTGCATGATTTTCATCAGAGTGCTGTGCTTTTGTTTTACTGTGTTTTTATATGGTTGAACCTGGGTGGCTGTGCTTTATTTTTGCTTGTTTTTAGTCTGTTTTGAGGTGTGTTTTTTAAACAGCAGACTGACCCTGGGAAAGACACACCCACACCCGAGGCATTGACCTAATTATCTGACAACCGACAAGCACAGGGGCACCCAATTGGATGAACCTAACCCTAACCCTTTTTATACAGGCAGAGCAAAGGAGGACAAGAGCAAGCGGGTCACAGCAGATGTCAGAGGAAGCAGCCGAGAGAGAAGCGGCCCTTCTGAGAGCCACCAGCCACCAGCCACAGCCACAAGTAGTGCAGCCAGGAGACATGCAGCCACCAATGTCTGCCAACGCCGTTCTACTCAGGCCTGGGTCGGCAGTTCTACTGCCCAGGAAGACCGTGGGTACCCCTTAGTATATAGAGGTGGGCACAGTGAGGCAGGCCATGACAAGACATTATTTAAGTTAGGGTAGCAGTGGGGAGCATACTACTTGTGTGTACCATGTCGGAGATGTGCAAGGCTAGAGTTGACATGATGGTGAAAGGGAGGATGCGGACATGGGAGGAGTTGCTGAATTGGCACTGGACTGTCTGATAGGGTTTTAGTGGCCTGCTGAACAGCCATTTTTAGTGTTTTAATGAGCTTGAACCGCATTTTATTGTTTTTTAAAATATTTTATTAGTAGTGTTGATTTTATAATTTAACACTGGTGATTGGTGGTACCATCACTATTTATTTTTAATTCTAATAAATTCCCTTTGAATTGACTTTTATCCTCCTGCTTGGTTTTTAACTCTGCTCCCCTGATTTTTTTGTAGAACCTGTGAGCCTTGTTCAGGGTCCTAGACTCTGTAAATTCCTAGGTGGTGTTGTTGGCTTTTACTTCGTTTTAAATTTCTAAATAAATTTCAAAGCATGCAGCACTTCAGTTGCTGGGTGTGGCCATATTTCACATATGGAGTGTGATTGGATGGAGTTGGGATAAGAATATCAGGGTAATCAGAGGCAGGCCAATCAGAGGCAGAGTAGGGTGGGATTTTCTGTTACCATCCCGGGAAAAAAATATTGTGTCACCTAGTGCTACATCACGTTTCGTTGCTGTGATTGGTTGTAGGTCCGTCCAGTCATCTGCATCCATTGATGATGCCCATTGGAAATCAAAATAAAGTGAGAGGTTCAATGCCAGGCTAACCTCAGAGCTTTCTGGACTGATTGAATACTTGGAATAACAAAACAACACAGTATAATTCCAGTATTGTTGTTTTGTCTTTACAAAATTAACCGGCTGACCAGCAATTAGGCTTTTTTAGCAAAGCATTGTGTTATTGTCAACATAAGAACCAGTAGAAAAGGTGTTTTCAGACTAAAGATGAAACAGATTTTCACCTTGGATTACGTGAAGTTTTTTGCACTCTGTTAATTTGCCACAAGCAGCAAGTGCACAAACTCAAGCTACAAGTGATCTTCTTATTTTCTGTTGGTTGCATTTTTTTCTATGCAATTGCACCACTCTACAAATTTACTTTGCATGCTCTTTAAACACATGCTAATGCTAGTGTCAATTAGTTAAAATGAAAAGCACATGGGCTGTTTTAACAACACAGTGGTGGGTATTTAATCAGATTCTACAGCTCAGACCCAGTGGTGAAGACCAATAATAGTGCATTACGTCAACAAAAGCTGGGCGCTCATTCAATTTTTTGGTATTCCATTTGACATTATATTTGTGAATTAAAGCATTTTTTCTGATAAAAGGCACATGATTTAAAGCAATGAACATTTATATTTTTGATCCCTGAAAAGTTTTATTTTCAAAAATCCAGATTGTAAACTGGACAATTAAATACAAATTAGCAATTTACTTTACAAAATCTTGCGTATCAAATCTTTGCTGCAAATTGAGATGTAATCATAATAAAAAGATAGACTAAAAATGAATCCACTGAATGCATAATTATGACTGTGGAAACACAAACTACTACAATATACAGATTATCTGGGCAAGTAAAGAAACAACAATGTTGGTATCTTTCCAGAGGCTAAATGATTTCTCATAAAATTTTAAAAGTGTGTGTAAATTCAGACTTATTAGTAAATCCCAAGCGTCATCCCCTGCCTTCCCATCACCCTTCCAACATGCTAAAAAAGTCTATCACTATTCAAACTATTACAAATAAGTTAAGGTATGAAATAGTTTTTTTCATATTATAAAATAGTGCTCTACTCATTTCTTTTCACACAAACACTGTTCTAGTACACAACATGCCTAACTACAAAAAAAAAAAAAAACCTGAAGCCCCATTTTACAAGCAGTCTTTAAATAAATGTTGAATTACATTTACATTTGAAAGGATTGCTGGAGCTGTTGATCTGTGGTCTGGTTGATTAGATTGAGCAATTTGGTTCCAGCTTGAGAACCATCAACTAATATACACTATTGCTCTTCCTCAATCATTTTTGAATACCATTTCATACTAATAATTAGTTATTAAACAGTTACAAAAAAGATTTGTTGCTCAAGTCTCCATTCAGGCTTGTGCAGTCTATTAAAATCAGCAGACTTAGACTCCTAAATCTCCTGCCATGAGCAGAGCAAACTGCTACACAATGAAAGAGATCACTGGATAGTGGCATTAATTAGGGAGAGAATGTGAGGAGGAGAATAAAGAGGAAGAGGAGGCAGAGAGATAGCACTGGCTGATGCCACTTAAAACATTAAGAGAGTGCAGGATGTAGCGCAGTCATTGAGAAAAATAGGAGAGAATGACAAGTAGAGACAGAGCACGAGTCTCAAACAGAGCAGAATGATTGTGAATGCATCCAGCTGGGATTACTGTGTCTTGTGATGCCCATTCTGCTGTTTCATTTCACTGGTTTATGCTAAAACATTTGAGTGTTTTTACCTCATTTACACTGTAAGATCGTTATGAATGCTACACAGGACTGGGTTTCTGGGTAGCCAATTTTGTATTTTCAAATAATGGCTGATTTGTATTAGATGAGATTATTAAAAAGTTTTATATTTCAAATAGGCAGGTATTACCATGTTTGTCTATAATGACATAACAGGGCAATGGGCATGCATGGAAATGCTGTTGCTGGTATTTTCTTCAAATTTTGCTGTGTTTTTGTTTTAATCATATGTATTTACAGCTGTTTTTTTAAAAACTCAAACATGAATCACCTTTGGCAGAAATACACTTGCAGGCAATGGGAAGGGAAGCACAAGGTCTGGATTAAAGAGCAGTGGACCTTGATACAGTCCACGATGGACTTGGCATCTTTGAACCACCCAGCCAGATAAGGTGAGGAATACCCCAGGAAGACTAGAGGTGAGCAAGAGGAACCATACTAACCCAGCTAGGACTTAAAGGAATAGTTCACCCCAAAATGTCATTATCTACTCACCCTCATGCCGATTGAAGGTCAGGTTTAGTTTTATATACAATGGAAGTGAATGTTGACCAGTTTTCAAATGTAAAAAAACAACAGAATAAAAACATAAAATGCCTTTTTGCTGCTCATCTAGTGTAATTCAAGTCTCCTAAATCCCCAACATGCCAAGTAAAAAAGTACTAAAAAATGTTATTTCCACCATGTTTTTTTCCAGTTGTATTTTACATTTGAAAACTAGTCACCATTCACTTCCATTGTTTGGGAGATTCTGCAACACTGTTTTCCTGGGAAACTCCAGCAGTTTTTTGCAGACCAATAAAATAAACTCAACCCTCAATCAGCATGACGGTGAATAGATAATGACTGAATTTTCATTTTAGGGAGAACTATCCCTTTAAAGTAAAAAATGTAGAATACATTTACTGTAATAAATTATAAAAATGACCACGATGTGTCATCAGAGATGAATGAAACATCTCTTCTCTGACAACAATGCTACAGCCATGTAGTTTACCTTTAAAATTTCATTACGGCCCAAACCTTTGTTACTGTTTGCTTGTTCCATATTAAATAACAAGTTAAAATGAATGCCAATTAATGGGAACAACTCACTTCAGCCATAGATGGCATATTAAATAGAATTTCAAACTATTTAATATACTGTCTTTATTTGAATAGGACGAAGGCAGGAGGACGCTGTGTTTACACTGATGAGCCTTCCTGCACAAACACAGTCAAAGTTAATGGACAATGTCTACTTTTTTCCAGAGATGTCAACCTTATAATAACCATCCTGTTGCTGCTGTTTACATTCAACCTGATGCAGATTTTTAAAAAATCACAATGGATTTACTTCCTGGGTGTATCGATATATGCAACAGTACATATTGTTTTGTTTTATATTATTATATATTTTATCCTATTTGATTCTGATTTTAATCAACAGTTTATGTGTTATACTGTATATGTGTGTAGCATGAAGGGACTAAAACGTTTTGTAGTATAATGATAAATAGATTATCTTGATGCCTTGATATAGAATGCCCTTTTACTTTGGCATTTTCCCCCATTGTCTCTAATGTTTAGTTGTTGATCTCTGTAATTCTTTTTTTTGTTACTTTAAGCATGAGATTCCTTGAATAGCTGTGTTCTATGGTTTTACATGTGAGTTATTGCTCTTTAACAAAAAACATTGAGCCATAAGATGTCATGGCTTACAGTGATTTTACAACAGCTGAAGGGTGTTGTTGGATAGGCTGACAGTAGAATGGCTTATTGTTTAACAAGGCCCTTATGGATTACTGGGTATTAGACTTAGATAAGATTAGTCAAAAGTTTCAGTTATTACCATGTTTGTCTATAATATGACAACATGGCAGAGGTGATGCATGGAGATTCTGTGGCAGATAATGCCTTCAAATTTTGCTACATTTTCATTTTAATGTTATTTTTCAGCTTTTTTTTTTTACTCACATACCTTTCATATAAATACACTCCTAGGCATTGGAAAAGGAAGCACAACGTTTAAAGAGCAGCAGGCCCTGAGTCAGTTTTTTCACTTTTTTCCTCATTTTAAGTTTAATAAGTTCTTCAAAACAATGTCACATGAGGTGTGATTACTGTCATAACTACTGATTAAATATCCATGAATACATTTTTATTTGCTTAACTTTTTAACTGTGATTAATCATTTAATAATTAATGAATATTAACACCTTTTCTCCAAATGTGTGCTGCTGCAGCATTTTGTTTCGTTTTTTTGTTTGTATCTTCTGATTTTCATTGGTCTGTTTGTGATCAGATCACCTTATTGGTTACAAAAATGCAGATGAAAGGTTTGGATATTAATTCAAATTGTACTCAGTACTCAACTATGATGTGAAAAGTAACTAAGTAGTTTACATTACATTGGCTGGACCATATGGAAAGCTTTACTGGGAAAGTTTTAGGATGCTGCATGCCCAGAAATGCCTGGTTTTGCTGGAGTTGTGATTCCTGTATATCTTCAGTGTTGGTAGTGAGTGCAACAAATACAAGACCCAGGTTATAGAATATAAACATGTCCCTTGGGCACACAAAACTATGAAAACAAGTATAGTAACAAAGTGACATTGACCAAACATGGGTTTCAGCTTACCTCTGACTTTGTCTAACATGGCTACACCTGTAGAAACAGAATTCAAATATTTTCACATTTTCCTTTGAATCTCATTTTTCTTCATCAGATAACCATCCCTGAATTTGTGCTCTAGTTTCTCAAAAGCTTCTGTGCTGGGATTTGTCCAGGAAAAGATGGACAGAGGTTAACTAGACAACAGAGCAAGTGTCTGCAGAAAGAAAAGTGACCAAGATGTATTTTGTTACTGGTGTGCTTTCATTGGAAGAGGGTATAGTGCAATTTAAAAGACCCCAATGCCTCAACATTATTTGCATATCTATGAGCTATTGTGCAAGTTGGTTGGTTTCAATACATTCATCAATCAGAAAAAAGATTTTGTTGTTACAACCCTTGACATGAAAACCATTCAAAAAATGTCTAGAATCTATGCTGACTAAAATTACTTTAATTATTAGTTTTTGAGGAAGTGTCAACTCAATGATACCCTCTGATTCTCACTGCTCTCAAGGGTTTGGACGAGGTTAGTCAGAGGGTCAATTGTGTTTTAATATTTGCAATGTATTTAAACTTCATTGACTTGATCAGTGGCAGTTTTTGCTCTAAAGTACATCCAAGCTCAGTGGTTGGTCTGTATCAGCCGAGCTCACATGTTATTTGGATAATTTTCAAACAAGTCCAAGCCAAAACACACCAGGCGCTCAGCTGAGCGGATAGCCCTGAGGATGAGAGACAGAGACTGGTTCATGGTGCTGTGGCAAAGTACTTCCTTCTCTGCAGAGTTGTGCTTGACTACTTTGCTGGTGACGTTGCAGTGCAGGACGGCTTCCTGTGAGAACCTGAGGATGGAGAACTGAGGAGTCTTCCCCGGAAGGCTGTATAACAGGTTCCTATGGAGAGACAACAGGAGAGAGAGTACAAAGGAATTACCTAATTCATACATACAAGCACAATATAATATATGCACATTTTATTTTTTTTTTGTGAAAATCAAGTCATTTCCTTCTACCCTTTCAAGTGTGTAGGAGAACCCACTGAACTTACAAAACATGAAAGGCTGTAGCTAGAACCACTGTTTGGCTTGTCCATTCTGTGCTACCATAGAAACAAGGTGGTGCAAAACAGCGGGCTCCATGGAAGAGGACCCACGCCTTCTGTTGATATAAGGAGCCCATTCTAAGGTAACTAAACCACAATGATTCTTATTTCCAGGTGATTATACACTAATTACACACTGTTTCATGAACATGTCACATTTAAATCCACAGCATCCCAGGTCATTTGTTAATTTCTATTTTGACAACTTATCTTGATTGAGTGCATTTATTTGTGAAAGTTCCTCTCCAGTCAAAAATGTGTTTTTTTTATTGTTAATTAACATGGATGCTTGAGCTTGACTGAAACGTTTGAAACGTTAGACAGCAGTGCAGTGGTGCTGTAAGGGAGAAATGTGTAAAACCCCTATCAGAAGGCAAATTGTAATGAAAATATACTTATCCATATATATTCCATTTCTGCCAATAGATCCCCCCTAATCTTGCATACTCCACCTTTAAGTTACTCTTACAGGCTTAATGAATTTGAGTTTCCTCTACCATTCCAGGGCGGGGCGCGCTATATTAAAAATCAGGAAAATGTATTGGTATTGCACCAGTGTATTTGAATATATGAAAAAACCTTTAATGATATTTGCTGAGCTGAAAGAACATTTTATTATAGCCTGATGGAACTTAGTTACAGTTAGTTACGGTAGTTTAATTAGTACAAATCCTTTTCCTTTTGTGCTGCAATTTATTATGCTGAAAGACTAAAGGAAGCAAAAAGTACCTCAATAAGAGTGAAATGTGATTCCACAAACCTTCTTACAATGGAAGGAAATTATGGACACACTAAAACCAAATAAAAATACTGTATTACATTTGAAATTTGCCATGGTGTGGCTTAACATGTACTTTTTGTACCCAATTCCCCCCATGGGAGATTTCTCAATTTCTCAGAGACTCTGTTGTTAAATGTCCTTGTCAGGTTTATATAAAGTACCTACTCTAAAGGTGTGTTGCCCACTTTTCTGCACAAAATTGCAGTATTTGAAAGTTTGTAAAAGATCAACACCACACATTGACCTTCTGTCATCTCCAGTGAGGGAATGTAACTAAGTACATTTACTCAGATACTGTACTTAAGTAGAATTTTGAATTACATCCATTTTATGCTACTTTAAAGTTCAACTCAATTATTTTACTCCACTACATTTACCTGACAGGTATACTTACTAGTTACTGACAGGGAGTATTTTACTGCACAGTGGTTACTTTTACTTTTCACACTGATAACAGCTGATAATATTCACATACTTTTACTTACGTAAAGTTTTGACTGCAGGACTTTTATATAGTATTTTCACAGTGTGTATTAGTGTTTTTACTGAAGTAAAGGATGTGAATAGTTTATCCAGCACAGCTCACCTGTATGAAGATCACCTGGTCCCAGAGTGAGGCTGAGTTCCACTGTCACTATGTTCTCCACAGAGAGTTGATAATCTTCCTCTGACTGTTGTTGCTTTACAATGTCGACCTGATCACGTCCACGTTCTTTAACTCTAAGCTTCTCTACTAGTGTTCTCCTCTCAGAACACCAGATTTGAAGGCACTTCACTGAGTTTTATGTCTCCATTCTAACTTTTTTACTAACACATTTTATTGCAGGTTATACATTTTACCTGCTAACTACACAATATTTCCTTGGTCATTTAAAAGTCCAAATTAAGTCTTAAGTCTTCTTCATTGAAGTTATAGGATGTTGGGAAAGGTTGGGTGGTGCCTTAACGCCCTCTATTGACCATTTGCCACTGTAGCATCTTCCTCTGGAAAAGACGCTGAATATCATTTTGGATTTTAGCAGTTTGAGCACAAAAAAAAAAAAAAAAAAACCCAAAAAACAAAGTGGCATCAGCCAACCTGCAGCCAGTTAATCATTTACAGGCAAATCATGCTAAACTGCTTTGATTTGACATTCATAGACTGACTGCATATGAAAACTTATTCATATTTTGACCTCTGCTTAATGTTTTGTTACAAACATGCTGTACCAAATGAAATATTATCCTTTAAAGAACACATATCTATGTCTCTTTGTCTTCCTGTCACACTGTAGCACACACCAGCATGAACACACTGTATAGCAAAGCACATATAGAGACACAGGCAAGCCTTTGGGGGTAGCAGAGTAGTCATTTGTAGGTCAGAAAGGCAGAGACATTGGAGTGTTGCTCTCCTTGGGGCTGAAGTACATTGACTTCTCTTAAAGTGGCTGAACAGACAGTCTTAGAGAGTAAATGGAGTGATTCTTCATCTGTTAAGACTCAGGTCGTGAGCTGTAGGCTGTGAAGGAACACTGACCTTCAGCACACAATTTAGACTCAAAGTCAGATCACTGTGATTTCTCTATCTACTCTACCACATGAAACCATTGATGCTACTCCTGTCAGTGAAGGGTGTTTAGGTTATTGTAGCATACTGTATATGTGTGGCCATTGTTAAGAAAAAGAAGTTCTCAGTGTCCATGTTTGGGTTTGTTTTTACTGCAGCGTAGATCATGATTGCAGCACTATGTAACAGCCAACTTAGACTTCTGAGCAGCACATGAACACATAAGTCAGTAGTAGACATTTCAGTGAGTCTGCACCTTTCAACTGCATTACTATATCATGATAAAATACCTCTGACAACAATAAAACAACACTAATATAGGAAGCTTTGAAAAACATGGATAACTGTGGCTGTCTGAAAAGCTGACCCCATCACAGACAAAAAAATCAATCTAGACCATGTTCATGGAAGATTCTGACATGCCACAGCATGTAGTTGTAACTTTGTTTTTCTGACTATAACAAGTAAAACTATGTGCTGAGAAAAAGGCCTGTCCATTCTGCAAAATCCTAGATTATGTTTAACAATACTCCTACTGATACCCAATACGCAATATATAGGATTACATTGATGCAAGCCAAAGCAATGATAGGGATAGGGACATGTCCCTACCAATGTCCCTCGCTATATATATTGGGCATTTTTTGCCTTTATTCATAAGACAGCAGAAGATATGACAGGAAAGGGGGTAGCGAGCGAGGGGATATCACACAGCAAAAGGGCTGCAGGTGGGAGTCAAACTGGCAGCTGCTGCAGAGGACTGACAGCCTTGGTACACAGGACACATGGTCTACCAACTGAGCTACAGCAGCACCCTGTCCCTCATGATAACTGTCATCAAGAAATTTTAATATAAGCACTTGCGGACCATTTGCAACAACTGGATATTCAATGGCAATGTAAGTGGAAACACCACAGCAATATTTTTCTGTATTTATATTTGTTAATAATGTATGTTGCATATGTGAATATTGTTTGAAATTTCAAGTGACAGTTACTTTTTAAAGATGTTTCCAGAGATCCCCAAGTTTTGGTGCTGAGGCTTTCAAGTATCCATCAAGGTGTAGGATATAATGGCACCTGGTGGTGAAGTTGCTGACAGCAACCAATTCACTCTCCCACTCCAAACTAAGCATGTAGGACAGGGGTATTGAACTGAAATTCAAAGAGGTCCAGTTAGAGAAAATTTCCTAAAGCAAAGGTCCAGAACATCATAATGTCTAACTTGTGTTATGAGAGTGATATATACTGAAGTAGTGTAGTAGTTGTATCAACATCTACAATGTAGACCACCTGCAATGTAAGGGTGTCAAACTCATTTTGGTTCAGGAGCCACATACAGACCAATTTGATCTCAAGTGGGCCGAACCAGTAAAATTAAAGCATAATCTATTGATTATTCTGCCGATTAATCGAGTAATCAGATAAGAAATATTGCGTATTCTGCATTTTTTTCTATTACATTACTTTTGCTTTATTTAAGAACAATGGTAATATACAAAACAGAAGATAAGACAGGTCTATTAAATGAACAACTATAAATTGCTAAAGTAAAAATACTCAGTAAAGTAACTTTACTTTTAATGTAGATTTACTTTTACTGTTTTCACTTTACTTTTTTTTTTTACTTTTTTTTCAAGTACAAAGGTAAAAGTAAAGGTAGTAATGTCTGCAGAAACCACAAACAGAAGAGTGAACTAACTCTTTTAACTGAAACAGTCACCAGAATGTTTTGTTAACATATTAAAATCACAACATTTTTCTTCTGGAGCAGGCCAGATGCTCCCAGACCCCCAGAGGACAGGGGACTGGTTTACCAACATGCCACCTTTTTCTCCTCTTATGAGTTTGCAGGTCTGTATTTAGTCATCAAAAAATACCAATAATAATACCATTAAAATACAGCAACAGCAATAAAAATGTTGATTTTTCAAAAAAGGAAACAATAACATGCAAAATATTTAAATTGTAATTAAGTAAAAACACTAATAGCACAATGTAAAAATACCTAAGTAAAGAATGTGAGTATTTTTTCCATCACAGCAGGTTAGTGATCAGTGTTTCAGTGACTCTCTGTGGATCAGTGAATAGTGTTTTATTTATGGCAGCCCGCCACATTAAAAACAACCACAACATGATGTTTCTTTTTCGGTCGTGTCTAGAAAGTAACTCTTTATTTGCACAACTCTTGCGAGATTTGTGTCCATTATTTCTACTAAAATAAGCAAACTCTCGCGATCTTTCGTGGGTCTAGGGTTCCCTTCTAGACACGACCCTCTGTCTCTGTCAAACTACAGACAGCAGACTGTCTGTAAACAGCACGATGTTAAACTCTGCAGTGTTTCACACAAAGACTTTATTTGTGTGGACACCCAGGTTTGGTTTGTGACCTGTTTTGTCATTTTTATTTTTTTAGTTTCAGTTCAAGAGGACGACGGTATCAGTGATTGATTAGTGATCAGTCTGCCCTCCTCTCCTCCCTCACCTGTTCACTCTGCTGTGAGAAGGTCTGAAAGTTTCTCACAGAGAAACACAGACTCTCCTGTTTTACGTATAGGCCTCTTTATACAGTTGTTTAATTTTATAAGTGCATCTGGTTGGTGTCGATGTCATTAACCATCATGTCAGTTTCTGTTGTAATAAACTCTGTCATTAACAACAGTCTCCTCCACACGCAGCTTCTCTGCAGTTGGTCTGTGCGATTCCTGATCAGATAAATCAGCGCCGGAAAGACTAGAAAATTTGCGCCAGTTAAAATAGAAGCATCCCGTCAAAATTTAAAATCTATTAAGAATTTATTGGCTATAGGTCCGGGTCCGTATAGGACGGCGTCTGGGTCTGGACTCGGACCGCGGTCCGCCTGTTAGGGACCACTGTTCTAAATCAACATTTGAATAATTATGGTGTAGCAGTTGCTAGTTTGTTGGGACTTGCTTTCATTTATCTGTTGAAAATTACTTTTAGCAGAAATTCCTCTTAGTTGAGTGGAGGGATATTCAGATCACCTGTTGTGTAGCGTGTGGGGACTGGCTCCTGAATAATAATTGAGCAGCTCTCCCTAGGGTTAAGAGAAGTGGGGAATTGCACATCCAGGGCAGATATTAGGTGCATTTGGGATGAGGCAGGCCTGTGCAGAGTTAATCACCAGAGATCGCTGCACAATGCATGCCTAGTAGATTTGTGTCCAACTTGATCCCAACTTGCTCTGACATCATGCATACGTGGGCAACGATAACCCCATGAGATCGAAGCACAGTTTTCAGAGCCAGGTGTCACAGTTGCTCTCTACCAACTGAAAGCGCCTGGCTGTCACCTGATCGATGAGCTGACAGGCTCCGATTGGCTTTTAATTTTGACAAAAAACACCACATTGTTAGAGTTTGGGCCTTGTCTCTCCCTTTCCTTGTGTTTCATGTTTCCCCTCCCCCCAGTGTGTTATGTTTGTCTCTGTCTGTGTTGCTGGGTGTGGACTCTTGGTTCCCTCCTTCCTGCTCATCCATCTGATCCTCTGCAGCTGCTCTCCTGCTCACCTGCACCCAATCTCCTAATCAAGACACTGCAGACACTGCACCCTGGCTCAGACTTCCAGACTCTGCCAGATCGTTCAGTCTCTTTTGTAGTACAGACATCTAGGCTCTTGCCTGCTAAAGGTTGTGTTAGTGTGTTTTTGGATGTTTCTTCTGGACCTCTGTTACGCCTTTTTCCTGTGCTTCAGATCCTCCACGCCAGCTCTGCCTGAACCAGCCTTGTCTTCGTTCTCTGCCTCCAGCTCCTTTCCCTGCCCTGCTCAGCCATTCAAACCAGCCTCGTCTCTGTCTTCAGCCACCAGCTCCTTTCCCTGCCCTGCTCAGCCCTCTGCAGCCTGAACCCTGTTTGTCTCAGCCAAGCCTTCGGACAACCTTCAAAAAGGAACACTTAATAAACTGTCTAAACCTCTCTCTTGCTCCAGGCTGTGCTCGTTTTTTGGGTCCAATATTGAATGGTTACAACACACGTTCTAAAAAAAATTCAAACTTTCTGTGTAACTATCATATTTAACCCTAGATATATTAGCCTCTTGTTATGCAATAAAGTTTTAATCTGTTGACAAGCAGAAAGAAAAGAAGCAAGAAAATGTGCTTTCTAAAGGAAGAAGGAAGCAGGCAGAGAGCTCATTCCTGCACATTCCAATGCAAGGCGGAGTCATCTGAGTTTTTGTGCAATCAGTCAGTATTATGTTCATGTCTTGTACAAGGCTGTAACTCAGGAACAACAGATACATTTTGAGGATGGTTTTGTTTTGCTGAGGAAACATTTTGTCCACTGGTCATTATCAGGTCAGTAATAAAGCCTGGTTTTCTACATTGAGACCATTGTCCATCCATTGTGTGGACCGCTTATCCTGTTGATGGTCCTGGAGTCATCTAAGCATGCACTGGACAAGAGGAACGACACGTCCCTAGACAGATCAGCACTATATATGGCTGGCGTAAGCATTTTCAGACAGGAAATCTGCATCATCAGTCTGTTTCAACATAGGTCTCTATCACATAAACATGACAGCTCTGTTCAAACACAGTAGGTCAGTCATGGATAGAGCTGCAATGTTTCAACAACATTCTTATTAGGATATTTCATTTTTCAAATATATTCCTCTAAATCAGGGCCAGACTTGTTAAAGGACAATATTAATGTATGAAATAATTTATCTGTAATGTAGATGTATAATCAGCTTTCACTTTCCACCACATTTTGAGACCGCAGACTGAGGTGATGATGTCATCTATGAGCGCCAACAACAGGGTTAGCCTGTTGTTTTACCTCATTGATGATGAGTTCAGATATTATTTCAGCTTGTGAGCTCAGAGATGATGTCACTGGTTTGGAAGTATTAGTGTGTTCTGCGACACGGATGTTCTCACAGTTGAGTAAATTGATTCTTACGTTCATTAACTGTAAAAACATGTAGCCTATACACCCCAAAATATATTGTCAACTAAGTTTTGACGATGGCTCATCTTTCTGAGTCTCTATAAGCTGCTGTGGATGCCAAATCAAAACAAGACAAGTCCTCAGGAAAAAAAAAGAGAATTTAAAAGTTCCAGACAGATTTTTTTTTCTTTTTTTTGGCCAAAAATGGCTCTTTTGATTACAAAGGTTGCAGACCCCTGAGCTGTGTTTATTCAATTTTTAGGGGATAATTGTGCAGACTCGGGGCTAGTTCTGCTCCGTAGCAGAGCCAGCAAACCCTAAGCTACTATCAGGGTTAGCCCACTTAGCCCCGGCACACACCTGGGGCTAACAGCTCCCTAGTGTAGCTCATATGAGCCCAGTGTTTGTTTGCACTTGTAAATCAGTGTACCAGTATTAAGCAGTATCAACCAAGGAGCATGGAGCTAGTGTTTTTAATTTCATTCTAATTTTAATTCATTATGTGTTATAAATGAAATATAATAGGTAAATAACTGTACAGTGAGAGCCATGTAGCTTAGTTTCAAAAAGGAAAAAATAAGAAATAGAGGACACAGAAGCCAGGAACCAGCTGACTGATGAAGTGGTGGATTAACTCCCTTTTCCATATCATGGAATGTCCAACATGTCAGGTGTAAAATACCAGTGGTGGAAAGAGTACTGAAAATCTGTACTCAAGTACAAGTACTATTACATTGCTAAAATATTACTACTAGTACTAAATATTAGTTCTAGTGTTAGAAAAATACTTAAGTAAAAGTACAAAGTAGTCAAAAAAAAAACTACTGAGAGTATAAGTTACTTTAAACCGATGATGCCACCATCACCTTTCCAGACTAGGGCTCTAAATCTTCTGTACTTTGCTTTACCAATAGTTAAAACACTAACAATCAATTAATCATTAATAATTGATTTGATACAAAACAAGTGTTTTTTCCCCCTCTCATTTAAAGTTTTTATTTCCTTATTCAGCAAATGTCTCCAGCAGACAAAACAAACTAGATGAGGTGCAGTTATTGCCACGACTATTGATTAAATAACCATGAATAAATTTTTAACTGGTTGAATTCTTAATGAAAAATCAATAAAAGATCAGTCATTTAATAGACTTTTTTTGTTTTGTTTTGTTTTTTGTCTATATGTCCTGGTTTTCATTGGCTTTTTTGCTATCAAATCATTTTATTGGCTACAAAAATGCAGATAAAAGGTCTGGATATTAATTCAAATTGTACTCAGTACTCAACTATGATTTTAAAAGTAACTAAGTAGATTACATGGCATAATGAATATTTAAGTACAAGTAAAAGTACAGACTTGAAAATCTATTCATAAAAGTATAAGTACTTCCACCTCTGTAAAATACCCTTAAATACCAAACAGTAACAAAATAAAAAAAGCATTGGAATAGTGCAGTGATGAAAATGAAAATAGAAAACAACCTAATCATGTCTGTCTATGTCCCCTAACCAACAAACTGCCATCCACCATCTGCCTGTGAATATCCAGTTATGAAAGAGGTCCTTTTGAAGCACCTCAAAGTGTACATAAAGACATCTGTTATCGATCGCTGTGGCCCCCGGCAGCCTGACATCCACTCTTAATGGAGGCCGTCTCCTGCTCGGGAACACAACAAATTGGGTTTAAACTATGTCTGCTGGTCCCAGGTGTCACTCAGGCAGGGGCAGCAGCATCCATTCAACACTGACAGCTGCATGGTGTCTCTGTGTGGTCTGGTAGCTCTTTCTCAGAACCAACTCAAGGTTTAGTTTGTTTAATTCCTCCCTTTTGCAATAGGACATTTATTTATAAATAACTGAATTGTTACTAATGTATTTGTAAAATACTGGAAAAGGAACTTCGGTGTGTATATGCAAAAAATTCTGATTTTGAGAGAGGGGAGTTTGCATGATCTCAAACTCTGCGTATGGATTTTGTAAAGTCAGTTCCAGCTGATCTATTTTCCAAAGCTTGAACGATGCCTTCAAAACTTAATCTGTGTATCCATTCAAATCTAATATGTAGCTGCACATTTTGTCTTTTTCAGTTTAAATAGTGGAAAAGGAACTTCTCTATGCATACATGAAAGTTGGCATTTTACAATTTTACAAGTCACATCTCAATCTTGTCACTCTCCAAAACAAGACCACCCTCCAAATTCAACATGTAATCTCCCAATGCAGCTTTACTTATGGATTTTAGAAGATGTCCTTTTTTAGTTTGAGATAATATGTTAAAAAAGGTCTCTGCACACCTGAAAGTATGACAGGTGCTTAGGAGGAAGATTCAACTTGAAGAAGAACAGAAAAGACTCCCGCACACTGTCTCACTTTCTGTTAATTTATTAGATATCCAACGAGGTCTGGGCGACCTTCATCAGGTATACTAGCAGCATACAAACATTTCTACCCATATATAAAGACAAAAATTGCCTCCATTTACAAACATCCAATCAGAGGACTGCTGAGATTGATCAACACCTGAAATTAATTCAGGTGTTATCAGCCCGGCATTAGGGCCGGAAACTCATCGAATTGGGTAACGCCCACAGAGATCACAATAATCTTCATAATAATAATAATAATAATCACAATAATCTAATCTATTTTTTTTTCTTGTACTACCCCACACATAAAAAATACATATATACAGACCAATCAAGCCTAACAAGTATCAACATTATCTTGTGCATCATACTCCAAAGTGTATCCAAAATAGGACATAGGTATATCAATATCAAAAGGAAAACATTTTTTAACCACAATTATTTAGAGACTGGAAATAGGGTCTAAGCGACTTGTTAAATAAAAAAAAGTATACAAAAGTATTCATATATACATACATACATATACATACATACATATACACACATGTATATACATACATACATATAAACACACTTCTCTCACCAAAAAATATCTATTAGTCAAAGGCAGTTGCAAACAAGGTGAGAACTTAATACACAACTTCAGAATACAACTAAGATATCTAATCATTCAAATCTTCCAAATAACTAACCATTTTTCAAATATGGAAGAATACAGAAAAATACAAAACAATTTATAGCATTAAATTAAGCAAAAGTTCATCATTAAGTCCCTTTGGAGATAGGGTTTGTAACGTGAATATCCAGAATGCTTCTCTTCTTATCAGTAACAGATCATGATCTCCACCACTAGGTGGCATCGAAACATGCTCAATGCCACAAAAGCGGAGGGAAGCTACGTCATGTTTAATGTCACTGAAATGAGCTGCCACCGGATATTCTCTGTCCTGTCGACAGATCGCGCTCTTGTGTTTGCTTATTCTTTGTTTAAGTTTTCTGTTTGTTTTACCAGTGTATGCAAGACCACATGGACAGTGTATCATATAAATTACATGAGTTGATGCACAAGTAATTACAGACTTTATAGGAAACTTTTTCCCTGTGAGGGGATGATAGAAATGTGTCGAATTAACCATGTTATGGCATTGGGCGCAACTCCCACATCGATAATTTCCATTTGTCAAGGGGCTTAAAACACTTTATCGCAGAGTTTTTTGATTACTTTTATGAGAGAAATTTGCATGGTCTAGATGATCTCTTAAATTACGTCCGCGTTTATGTACAAACAAGGGTGGGTTTTTAAAGAATTGAGACAACTCTGGTTCTGATTTTAAAATATGCCAGTGTTTCATAAATACAGATCTAATTAAATTACTTGTAGGGGAATAAATGGTCACACATGTGACTGAAAATTGTTTATCCTTTTTTTGACTCTTGTTTAAAAGTTCAGAACATGGTTTCTCCAATGCAGAGTTATACGCTTGTTCTATCCAGTCAAGTGGATATCCCCGTGAGAGGAATATAGATTTCATACCCACAGATTTTGAAACAAAATCTTCTGTGGTCTGACATAACCTCCTCAGTCTAAAGAACTGACTTTTTGGTAGACCCTTTTTGAATGGAGTGGGATGTGCGCTCGTGGCCATCAACAGAGTATTATCGGTCTCCTTACAGAATAAGGTGGTAGTCAGTTTTCCATTATTTTTCATAACCCACATATCAAGAAAATGTACTTTTACCGTAAGTTCACATGTGAACTGTAGATTCTTTTTAAATCCATTCAACAAACGCATAAAATCATTGAGCTCCTCTGGATCACCTTGACAAATACCAAAAATATCTGTCTACATAGATGTCTACATACATCTACATATCTGTAATATTTTAACAGCTTGGGAAGATACTTATTTTTTTTGGGTCTAAATATGAATTTTTTTTCAAAGAAGCCCATATATAAGTTGGCGTAATTAGGGGCACAGATTGAGCCCAAGCTTGTTCCTGAAATCTGTTGATAAAATTCATTATCGAAACTAAAGTAATTGTATTTCATGACAAAAGTAGCACAATCTATGAGAAAATGATTAGGAGGATTTTCTGTAAGATCTCAGTTCTCCAAAAAGAAGCTCAATGACTGTAAACCCTCTTCATGCGGTATATTGGTGTAAAGACTAGCCACATCCAATGTGAATAGAAGGGCATTTTCAGGAAGGTCAGTTACAGAGGAAATTTTTTAAATAAAATCAGTAGAGTCTTTTATGTAAGATGGTAACGTCTGTACGAATGGTTTAATAAAAGAATCAACAAATTCAGATACAGGAGCCAATAAAGAGTTTATCTGAGCTACTATAGGGTGACTAGGCGGATTTGTTAATGATTTATGTAATTTAGGAAGTGTATAAAATACAGGTCTGATCGGATGCTAACAAAAGAGAAAATCAAATTCAGATTTAGAAATCCAGCCATGTTCCCTAGCGTCTTCTAAGAAGACGTGGATTTCTTTCTGAAATGACTGTGTAGGATCTGAAGTAAGTTTTTTGTAGTAAGTGTTATTAGACAATTGCGAAATAATTTCTTGTTTGTATTTTTCTGCATCTTGTATACAGATCGCGCCTCCTTTGTCAGCAGGTTTTATCACAATGTCTTTCTCATTTATTAGCTCTTTTAAAGCAATTTGTTCACCTTTGGTCAAATTATTGGAAAAACGATAAGGCGTCTCTTGCTCCACAATTCTACAGAATGTATTAATAGAGGAGTTTGCAACACTAGGGCAAAAAGTACTTTTTGGTTTAAATGGGGTATAACATACAGTTTGAGCAGTGAGGTCATTTTTTATTTCTGAAGAAATACCTCAATTTCATTTGTCTAAAACATCTGAACAAGTCTACCTTTAAGCCAAAAATATTGGTTCCCCCACTAGGTACAAAAGAGAGTCTTTTTGATAAAAGGGATAAATGTTCATCATTTAGTTCTTTTTTTTTGACAGATTTATTACCGTATCTTTGGGTCCATGGGCGCTGCCTTTGTCTTTCGCCTCCCTCGTCTGCATCTCTTCTTCGTCGGTGATGTCTGTTGCGGTTGGCCAAAAAAGAGCTTCTGGAGGACTGTGATGTGCTGTCCAAAGTCCAAAGTGAAGTCACTCCCTCTTGAGAAGTTCTCTCTCGATCTTTCTCTCCAATTGCCTCTAGTTTTTTGGGATCCCACTATGGAGCCAATGACGTGCATCCATGGATGTGTGTCCGTAGCCAGTTCAGGGGATTGTCGTTTCTTTGTTTCCCAATGATATATTTTGTTTTTTTGATAGTCCTTGGTGTCTCTTGTATTTCTTTATTTTTGTGGCTTGTAGTTGTTCTTTGTATTTCAAAACAGAATCTTGTATTGTACGATCAATGTCTGTGAAGGTATCACCAAACTTTTGTTTCATTGTTTCTTGTTGTGAAGTTATTTGGCTTTTCAATTCTTAAGCTTCCATGGTGACTTGTTCAATAATTAATAACATCAAGTCCAGTGAGCACTTGTTGAGGATTTCTCCCCATTGTTTCACAAAGTTCATGTTGGACTTGCCAATTGTGAGGGCTTTCTGTATTTGTAGTCCCCTGGGGATTTTTTTTATTTCTCCAATATTCACTTAACGTGGACCCATGCATTAACAGATGCGTTTCTTTTAGCCGCATCTTCTCCAGTTTAATTTTATAATCTTCTGTCGTTTGGACGTAGAATTCTTCATTAGAGAATTCAAAAGTCTCGCAATTGTTAGTAAGCGCATTCATCTCTTGGAAGGAGTTCATTGTAAAGGTCTCACAGTTGTTGAAAGCGCTCAGGGTGCCAGAGATAAAAACGGGAAAAATCCTCAAAAATGTTCAAAAAAAGGTCTCTGCACACCTGAAAGTATGACAGGTGCTTAGGAGGAAGATTCAACTTGAAGAAGAACAGAAAAGACTCCCGCACACTGTCTCGCTTTCTGTCAATTTATTAGATATCCAACGACATTTCGGTCTGGACGACTTTCATCAGGTATACTAGCAGTATACAAACATTTCTACCCATATATAAAGACAAAAATTGCCTCCATTTACAAACATCCAATCCAATTACATATGCGTAGAAATGATTGTATGCTGCTAGTATACCTGATGAAGGTTGTCCAGACCGAAATGTCGTTGGATATCTAATAAATTAACAGAAAGCGAGACAGTGTGCGGGAGCCTTTTCTGTTTTTCTTAGTTTGAGATACTGGAAGTGAAATGTTTCTTAGGTGACACTGTAAGGACTGGAAAAGTATGCATAGTGAGGATAGGACTTTCACCCAGGAGACTGGGCTGTCCTGTGTGAAACCAATGAAGCCAAGTGACTCATTTAAAGTTTTAAAATATGTCACATTCCATATGTAATGTCACATTATGTAATGTGACTTACATAATGTAATGTGCTTATTTTAACCCAAACCATGATCTTTTCCTCAACCTAACAAAACTGTGACCGCTTCATTGCCATGTGTGACCAACGGCACATGACATAATGTAACCTAAGGTCCCGGTACTGTACAATGGTCATACATGCTATTTTGGGAGTCATTGGCAATCAATCCATTTTGTTGTTTATGTATGAGGAGGTGTTGTCCTGGATTGGTTTTGGATGTTTGCATATCAGTTTTGGAATTCAGCATACTGATGTTAGAAGTAACATTTCCTCTCCTTCCTTTCTTTAACTCTCCATAGTGTGCTGAATTCCAAAATATGATATCTTCCATTTTTAATACAGAAGCTCCTGATATAATATGCAGCTCTGCATATTGATTTTGGATGATAACACTTTTCAGTATAGCATGTTAAAAATGGAACTTGTGTGTGTTTATGAGGAAGTTCTACACTGATTTTGGATGTTGGCATTTTAGTTCTAAAATGTGTCTTTAAATATTAGCAGTCAACTTTCAAATCCAATATGGAAGTTCCTGTGCAATGTGTAGGTGAACATACTAATTTTTGTTTTTGTCACTATCAGGGTAACACACTGGGTGTGCATCAGTGGAAGTTCTACATCGTCAGAGTTCTGGACATAAGCATATAATTGATTACCTTGATTTTGGAAGACAAAGTTTAAGTCTTTCCCATTCAAAATATTGTAGTTGAAAATGGAGTTGAAATGTTTTTTAATCAAACTATTTAAATTGGCATTTTTATTCACCCAAAGCTGTGGGACATAGTAAAAACATTTTTCCTTTTGCAACATCCAAGATCTGAGTGATTCATATAATCGTAAATACCAGTAAGTATCTTGACTGCCTTTAGTGTCCCAATAATAATACACTAGAGCAGGGGTCAACCTTTATGATCAAAAGAGACATTTCTAGCCGAAAAAGAAAATAAATTTGTGTGGAGCTGCAACTAATAAATTTTCTTATCCCTCTGTACTTTTCTTTTTTTTTTTTAGTTTGGCATCCACAGCAGCTAAAGGAGGCTCAAAAAGATTAGCCAAAGTTAATATTAAGTCAACAAAATATTTTTTGGTGTATAAGCTACATATTTTTACAGTTCAAGAATGTAACAATCAATTTACATAGTAAAAAATTAAATGTTTCCAGGCAAGGTACTGCAACAGATTTACAGCCGTGCAGTAAACCTTTTGCCAACCTGTAACCTTTTTTTGAGACAATTTACTTTTCTTCTTTAATTAAACTTGAGTCTTTCAGTTTTAGACACTCAAAAAATGTGTTTTAAAATTTGGGGCGAGTGCCCTTATAGCTCAGTTGGTAGGGCGTGCACACCATGTATTAGAGGCTGTCAGTCCTCTGCAGCGGCTGCTGGTTCGATTCCCGCCTGCAGCCAATTTGCTGTGAGTAATCTCCTCTCTTTCTATCCCCTTTCCTGTCATATCCTCAGCTGTCCCATCTCAATAAAGGCAATAAAAAGCCCCAAAAATAATCTTAAAAAAAAAAAAAAAGTTTTGGTCACAGTGAGCTATGAACCTGATTTGTCATTAATTTGGTGCCTGAAAGTTAAATCGTTTCAACTGAAAATCTTACAATTTTAACCATCATTCACTTTCACTTCAATGAATTTACTCAAAGATTTTTCTTTTTTTAATACAACTTTTTTGGGTGTCTAAAACTCAAAGATTTAAGTTTATCCAAAGAAGAAAAGGTAATTATCTCAACAAAAGATTTGAAGTTAGATAAAACTTTTTCAAAATGAGTTAGGCTTTTTATTGTTGTAGACCCCAGTACACTAGTGGAATAAAAATTAATGTTGAAGCAAATGTCAGTCAGTTCCAATTCCACCTTGCTTTGCAGTCACTTTAATCAGCCAGTCTGTGAGGCATGTATTTCTGTGGATAGAAAAAATATAAGTGTACCTGAGACAAACACTTCAGCTGGGATATAAATGTAATGAGTGAATAAAGAGAGCAAGTTAGGCAGGACTTGTTGATGTTTCCCCGCTACCAGTGTTGATGTAGCTGAGAGAGAGATATTTCCACCTCTCATATATCATATGACCAAATAACACACTTTCCTTGGCATGTAACAGAATTGGTTTAAACATTCATGGCATCTAAGATAATATCATTCACACCCAACAAGAGGGAGGGTTTGATTTATCAAGTGTGAAGTGGATTTACAGCATTACAATAATATCACGTTAAACAAGTTGAATTGTAAACAGTCAGAGACCTTGCCAGAGTATCCTTGGTTTTAGTCATTAAGGCACTATTGCGTTGCATGAAAGAGTTAATCCATGTTTAAGTCTTTATAATGGAAACTCAATGGCAAAATGGTAGTCTGGCTTTGTGCGTCTTGGTAAACTTTCTTTTAGTCATCATCACAGATTTATACATCAAAGTTGCCAGACCAAGTTATTCGTTAGATTTATCTGAAATGATTTTATATAAAAGGGAAACCTGGCCTGGGTCATGAAGAACAGAGGAGGGAGGTGCACAAGGGGCTGTTCAAGCGTTGTAAAATGTAACTCCCAATTTGTGGGTATTTTGAAGGGATATTGTAATGTTTATTAATCTTTCTCTCTGGCCAAAATCTAAGCCTGGGTCACCTCTGCCTGGAGAAAATCAAAGGTTTACCCAAAGGCAAAATGGGCGACCAGTTTTGGTGTAGGGTTTGGTTCAGTGATGACTTCATTGTTGGTTGTGAAATTTTAGTCTTTTAAATGATCTATATCATTGATTAAAATATTATACAGTGTAATTTTAAACCACTAACATATTAAAACTATGTCTACACCAACCCCACATCATCCAACACCCCAACACACCATCGCTTACTCCTTATCTGTCACATTGCACCTTATGGCTGCTGACTGCTTCTGCACTGTCATCAGTGGCTGTCCCTTTTCTGTACTTTTTATCACTGATATCTTACTTCTGTCTGTTTATTCATAGTAAATATGTGTGAGTCTTTAAAAGAGCAACATGTAGCCATTGTGTGTGCAAAAATGAGCACTGCAGTTCAGATAGTGATTTGGAGCCATAGCACATATGTTAGATAGTCTGTAATCCTGTTTAATATACAATCTATGATTGAAGTGAGTTGTTTCCGCCCCCTCGTCCCCAGACACAGCAGAGACGGGCAGGCTACAGAAGAAGAAGAAGAAGGCATACTTTATTAATCACCGAGGGGAAATTACATTCTCTTCACTCTGCTGTAATTTTGGTACATACATACACAGGCCTGAAATACACACACATGCACAAACAGGACATACAGACATGAGAGTGAGGGGGCTTCACACACACATATAGTCAAGCGCACCAAGCAATTAGGGGTTCAGTACCTTGCTCAAGGGCACCTCAGCAGTGCTCAGGAGGTGAACTGGTTCCTCTCCAGCAAACAGCCTACACTCCATACTTTGGTCCATGAAGGACTTGAACTGGCGACCCTTCAGTTCTGAAGCCAACTCCTAACAGACTGAGCTACTGCCGCCCCAAAGGAGCATCCTGCAGGAGCGCAGGATGCACACAACCCTATAAACTGACAATAACAAGCAGTGACGAGTCCTCCACTTTTAGTTGATCAGCTGTTTATAACTGTCAGTTGTCTGTTGTCAATGTCAAGTTCAGCCTGTTATCCCCAAAACAAAAAGCCTGCTGCTCTGAAATAACACACTCTGGACAATGAGGTAAGTGGCTGCCTGTCTCACTTCCTGCCAAACTCCATTAAAATTTTGCTTAATTTAGCAGTGATAAACATCTACACCTTCTACACCATCTGAGGATGAGACACCTGCAATTTCATTGTGCTTGCACAATGACAATAAAAGTTCTTGGACCTTTACAAAGCTGTGTAGTATTCTGTTGGTTGAGTAAGAATGCAGTTGTTCAGCTTTGCACTTGTATAACTGTGACATTTAAAACTGAACACAGTAGGATCATCCACTGGCCCTGCCGGTGACCACCTCTATTATGTATCAAATAATCCTGAATGTCATTCCAGTGTCAGCAGCAACTGTATCTCTGAATTGAAATATTTACAACTAGATTGCAGTGACTTACCAAATACCCTTCACAGTGTCTTATAGTCAGTGGGTAGAAATCTCTGGGAAGTGTTTTAAGGCTCAGTATGCAATTTAATAATAATAAGAGTTTAGTTAACACAAGCATTACACACATAACCACAAAAATACAAATCAGAGACATCATGAATATGTGTTATTGCACTTGTGTCATCATTATGTGTTTGTGTTGCTGAAAAATCTACCTTAGCATTTTGTTGCTTGAAATACAATATAAAGCATCAAGGTAAACATTTTAAAGACTGCTCAGTGCTCTTTGTGTAATTGTCTTAGTCCTGTGAGGGAATGCTAACTTTCTATATAAATGAGTGCTATTAAACCTTAATGCTTTCCGAGCATGATGGAGCAGCTAATTTTAGCTTGGATGCTAATGGCAGTCTAGGACAATTAACATGTCTATTACTGCCATAAACTGTGAATAACACTGAACAGCAGAGGCCATTTATTCCGTTAGAATCTTGTTGAAAAGTAGACAGCTAAAGTGCCGTGGGGGAAGACAGAGTATGTTAGCAGACACAGTGAGGATGCTAAAAGCAAACAGAACAGAGGTTTTACTGTTATGAGATAGAAATAAAATTGCAGAGACAAAGCCCTCACTATCATTCAAGGTCAGCTGTCCACTGACTAAGTGTGATTTGATATGATTTATTGTGTTCATGTCTTAGTAGAACAGTTTGACTAAAATAATTTCACCAACTAAACCGGAGCTCTCACTTTCTTGTACATGCACCATATAGAGCCAATGAATTACTGTTGCTCTGCCCTGAAAAGATGCTGCTGCTGCTGAGGGAAAAAAAATCAAACACTGCCATCTGTAAGTTATTCCCATTTTCCCTGTTTTTGTCAGAAAGAATAAATATGTGAAACTCAATCTTTATGCTACATTATTGCTCCATATGTAGAACAAGATAAAAAAGAAGTGGATGTACCCAATACAACACAGAAGGCTGACAAGGGATTTAAATCATAGCGGCAGCAACATAGGACTGCATGTGATTTAGGGACTGGGAAAATTATTAGGGCAGGGGGAGAGGGATCAGAAATATAAGTATTATGAGTATTCTTTTCCTTTTGCTGAGAGTAAATGTGTATTTTTTAAGAATTATTCATATTGTCATGGCCTCTGTCACAGCTGGAGTTTTTTGCTTTAAATATTCTATCCAGCTCATAGGAACTTGGACAGTGTAATGTTCAATAATAAGTCTGTTGGTGTGTCTCAGAAGCTGAACTTTAATGAGAGACATACAGGAGACCATACATACTGCGCAGCTTTCCTAAACACACTCGTCTGAGCCCCCTGCGCTGTGGTCTGCACACAGACTGCCTGCGATCTGTGATCACTGTGCAGCATTAACTAGTTCCTTTAAACTCCTTACATTACAGACCGTGCAGATGTAAACACCTTTGACTGCACCCAGACCCATCTGGATTTGCTATTTTTGGTCATACCTTTTCCTTGAGAGAATTCATGCCAAATCCCATTATTTTATATGAAGGTGAGGGCAATGTTTTTTTTCCCATAAATTCTAGGGGTGCATCCAAAGTGGGTGTGTATTGCAAAGCTACTTTCTGTAGCTGTTAATTTAATAAAAATATCAGTATTTGTGTCATTATTCGGATTTTTACCACAGGTAGGCTAGGCTGAAACTGAAACTGTTGCTTTGTCTTCATTATCTCTCTTCATCTTCTTCTAAAAAAATAATGGAGGAGGAGACTTGTTGAATGTCAGAATATCAACAGTGAAATGACTACTACCTAATGTGATCTCCCACTGCCTTAGACAGCAAGCACTAGCAGTTTTCATTATACCAACATCAACCACGTATAGATTACTTTGATACTGAAGCTAAGTCATAATCTGATATCTAAAACGGATAAATATGAGATCCAGCTCCCCTCCCCATCTCAATAACTTGGGAAAATCCCTTACTGTAACTCCAAATGTGATTTGCAAATTTGAATTCTGGGATTGGCCTCAGGAACTGCTTTCTCAGAATGTCCACTGGTGTGTTCCAAATGTTTCACAAGCAGAGCAGGAACTGTTTAGATGAGTCACGACTATGCAGGTTACAGGCCATTGTGTTCAAACAGATGTAACCTACCACCTTGTTCTTTGTCTGCCAGCTTGTTCTGAATAAACCAGGTTTCCACTTCATTCATTCAGCACCAGTGGGCCACAACTATAATCACTGTGCTCAGTATTTCATTATCTCTCAATATTATATCCTCAGTCAGAATAAAGGGTTTTGCTCACAAAATAGTCTACAATTAGTAAAGGCCTCTTAAATGACGTATTTGCAGCAGATCACATTTAAAAATATTGAACATTCAACATGCATTACAGAATTACATTAGTTCTTTAAAAACATTCACTGCCATATAAAGCCATCTAGTGGTGGAAGAAGTATTCAGATCATTTTCCTTTAGCACTATGTAGAAGTTTCATAGAGTGATCTTAACTACTAACATCACACAATGAAAATACTCCAACACAAGTAAAACTCCTGCATTAAGAACTTTGCTCATAAATCTTATAGAATCTCCCAAACAATGGAAGTGAATGGTGACCAGTTTTCAAATGTGAAAAAACAACTGAATAAACAAAACAAACAAAAAACATAAAATGCCTCCATACTGCTTGTCTGGTATAATCCAAGTCTCCTAAGGTCCCAACATGCTGTTTGCACACAGTCACATCACACACACCCAGTTCACACACACTCCAGCAGTGTTTTTTGGTCTAAATAAACTGAACTGACCTTCAGCTGACATTAAGGTGAGTAGATAATGACTGAATTTTCATTTCCGGATGAACTACTATATATACTATACTATTCTTAAGTTGCTCTAAAACACCTTTCAACACAAGTATCCGTTCAAGGTTCATCTTTCTATAAGATGGTAAGTCAGTCATGTGAAATTCTGGGCAAGTTATGAGTTGTGGGCAATATGCAATAACCCTGTCTTCTATTTCAAAACATCTATTTTGTGTGTTCATCATTAATACTTTGCACTGTGGAGGGAGAGCCAAACATCAAACCCAACATTGTGGCAGAAGAGATGTCAGACCCTGAATTGTTACACATTAGCTTCCATTGGTAGCACTCAATGGGCCTCATGTCAAAATGAAAAGGAAATGGTTTGACATTAAGCAAGATTCCAAGAAACATCTTGCTCATCAAAGCAGTCCAAGTCAGGAGTCGTAACATGAGGGTTGCAGCAGTGGTCCAGAGAATGCTGTCTCAGAGGTTATGTTAGGTTATGCAGATGCAGCACAAGATGATAGACTCTAAGTTCATTCACTTTTGGCGTTACAGTTCTCATGGCTGATAACTATGGAAAGTTCTAAATATGTTGAGGTGGTTCTTGCGTGAGACCCAGTGAGATTGACCAAATCCACAGCATCAAGTCTTTGACTGGTATCACTTTTGAATGACTGTAAGTTTAAGATACTAGTGTAGTTTATACATGCCCTACAGTCAAAATCATTATCTAAAAACTGATCCAGTTATCATGGAAAAGCAATGCAACACAAACTGATATGACTGGGATCATGTCAAACTATTATTAGCATTTAGAAAGGAAGCATAAGGACACATCATTAAATCTAAGTGATATTGGCAAACCTAACTAGCTAAGTTATGTTATATGATATGGTCTGCCATGATCTTGCCCTGCATGGGTAGGGTACACTCTACTGGTCTTGGTCATGACCTGGTCTCAGTTTGGGTGGTCTTGACAAGAACACTGTCTCCCAACATCTTTACACAATAACTGATAAGACAACTTGCCTCTGAAATGGCAAACAGAGACAGTGTGCTAGGCTGATAAAGCAGAGGTCAATGGATTGAAACTATCTTCTGCTAACTGTAAATACTCTGGATGAGCAGGGTGCAGTGCTCTTCCTATTCATTCTCACATCACCATGCTCTCAGAATAATAAGCAACCCTTGTCACAATTGTCTGAAGTGAAATATCTCTCTCTTTACTGCTAAAGTGGACATGATACAATCATCCCAATAGAAACACACTTCAGTTGACAATTTAATCTTTTCCAAATAGTTTATTAACGACAAATGACCAAACCAGAGAAAACACTGTCGTTTCAGTGTCACCTCAAATTCCAGATGTAATGAGCAACAACAGACTGAAGTATACATTTTTCATCTACACATCCAGAGCTGGTCAGCCCAGTACACACACTCTGCAAGTGGTGTAGGGCCCCGCAAGGTAGGCAAGTGCCCTGCGTCTACCTTGTGTCAAAGCAGGTGTCAGTGTTTTAGATGTGCTGCTGTCTGTCAGTATGTGCTGAGCTAACAGACACATCCAGGGCTGCTCCATGACTTTGTGTCTAATAGAAGTGAGAGGGAAATACAACTATTTGTCACATTTCATAAGTGCCAATGTGCAGTGGTGTTTATTATTTGTTGCTCAGAAAAAGTAACCACATTACACATTTATGTGAGCAGCCTCTGTGGAGACCTGTCTGTCTGTCTGTCTGTCTGTCTGTCCAGACAATATATGGATATGATGTTACTCCACTGAGGTGGCCAGGAGTGTAAAAAGTATTCAGATCCTTTACTGAAACAAAAGTACTAATATCACACTGTAAAAATACTTCACTACAAGTAAAAGTCCTGCATTTACAAAACCTTACTGAAGTCAAAGTATGGCAATATAATGTACTTAGGGTTAAAGTATTCATGTTACAGTAAAATGTTCATGTCAGTGTTATTATGTCTGATATTTTTGCATTAATATTATTGCATTAATGTCCCTGCTGTTTAATACTGTAGATGTTTAAGGTTGAGCTCATTCTAACTACTTTAGAGGCCACTGTTAGCTGGTTTAATCTACAGCAATGCTTCATGGTCTATAAGACCATTTAATGTCTGTAGAATCACTGTCCTGTGAGAACCACCTGTCTCTAAAAGGTCAGAAAACAGACTTTTTTGGGGATTAAAAATACAGTATTTGTCTCTGTGATGGAGAAGCATAAAGTTGGATAAAAAGTTGAACAAAGTGCAAAATAAGTGCAGTACTTGATGTAAATGTATTTAGTTACTGTCTACTACTGATTACATCTATGAACTAATGCAGGGTGGAAATTAATGGATTGAGAATGACTGATGGCTGATTAAATATTAAATTTAAAATCAATTAACTGACTAACAATTAACAACAGCAGGGCCAAAGCTCAGTGTTATGTTTTAGTATTTTCTACATTTTATATATTCTAAAATTTCTTATTTGTGTTAATGCCAGTATTCACCTATCTTAAGATTCTACACAAAATATTATATTTAACAAATATTGTTTATGTACCTCATTCTGTTCTTTATAAAATCTACTACTTATTCTTTGACCAACAGTTGGAGCAAACTGATTTAAAGGAGGGAGGATTGTAGCAGGAGCACTGAGGTGTCAGGTGTGACTGTGTGGCAAATGGTTTACATGACTCTCCAGTCAGTTAGGAGGGTCCCATAGCAAAATCTTGCTCAGAGTTCTGTGGAGATCAGGACCAAAGTCAAAGTGCATCAAAGCTGATAAATTGCTATGAACCAAAAAGCAGCGGTGGAAAGAGTTCTGAAAATCCATACTCAAGTATAAGTACTGTAACCTTACTAAAATATTACTCAATTAAAGTAAAAGTACTAGAAATATAGAAATATACTTAAGTACAAAGTATTTATCTCAAAAACTCCTGAGAATATTAGTTACTTTTCAGCCATTGATGTTTCATTCATTATCAGCAGCAGCTCATAAGAGTTTCTGTTTGTCCAAATCTTCAGTTTGAATTCATCCAAACTGTCTTGTTCTGATTCAGGTCACAGGTACCTCCATAAACTGCTAATTGTATGCATTTTCCTCAACCAGTAGTTGAAAACACTAACAATCAATTAATCATTAATAATTAATTCATCAATTTATGATACTAAACATCTTTTTTTTTCCATTTTCATTTGTTTCTTGTTTTGTTTTTGTCATTTTAAGTTTCCTTCTTCAACAAACAGCTCTGTCAGAAAAACAATGTGTAATTATTACTGCCATTTCTAGACTATTCATTAAATATCCATGGATACAATTTGAACTGGTAAATTTTTAGCAGTGATGAATTGATTAATGATTAATTATTGACATCCTGCTGCAGTGTTTAGTTTTGCTTTTCATTTGCATGTCCTGGTTGTCATTGATGTTGTGTCTCAGACCATAGTGGGAAAATTAAGTCTCCGGTGAAAAACGACAGAGAGTAACTTAGCCCAACAACATGGCTCTTTCTTTAGCGCAGGTAAAACAGCGTCTGCTTGTGTGCAGCTCCTCTGTACACACAGCACTCTAGTGCCTCCTATTGGCATTAACAAATAACAACTCTAGCGCCCCAACTCAGTACCAGCAGTATAACAGTACGTTTTCATCTTAAAAATATTTTGTCTTTCAAACACCACAATTGACCTGTTCGTGATCAGATCGCCTGATTGGCTATTAAAGTGCAAGTGAAACGTTTGGATATTAATTCAAATTATTCTCAGTAATCAATTATGATTTTTGAAAGTAACCAAGTAGATTATATAGTGTAATAAATACATATCTTGTGCACAAGAACATACGTACAGTCAATGGGGAGGCAGCTAACAATGGAGAGGAGAAGCCATTCATTAGTGTGCTAAAGTTGGAAAAACCTAACAACATGAATGTTGTCCTGGTCTCCTGAACATTAAATCAGCTCAGATTTAAGACCTGCTAGCTGGGATGGAAAATGAAACTAATTTCCATATTGGAGGATACAGATAGGAGCTGTTGGCCTATAAAAATACAATCTGAACGTATATATATATATATATATATATATATATATATATATATATAATGTATAATGTTTCACCAGGAAACACACTGTTAGAAGGCTCTTTAAAATATCAAACACTGAATTCAACTGTATTCAAGGTTCAGAGTTTGTGTAACATAATTTCACACTTTTTAAGGGATTTCCATACCGAGTGTGGGTTGGGGGGCAGTTTATCCATTACCTCCTACCACACTACACCACTGCTGCGACCCTGAGACAGTAACTTGTCTCCTACCTGTACACTCCAGGCGGTGTCTGTGGGATGATGAAGCTCTTCTCCAGGTCACGGAGTACATCATTTAGCATCCGTACGTGGGATGGGTCACGCTCTTTGGGGTCATTTGCTGGCCGCATAGTTTCGGACTGGAAGAAAGCTGCGTGGTCTCTCAGGGAGGAGGCAGAGGACAGCAGGGGCTGAGATACCATGCTCTTTTCTAGACACACGTACAACAGACAGACAGAAGAACAGAAACAAGGCCTCAGAAAACTGACATTAACCTTAACCTTAACTGCCTACTACTCTCAATCACTACTGCATACTGCATACTAAATTCATGATGAAGTATGCCATACCAGCAGACTGTTCACTCTGAAGTGAAACACAATACTTGGTTTTTCTTCTTTGGTGACAACAGGCAGGCATGCAGATCAGCAGCATTAGGCAAGAAAACACAGCAAAAACATATGAAGATAAGAATGATACAAAAACATTGTTTGACTCCAAAATGAAAATTCTAATTAGAAAAATCTTCTCACCCTTATTCCAACCGAAGTTTTGTTTTAGTCTTTTACTCCACAAAACAAAGGAGTTTCACAGGAAAACAGTGTTACAGAATCTCCCAAACAATGGAAGTGATAGATGAAAATACAAACAATCAAAGAAAAACATAAAATAAAATGCCACCATGTTGCTCATCTGACATAGTCCAAGTCTCCTAAAGCCCCAAGATTCAGTGTGCATGCACATGTGAATGTAACTCCAAGCTAAGGATCTAAAGTGAAGATTCAAGCTAAAAACATTGGGCTTCATGCAAGAACATTTTGTTATTCTTATCTTAAATTTCTCTTTCATTTGGTGGTATGGTGGGCTCGTACAAACATGTCACATCAGATTCAACAAATGCTCGTAACTTCAGATAACTGTGTAAATGATCCACCTGTGTGTATCTGAGTGCACGTTCATGAGCGTAATTAATGCCCCAATAATACCATATAAGGCTCACTTCCTGTCCCACAAGTCAGGAAGTGTTCATTCATGAAAGTGGCATTAAAGAGTAAAAGGAACTTTACGAGTTTGATGTCCTGCTTTTAGAGATCCATGCAGGAAAATTTGTTATTTTAACAGCGTCAGCAGTGGAAGTAAAGACCTGCTAAAGCAAAGAAACAATGCTGTGTTACCTGAGGGTCAGACTCTCACTGATATAAAGAAGAAATGTCGCATTATGAAAATGACTTAAAAAAAAAATGACTTGCCACAGCAAAGCAATTGATGACTGCAGCGAGAGGAGGAGGTCAAGGGGAAGTTTTCATCATGGGGACAGAGGACTGAGTGAGGATGTTGCATGAGGATGAACAGCAACTTCATAAACCTGCATGCTGTAATTTTACAATTACATTATAATTTGAAATGTAGCCAAAAAGGATAATATCAACATAATGAAGTCATAAGTGTCATTTGCTTTTCAAAGTCAAAATGTCTTCAGACTGAGGAAATCTACAGTCATTGGTGAAAAACCTTTGTTGTGATACCAGCAGACTGACTGCCCATGACTCTGACAGGTCTGGACCTCGTAAATTCTGTTTGTATCTGAAAGAAAATTCAAAATATGAGAAAACTTGTGTACAAGTGATTTAGGAGAACTTGTTGCATTCACCAAACTTAAGAACAAATGTGTTTGTACAAGTGGTCTTGCATGAGGCCTGATGTGTAAATGATATATTTCAAGTCAGATTGGAATGTTGGGGCTTTAGGAGACTTTGATTACATCAGACGAGCAGTGTGGAGGCATTTATATATATATTTTTTGTTTGTTTGTTTTAGTTTTTTTAAATTTGAAAAGTGGTCACCATCCACTTCCATTGTGTGGGAGATTCTGCAATCCTGTTTTCCTGTGAAAACAAGTGTTGAAAAAAAATGTTTTGTGGACTAAAAAACTAAACCTGACCTTCAATCAGCATGAGGATTTTCTTCTCAGTAGGAGAGTAAACAGGAAGCCGGTGTCTTCTAAACAAAACTGTTATATGTTGATGTGCAGTGGTGCATGTGAGAATACAGGCAGTGCAGTTTTGAAAACAGTCAAGCTGCTGGTCACATGTGTTTGCCATCTTGGTATCAACTGTTGGCTGAAATCATGTGCAACACCTCATGATGTTTATTGTCCTACACCTTCGAATAGCAATTTCATACCTCCCACGGTATAATATATATCAGTTGTACTTGACCTTTCCATCCTCTGAGTAACACCCTCAGAATATCATTTGACACAGACAAATACTCTTGTATAAATACATTAACTCAGGCCATAATGTATAGCTTAGCTCCCATGTCTCTCCTTCAGACCCCATATGAATACATACACTCAGTACACTAAACTAAACAGACCCTCTCCTCCTGTCTGCTGATCAATTTACTCCACTGGCCTCCACACACACTCACACACAGTTACTCACGCAGTGCTATCCTCATTAGCCTGTCAACACAAAGCTGGCTTGTTTTACAGTACATTTGGCACCGCAAATCAATTACCTCACATTTACAGTTAATTGGCTTGTATTCTTGGCCCTATCAAATGATATCTGGCTGGATCCAAAGGGCCTGTGCTAGAAAGGCTGAAATCTGTTGTGTTACTGTTTGTATGAGCACACAGGTTCATGTTCATGTGCTCAGCTCTAAACTGTTTACATTCAGTTAATCAGAATTAGATGTTTTTACAGTTCATGAACTGAAGAAATGCCAGTCTGCAGTTCTGCAGGTCAGCTGTTTACATCACTGCATAAACAGATGTGATTCAACTACTGCACATATGGCTGAATATTTGAAAAGGTGCATGTCATTGTGACGTGTGGCTCAGTCTTTTACATTGGACACTTTACCAGTCCTTCCAGGAAGTTGCAAATTCAACCAGTCCCCACAATTTTGCTCAATTACCACAAATTTGACCAATCATTGTAGCTTCCCGCAATTTCCACCAATCATAGCAGTCACTTGTGCAAATGTCTATCTCAATAAATCAACTTAATTTTTTTTTTTTTTTTGTATTTTTTGGGACTTTTATTTTTTTATTTTGTCATGGTTACTGAAAAGGACACAGGTTTTATCATTATTACTGACATTTATGAACAATTTGTGCACTTTTACATTTTATAATTTTTTGCTTGTTTTTTTAGCTGCAAAAAGATTTTGCTACTTTCTGAGCCTTTTTGGTAGGCTTACTTTAAACACTCCCTGGATCAAGTTGCTTTTGGTTTTTAATGAATTGTAAAAAAAACCAAAAAAAAACAAAAACAAAAAAAATAATAAAATAAAACGGTAAAACACAACTTTTTTCATGCAATTTAGCTTGTTCCTCCAATTTCTTTGCAAAGACACCTAAAAACATTGCAACGCAGATCACAGTTTTTGAGAAAAGCTGCCATGAAATCCCCCCAAAAGCCCAAGAGTACCCGTCTGCAGGGAATATGGTGGACAAGGGCACTGCCATTGCCCTGCTCCATACCGGAAGTCACAACTGGAAGTTGGTCTTCTTTTGTGGATATTTTTTGCCATTTGCCGCTCCATACTGCATAATTCCGGTTTGGACTTTCGGTATGGAGTAGAACTGTGGTGGTGCCCTTGTCTACCATCTTCCCTGCAGACAGGTCCCTCTCTAAAAGCCTGCAAAATCCTGGACGGACTGGATTATATTTGAATATAAAAGAGGAGGATTCACCAACAACATCAGTTTTGGCCCAATAGAAAAAAAAAGTTTACATCTGCAGTGTGTGATTTGTTCAAAACAAAGTCAAGATCATTTCAGTGTCTGTGCACATGGAGATGTATAAGAAGGACAGCTGGTAAAATACAAAAGCAAAAGTGAAAACAGTGGAACTGCTGCATTCCAGACAATGTGGAACTAAAAAATTTCCAACCTCCTGCCAGAAAAAGTAAAATGGAACGCCATTCAAAGAGTTTCACTTGCTACTTGTGAACTTGGGGCAAAGTACCCTGACTTCATGAAGGAGCAGCTGACTATGTCTTATGGAAGCCTAAAATGATACATACTGTCACAGAGATTACCCTGCATCTCCTCGTGCTCCCATGTATCTCGTTCTCCCTCTGTCTGTTTGTGTGTGTCTCTAACTCACTCAGCTCTGCTCATCCAGCACATCTGCTCATCATCTGCAGTCAGCACACCTGTCTGCCATCAACTCATCACCTCTTCACTACAAGATCGCTCACCGGGTCAGAGCCTCAAACACTGTTGTTGTTTAAGCTACAACTATGTGTGCACAATGGGCAGCGACCTCTAGTGGCTGTAGTAAATATGACAGGAGCATAGAAGGAAGTCACGTGATAAAGTATGGGTTGAAGTAGATGGATGGGTCAAACCAAGAGGGCAACCTGAAAAATGAGCCCAATGCAGAAGTACCAAAAACTGCAGTTCCTTGAATGCCCCCCTGAGGCTGGCTTCCAAAGTGAGTCAGTTCTCATAGAGCTCCATATTAAAATGCTCAACTTTACAGCAGAAATAAACATGTTTACATCCTGGTACAAAAAATGGTTTTGGTCTTTCTGGCTCAGGGGGTCTGAAACCTGTGGCTCTGCAGCTGCATGCAGCTCTTTAGCCACTATCCAGTGGCTCCATGTGGCTTTGACAAATGATATGGGAATGAATACAGTTTGTTGTTGTTTTTTAGCATTTTAATTTTCATTTATCATTGTTGTAGATCCACACTATAAAAATGAAAAAGCTGAGAAAACTCAAAGTTAAAGGCAACATGCTGAAATAGATTTTTGAGGTTTGAACCAAACACATTTCTGAACACATTTATCTAACTACAAATCTTTTGTTGAGATAATGAACTGCTCTTCTTTGGACAAACATAAATCTTTGAGTCTTAGAAACCAAAAAACAAGAGATCATTTCTGTCATTTAGTGACTCATAAACTTTAATCCATACTTTTGTTTCCACTCATTTAGACCACTGCAACTCTTTATTCGCCGGACTGCCACAGAAGTCCATGAATCACTTACAACATGTTCAGAATCTGCAGCACAAGTTCTAACTAGAAGCTGAAAATATGAGCACATTTCCCCTCTTCTCACCTCACTGCACTGGTTACCTGTGGTGTTCAGGGTTGATTTGAAAATATTGCTGTTTGTTTTTGAAAGCTCCATCCTACACCACTGACCTTCTCTCCCCTTACATCCTTCCTCATGCGCTTAGGTCTCCTGAGCAGCTGTTGCTCTCCATCCCCAGAGTACGGCTTGTTACAGAGGCCAGTAGGGCATTTACTGTGGGGCTTCCACCATTGTGGAATCTGATTCCTTTAAGAGTCAGGCAAGCGACTTTTCAGTCCTCCTTTAAATCTCTTTTAAAAACTTACTTTCATAGAATGGCTTTTAATACTGAAGAGTCTCTTAATCTGATGTCTTTGTTTTATTCTATTTAACTTATTGTCTTTTATCTTTGTTTATTTGTTGATCACATTGACATTACTCTGGTGTGTAATACACTATGATACTTTTGTTTTATGATACTTTTGTTTTTATGCTTGGGGAGCACTTTGTAAACAGTGACATATAAATAAAGTTTTTATATTCTTCTTCTTCTTTTTCTTCTTCTTCTTCTTCTTCTTATTATTATTATTAATGTAGCAGGGGGATACTGAGAGTCAGGTACAATTGGCCAATCAGGAGGAGAGCACCTGAGTTGTTAAGAGGCCCATGAAGCACAGGTGTGTAAGCTTCACTCATGCTACTGAGATCACTCTGGTGCTCATGCTTCCTTGGTAAGCCAAACAAATTTGTTTGTAGAGGTAATGTAGGGGTGCAAAATGCACCCTGGGGTGCTGGATTGATTTTAAAGGTAATGTAGGTAATTTATTTGTATATATTGTGTAAGTATGGAATCTTAAAAATGTGGGTCTGCCAATAATGTATTCTTTCTTTTGTAAAGGGTCCTAGCAGTCCCAGAATAATGCCAGTGGCAAGGTATGAGAATGTCTCCTTATTATCAAGCATTGTTTGCATGTGTGTAGACTGAGATTTAACATGTGCTCTGTTAAATTTACGGGGAAAGTGCTGGTTGCCGTTTACAACTTGTACTATTTGGATTTTGTTTATTGAGTTTAGTAGTTTGAGTATTTGGCTAACCTACAGTTTTGCGGCCTTTGGTCACAGGAGCAGCTGGTGCAGTGGAAGTTCACCTGTTGATTTGTGGTGTTATCCTTTTAAGGTTTGCTGTGGCACTGGTATTAGTTTGGGTGTGTTTCTGTTCGGGTAAAGAGGGTTTATTTTGTTTTCTAGTTTTGGTATTCAATTATTTTTTGTTTTGTTCACTTATAGTATACTACCAGTGCGCCAGTCTGCTGACTGGTGTGCAACCACCCCCTGCAGCGAGACATGCTACTTTTTAACCTTTTTAATTGATGTTTCGTGACCCTTTGTAATAAAACAGCCTGTTATGGCATTTTGACCCACACTGACTGTTGGCTTTGTGATTAAAATTCAGAGCTTAGCTGAGTGTTACATTAAGAATTATAATGTTAAGAATAATACTTAAATAATACTGTAAGTTATGCATAATTGTGTGTGGCCACTTTAACTGTGGGTGCTGTCACAGGTTAGTTGTTAAATCGATGCCTTTTTTACTAACCTCAGAGGGCTGTACTATGAAGGAAGCTTAACACAACCAGGCTTTTTTTTTTGCATGAGCAGTTCAACAAAACCTAAAACCTCAGAGATAACAGGTATCATGGCAGTGGTTATCAACTTGCTTTGTAACCCAGCTTTTCTTCTTCAGACTCTGTGTGCGCTCACATAAAAAAGAGTTTGGTGTGTCATGAGACTCTTCTTCCACACAAAGTGAAATGATTGTGAGCTGCCCACTTCAGTCAAGATGAATAAGTTGCTGTAACGGTGAACTATGGAGAATATGAAAAATATATTACAATAAAAAGCAACGCTGTTGCTGCAAATAAGGAAGAATGCTGTCAGAAAATGACTCTTCGACTGAATGTGACCCTATTGCTGCTGTTTATTTCTAACATGACAAAACAAAAAGCGGTGCTTTTTACAGCGATTTAATCTGAAACTGAACATAACCTGTTCCCAACCTGGTTATGACTTCAGCATCAGTTACTATGGTGATCTAGCCAGGTTAAAAGAGGCACCTTCGTGACAATGAAAACTTTAGACTCAACATTCCTTGCTGATATATTTATCTCACTTCATAGTACAGCTCACAGCTCCACTCTCCGCTCATGCCCCACGTCTTTGCCCATTTTTGGATTAGCCAGGAGTTAGCCAAGTCAGGCACTGCCAGGACAGCGATGGAGAGAGCCACCACACTGTCAGCTTCACAGTGACTCTTCAGAAACCTATGAGTGATATCATCCATTATTACTGTTATTCAACTGCAACCATGCTCTCTTGACAAGTTTAGCCACACTATAACTGTGTATGACATATTGTAGATGGACATAAAATTTTTTCATTGTACATCACTAGCTTTTACAGAATGTCCCAATATTAATGGTCTTTTTGGTGATTATTTTGCATGAAAAAAATGTGGGCACTACTTATTGGTGTGAAAGGTTCATTGGTTTGTTTAGGACTGATGTAAAAAGGACTTTCTTCTTATAAAGTCTGAGATCATAGCAGCAGAAAGTACGAATTACATATAGTTTATAACTTTAATTTGAATCAAAACAAGACAGTGAACTGATAACATGTATCATACTGGTTTCAATCAACAGACCTCGGTGTGTGTTTGTGTTGCTTTGGATCAGAGTGTGTCACTTCACATTGGGAACAGAGAATGACTCAGAGGAGAGGGGAAGACAGTGGGGACAAAAATAGACAAAGAGAACTGTTCTCTCCTATAAATTTAAATGGCTCTGGCTCCTTGCAGCCAGCTGGGACTCATGAAATATTGTTTGATTGTTGTAATCCATCACATCTTTTGACACACAGGGACGTGTGTGTCTGTGTTTGTATTTGGGTATACAGTTGGGACTTGGCCTCCTGTGATAGCAGGGAGAGGAGAGAGAAATACAAAGGAGCTTCAGGGTGATGCTTTTATTCGATATAATAGTTGTATTTTTTAGTACCCTGGCAGATACATGATTATAAATGCTGGCACTGGATTTCATGTAAGTTTAATTCATTTTCATTCAGCTAAACTGATGTATGTTCTTAAAGAATCCTGCCTCCAATTCTTATCATATATTTGAACAAGAAGACAAAAAAGCCAAAATATGTTAAAAGAAAATAATCTTTTGGCCATATTTAGGCTGCTGTACATTCATGAAGGTTTGTTATTTTGTATTTGTTTTTGCTTAAAGGTAGAATCAGTAGGATTTTTTCCAGCTGTTCATAAACGCACCAGAAAGATGCCAAGAAGTCAAACATCAACATTTTGGGTTGGTCCAAAGTGTCCTGAGAACACCAAATAGAATTTTCTTTAAGGAAAATGTTGCATGTTATGCCTTCAAACTTTCTGTTTGTGAAAGTATGTCTGTTAAAATTCTTTTCAAATTACAGAAAAATGTGAAGTGAGACCCGGGGCCAGATGCATAAACATATGGATTTATGACCACGAGTCTTGAGTGCACACAAACAGAAATATGCATACATATTCTTTTTGTCAGGTTTATAAAGCTGTGAGGAAGGATTGGTGCTGTTTATGAATCAGTATCAGTGTGACTCATGTGCATGAGCCTCCATCCTGCTCCTGCAGTTAGAATGGATGTAGACAGTGGAGTTTAATGATGTTTCTCTGCTGATCCACGTGTTGCGTATGTGGAACTGTTAGCAAACAGAGTAGGAGAGATATCCTCTAATGCAAGAAAATGATGAATTCACTTATTTCTTTTGTTCAGTTTGCTGGCTGTGATGTCCTTGGTGATCAGTGAGGGGACATTATTTAAGTCACAGATTATAAGATGGAACCTGAATGATTCACTGCTTTATGTTTATGCACGTAGCTGTTTAAAGAAAAGTGTTCATTGAAGTCAAGGCTAGACTATATTTTTGAGACTTTCCGAAATGTGTGTCTACTTCTCATGTAACAGTAAAGCCTTCTTTCTAAGGCACGTCCATTGCAATTACAAATGGACTTTTGTCTTGGGCAGGGAAAAAAGCAAAAGGTCCTGTGGTGGCAAATATAGTTTGGTGTTTTAGTTCTACTAACATTACTCAGAAGCAATGACTCCAGAGGCAGACAGTATGACTGAATTCATATGAACAAGTGAGGCAAAACAAAACAGTTTTAGAAGCAAAAAATAGGTGACTGGATAGCTCAAAAGGCACTCTAATCAGAATGTAAAGGAAACATATACATGTACACAATATTGTCTTTTTAGGTGATTATCATACCATACCAAATAAAAAGTGTGGGACAGCAATCGCACAGTAATAAGCCCTGTCTCCTCCCGTCTCTATGGTTAGTCACTGTGACATAAATGTAGGCTAATGTTTATAGAACATCTTTAAGGCAGAGTGATACATGTAGGTTAAAGTCCCAGTGATGTTGTTGTACTCTATAGCAGCATTAAGGATTGTCTCTTGTCCAATCATTTTACTTAGTCGGAACTAACTGTTACATCCAATATAGGTAGTATGGTGGATTTTATAAAGATTATAAAGGAGCTCTGTCTCCATAGAAGATTTCAGTGTGATTTAATTTTTAAACTTTTGAGCAAGACACAGAACATGAGTTTTTGTAGGACAATCTCTGTCTAACCAAATTGCAAAGTATTTGTATCAATCAGGTCTCCATTTAGTGCATGGATTGGACTGGTTGATGGTTTGTGCCTGTAATATGCACAAGAAAAAAAACAGAGCAGTAAAAGGAACTCGGATATATATATAAAAAAGTAGATTCCCATAAATACAAGAGATCAATGTCTCTTTCATACAGCTCCTATTCACTTCGCTATTCTACTCTAATGCATTGTAAATGACTTGGTGTAATCAAACTACCATCCAGTTCTCCTTCTGAAATGTTAATCACATGTTCTGATCAATTAGTCATACCACGTATTTGTGTTTACAACATGTACTACTCAGTACAAACAAGGAACAGCTTCCTAAGTTACCGCACGCTAAATGCATATTCTATATAGAAGCTTTTTGTGTTCACTGTGCTCATGTTCTAAATTTAGTTAAGTAAATGCATACTGAAATGCAAATCCATATACATGTTATATGCATGAATGCATATTCCATGCAGGGCAGCCATGACGCCTTTGACTATGACTTGAACAGCTCCTGGCTTGTCAGTAGGCCTGTGAGGTATCATTTCTTTTCAGAGGACACCTTCTGCTTTTTAGAGTCTAATTAATACAATACTCACATGTCATATATATGCCGAAAGATTTCTGCAGTGGGCATGAAGTAATCCTGTCTGTGCAAAATACACTCTTAAAGATGAGGGACAAAATCCATTGTATCCATTCAATGCATAAATGCATTCAAGATATTTGCAACATGTTCACATCCCAACTCGTCACATATTGACCAAGTGTCACCACCCCTCTGTGTCTGATACTGAGGCAGAAGGAGCCCTCCAGCTGTTGTATCTGACACAGTCAGAAAACCATTTTTAACATGTTGTAGCAATGCAATAGTCACAGTTTGGTTAGGTTTAGACACAGAATTACATGATTAGGTTTAGGATAAAACCAAGTTGGGGGTTACCATGTCTACGAAAGTCACATGTCACTGACATGACAAAAGTTTTTTAATAACATTTTGGTTTCATACATGACATGAACCCTGGTCCCCTGGGTGACAGTTAGAGATATCTACAACATAATTTTGACTAGGCGTAATTTCAGTTCAAGATATCTTCAACCCCCCAAGATATCTACAGAGATATCTTAAATTGAGTTTTGCCTAGTCAGAATAATGCTGTGGATACCTTGAAGTGGAATTATGACTACTCAAAATTATGTTGTAGACATCTCAAACTAGAATTAGGGATAGTCGTAGTTTAATTGCAGATATCTATCATCGAGTTACAGATATCTTGAAATGAATTCTCATTAGAGATATCTCAAAATTGGAGATGTCTTTAACTCTCCTTCTGCCTAGTCAAAATGTAATTGCAGATATCTTGAGTTAGAGTTTTGACTAGGCAAAATGATGTTGCAGATATCTGTAAAAGTGGGACATGGAGCGGTTTGTTATTCAATGAATCACACCCATTCAAACCCATTCAAGCTGTTGTTTGCCATAAATTCCTTGGTTGTATGCTTGTTTTATTTCATGGCATTTTCTAACTATTTTATCTATAACAGCAACCATCATTTTTTCTGCTTTCTCCTCTCCTCGTGTATTTTTTCTGTTAACAGTTCCATTGTATTGTTTACTAAGCTGATATCGAATGGAAAGCTTGTCATAATGAGCAACGAATGGGAGGCCTCGCATGAGCGACGTCTTGCACAAAAATTCTGAGTCGTCATAATTACATTTGAGATATCTTTAACTTTCATTCTGCCTAATCAAAACTGAATTACAGATATCTGTAATTGTCATTTAGGGCGTGTGACGAGTTGAGTGTCAGTGACGTCATTGCTGATATCTGTAATTCAGTTTTGATCAGTCGAAACTGAATTACAGATATCTCTTACTGTCATTTTGACTGGTCAGAATGAAGTTACAGATATCTTGAATGAAAATTCTTACTAGTCACAATGTAATCACGACTAGTCAAAATGAACTTGTTGATATCTATAATGTTAATTCTGGATAGTGAAGCTTAGCCATTAAATGCTAAAACAGCTTGCCATATGCAGTCTTCATCTGTGTGAGGCACAGAGCAGTGGTGACATTTCACTGGTATCTGATGAGTTGGGAACGAGACCAGGCTGCTATCTACTGAAGCTAAGAGGAGGAGGCTTCGACAAGTGCATCATGGTGGTCGTGTGCAGGTTTTTTGCTAGTACTGTATCCCACTAATAAGTCTTTACACGCAGGAAGCCAGGGTTCCACAACGAGATATCCCATGGATTAGTACTGAAAAAAATGTTGAAAAAAAATGTTTTCATGTGCTCTGGCAGACAAATGAAAAGATCATGTACCCCCCTCCATTCAAACAGAATTCCACCAGCCTTGGATCTGGCCAGGCCAATCAAAACCATTTATTTAATTTGTGGCAGGTTCTATAAGATGAATGAGGAATGTCACTGGTCCACATTTTGTTGCTTTGATTGGTTGCAGTGCTATCCAACTGCATCCACTCAGCAGCTCTGTCTAGTGCAATGCCTCAGGCACACACAACTCAGATTAAAGTTGGCGATTCCATGGCAAATCGAAAAAAGTCCTAGGCACACAAAATAGGATAATTATTTTCTTTTTTTTAAAATTAACAAGCTGCACACAGTGCTGATACTGAAACTCAGGTCTTGAATGCAGACTTAGATATTTTTTTTTATGAATAAAGAATCAAAACCAGACAAGAACAGCCAAGAAGAAGACAAGAACAAAAACAATAAAACAGAGAATGAGAAAAACAGAAATAACTCACAGGTGAGGAGAGATGGGAGCAGACTGGAATAAATATCTTTCATTAATTCACTTCATGGACCTCTAATAGGAAAATTATTTTGTTTAATGTTTACAACCAAGGAATACATTACAAAATAAAATAACCAGGTTCTATAGTGTTAGAGTTCTGTACTCTTAGCCCAGTATTACAACCACATAATTTACGAAGATGCACAGATAAATTCCAGTGTGCCCTGTTTTGATTTGACTGAGCCTTTAGACAGCGCTCTGTACCACTATCATCAAACATCAGGTGAGAGGAATTTCTTTCAGAGGAATGCTGCAATCACATGGTGTAGTCTACATAAAGTGTTGACTTGAATTGTTTTAGTTCCTATGTTCCCTGAAGGCAACGTGATAGGGGAAGGTCCCTAGCCTTTTTATTAAGCTGTCTGTCATGATTCCACACCCCTCTCAGTTGATGCCACGCCCCCCATGATTGATCAATCTCAAATATCAAATATCAAAATATATGAAAGTGAAAAATGAAAATAAATAATTTATTCAAAAGTCACAAGAGTGAATTATAATTATATTTAACCTGAAAAAAAAAGTGCACTTATTTTTATTTTGAATATATTTTTCAAAATCTAAGATCAAAACTTGAATTTTCAGTTTAAAATTTTATTTTTTGAAGTACAAAACTTTTGGCCCCAATATAGCTTCATATTTATCCCTCCAGTAGAGGTTTTGAGTACTTGGGTAGCTTCTTTAAATTCTGAAATCACATTCTGGGCTTCCTGGCAGTGGTCACCTTCTCTTCTATCACTATCAATCTAATTAAATGGCAAAATGTGCTTCTTTGGCTTTTCCACTGAGATTTACCTAATTAAAACTTGAAACTGTACAATAGGTTTTAAGTGACATCCAGATCTAAGAAATAATTCATTCATATGGGCACAAAATTTACTTTGATTTCCTCAGTGTACTCTAGTAATTCCCAGCACTGACAACAGCCAGTTCTACCTTTCTTTGGTACTGCAGTCGAGGACCAAAGGCAGCCCTGCCACTGAGCACTATCACTACAGTAAATTAATGGAGATTTATGTCAGATCAGACTAGACCAAAGGCAGTTTTATATGAAAAGAGAAAAGAAAGGAGAATAGTTATTAAAAAAGTTGAACAAAAGGTTTTTGGGGGTTTCAATTAGCTCTGGTTGTTTGATCTGAGTCTCCTCCATGACTGCCAGTCATGAATACTGCAGAGCTCCACGCCGGCTGTGAAGAATCCATTAAATATCACTGGTCCTCTGCCGCAGGGGGCTGCTAAAACACCCAGAGACCAGACACACACACAAGCATTTATACTCATACACCCACACACACAGCCATTTCACACCAACCAAAATAAACTCACACTCATCTTCGAATAGACCCAAAAAATACATGCATCACTACCCACTCATGTGCATCTTACACATGAGGACACAAACACACTATGTACCCCTGCTTACTTAGTCACATCACCACACAGTACATGATCACATCCGGTTACAATTTACTTGTACATACATGACAGTTACAGGAGGGAGACATCTTTATGATGTGTTCACACCAAATGCAAAGCAAATTTTTTCACACTGCATGATTACATAAAAAGGCAATACAATGATGTGCCACACAACACAAAAAATGCAAATTTCTCATTTTTGTGTGGGTGAATTTATATCATTTGTGTATTTCTGTGAGTGTAAAATGAACTGAACTGAACACATATACACATACACACTCACCCTCAGTGCCTGTGGTTCCTCGCTAGCTTATGGTTGTTTGGGATAAGTAAGCATAAATGTGTAATGCAATTAATCACAAATGATCCCATGGTAAAACTTGCACAAGTAACATGTTTCGCTCTAGTCTGAAAACACTATGATTCTGAATCAAAATGTACACCATGTGGTGTAAAATGTATGAACCTTGTCACAGATAAAACAGTGGTTTTCTTCACATTCAATAAGACTCTACTACAATACCCATGAGCCTTGCTCATCATTGCTATGGAGAACAAGCCAGTCAAAGGTGCAAATCAAAGCTTAAGTGAAAAATGCTTTGTCATTGTAAGTGGAAACCAAACACGTTGCCTTAGTTGCTGAATTTACAAAGTAATAAACAGTGGTGGAAAGAGTACTAAAAATAAGTATTCAAGTGCAAGTACAGTTATGTTACTAAAATCTTACTCAATTACAAGTAAAAGTACTTGTACTACTCAGGTTTCTAGTCTGAATCCTGGGTTTAGACATGGTCAGATGACCAGATAGAAGAGCATTTAGAGCAGGAAGATGGGTAGATGGACCAGGGAGAACAGGGACGAACGTAGATGGAAGAGTAGCTGTCAAGAAGGTTGTGGGTTCAAATCTCACGTTTGGACAAGGGCCTTGCTGGAAATACTGGCCTTGGATCAGGGAGAGGAGTAGCTGAACCAGGGAGGACAGTAGTTGGACCAAGCAGAAGGGTGGCACAGTGGTTAGAAGTATTGCCTCACAAAATAGATGGTGGTTTGGATCCCAGGTTTGGAAATGTGCCTGGATGGGCACATAGGACTTGGATCAGAGAGTGGAGTAGCTGGACCAGGGAGAAAAGTAGATGGAAGAGTAGCTGACAAGAAGCTTGTGATTTCGGAAAGGGGCCTGGATAGGCACAAGTGCCTTGAATCAGGGAGAGGAGTAGCTAGACCACAGAGAGAAACAGAGAGAAAAGTAGATGGAAAAGTTTGTGGACAAGAAGGTTGTGGGTTTGAGTTCTGGGTTTGGACATAGTCCTGGCTGGGCACATAGAACTTGAATCAGGGAAAGAAGTAGCTAGAACAGGGAGAAGCACAGAGAAAGGTAGCTGGCAAGAACGTTGTTAGGATGTGTTTGTGTGACCAGTGTAGTTGTTCTACGCTCATATATTATGTGCACATTGATAGGTATATGGTAGGAAGGGCGCCAGAAGGTCTGGTGGACAAGGCTCTGTCCATAGGTTGTTTGCATGGCCTAAAATAAACCAGATATTTCTAGTCAGACAACTCCATATAAGCTGTTGCTGTTTGAGTGTTCTTGGTTCATTCCTTCTTACACTGCATGCTGTATGCCATGGAAGAACCCGAGCTCATATTAAACATTGTTTTCGGGTACACCGGTGTCATCTCTTCTTTCGGGATCCCACAATAATGATCATCGTTTCAAACGTCATAGGTTTGAGTCCAGTGTTTGGCGCTGGCTAGGCACATAGGACTAGCTGGCAAGAAGGTCGTGGGCTTAGATCCCATGGGGAGTTGTATAGCATGTATGTATAGTTGGACTACAGTAACAGAGTTGTAGCTAGAGTATTTACACCAGATAGGAGAGTAGTTGGAAAAACAGCTGGACCAGGTAGCAGTAGTGGTTAAACCAGGCAGAAAAGTAGTTAGAAAAGATGGAAGAGCAGCTGTCCTAAGCAAAAGGGTTATGGGTCAGCGTCCTGGGTGGTCCTTTCTGGGCAGACAGGACTTGGATCAGGCAGCAGAGCAGTTTTATCAAAGAGATGAGTAGTTGATCCAGGCAGAAGAGTGGCTGGAAAAATAGTTAGCCCAGGTAGTAAAAGTTGGACAAGCCAGGTTAGGTACTAGAGCAGTTGAAGCAGGAAAAAGAAAAAATCTGTAATGATAACTTTGAAGGCTTTCTGAAATCAGCAGCTCATCCCATTCTCTCACACTCTTTTATTCTTCTATCTTGGTTAAAATTATAGGTGTTGGGGTTTGACTATCCACATGCCAGTTTTTACCACTGCCATCAACCAACCCACTTGCAATTCCAACACACCAGGAATAATTTATCATGCCTCACTATCTGTTACCACCACCACACACATCAAAAAGTATTTATTTCACTGTCCTCTTCCTCCTCCTCTTCTTTCTCTCCATCTGCTGCCTCTCTGTATTTTTAACCAGCAGAGATAAAAGCTCTCTCCCACCTGTTTTCTGGTTCAACAGGAACTGCTCAGTACAAAGCATTGGGAGTATCCGCACGTTTCACAAAGTTAGATTTATAACTTAAAGACGTTTATAATGCCACCTGGAATTAAATTTAATGCCAATTTAATAACCACAATAAAGATCCCAAAATCTGTCACAAGCAGCCTCTTTCTGATTACACACAGCTGATGGAAATACTAAAACTAAATGTAAGCATAAGGAAAATTACACTTTGAGATGAAATGTAGGGACATGATGTCCAATTGTGTGTTATAAAGCAGCTGCAATTCAAATAAAGCCTGTTCCCTTGTGTCCTTACTTCAAAAATGATACTCAGCACTCTGGAGCCACTCACACTTTTTGGGAAAACTACATAATTCACAAGACTTATTTCATAATATTTATTTCATCTCATTTGCTGTATTTTCCAACTCTGTGAATTAAACTTCATCACTTGTAAAGAAAACATTGTCATTGCCTTAAAAGTACTATGTGGAATTTTCAACACTGGGCAGTAGCGCCACTCTAGGTAATGCTTAACTGCTAGCCTGCTGAGGGTCCCTGTGGCCAACAGGGGGCCCCCGAGAGAAAATATTGTGTTTGTTGTTGCATTTTTGTGATTTATCAGTATCAATGGTCAATCATTCAATGGTAAACATAAAAAAATTATTAAGCTGGCATGTGAATAGTCAAACCTCAATTTTAGAATTAAACCTGTTAATCTTTACATGCTGCCACTTGGAAACATCATCAGGAGGCACAGCATCAGTTTCCATAGTTATGCTGATATACAGCTGTACATCACTGATGACTCAGGGCCAGGGGATGCCCTTTTTAACTGTATTTTAGATATAAAGAGTTAGATATCAACAATTGTTTTACTGTTTCTATTGTGCAAAACACTCTGTGTTGCATTCTGTTTGTGTGAAAATTGCATATAAATAAAGCCTGGTTGATTAATTGATTGATAGTGTGCAACTTTGAATATTACAATGCAAATTAACACCAGACCTCTCTCTCCCTCTCTGACTCTCTCTCGCCCCCGCCCCCTCTCTACAACGTATGCACATTCAGGTGATTCCCTCATAAGCTAACCATCACCAACTAAACTAATCATCACAATTCATTGCAAAAGACAAACTTAAATAAACATATAGTACATTCAGGAGGGAAGAGGTGGGGAAACATGAGGGAACAGAGGAAAAGTTGAGATTACTGTGAAGTAGTTTATTTATTTATTTTTGTAGTTTATAACACGGACCAGCAGAGGGTACAGCAAAAATCTACAAACCAATCTGTACGAACCTAAGTGTGGGGGTCAAAATTATTTGCTTGAAATGTATGTAGATATAAATGTAGATTTAACTAAAGTACTAGAACAGAGTGGGCTTGATGAATATACTACTTTTGAAACTGCAGATCAGATTGCTACATACATTTCTCTGTGGGGGGGTAGCTTCAGTGTAGGGAAGCTTTATTCCATGTAGAGTAACTGCTAGCTTACCTCACCATACTTTTCAAGTAGCTTGCCCAACAAAATTTCAAAAAATCCTTGTGATTAATGACATTAGTGGCTGGTGGCCAGGTAGCTCAGTTGGTAAAGAGTTCACCCCATGTACCGAGGCTGTGAGTCCTCTGCAGCAGCCATCGGTTCAACTCTTGCCTACGGCCCTTTGCTGCATGGCATCCTCCCACTCTCTCTCCCCCTTTCCTGTCACATCTATAGCAGTTCTATAGAATTAAAGGCATTAAAGGCATAAAAGGGATAAAAATGTGACAAGTCAAATGACAGTGATGTCCCAACTTTCAAGCACAAGATTCTGTAACTGCATTGCCCATTTCTCACCTCAAATGTTTTCAGAAACACACTTTAGTGTTCTGTTTAGTTGATATAGTAACTGCTAATCACCTGCTTCTCATGGCCAATACAGATGAGATAACCAATTAATTCACACTTTTGTATTTAAAAAAGTTGATATAACCTAGTGAGCAAAGCTGGATGATTTAATATTTCATAGCTCTGACTGAATCAAATCTGACATCACTATGACAACAGTTCTACATGTACTTCTTACAGTACATGTAGAACAGCTTCACAAATATAATTTAGCCTTTATAGAACAGAAGAAATTAAATCATATATTATTATAGCTGATATTTATCAGCTAATTTACGCTAATATTGATATACACCATTATAGCTAGGCCAATATTGGTTGGTAATTAATCAGCCTTGATATTTATCGTGCATCCATTGTATCCTTTAGCTGGAATTTGAGAAAAATTTGTGACAGATTTTTTCTTGCCTGAAAATGGACCAGGCACTGCATGTGTCACTCAGCCTTTTGCCACACATTTCATTGCTCTGATTGGTTGTAGGTCAAGTTTTGTTGCGCTCATTGGTTACAGGTCTATCCAGTTGGCAGAGATATTTTGGTGTGCACCCACTGACAACGTCCCCTGGAAACTGAAGATGAACTGAGAGGTTTCAGCTAATTTGCATTTGTGAATCAGTCTGGTCATATCAGGCTAAGTCTTAGTGACCTTGTTTGGTAAAATCAGTGTTTCTCTTTTAACTTTGGCAGCCAGTAGAATATGGAGCAGTAATGCAGGTAATCAGATTGCATGAAAACATGATGTAAAGGTGTACTAAATCATATTGATAATTAATGGTGTAATTTTGCTTTGTTTTGGCGTAAATGAAATAAAAGAGTAAATGAAATTATTCTCTCTTGTAGCACTTTCTTCATCTCACCAAAGTTGGCAAAGTTGCCGAAAAGGTGTGTCTTTCATGCCAACAAAGTGCCTTAGAATTGAATTGATCGAGGGGAGAAAGTGCGGAACAGAAATAGGGCCACAAAGAGGGACAAAGTGGTGAAGAAATAGACAGAGGCTACAGGCAGGTATAATAATCAGTCATGTCTCTCAGGTCATAATCTGTCCATTAGTCTCAGACAGGGAAGCATAACCACTCAATCTGGGCCTTAATGGGACGGTGCTTACATGCTTAGACAGAGCCAGTGAACCTGAGCCTCTGAGCAATTGCCTCAGTGGTACAATGAATGAGACTTGAAGTTAGAGCCACCATACACGTGATGGAGAGCATCTCTCTGTCTCCACCTCTTTCAATCTCTGATCTTAGCGTGTAAATGATGATAGACATTGGTAGACATATTTTATCTCAAGCATGAAGAATTAATTCTGTACAGTGTACAGTTTCTTATAACTTACATATACAGAGCAACTCAGAAACTGTATTGACTATCTATTCATGAACCTCTGACAACTCCTGTACTTATGTATTTTTCTTGGTACATAACAAAAGTAACATAACATTTTGTTTATTCAGAGTTTGCAAGTGCAGACAGCATGCAGGCTAAACATGTCAAAGGCGCTGCTGTGCATCCTCTTTCAAAGGTCATCTTAATATTCAAGGGCAGAGTCTTTGCATGCTCACAAACTGTGACTGAATAAGCTGATTTTAGTTCAGGAGGCGTGAGAGGTTGTGCAGCATGCTAACTGCTGAATATTTGGTGATGTAAATTTACACAGGCTTTGAGTCAGACCTTGACAAAAGAGCTGTGTTCTTCTTACTATGCAAGTTGCACACTTTGGTTGATAAATATGTTAATAACGTCATGTCATAAAAATGATTTTCCTACAGTACATCACACCCTGCTGGCTGTAGCCAAGTTGATACAGTACCCCAAATTTCACTGTAGCCTACTGTCTCTGAAATATTAACATCACTTATAGTTCAACAAATGTATATTTGCTTTCAAAGGCAGATGATATTGACTGATATTGATAGTGATATTTTGGGAGACATGTACAAGGTAAAAAAAACAAAAACAAAACAAAACAAAAAAAAAAAAAACAAGGCAACTTAATGCGGTAGATTTTTGAGTTTCAAGCTCTTAAGTTTTGAAAATGTTTGATCAACTACTAACCTTTTGTTGAGAAATATACTTTCCTTAGATAGATAAACTCTGAGTTATAGAAGCTTTAAAAAATGTGTTTCAAAAATGATTGAGTAAACTCATTAAAATAAAAGTGAATAATGGTGATTTTATGATATGGTTAATTAAAACCATTTCATTTCCAGGAACCCAAGTAATAACAAATGAGGTTCACAACTCGCTGTGACCAATTTTTGATATAAAACCTTTTTGAGTTCATTTAAAGAACAAATGTAAATTACCTCAACCTACAGCAATGATAAATCTGCAAAATGTGTTTTTTTTTTAGTTTATTTCTTCAGACTTCACAGTCTGAGTTGGGCTTGAAACTCAAAAATCTAATGCAGCAAGTTGTCATGAAAATTTGAGTCGTCTCAATTTTTTTCTCTTTTTTTTACAGTGTACATTCATGTAGTTAAGGGTATGCCTACAGTAGGCTGGAGCACAGAAATTAGATTCCTATCAGATGATAGACCAACTGGTTGAAAAACTTACAATTAAAATAGAGAGATGAACAAAATATGAATGTGTTAGTGTGATTTTAGAGAGGTTTGTATGGGTGTTTTCATTAAGTGACCAACAGATTATGGAACACAGGTGTGCTGGCGCATTAGACACATTGGTCACATGGTCATTCTTGGCACCAGGACTACAGCATGCTGCTGGATTGGCATCACACATACACTGTGGCACATGGTGAGTCACTAAGATATCAAACCAACTTTAAACCAGGGGAATACAACCTTCATCAAAAGAGCCATTTTTGGACAAACAGGAAAACACACAACTGTATGAAGCCAGAAGTATGTTCCTGTTTCTCTTTGAGATTTTTCTTTTTATGGATTTGGCATCCATAGCTGGCCTAGGAATTACAGGAAAAGATGCTGAGCTGTAGACATAGGCTATAACACACATTATAATTGACACGCTACGTATTTCTTTTTAATTTGGTGTATAGGCTTCACAGTTTTACAGCTGAAGAATTCAAGAATCAGAAGACATACAACAATGATAAATGAAAATCAACATGTCAAAAAATTTGCATAATATTTTTGATCAAAGACACAGGAAGCCACTGGAGAGGAGCAAAAGAGCCACGCACTGCTCTGGAGCAGCAGTTTGCAGACTCCTGGTTTAAGCTAATGTTAGCAGGCTAAACACTGGACTAAACTGACTGATTCACTGCCCAAAAGTTGTTAGAGCCTTTTCCATAACATGTTCAGGTGGTGGTTTTTTTCAGGTATATCTTACCAAGATTGTCATCACATAATGTTGTTTAAACAAAACATATGACTAATCATATGGCCAGAAATCCACCTGAAGAGGAAAAGTTTCCAATTTCCATAATAACAAAACACACAATAGACACAAAGCACTCCTAAACAAGTAGTACTAAACAAGACCCAAGGACACAATGAAAACAAAGAAAGAAAATAAGGCGATAGGGAACAGAGGACTGAGAGAAATGCTTAAAAAAGAAATCCAGAGACTTTACAAAAGAAGAGCAGAAGAAGAGAGTCTCTCAGCCCTGACTGTGAAGGTCTGAGGTTACAGGTCAAAAGGGGAAGATGTTTAACAGTTGATTTGAATTTTACGAATGCGGGAATGAAGGTCACTGAGTTGTGGAATCATAAGAAGTGCGATTGATATATTCAGCTGAACACATGAGCCAATACTGAAGTGTTCTGGAAGAGAGGGTGGAGGGGAAAAACTCTGTGTGTGTAGTGTGTGTTTCTTGTTCTTATATGCTGGCGAGGATTTAAACCTGAATGCACACTATAACCCATGTGGACATGGAGACAAAAACTCCTCCAGGGGTAGAGATTTTTGAGGGTTACTTGGTTTAGAGTAATGGTTTGGGTTAGAGTTAGAGTAAGGGGTGAGGGAATGCAATATGTCAGTGACAGTCTTTATGTGTGTATATACATGTAATAACATTGTGTTGTTTGATTGTCAGAGAAGATATGGGTTCCTTGTTTGTGTGTATGTGTAAGGGTGTGTGCATATCATTTCACTTTGTGTGTGTGTGTGTTCATGTTTGTTGGAGAGAGTATTAGGGGTTGATGCTGGCTGGCTGGACAGTGGACATGAGTTATGCCTTAGCATAAATGTCTGCAGACACTGGCATGCGCACACACACATACACACACACACATGCACGCATGCACACACACATGCACGCACACACACACACACACACACACTAAGCTGTGCACACTGCAGTGTTCCAATACGTGCTGCAAAGTGCAGAATCACATATCGAAAATGTAAAAAAATACCCCTGCAAAATCACGCACACAAACAGTAAGTTCACATCTTTCTATTTACACTGTAAAAAATGTCATTATAGCACTTTGTCCACCACTGGTCAACTGTGTGTCATGATTACAGGGCGTCTCTGTGTTCACCAGCATAACACAAAGCCTGCATGAATGAGAAGTAAAAGGATTCACTTTCAGTTTTACTTTCATATGAAGAGGTGGTAAAGCTGGCAGAACTGTTGGCTACTTTTGAACTGAATAACCACCTGATGCTTGTGTTCTATTTGTAGCAATGTCACTATCTTTCAAGGTGTCATCAATTAATTTGAAGTTGTAATAAACTGATTTTTATCTCTTAACTACTGCTCTTAATTCTGTTGAAAATGGAACTTTGGGGCAGTGTAACAAGCCATTATACATATAATCATCTGGACTGGTTGATATTGGAAACATGTTAGCAAACAGTTACACATCCAGCACTCAAGGAGCAGCGTTATCATCCATTTGGAGTCATGTTTCTGGCCTCTGCACTCATGTATCTCTTGAAAAAGACAAGTCAATCTCAACACTGCATATGACCACAGCCACCATCACTACTAGTACATCATCATCAGTGTTACCTTTGAGCTTGTTTTGAACATCCAGAGCGATGTCCAGAGGGTAGAATGGCAGCACAGGATCATTGACCAGGCGGACAATGGCTTCTGCTGTCATCTGAAGAAACACAGCCAAAAGAGATTTGAAAGAAGTTAGTTTGTATTTGATTTTCTCCACTACTGCATTCATGTAAGTCGTACCAATGTGAGCACAGAACAGGGTATGTGGCTAAAGACTTTTCATTTTAGACAAGCATGGCTTTAAATATGCTAGAGTTAGCCAAATGTTATTTTTCAACATGTGATCACTTGTTTTCTAGCAGAATCTATCATTTTATTATCCCCACCAGGCTTGTAAATGTTTTCATTGACTTTGCTGTTCATTAATTTCTGTTTATAGATCTCTTTTAATGAATTGTTCTTCCTTTGTCTTGTTTCTTTTGTATCCTCTCAACATCATTTTTACATAGGGGTTTTCGCTCAATGATTTTTTTAGATTAAATAAAGACAAATAAAAAAAATGGCTGTATGCTGAATGATCTTTGTGATTCAGAATTCTTGCAAAAAAATTGATTATGATGACTTTTATGCCTTTGAGTTTTTATGGCCAGAGGCAGCTGTTATATATTATAATGATATTATTCATTATTTCAGGTCATCCCATTCTTGTGAACGCATTAACTCAAGAACACCTTGAGGTATTTCTTCAAACTTTGCACAAATATTCACATGGACTCAAAGATGAACTGATTAGATTTTGGTGGTTGAGATCAAAAGTCAAGGTCACACTGATCTCACTAAACTCATTTTTGGCCATAACTCAAAACTTCATATAATAACTATGACAAAATTACACACAAATAGATACACAAAGCAGATAAAATGTTAAGGTGAGACAGAAAGTCAAATGTCAACTTCACTGTGAAGCTGATCATAATACTCAGCTCTTAATCAGTCCTCTGTCCTCCTCTGTAAAAACAGTCTCAAAGTGACAAGTTTTTTTCTCACTGGTAATAATGTGAAATCACTAAATCACTTCATACCTTTTATTAAATTCCTTCAAAGTTACAGGTCAGTATAGTGTTAAGTTCCATATTAAATCCCTTCACAGTCTTCACTACAGACATTATATGAGTGTGGACAGACATGTAAACTGTAACTTGACTGGTTGGTGGAGACAAACAACTGTGAGGCAGTGATTTTACATTTTGACTGCTCTGTTTTATACGACCATTGACAGCTGACTTCTCACTCTTCTTAACGGACCACTAGGGGCCGCAAGTGATCAACAACTGCTTCAGTTTGAAATCTTCTTTCAGCTCAGGACAACATATGTGGGGGAATTGTTAATGCTAGCACAAGTTTGTAAACCTCCACCAGTTGCATCTGGCAGTTGTGGTGGCATTGCAGTGCTTCACTGCCTGCTGCCTGGCCCTGAGTGCACTCTTCTAGTTTTTGTTATTTTTTCATGTTGTATAGACATGTGGGCATTATCATAAATTTCCAGGATGTCGAAAGTTTACTGTAAGTTTTCTGCTGCCTCTGCAGGTCACTTGGGAGGCCTCTGCAGGCCTCTTAAATAATTAAGTGCTGAGACAAAGTCTTTACACCAACAAATGTTTCTGTGTGGAACTTATTCTTAATTTTGAGAGCAAGAATTTTCTATGGACTAAATTTATACTACATACTTTCATTTTATCAAACTTAAAGAAAACTATGGGAAAGCTTACAGCTTTTACTTTACTCTTCAACACAGAAATCTATTTGTATTATTATATTAATCTCTTTATTATTTATGATTATTTACCTCACCTTTGTGCAAGCTGGTGCTTTTTTCATCTAGAATTTGGTGCATATTTGTACTGATATCAAACTGTACAATCCAGGAATAAATTAAATCATGTTTTGTTGTGATCATGCGTTCCTTCTTCAGTGGATGTAACCCAGCAACTTTCAAAATAAATAACCAGTCATATGGCTGTACAACAAGCTTTCAGTTATGTGCCTTTGGATTTTGATTGGCACTTAGGAAGATGGAGCAATCCAATCAGTCCATTCATGTTGTGTCTTGTTCTCAGATCTGATTATCCACAGCATGTCTTTGTGGTCCAGATTGTAAATTGAAAACCTGAGACTCGATGCAACCCTTTGTTTTTCACACTGATTTGACAACAGCTTTCATATGAGGGGGAAAACCTTAACAGACAACTTTGGCTGCAGTTTGAGCAAACATTTATGGAGATCTCTCCTTGTGCTGGCACCCCCTGCTGAGAAGCATGGTCCAAATCACAGTGTCTGTCTGGCTCTGCTCTCACACTCGAGTGTCTGTCATCTTAATGCAAACAGTGTCACTGATTCAGCCACTTTCAGCAGGTAGAGGGCTTGGCCTGGCTTCCACTTGGATTTTTACTGGAGTATAACATCACTGCAGCTCACTGTTCTAACCAGCTACTGTGGGATTATTGATGTATCGATCCTGTTCTTCCACACCTCGACTGTATCATTCTCACAGGAAGTAGACCCCTCGCTGTATTGCAAGAAAATTGAATTTCTCAGTGCCACACTATAATTGTAATCACCTTTATCAGCCAAGGACATCACATGCATGATTTAACCTGAGCTACACTCATTTACACATTACAAAGATTCGGCATCCCACCAGATACAGAGCTTCTTCCTCTGCACTTCTGTTCTCTGTAGGAAAAAGCAAGAAAAAGCACTCAAGCCAAAATCTGCTCTCATGCTTTTATCAGATTATTTACATATATGAATTACTATTTTATTTATTTTAATTTTACATTCATTAGACAGGTGACATAGAGAGGCATGACATCCTCAGCTGGAGTCAAACCGGTTCTTGCCGACATGTGATATGTGGTGTACCTTGGAAAAAAGATTAGAAAAGATGCCTACAGAAAGTTGCATTTGTTGCGGTAACTAAAAGAACAAGTGGGGCCATCTCCAAAGCTGTGGACTACTACTACAAACCTATGCATAACCAGTGGAACATTGCCTTTTCTAGGACTGCAGAACAATCCAGCCCATGTCAGCAGCTGCTCTGCTCACCTCTGTTGGACTGAGACTTGCAAGGTGATTTGGGGAAGCAGCTCAAGCTCCCAGATGACAGTACAACAACTATGTTGAGGCCAGACATGGTGCTAAAATCAGCCTCTACTGAGCAGATGGTCCTGATAAAGCTGACATTTCCCTGGGAGGACCGCATAGAGGAGGCAAATGAGCAAAAAGATGTGGTAGAGCAGTGCCGGGGGAGAGGCTGGACAGCTTGCTGCTAGCCCATTGAGGTGGGGTGTAAAGGCTTTGCTGGCCACTCACTGTGCAAGATCTTCATCCTGCTTGGCATCACTGGAGCTGAAAGAGGAGGACCATCAAGTCCACCATGGAGGCTACAGAGGGACCTCCAGATGGCTTTGGATCAAGAAGAATGATCCATGGGTGAATGCTGCTGGGACACAAGCTGGGGTCTGATCACCCCTGGCTGGGTCGCCTGAGCGAGGGTGTATGATGTTGAAAGACCAGAAACACCCAGTGACCTCAGGAAACATCACTGATGATGTGTCTCAGCACATCTTATGATGTATCTTTGAGTCATAGTCAATTCAAACAGACCTTGTGGAAATGAAAAAAAGACAATTTACTCCTGTGGTGTCCTGTACAGTGTGTTTAACAGAACATCTGAGGCCAGGTGAGGTGAATTATCATTTCTGCCATTAATAGCTACTGTGAACAAGTTTAGTCTTATGGGACTACTTGTTGCTATGAGTCTTCACAATCTGCTCATTTGGCATCACCACAATTGGACCCATGAAAGAGTGACTGCTAATGCTAGCTAGATCCCCCTCCTGTCTATTATGTGGAATTATCACATGCTTTTTGGTGGGAATTGGTGCTAATGTTGGCAAGCTGAGCTAGGCTCGGGAGTCAGAGTGGAATACAAAGTTTATATCATAATTGATTGATGTGATTTTAGACACCAGTATCGTTCATTGAGATAACCAGTGATGGGTTAGATATTGATCCTGGTATGAACGGCTGGAAAACCACGCTGTAGTGTGATGCAGACTCCAAAAAGAGATAAGGCGCTCAGGATGAGTGCAAGACAGGGAGCGTGCAAATATGGACAGAAGGGTCAAAGTAATATAAACTTTCTTTGACCTTGAAGAGTACTGCTTCTCTGCAATTCAGTGGTTCACACTACAGACTGGAGACTCTGGAGACAAAGAGCTAGATCCATGTTATGTATGCTCATCTAATTATGTATTTTTATTGCGCTGCTGTCCATGTGCTGTTTCTCTCTATGGAAGCCCATTACTGCCAACGTGCTTTTTTCCTATAAGTCATTCTAATGTAAAAACCTTGTTAAAAATAATGACACAATGACACCTTATCTTAAAGTAGTGAGTTGATCAGGATAATAATAATAATAATAATTATAATAATAATAATAATAATAATAATAATAATAATAATAATAATAATAATAATGATAACTTTATTTATATAGCACCTTTTAAAAACAGAGTTTACAAAGTGCTTTGACAGACAAAGTAAAAGTGCACAAGAGCAGGATACCATGGAAAAATAACAACAGAGGGCCAAACAGGAGTTAACTAAGGCTGAAGTAAAACAAGACACAAGCAAAGACACTAAAACATAGAAAAAGCAATAAGACACAGGAAAAGAAATAAGAACCAAAGGCGGTGAGAGAGCAGCGGCGCCGTGAGGAGCCATCGTGGTAGAGAGGCCCGAGCCGAATGGAACCGGGGCTGGAGGGGCATCGCCAGAATGGCCCAGAGCCGCATTCCGCAGGATTGTGTAGCGGTTAGACAGATCAAGGGGTGGGTGTGGAGAAGTCCCACTTGTATTTCTCTTGTGGTTGCGGCGCACCACCTCCATCCAGGACGGCTGGGACCATGGGTCAGCTCGATCAGGGGTAGAGCTGTGAAGCGGAGCTTTCGGCCTGGCTGGTGCTCATCCAATGAGCAACTGAGGGCGTCTGGGAGGCCAGCGGCGGCGTTGTAGTGGCCAGGTCCTGTGCAACGGAGGCGGCGTCTGTTGCCCCTACGTCCGGTTCGTCGGGGTACTGACTTTCCTCTGCCACTGGACCCTCCGGGTGGGGCGGTAAGGCGCCGGCATTCATCGAGGCCAGCCAGGGGAGGGTGGCTGCAGAGTCTGACACCATATGGGATACCAAGGAGGAGGACAGTCCGGCTGTTGGGGGAGCAAGGGCGGACAACTGCATATATGAAATCCACTTTGACTGGGCAGCGGCTACAGAAACAAATTCTTCTATCATCTCATCCCTTTGTTGAAGCTCGGATTTCAGCCGGTGAATATCGTCCTTTAACTGTGAGTATGCAATTTTACAGTCCACACACACAGCCATAATAGTTCCAACGGTAGTGGTACAGCAGGTTTAGCTTGGCCTGGTGGCGTCTGGCGTCTGGTGGGACTTCTGGCAGGAAATCAGCACGTGACGTCAGCACAGTAAGGTGGCATCAGTAGGGTGGCATCTACTGTGCTCAAGCAATGAGAAACTATTATAAATTATTTTTGACACACTGCAGTTTTATTAAAAAAATAATAAATAAATAAATTCACCAAAAACCCTCTTGCCCTTTGTGCATTAAGTAAGGTACGTACAATTCACAAACAAAACAAACAAATAAATATAATCCACAGAATTTTGCTCCATAAAAGCAAAGTAAAGCAGATAAAGTAAAGGTCAGGATGCAATACCAATAATTCTCTCTCTCTTTCTCTCTCTCTCTCTCTCTCTCTCTCTGTGTGTGTGTGTGTGTGTGTGTGTGTGTGTGTGTTCCAGCTGACCTGGCTCATTCCTGACCAGTGAGCCTCAAGTCTGTCTCCAGTTGAGCAGACTCTTGGATGATAACCTTAGTACCCAGTTCATCCACTCAGGGGCACACATCACACACACACACACACACACACACACACACACACACACACACACACACACATACACACACACACACACACACACACACACACACACACACACACACACACTCTCCAGGCCCTCACAGGTTGAATGTGTTGGAGGTCAGCCTGATCAAACCTGGCCTGAGAGTGGAAGGCAGACTGCCAGCAACTTGAGTACAGGGTCAGGTGAGGAAACAGCCACAGCACACCCGCAGCCGCTCACATTCACAGATCCTACATGTAGCTTGTAAATATCCACAATTATATTCAGATGAATCTGTACTATCTTGGTGTAATTACAATAGAAAAATTCCAAAAATCATGACCCAGTTTCTCAGTATAATTCTCAGACCTTGTTGTGAGTAGTTTTATACAGGGCATTCTTTCTTTCTATAAGAAAGACATAATAAGGCCTGTGGATTATCTTGAGTAAACAGGTTGTGATTTCTGGAAAGAAAAATTTCTGTTTGATTTTTCAGATGTATTCTTTGGTGCTTTGAGCACCACAGGACTGATGCCACCCAGGTGTATTTTATTGGAGAGAAGGCAGACAGCTCTATGGCCTCTCGGACGCTGCAATTCACACTTAAACAGTATATATGGATAATAGCTCTACAGACCAGGGGAAAAATATGTATTTTTGGTTGAACTGTCCCTTTCTATGCAAGAAAAATGACCTTTATTTTGTTATAAATTCATCTCCTTTCATGTAATACAAGGTAACCAACTGATGCTCCCAAAAGTGATAAAACAGCACAACATGTAAAATGAAGAGTGCAGTAAGATAGAATCATTCAGTTTTTAAGGGATGTTTATACCTTCTTGTGTCTACAGTAACCCAGAAAGGACAAAATAAACACTGGCTCTTAATAGTCTTTCACAAGCATGACTTTCACAGCCACTGTAGATTCTCCTGCATGCTTGGGAGGGGAGAGTGAGATGAGGAGTTTGTAATCTGCAAGCTCGCTGCTAAATACCAGTAAATCCTACACACTGGTCCTATAAAAGATTATTTTTAGTCTTTGTAATCATGTTGTTTAATGATACATATACTGAAGTATCTGACAAGCACTTTGAAGCCTCTGACCTCTTAACTGTGGGCTCATTTTTCATTTAAGAGTATGTACACTCTAGAGCGCACCCTCGAGAGGAGACAGACATGAATCATCACAACTGACCCTTCGCTAAGCCCCACCTGCAAACAGCAATGGTCCAATCATAGGTTAGCAACTGTTGAGCTTTGTATTTCTCTACCTGTGGAACGTGTGCAGGAGGGTCTGAGAAGAGCGATACTTTGCATTTCATGAATTTCTTTTTAAATAAGCACACAAAAATTTATTTCTGAAATAGTTGGCAGAGGGAGTCTGAAAATATATTAATTAATCTAATACATCAGTCATTGTTGCAATTCCAGTGTGATCTCATGGGATATCAACAGCATACCACTTTTAGGGACATTTTGTAGGTCATGTCAACACATTTTAAGCTTTTTGCATGTCATTTAACAATGTTTAGTCCACTTTTGAACGTGGTAACAATAGTCAGTTGTTGTGCTTAATGTTGTTTTTAGGCAACAAAAGTACTTGTTTAGGTTTAGGAAAAGATCATGGTTTGGGTTAAATAATTAGTTATTATGTAAGTATGTCACTTACATCTAAAGTTAAAATAAGTCTGATGGGTGCAACTTCTATGTTTGTTTGACCCATCCATCAGCCTCCTCCATACACAGACTCACTCTTAACACATCAACACCTGACATGTTTTTCTCTATGAAATTTGTCTGTGAAATGACATACTGTCTCTGTACAGGTTCTGTACAAGGGAAGCACTTTTGATCACGGCAGTAAGAGTAAGAGGCAGTTGCTGTCCCAGTGAACGCATACAGATTTACCACTGGTGCTCAGAGTTCAGTGTGCTAAACATTTTAAAAACTTTTTGCTTTTCGGGGTAATGCTTTTGCAGGTAGACAGTTATCAGGTTACCATGCCCTCCTTAAACGGTGTGAAATAACACAATAAAACAGCAGAGTGTAGAAAGGGGCAACAGTTAGTAAAGCACCTACTGCAATGCCACCACAACTGCCAGAGGTCACAGTGACCTTGACCTTTGACCACCACCTTTTAATCCATGCATCTTTTTTTTTTTGGGGGGGGGGGGGGTGTTCTTGCCTTCATTCAATAGGATAGAAGAAGAGTAGACATTAAAGGGGGGTGAAGAGAGAGGTGACGACACGTAGCATAGCAAAGGGCCGCAGGCAGGAGTCGAACCAGTGGCCTGCCGGTTCCTCTGCCAAACAGCTGCTCCATCCATTCATCTTTGAGTCCAAGTCAACAATTGTGTCAAGTTTTAAGAAACTGGGGGTGCAGATAGTGACTGCATTTTCAATTTTTGGTGAACTATCCTTTTAAATATGTTTGGCCACACTTCTCTCAATGGACCAGTCACGTTTAAGAGCTTTAAAGACACACCAAAACTGGAAATCAGTTATACTATGCTTTCATGCCTCTGTGTGTATGTGATATCTGACATCTTACTTAATCTACCTAAGCAGATGTCCCTATATAACACTACTTTGCTAGTATTTGGGAAATGGCCTACAGTGTACAGATCTGTTCAGCACCTCTCTGCGCTGTTGTCACTGCCACTGAAATCAATCTGGCAGGGGGAAAGATTAGAGCATTGATTTGAGGCTGGTGAGTAATACTACTGCAGAAAGCATACATCAAAAGCCTGTAATGTGGTACGACAGAAAAGGCCGTTGATTTCTTATTTATGGCCTTATTTCTGGATCGTCTCTTTCCAAGGCAGAGGAGGGAGAGAAAAAGGCAGCGAGAGAGGAGAGGTAGCGATGGCAAGAGATAATGATGGAGGAAGAAAGGCAGAAAAGAGGCTGTGACATAACAGAAAGTAAAAGACAATCCAAACTAAAGAAATATGACAGTTGGGAGTGGAGTGGAAGATGGAACAAACTAGCATGAACATTTTTTCTCATGTTTCCTCTTTTCTTGTCCTCCTCTCCTGTCCTGACCTTGCCTCCCCTCATCCCCTCTGTTGACCTGACATTTTAGATTAGAATAAAATCACTTCCATCTGTCTAAGTTGCATTTCTGGGATGAAACACCATTCAGCTTTTGTCACTATCGCTGTGAATTCACCTGGCATATAGCAAGGGCAGAAGATGAATTTATTTATTTTATGTATATATGCATCTGGCCCAGGGTCAAATGTCATAACCTATTGACTGCTTATTGACTGTCAAACATCAAAAACCTGCAAGTTAACACCCAAGCTCTGGAGTGGCTCTGCTGTTCTCCTCAGACTGGTTAAAATGAATGCAACTGCATTAAAAGGCAGAAAAGTCTTTTATTGATATATTTGTTATTTTAACCTTTTAACAGTTCTATATATCACTGATTCTTGACACAAAACTGTATTTTGAAGGGGGGTTGATTTTTACTCTTCAATTAAAAAATCAAACTTTTGGCTATTATAGCTTGTAATAGGCCAGTCTCCCAGTGATTACAGTTTTTGTTAAATGTAAACGTCAACTCTGTCAGATTTTCTACCTCATGGAGTTGACTTTTTTTAATTTTTTTAATTTCACAGCATAATTGTAGTGAGCAGCCATTTAATTTTTTAGAGTTACTCAAAGTTATTCTATTGCTAATCAAAATACACATTTTTAAACCATAATTATTATTTAAATTTGTTTTAGAAGGGCGATAGAGTTGACTTGTTGTTTTCGAGACACATCCGATAACAATATTATTAAATGACTTTGCTGAAAAATACAAAGTTTACCAGTGTTTGAGTCATACTCTTACCCTTTTTGAACCAGGAAGTGAGACAGGAGTCCTTAGGGTATAGCTAACCATCGTAATGCCTGATTAAATCATGTTTTTGTGAACAGAAACTGAGGACACTAGGTGAATTGTGGGAGTTCTGTAAGTGGAATTCTTTCTCACTCCTGCTTGATAAATGACTTGAGGTGCTCAACAGTCCGGGGTCTCTGTTGTCATAGAGCACACATTGTCAGTTGGAGACAGGTCTGGACTGCAGGCAGGTCAGTCTAGTACCTGGACTCTTGTATTACAAAGTCATGCTGTTGGAACTTGCTGACATAAGCAGGGGCGTCTGAAAAAGACGTCATCTGGATGGGAGCATATGTTGCTCCAAAACCTGTTTGCTCCTTTCAGCATTAATGTGGCTTTCACAGATGTAACAGTTACTCATGATGCCATGAGCAATAACACACCCACATACCATCACATGCTGGCTTTTGACGCTGGCTTTTTCAATAAAAATCTGAAATGTAGTTTCATCAGGCCACCGGACACTTTTCCACTTAAGTCACCTCATTCCATCTCAAATAAACTCTGGCCCAGAGACGTCGGCTGTGTTTCTGAATAATGTTGATGTATGGCTTTTGTTTTGCATTGCAGAGCTGTAAACTGCATTTGTAGATTCAGCGACAAACTGTATCTACCAACGTTTTTCAACGTGTTCTCAAGTCCAGAAAAGTGGTGCTAAATGCTTGGTGACACAGTGACTGCTCGCAGGTCTAGTTGGTGAATAATGTAGCTGGTGAGCTCATGGCAAACAACAGGTAGCTGTATCAGTTTTTATATATGGGATGTTTACTACCTGTGGAGCAGTTTAGACTCTGACAGAGGAGGTTAAATCAAAGTGGATTGTTTTCAGAGTCTTGCTATTTAAAGGATGGTGTGGTTCAGCCTTAAATCTTTAGGTTGAATTTTGGGTCACAAGGTTTCTATCTAGAGGATTTTATCTTTGCAAAGAGAAACAACCCCTCTGGCCATACTTGCCAACCCTTCCAGTTTTCCCAGGAGAATCCTGTTCTTCATTGCCCTTTTCCCAGTTTCTCCTGGATACACTTTTGCCAAACCAGATTTCCTCAGAAGAATTCCCATTTGTTAAGGAAAATTTTAAAGGAAAGGGGACATGCATTTTGTAAAATCTGCTGTGTCAATTTTCCTTTTGAGGCAGGGCGAAAAAAAAATAATATTGAAAGATAACTGATGAATATTCATGCCAGAGACTTATGCAAGGTCATGCTAGAGGTACAGATTAGTAAAATTAAAATTATTCAATATTTAAATTCTTCTGTAGTGTACCTATTTTGTTATTTTCATTCTTTAAAAGTCACCAGAATGCAGGAAACAAAGTCTCTGAACCTCAAGGTAGGTGAGTATGCCTGTGAGTGAACAAGAGGCCTTGGCTACTTGCTACCTGTGTTCCCATATTCCTGTCCTGCCTTCTTTGGGACACTGAGGAGGCCTTAAATGAACTGTTGAGGTGAGTTAAGTTAAAAGTAATTATAAAAAGGCAGATACATGATGATGGGAGAAGATGGGATGAAGTTGATGAAGATTTAGTTCTTTGTCAATTTACCAATAAAAAACATCAATCCGTCAAATACCAGGCAAAGCCTGACTTATTTCTCCATGACTGTTGCTCCATGAGTCAATATCAGCTCTTATAAACAAACACAGGATGCACATCTGAAATGTCACTTTTAACATTTGTTGGACTGGAACATGTTGTTACATACATTTTTAATATGTTGACATTATGAAAAAAAAAATCACCCACTCAGTTGACCTTTGCCCAAATGATCTTTGTGTTTCAGTATGTGCTGCTGGAGCCACTTCCTGTCCCCTTCAGACTCTTTCTCCATCATTGCACAGTTTATTTTTCTATTCAGTCTGTATTTGTTTTTTCCTTTCCTCTCTATAGCACTCTGTGTCAAAGGTAAACAAACTAAATCTCTAGCAAACCTTAATGTATAGTCAACACGGTCTGATTGTGTTGGATCTGAGTGTGATTGCTGTGGTCTCATGTGGTCACTTTAGTCCATGGTTAAATCAGCTGTGTGTGCACACTCTGCTTGCTTTGGTCTGGGTCAGGGATGACTTGGTACTTTTTGCATTTATTTTATTAGATTACACAAAATAAAATTAAAATCCAGTCAGAGCAAGAGTCATTTCCTCCCCTGGCCTGAAATTAGGCATGACTCATCTCATAGTTTCAGAGTTGGATTACTAATCAAATGTATTAATACATTAGGTATAAGTAACCTTTTACCTGTTTAAAAGTGCAATGTGTAAAATATGACTGTCTAACAATAGTAACACTCTGTCACAAATAGAGTGCAGCATGTGACCACAGTACTAACTATAGTAGCTAACTATCTTTAGCTGTAGCTAGCCTCATTAGTTAAGTTAGTTGTGTAGCTAGTGGCCCTTAGTTGACTGGCATCTGGCTGGAGCTGCAGCTCGGAGCGCTGGGAGAGTGTAACCACAGACAAAAGAACCAGACTGAGCAGCTTGTGAGGGAACCTGTGAGACCAACAGGGGCCAGACAGAGAAAACAGCACTGAGGTGATTTACATCTGTTTTGACCAGGACTCTGACTCCGGGAGAGATGAAGATAGCAGGCAAGGACAGAAGAGGCATGAAGTGAAGAGGAGTGAGGGGCACAGGGGGCACGTCAGGCATCAGAGAGGCAGACAGGAACCAGAATATTTTCACATCTATCGCAATGAATTAAGGAGTTATTTTCAAGCAAACCAGAGTTGAAGACTGTTTAAAAGTGGAAAGAAAAACTAAGATGTTTTTGGTGAGTTTTATTTTGTTTCTGTTCACTGTAAGTTTTATGAACAAGCTCATCTTGTGTAAGAATAGATTGAAAAAAATCATACCCTATTCCCTGTACCCATACCCTATTTCTAGCAGAGTTTTTCTTATTTCTCCATTTTATTTCTACCTAATTCTATTTTCTATTCTAATTCTAGCTGCTCATCTTGCTTTTCTCTTCGGTTCTCTTTCTCTCTCTCTCTCTCTCACACACACACACACACACACACACACACACACACACACACACACACACACACACACACACACACACATCTGTTGACATCAGCAGTATGTCACCCAGAAAACACCCATGATTCTGTTCAGAGCAGCAGCTGAACCTCGCGAGGTGGAGGCTCCTTGTTAATAATGTCACCTATTAAAATGAAAAACCACCTTGGTAGCAAATGATATCGACAACAACTAGGTCCACTTACAAACTTTTACAAAACAACTGCATATGTAGACATTAAACAGGAGACGCTGTCTCTGTTTCTCTGCAGTCTGTACGAGTAGACTCTTCTCACACAGCAGAGGGAACAGGTGATCAGGGAGAGCACTAATCAGTTGCTAATGGTGGATCTCGGACTGATTAAAAAATTGGGTCACACAATATATTTGGATGTCTGCAAGTCTGTGTATGTGAAACCCTGTGGAGTGTGTAACATCATGCTGAGAGACAGAGGACAGGCGGTCATGTCTAGAAGGTGGGTGAGAGTGACCATTTAAACTGAAAGAACAAGTACAAATCTTACAGAGTTTTGCCAATGAAGGGTTCTCTTCAAGATATATAAATAAATGAATGTATGGGAAACTGTGATATCATGGTCATGTAATAGGTGTGAGAAAGACATGAATAAAAGTCATTTAGTGAAAATCAGGCAGACCAGATCTTATTTCTAAGAGTAAATGACTATGCAAATACAATTTTCAATGATTTAGAATTTTGATAAACCCCGCACAAATGGAGAATTCTGAGATTGAAATTGGTGATAACTCTGCAGATGGGAACAAACATGGTAGAGAGGACATGATGAGTGGTTGGTACTTCAAACAGCAGAGGGCTCTCCTGTGACATGTTAGCTACCTTAGTTTTCCTCTCCATCTCTCTCTCTCTCTCTCTCTCTCTCTCTCTCTCTCTCTCTCTCACACACACACACACACACACACACACACACACACACACACACACACACACACACACACAGAGAAGCTATAGTATATTCTCTGTGACGCACAACTGACACAGCCTTTCAGCCAACTCCTGTCTTGTTCACATTGGTAGCATCATTTGCAGTGCAGCTCTACATAAATGCATTCATGTATACATCTAGAGTGGCAGCATTACATTCAGACCACTGCAGCACTTAAACACACACATCATCATATATCCCCACAGGCACATGTAAGCTACACAGATGAAGGAGGTGAGAAAATGAAATGATGATGGTCAGATGGGTGGATGGAAGAGGCAGAGCAGGTGACGGAGATCATTTTCTCCCTCTCTCTCAGTGAAGTGGTAATTCTGTCCGAGTCTGCGATCTCATTCGCCTGCCTGCCTGTTTTCCCCCGAGGCCCATGGAAAGATGGAGAGATTCTCGTCTGATTCAGGACGCCCAGTTCTCTGGGCCAAAATAGGCCTCATGAATAAACCATAAACTATGTAGTTAAGTTATGTAACGACAGCACATGAATAGATGCAGCATGGTAAAGTACAGTAGAAGCAGGAGGGGTGGCGTTCAGTTTCTCTTTTCAAGTTGTGCTCGAGTGTACAAACAAACATTGCAGTACACATGCATAACTTCTAAAGTGACAAAGTGGTTCTCCAAAATATTTTCACATGGGTAAATGTCTGCACTGCTGCTGTTACTAATTGAGGTTACCTGAGGCCGTATTATATTCCCTGTTTTAAACACACAGGTTTGATACAGCAGGTCCTCACTAGGAGAAACAATCTGGGGTAAAGGATTTTTTTTTTTTTTTGTGTGTGTGTGTGTGTGTGTGTGTGTGTGTGTATGTGTGTGTGTGTATGCAACACCTGGGTAGTAAGCATGACCAGCTGCCACAGCTTAACCTTAATAAATGCTAAGAAAATATAAATAGAATTGGCTAAGCACAACTGTGCTTTAGGCTAAAGGCACCAGCATGGTAGCATCCTCACAATGACAATGCTAACATGCTAATATTTAGCAGACACATATTAGTTGTCTTGGCTTAGCCTGTTAGCATGCTAACATTTTCTAATTAGCACTTTAATATGGCTGAGGGTGATCCTGTTTTACATGTACGTCTATCTGGCAGCCTGCTTCTGTTGAATCCACTGGATGGCATATTTTCTCCAAAGGAAGAACAAATAGCTGCATTTAAAGCTCTTGCTGATAAGAAATATGTGTTTGCTGTACATCTGATTTGGTGAATTTAATTTACCAACAACACTACACCACACATTTCGTTGCTCTGATTGGTTGTACATCTGTCTCCACAGGAATTTTGGTCTGCACCTCTTGGTAACAACTAGGGGTGGGACTCGATTAAAAAAAAAATCTAATTAATTAGAGGCTTTGTGATTAATTAATCTCAATTAATCATATTTTAATGGCATAATATTTGCCACAAGAAGAAACATTTTTCAATTTAAATGGACTTTGGTATATGACTGAATCAAATGATAGACGCATGCAAACATTTAAACAACAAAATATTGTTTATTTTGCATCAGTCTGACAATGGCACTATAAATCATAATGGTAGCTATATCCAAGCTTTCATAGAACTTTATTTAAACTCAGAAGCATTTCAGAAGCGTTTCAGCGTCGCAGAGTTTTGCCCGTCTGATTGTGTTTACCTGCTCTGATTTTGTTGATTAAGTCCTCTTTCTTTGCTCTTTGTGCTTCTACCATGGATAAGTAGGTTACATAGTTAAATTGTTTATTTTCTGTCTGTCTTTATGATCGCGAGTCTGCATGGGTCTTTTATTTTGAAAATCAACTGGATTCTCCCCTGTTTTCTGTGCCTGACTTCCTACTATAGACTTGCTGCGTATTTTCTGCAGAGCGGAGCGCTGAGCTGCTTCTAGGACGCTGCTGAGATGCGTTGTGGCACTTCTGGTATAAATTACAACATTGACTAGAATGGCAGCGCATCTCTCAGAGTGCAGACGCGCCTGGTGTAAATTAGGTTTCAGTGTGATTGGCAGACCAGGAACTCCTGCACTGACGAACGTTCTGTGTTGTCTGGAGTGCAAACTGCGATTAAATGCGTTTTTTTGTAATTAATTAATCGTAATTAACACATGAAAGTCCCACCTCTAGTAACAACCCATGGAAAATGAACTGAGAGGTTCACAATGTCAGGCATGTATGAGGAGTACTGGTATAGTTTTAACCAGATGATGGCCCCGTTTAGAAGGTGGAAAGACCACTAAAGTCATGGCAGTCTGTACCACAGGATTGGACCACTCATAGAAAGACCTACTTAGCCATCTCCAAAACATTGCTGCTAGCTTGGCCAAAAATTCACTGAGTCACTGAGTCTATGTGTTGCTGCAGTCTCCCAGAGACAAAGCTGAACTGCAGAAGCGTGCCAATTGCACTCAAGAGATTCACTGATGTCCATATAAGGAAAGGTCTGTCACACAGCAAGTTTTGCCTATCTTGGCCACCCTACATTTTATTGCCTAATTGTTTTTAAAAATGAATTTGGGTGCTACACTTTATGATAGTGGGCTTACTGTGGAGAGAAATAAAGGGTCAGTGTGATGCTTTGGTGACTGTGTGACATGGACCGTTTGCACAGGAAAAATGGAGGAGAAAAAAATCAGGAACTTCAGGCAAAAATGTTGATGTTTTGTCTTGTTTGAAAACCGGCATTGTACAGTGCTGCACGATGTTCGGGCGGGGGGTTGACACCATCATCGTGTGCATCATCATCTTCTCCCTCATTCTCCTCCGGAGGAAGACGTGCTTGCGCACGCACAGCAATGTTGTGTGACAACGATGACAGCAGGTAGCTTCAGAGCAGGTAGCCACTATCTCCGAGGAAAAAACCTCTGCCGAACACTCCTCTGGCAGTATCTTGTCCCACAGCTGAGTCGGCCCAGATTCATGCGTGCTGCCAGGTCACTTGGCAACAACATCCACAAAGAGCCCTCTGTGGCCCACCACCACTTGGGTGTTGATGTCAGACTATCCCTTACGCAGGATGAAAATAGGAAGGCCTGGTTGTCCATGGACGGGTTGGACACGAGGATAAGGGTCCCATCCACCAGTCCAATCACCTGGGGAATGCCAGCCATAATGTGGAAGCTCTCGTGTGCCTCTATGATGCCCTCTCTCCTCGCAGGCATCTTGACGTACTCTTGTGCATGATGCACAAGGACCTTGGTCAAAGCCTCCACACTCCATGAAACCGATGCCTTGCTCAGCCCGAATCCATCTCCCATCACCTCCAAGAAACTACCCACTGCGTAAAAATGCAAAGCTGCCAGAAGCTGTACCTCTGGGCTGAGAGCGAAGTTGCACTGGGTAGCTCTAAATGTATGGGGACACAAGTGCAAGCAGATTCAGGATTTCCTAACGTGGCAGCTGATTCTTGGGACAGGATTGCACTGTCTGAGAGGACATCAAGCGGACTGAAGTTTGTCCTTAAAATGGTTAGCATGAACCAAATGGCGGTGCCTTTGGTTCATTTGATTGAGTGCAACGATACGCTGTATTGCAGCCATAATCTAGTCTACAATGAAGCAAGCAGAGGCGATGCGCACGGTCTCTTATATAGCTGCTGATGGCCGCTTGATTAGTTTCCAGCCGGCCTCATTAGACGAATCAATTTGTCAAGTATCAAGTATCTAACCCTATCCAGTATAAAGTGGTGGGGAACAGGCTGTAGCCGAGTCAGATAAAAACATATCGTCAGTTAGTTAGGTCTATTAAATGAATAAATGAATAAATAAATAAATAAATAAATAAATGAATAAATAAATAAATAAATAAATAAACATATTTTTTCATAATGTTCAATATTCATTATTATTTTTCATGAGGTTAATTTGAACTAATTATGTAATTTGCGCAAGGAGTCTAGATGTGAATTATACTGCAACTGTTCATTTAAAAAGCATAATTTTGGCCTAATAAAGCTAAAACACTGTTAGGATGAATGGAGCACATCACTAAGAGACATCTTACGAGTGGTTCAGACCGCCCTTCTTAAGATATACCTTCAGAAGATATATCTTAGCAAACTAGACTCAGCAGGGAAACAGCCCGTAAGCTTAAGGGAGACCTTAAGATACAACTTACGACGCACGTAGCGCTACGAAGGCTCTGGGAAATGGGGCCCTGACCTGTCTGCTGTCTAGACCTGTCTCCCATTGAAAAAAGGTGTGGTGCACAATTGAGCATGTGAAGTTGTATGTCAAGCAAATATGAGAAAGAATTTCACTTTCAAGACTTGAGCAATTAGTGTCTTCAGTTCCAAAATGAGTGCTGTTGAAAAGGTTGAAAAAGGTTGTTAAAAGAAAAGGTGATGTATCAGTGCTAAATGTCATTTTTGGAACATGTTGCAGGCATCATTCAACATCTGTGAATCTATATGAAATTTCCTCAAAATAATCAAACACGACCAGGATTCATAAGGAATGACAAGCAGAGGAAGAGGACCTTCAGCTGGTTTATGCAAGTGTGCCTAATTGTTTTTAGAGATGAACATTATCCAACACCTAATTTTTAATCCATTAATGTTTGTGATGCAATATGCTTTCATGATTAAGATTTCAGAGATGTTTCTAACTTTTACAGAACAGCAGTAATTATAGTCACAAGTGGTAATTATGGGATATTAATTTCCAACGATTCTCTCGGGTGAGTTGTTTCAATGACGTCATCATCACACAACCTGGCTTTTGGGGGATAAGTGTGCCTTTGGGTCATTCTGCTAGAAAGCTCAGGCCATTCTGCCAAAAACAGTCCAACTTGTGAGTAATGAGCTGTTTCTTCATTCAAATGTTCTGTCCACTGTCAATATTATAGAGAGCAGACAAGTGGGGACAGGATGTCAGATACAGCAGACAGATAGGCTAAATAAGCTGTTTGACTTGTGATGACTTGTCATTTTTCCAGCATCAGACTTTAACTCTGTGGTTCCCGTGACCGGAATTTCATTTAATTTCAAAACATCACCACTGAACTGAGAGGGGATTTTCTAGTCCTTTCGGATTTGATGACAAATTCAATAGCTTCTATCAGTAGTTGTAGCATTAAATAAAATCTGTTGTCAAGTGTTGTATTTAAAGTCCCTATATAGCAGCTCTGAGAAACACCTGATATGAAAGTATGAAGAAAAAGACGACATGGTGGACAGTAATGTAGGCCTCATGCTATCAGATTTGACTGGGGACACTGAGACAGTGGATGGACTGAAAGCAACACAACTGATCTGATTTTCCCTCTGAATTTCCTGCTTTTCTACAAACAATACAATAGTGGTTTTAACTTGAATTACTGTTAATACATCCATGTGCAAAGCTGCAGTAATTAATATATTTATTAAAAGAGTATTAAAAGAGTTAACTACAGAGAGGGGTAGTAATGGATTACATGTAATCAGGATTACATAATCAAATTACAAAAAACTATAATCAGCCCAATTACATTTTTTAAATAATTAGAATTGTAATTAGATTATAGTTACATTGTCAAAGATTACTTGATTACATTCTTGGTTGGCAATTTTAGAGTTAAGAAACTTATTTATGTTAACCAGTACTTATTAACTCATGACATATATTATTCCTTTCAGGATGCAATTTTTGTTCATGGTGACTATTATTATTATATTGTTTTACAAATAATGGAGTTTTATTGTTTTTTAAATGGAAAATGAATATTAACATTTTGAGCAACTGATACTTTTGTATTACAGCAGCAAAGTTGTCCATGGTTGTCCTTCAATTAAAAAAACAGCAGCAACAAAACTGTAGAGAAAAGAAACGGCATCCTGCATGTTGTAGAATTCATGCAATACACCTTTAATTTGTATTGTAAGTGCTTTTCCAAAATGATTTAATCCTAATCCCTTCTTTTTTCCTTCTTTGCTGGTCTGACTCAAAACCGTGACATGATCTGAAGTGTGAGTTTTGTGATCCATTGCACCCCTTGTGTTCAGGCATGTTGTCTTAATGACTTTGTAGTTATCTAAATGAGACTAACCACTTGCCTTTAAGGGCCTTTAAGAAATTATTTGTGCACAGTCCGTTCTTTACTGTGATTCATGATGTTCCCAGATATGATTACTATGATTATGGTGATTTCTGGCACAACGGCAAAGCCTCTATACTCATTAATACAAAAAACTCACACACACTGCTGTTCATGCAAGAACTCATACACTGCCAGCACCCATGGCCGATGCCAGGACTAATATTTACAGACACAAGACACGCAATGAGCTGGTTTCTGGAAGATATCTTTTCCCTGCTTCAACAAGCCTGAGCTTTAATAACAGATGGTCCCATCGGCAGTACTTCTCTCCAAACACGCTCTGTGTGTGTGTGTGTGTGTGTGTGATTTTACTGACACGGAACAAAATCAAAGAAAAAATTCTTTCTCCCAGAGACAAGCAATTATGAACATACATAATTGGCAAAGCTTTAATTGGATAAACACAGAGTTAAACCTCCATTACCCACGATTGAATTTGACAACAGTGAAGGAGAAACACAGATGGAAGTAAAAACATTTAACCTGTCATACAGCCGTTAGATTCTACAATCATTATTATGATGTCAAAAAACACACAAAATAAAAGGGTGTGGAACAGTATCTCTGCTTTGCTTTGAATCTTTGTCAGAGAAAACAACATAAAAACAACCCAGAGAAGAAACTCATTCCTCCATTCAGACTCAGCTCATGTGCTGGAGGACAAGTTAAGGATGTGCTGGAGAGTGACTTTGCTTCAGCGCGTGCTTTTTATCTGCTCAAGGCCTTGTTAGATCATAGAGCGTGACATATTGGGGAGATGTGAACGAGAACTCTCAGACATGGTGCTAATTAATTCACACTTTGGTGACCATAAAGGCTCCACCCCACCCCCTACCCCACCCTCTGCCTGCTGTCTCTGCATGGCATTGCATGACATATGTAGCCTGGAAGATTGATACTGCAAATGGCGGTGCTCAGCCATGCTCATTACAGCAGCAGATGGTCATATCTTAGTGTGTGTGAGAGAGTGTGTACGTTTGTGTGTGTGTGTGTGCTTCATGCAGGGTCAAAAACCAACATAGACAAATATAGACAGCAACAGACTGACATATTGTACAGTATAGCTTGTGTTTAATGTAGAGAACAGGGGTTTGCAATGTGTGTGTGTGTGACTGACAGTTATGTTTCAGGGTAAGACATACTATCTACATTTGTGTGTTATTTATCTATATATGTCAAGTCAAACCATAAGCAACATCAATTAAACAACTGAGCTATCAAACAATGGAGGTAAATAAACTGCAAGCAAGAGTCCATCTCCAAAGGCACTGCAAGGAGGAGTCGGACCCATAAAGCAGCGCACAGCTACGTAGCGGAGGAGAGAGGAACAGTGCCGGTGAAGACGCCACCTGAATGAGGAGCTGGCGTGGCCTGTTAAAACTTACTCTGATCCTGTGCAACTAAAGACGCCAACAACAACAGAGAGGCAGCCAGTTTTTCACCTGAACTAGCTGAACTAACTGAATTGACTGAACTAAACTAACTGAACTGAATGAACTAAATGAACTGAATTATCTTCAAATAAAAGAAGGAAGAAAAGGAAAAAAATGTTTCATGATTCAAGTGAAATCCAGTAAACTCTGATTTGGGATCTTCATCCTTTCAAGTTGGGAATTGCACAGGGACTTAAAGCAGGACTTGACAGTGAAAAACCGGGAGACCGGGAACTGGAAATCCAGGAGAGAGGTCCGGGAGCTTGAGCTGGAGCAGTAGGAGCAATAACCTGGAGGCCTGGAAAAGAAAAAATCAAGTGAAAAAAAAAACACCATTAAAGCATCATTAAGGACTTGTACCTACCTTACCATACCAGTGGGCAACCCACAGACTGGAATTAAGCATGGCTGACCAAGCTGCTGGAAGGTCAGTGGAGGAGCTCAAGGTGGCGAGGACGACAGCCAAGAGGTCATTCTCTCGTCTGGTCAACAGTGTAACCAGGATGTACAAAGACATGTCTGAAGAGGAACTCAGAGACAGTTTCAACAGACTCCAAATAGAGGCCGAGAGAGTCATGGAGGCAAATGATGACGTGGAGGCCAGACTCCTCACAGAACTGGAGGCAGAGCTGGACACAGATGAAGAGGCTGTGTTAAAAAAAGCTGACCTGGAAAAAAAATGCTAACGAGTGTGAGCTGAAACTGAAAGAGGTCAAAAGCCTGATCTAAGAGACTCTCTGGACCAACTTTGGAAGCGTTGAGATGTCCACAGCACTACAGGTAGCAGAGGCTGAGTGTGAGCGTGTCGACGCTGTTCAACCCAGTGTCAGCCAGGAGGCCTACGACTTCATGCTCAACCACCTGCAAAGACTGGTAAAGATAGCAAGGGAGGTGCATGGCCGGTGGAAGGGGTGGGTCCCTTCAGATGTTCAGAGGGATCTTCAGAGTCAACTTAAAGGGCTTGAGCTCCACATCCCCATGCTGGTTTCCAGGAAGGCTGACTTCATACAGGCAAGGATAAAGGAGGATGCTGAAAGACAAACTCGGACGGTGATTACTTCAAGTTATCCTGTACCAACCATCAAACTGAAGCCGACAGCCCTCCCCAAGTTTACTGGCAACAAACGTGACTTTCACAGATGGAGGAAGGACTGGGAAGCGCTGCAGAGACAAGGAGAACCAACAGGCTCAAGGGAGGTGAGAAAGATTCAATTACTGGACAGTCTTGATGACAAAATCACCAGGGACCTTCGCCTCACCACTTACAACACTGCAGATGACATCTTCCGTGGCCTGGAAAACTGCTATGGCAATCAAACAGCCATTGCAATTGAAATAGTGGAGGAACTACAGAGAATGCCAGCTGTCAGAAGTCATCAGCCATGGAAGATAGTGGAATTAATTCAAGCTGTGGAGAAGGCGCTTCAAGATCTAAGTGACCTTGGAGACACAGGAGCCATTAAAAACCCTCTTATAACAAAGACCATTGAAAGTTAACTCCTAGAGACTCTGAAAAAGGAATGGCTCGTCTATGTCGCTGACAGGAGAAATGTTGTGTGTCGGTTCGACAGTCTCTTGGCATTCCTGAAAGAGCAAGAGAGCATATATGAACAGCCCGAGCAACTGAGGGAAGAGGAGCCAAGTAGGAAGGAGACCAGGATGGAGCCCAGACATGCAGAACCAAGTCAACCAAGTCAGGCAACGACCAAGCAGGGTGTGTAGTCTGTAGTGATGGGAAGCACAAGAGGAAGCTCTACTTTTGCAAGCAGTTCTGGGTGCTAAAGCTAGCAGAGAGAAAAGCTGCAATGAGAAAACTGGGAGCATGCAGGAGAAGTCTCGAGGTCCATGATGATGGCGCATTCTGCAAACCCACCTACTTGTGTAGGAGTCAAGACTATGAGGATGGAAATACTCCTGAGCACCACTACTACCTGTGCCCCCATGCTGAAACAAAGAAAAGCAATGCAGGTCAGATGCTTCTTGAGGTTACAACAAATGCTGGACAGAAAATCGTGACATTAATTGATTTGGCCTCGGCACCAATTACATAACCCACAAGGCCGCAAGCAGACTGAATCTCAGAAGTGAAGAAATAGCACTCGTCGTCCACGGAGTTGGAGGGATGAAGGTCCATGTAGAGACAAGGCGATATCTCTTAAAAATCAGATTAAAGATCCCCAAAGGGGATGCCCCAAAGGCACCCTCAGACCACACCAATTGGTTTGTTATGGACTGGACAACATTGCAAACATCCACAAGCATGTGACACCAAAGTGGCTCCATAAATTCTTCCCAGATGTTCCGCTGGATTAATTTGTGAGACCCAGAGAAATACACCTCCTCATAAGTCACAGAGAAGGTCAGCTAGCACCTGAGAGGATCAGAGCCGTCGGAGACCTCATTCTGTGGGACAGACCACTAGGGAAGACAGTTGGAGGAGCACATCCTGAACTCTTTGAGGAGCTTACTGTGTCAGCCCACATATCCAAGACACACTTTGCACGATCAATGAGAGCAGCTGCTGTAAAGTATGAGGAGCTCACCAGCAGAGTCCCAGAGTGACCCCCGTCAAGCAGTCAACCTGTCATCCAGCTTCAGGAGTGAAGTACTGCAGCTACTAGTCGGAACTTCCTAGAGTGGTGGAGGTGGGACAGCATCGGTGCAGCATGTGAGTCAAGACGTGGGGGCTGTCGTTGTGGAAACTGCCAGCCAGGCAGCAAGGAAATGACTCTTGCTGAGGAAAGGGAGCTGGAGGTGGTAAAAGATGGCCTCACCTATGTCACAGAGGACGGCCACAGCAAAGAACCACATTGGCACACCAGATACCCATGGCTACAAGACCCAGCTTCCCTGCCTAACAATAAAAAGACTGTTGAGGCTACATTCCTCAGAACAGAGAAACAGCTGGCTAAGGAACCAGAATGGAAAGCTGGCTACTCTGCTCAAGTGCACGACATGGTTGACAGAAGAGCCGCAATCAAACTGTCCAAAGAGACAATTATTAGCTGGACTGGACCACTCTGGTACATGAGTCACCTCATCGCTCCAAATCCACACTCCGTCACAACCCCTGTGAGACTTGTGTGGAACAGCAGCCAAACATTCAGAGGTGTGAGTCTGAACAACCTGCTAATGAAAGGCCCAGATGTCCTCAACCAGATCCACGCTGTCCTCCTCAGATTCAGAGGATTCAGATTCATGCTGCCCTGGGAGACATCAGGAAGATGTACAATTCCGTCTGGTTGGAGGACAGAGAGGTGCACCTCTGGCGCGACACTGGAGAAGAAGAGCTGGAGGAATATGCAATCACAAGAGTAAACATTGGAGACAAACCAGCAGGATGTATTGCACAGTTAGCATTGCACGAAGAAGCCAACCTCCCTCCTTTCACTCACCTCAAGGAGGAACGACAGGTTCTCCAACATGACAGCTACATTGATGACATTGTTACATCCCACGATGACTTTGCAAGCTGCAAGTCATCCGTTCTACATTTGCTGTGATCTGCAAGCCATCACAGCAAATGCAGAACGTATCCTGAAAGCGGGTGGGTTCGAAATCAAACCCTGGATCTTTTCTGGGCAAAGTGGGAGGAAAGAGGTCTGTGTCAAGCTGGAGAAGATGGCAAAGACTATGGTTCTACCAAACCAAATGTGGGACGAGGACAACAAGGCGCTCAGCCTAGGCTACATGGTGGAAGAGGACAAACTCCATGTCATGGTTGCCATAAACTTCTCAAAGCGAAAGAAAAAAATGAGACTTGGTCAAGATTTGCTTCAAGAGCAAATCAGAGCCCAGACACCAAACCCCATGACATGTCGAGAGCTCCTCAGCCAAGTATCAGGACTGTATGATCCAGACGGCCTGGTGACTCCTGCCAAACAGAAAGGAGCCATCTTGGTACGTAGAGCATTTCAAGAAGCAAAAGGTGGAAACTGCCCAGTTCAAGACACATGGGATACAGCGCTCTCCGATGATCTCAGGGAGGATGCAATAAAGCTCTTTGAAGAATACGTCCAACTTGGTAAGGTCAAGTTCACCAGAGCACTAACACCCCCATTTTTCACTGATGGCCCAGCAGCAATTACCTTCTCTGATGGAAGTGAACATGCCTATGGAGCAGTGATGTACCTAAGGTGGGACTCAGACCAAGGCCCGATCATCAGACTGGTGGAATCCAAAGCCAAGCTTACTCCTTTGGATCAAAAAGGTGATGCTGTTAAAGCAGAGATGTGCACAGCAGTGTTTGCCTGAGAAAATACTTCAACCAGCACAGCCGAATCCAAGTCAAGAGGTGGTACCATTTCGTTGACAGTCAGACAGTCCTTGGTGCAATCCAGCGAGCTATGGCTACAAAATATTCTTTGCAAGTAGAATTGGGGAAATTCAAAGCAACACACAGATACAGGACTGATGGTGGATTCCTGGCCCACAAAACATTGCTGATATTATCACAAGAGGAGCCAGCACTCAAGACCTGGATGAGGATTCGGAGTGGCAAAATGGGCCAAAGGTCCTGAGCCTCCCAGTGGATGAGTGCTCAGTTAGATCAGCCAAAGAGCTTGCAGCCACTGCCAGACAGAACATCAACAAGCTGCAAAGGAAGGCGTTTGTTGCTGCATTGACAAGTGACAAGGTATCCAGAGGAAGGGAAAATCCAAGCCACCATCCTTCACAGAGATGTCAGGTGGCTAGTCGTCTTGCTACCTGCAGAAGAACAACTGCAGGATCAAGTCAGTAACAAACCTTAATTGACTACTAAGTTTGCCTTTGAAGCCAGCGATCCAGCGGTTCCGTATGAGGATCGAGTGGGAGGTGTCAAGTCAAACCATAAGCAACATCAATTAAACAAATGAGCTATCAAACAACAGAGGTAAATAAACTGCAAGCAAATGTCCATCTCTAAAGGAACCGCAAGGAGGAGGAACAAATGCATGATCGCCCCATGTGCAGCCAGACCCATAAAGCAGCGCACAGCTACGTAGCAGAGGAGAGAGGAACAGTGCCGGTGAAGACGCCACCTGAATGAGGAGCTGGCGTGGCCTGTTAAAACTTACTCTGATCCTGTGCAACTGAAGACGGCAACAACAACCGAGAGGCAGTCGGTTTTTCACCTGAACTAGCTGAACTAACTGAATTGACTAAACTAACTAAACTAACTGAACTGAATGAACTAAATGAACTGAATTATCTTCAAATAAAAGAAGGAAGAAAAGGAAAAAAAAATGTTTCATGATTCAAATGAAATCCAGTAGACTCTGAGTTGGGATCTTCATCTTCAAGCACAGGGACTTAAAGCAGAACTTGACAATATATTGATCAAAGACGCCCAGGTTCCACTTATCTAAAATCTGCAGCAGTTCACCTGCATTTAAAGGAACAGTTTGGATTATTTGATGTGGGATTGTATCAGTCAGTGTAATAGCTACAGTAGTTTGCATGCCCCCTGGATAGTTACCCAAAATGAAAATTCAGTCATTATCTACTCACCCTCATGCCAATTAAAGGTCGGGTTTCTTTCTTTTGTCCACAAAACACTGCTGGAGTTTCACATGAAATTAGTGTTGCAGAATCTCTCAAACAATGGAAGTGAATGGTGATCTGTTTTCAAACGTAAAAAAAACCAACAACGTGCCCCCCTATTACGCACCTGGCATAATCCAAGTCTCCTAAACCCAGATATGCGTGCAATTTTGCGCATACACCGTCACACCACACACACTCAATTCAGATGGTTTGCACCTGCATGTGAACTTGGCTCCAAACTAAAGATCTACAGTGAAGATTCAGGCTGAAAACATGGTGTAAGACGTTTTTACAACTTGGATCACACCAGACTTGGATCACAACAGACAAGCAGTATGGTATTACTATTTATGGTGTTTTATGGTATTTTATTTTTTATTTTTTTGTTTGTTTTTTTATGTTTGAAAACTTGTCACCTTTCACTTCCATTGTCTGGGAGATTCTGCAACACTGTTTTCCTGTGAAACTCCAGCAGCGTTTTGTGGACTAAAAAACTGAACTTGATCTTTAGTCGGTATGAGGGTGAATAGATAATGACTGAATTTTCATTTTTGGGTCCCTATCCCTTTAAACTGGGTGCATAGAAACCCTTTCAAGAAAGAGCGAGGAGTACCAGCACACATACACATCTTAACCACTTAACAAAGTCTGATCACAGATTGTTATCACTGATTGACCTTACTGTCAGTCAGCCTTTTCTGATAGGAAACTGCTGTTACAAAGTCACCAGACTCCACAGGCAGAAGCAGGAGACCAGGTCTATGCTGGTCTATTGCTGCCTTCAACTGTTCATTTGTTTGTGTTATTTTGTGACTTTAGTGTTTTAAAAGGTTAGTTTGGATTTACAGAAGTCCCATGATAAACAAACTAACAAATCGAGGTAGGGGTAGACCAGTAACCATCAGTAAAATGACTGATTTTATGTAGTCTGGTGGCTTCAAAGAGAGCAATATTAAGCAATATGTTTTCCTGCTGACCCCGCCCACTGTAGTTCATTGCTTAGCTCCTGTGCCTGAACTCCTCTCTGCTTTCCCAAACTGAGAGCATGCCGACCAGCATCTTCTGTAGGTAATACACTGACTATCAGTAAATACCACATATGACCCCACATCAAATAATCAAAACTATATCCCTTTAATGGAAGATTGCATAAATAACAGGAGGAGCAAATATAAATGGGCCATTCCAATCAAATTGCAAAGCTTCAGGCACTTTGCAAGGACCACTTTTGCATTTTAAAGTTCTTTGTGTATGAAGAGCTGGTGCAAAAAGAGTTTATTAAAGAGAGGTTACTGAAAAAGACAAATTACCCAATTAACCTCTATTTTATCTGTAAGAATTCCAGCAGACAGAAAGTCAGCATACTGCAAAAACTTGTGAGGAAGCTGCTCTGAATCAACTCATAAATAAATAATAAGAAAAAAAATAAGAAAGCAAAACAACAGCATTTAAAATACCAAGCAAATTTGTTAACAGATTCTCATTTTATTCGTTTTACAAATCATCCCATAAAAACAGATTTTATTAAATTTATTTGAGTGATACACTCTAATATTTATGCTCATGTGGACAATAGTACCCTTGTTAAATGTTTTGCAAGCTTATCATTCCATTAGCAACTATATAATTAGCTGCTGTCTTAGTAAATCTTTTCTAAGAGGGCAGTTTAAGTTTTTCATATTCTCTCTATTTTCAGGTTGACACAGTCACTGTGAGCAGCTCTCTGTAGCCCTGCAGGTTCATGCATCAGTGGTAAGAACAACTGCAGCTGATGATTTCTAGATGGATGATAATTCCAGCTTGTGTTGCTTTACAGGACAGGAGCAAGTGACTGGTGGGGATCAAGCTCAGCAACAGATTTATTTTACATCACAAATGACTGTATGTTTGACTGGCTGTGCTTTCAGATACTGGGAAGTTACTGACGCTGCAGGTGACCCTCTATTGTTATGTATTCCTGTTCCATAAAGCAGGGTTTCCCAAACTTTCTTCCTAGGGATCCACTTTTTAAAAATGACAAACTGTTGCAACCCAAGTCACAATAAGCCTTAGTGACAAATTCTAGGAAGCGTTCATTCATGCACAAATGAATTTTTCTGACCCTTTTTACTTCTCAAACTACATATTCTTGACACTGTAATAAAACATATCCCCGTTATATTTTAGAAATAAGGAAATACATTAATTTAATGGCATTTTTAAGTGCTTAATGAAAGATGTACTGCAGATGTAAACCTAAAATTTTGCAGAATTTCCTCCACAGTGTTTTATTTATTTGAGGACCCCCAAAAAAACTCCTCTGACCCACCCACAGGTCCTAACCCAGTCTTTGGGAATGACTCGTATAAAGAATGAGAAAGTCCATATAGAGAGGTTGGGGTGGATGGATGGGTAGATGTGTCCCATGTGAAACTAAAAGTCAATGCTGAATTCTTTTTCAGTCATGTAATGTATGTAAATGACACAATGCATCAACTTATACAAGTAGCATACTTATTAAAAGCAAAACCATGATCCTAAACCTTATCAAGTAGTTTGTGTGCCTTTATTTTGAAAGTCCACCTGGATGCTGCATATTTATTATTGCTAACTTGGTTGGGAGCACTGTACATGCAAAACTGGGCTTAGAGGGATACCTACAACATCACAGTTTGAAACATGACCAAACTTGTGCACTATGACCAAATTGGTCTTATTAAGACCTGTCTGGCAGGAGACAACATTCGCAGGCTACAACATTCGCAGGTTACTTTGTCCAACACACTTTTCGAAGGATATAAAAAACACCCCATGCTGTGCTATCACTTGATGCAGAAAAAGCCTTTGACTCAAGTGGCAATGCTTATGGGAGGTCCTCGGTAAATTTGGCTTTGGTCACGGCTTTATCAAGCTGTTTAAGATACTCTACAAAAGCCTGTCAGCCATGGTGACAGCCAACAACATTTTCTCTACCCTAATCTATATCTCTAGAGGTTTCTGTCAGGGCTGTCCACTCTCCCCTCTTTTATTTTCACTTTCTTTAGAACCTTTAGAACCCAAAGTATCAGACAGCATCCTCTTATTGAACCCATCACTTTTTGCAACACACACCACTCTTTATCCTTATTTACAGATGATATATTACTGTATGTTAATGATGCCCCCTCCTCAATCCCTCACATTTTGGATGTTTTTGTAATGTCTAAGTTTATGTGAGGTGGTAAGCAACCACCTATTAGGTTTTTCACTTTACAAAGTAGGAAAAAAAACGGTGGCTTGGTTGTCCCAAACTTTAAATTGTATTTTTGGTTGTATGTGTATTCCATCCTACATCAACATGGCTTGACCGACCCAAATGCTAAGGTCTCATGGAGAACAATAGAAGAGAACCTTGCCCACCCTCATCAGATACAGGACCTTGTTTACTCTGCTGTGGCTCCTAAACTGTGTGTCAGCTTGGTCCAATCATGTCCTTTTTCAATTCTCACAATGGTGTACAAAAGGTGTTGTTATTTAGTCAGATGTCTGGGATGATAAAGGAATGAGATCATTTGATGATTTGTCTTCTAAGTATAATGTCCCCACAGCCTCATTTTTCTTTTACCTTCGGCTCAAGTTAGGAATGAAAAATTATGGGGTTCCATGGGGTGTAGCTTTAACAACTCATTCATTCCATTCTCTTCTAAATGTGGAAGATCAGACTACAGGCTTTGTATCAAGTGTATACAAAGCTAACAAATGTTTGTATTTGTTTTTGTTTAATATTTGTTTTCCATATTATGTTCTATGGACTAACCTAACTAGCATTGTTAATCTAACAGACAGCATTAGCCCACTGTCAAAGTTGCACCAGAGATGTGCACATTTTAAATATGTAGGTCTAACTGGAGTGTAATAGGCTAAAACTGTAACATTCTGGTTTTCATCATGTCATTTCCTGTTTTATTTTGTATATCTACCTCTGGTGTCTTTTCAGTTTCCTGTGTTTTCCCGCCTCTCATCAACCACACCTGAGGCCACTTACTCACCTGCCCCTGATTACCCTCCTTGCCTTCCCTGTGTATTTATACCCCCACCAGCTCCACATGTCTTTGCCAGATTGTCTTTGTTGTCAGTGGTGCTGCTTCTTTTTTTTGCTGTGTTTGGCTCCATGACTTTGTTTGGACTTCGCCTTTTTATGGGATTCTAGTTTTGTGCCTTTTTTCCTGTCTGTTTTTGTTTGCCTTTGGACTCTAGTAAAGACAGTGATTTTTATTTTGAACCTCACTCTGCCTCCTGTGTGTTCTCTGCACCTGAGTCTCAACCTTCCGGAGTTGTTACAAAAACTAGCAATAGTTTTTGCGTTGCACATCAAACTGAATAGCCTGTAATATGCTGTATTTTTACGTGTTCTATCATACACAATTCAGTTGAGTAAGTTCACAAAAGAAAATTTATACAAGGATGAAATAATAAACAATACATCACAGAATTTTACTTTGTTTTATGTAAAGTGAAAAATAAAGCTGCATAAAGTGCCATTCAGTTGCATTTACTATACATGTAACCCAGAGGTTGCGCTAGACTTTTTCATTGTCTGTCATTTTGACTGACAGGGTCATAAAAATCCTGTCATAATCTATTTTTACCTGTCACTTTAATTTTTTAAATGCTAATAATTACATATTCAATAACATACAATTTTGATTCATTTTTAATTAATATTCAGTCCAAACAAGCTGAACAGAGAATCCACACCGTACCTCTTTTATCAACACCATCATCGTTATTGGGCTTTTTGAAGAAACTTCAGCTGCTGACACTCAGCTGCCGTGACACTAGGTGCGTTTGAGATGAGCCAGGCCTGCCCAGAATTGATCAACAGTGATCGCCGCATAGTGCATGCTGGTTAGATTTGTGTCCCGACTTGATCCCGACTTGCACTGACGTCATGCACATGTGGGCAACAATAACCTCACGAGATCGAGGCGGCCACAGTTTGTAGTGCCAGATGCCGCAGCTGCTCTCCACCGACTGCAAACGCCTGGCTGTCACCTGATTGACAAGCTGACAGGCTCTGATTGGCTCCTAATTTTGACAACAAACACCACGTGTTGTATAAAATACTAATTTTCTGTGTAATTGTAATATTTAATGCTGGACATATCAGTCTTTTGTTGTGCGATGAAGTTTTAATCTGTCAGCAAGCAGATATTTTGTGTCTGATAATAATAAAGGTTATATATATATGACTTATCAAAAGAACAGTTTAGTGCTTTACAAGGCAGATAAAAGAACTGATGCGTCAAAAGGAGGATCTCTTCTATTTTAACTTTAATCAACGATCAAGAACGCACTTTATTTCTTCAGCTATGATCATGATCTGCAGACTACAGGTAACCTACAGGTGATCTGACAGGATGTTCGTGTCTCTTCCTCTACTCTCTCGTAAGTCTACTGAAAACTGTCCGACTTGACTGCAGCTTTTTGTCTCCACCTCCTGCTGCGGCCGCCTGATCTCATCTACTCTCCAGGCGAGGCGCAGTTCATCTTGAACGCACCTAATAGCTAATTAATATGCTCACTCACCACCAAGTGGTCAGGAGTGTGAATTGCAACCTGTCAAAATGACAGATGACCTTCAGATTTTTCCGTCACCGTTTTAAAAAACCGGTCAACGACGGAAAATATTCGGTTAACGCGACCCCTGATGTAACCTGACACACCAGAGGGTCTGATACACAGAACCACCTGGGAAGCTGTCCATAGAAACTGTTTGGAAAAGGGTGGGAGCTTTAAAGAAAAAAAAAAGACTTGACAGGTGATTGGGTGACCTATCTGTCATGGCTAACTTCAACCAATCAGATCAACTCACCAAACTGAAGCTGGCCGGAAGAAGAGTGAAAACATCTTTTCCAGTGTTAAAAGCCTTCAGTGCCATTCTTTGGCCTTCTTTCATAGAAGAAACACTCTCCAGTTCTGATATAACCCACTTCTCCCTGTCAGCACACCTAGAACCATGCCAGTAGCCCCTCCGAGGAAACTGATTGGCTCACACCACTTCTGGTGTGGACACAGACGGATAGCTTGGAACCTGGCAAGATAGATTCTTGCATGATCTCGTGAATCCAGCTGTCTTGCAAGGTAACTGTATATGACCACCACAGTATTACAATCAAAACATGATTCATGATACTCCTTGATATTCAGATGATATTATTCAGATTTATTGATACATGTGCAGTTCGCTTTAAAAATATCACTGAAATGACATGACACAGATTTGCAAGACAGTGTCTTTCACTTGTACTAACATATATGTTGAAATGAGTGTGACTGATTTTATCAGTCTCAAGAAAATTGCTTCTGCTGATAGAAATTTAGAGCTGCCTGTAACTTTGATATAAGTATCCAAAAAGTTCATCTCAAGCCCTGCCAATGACACCAGGCAGAGCAGCGTTAATAATACATCTGTAAAGGTTATGCATGGTGGATCAAGAAAAGAAGGCTGGTCATTCCTTAATCACTTTATGTATATTCTGTAACAAACTAACAAAACAAAAGATATTCAGAGTTATTTGTTTGCTAATTATTTGAAATTTGGATGTCACATATTAACCATTACATTGAGTAAAACTGTCTGCATTTGTCAGTCATATGCTCTATGCTACTGAACTTCAACAATGATCAAAATGAAATGAAAATCAAAATTTAACCTTTCATTAACCTTAAGGTGCCATCCCCCTTGACATCTGCAATGTGCCAGTTTAGTTTCTCTTGTGTTTTCTTTCTCTACTTTGTGGTAACTGGATGTTCATAGTTTTCATCCAGGTGCTGAATTGCTGCCGTGCCCTTCAGTAAGTCACTCAACCTTGATTCTCACTCCACTGCTTCCAGGCCAAGTGTTTCCATATTGCTGTGTTTGTATAAAAGCTTGTCTCATTGGGGGTTGGATGTGTGTGTGTCAGCAAAACAATAGCAGGTCTTACTGGAATAAATCAACTTATGCAGAATCCTTACACGTCCTCATGTTAAAGCATTCAAACAACTACACTTGTTTTTCATACAGACATCACAAAAATTGACAGGAACAGAGGAAAAGGATAATAACTGGAAAGAGTGCATAGTATGCACAGCACATAGAGAATGAATATTCATGTCCCACATATCTGCCTGCAATACATAGGTCAGGACTCATCTGACCTGAAAAGAGACAAGGAGTAGGAGGAGGAAGGGAGAACAGTGGAAGTAGGAAACAAGGAAAAGCCATGGAAAATTGATGAGAGAAGGGAGACGGAGGAGGAGGTGAAGAGGATGGGAGAGGAAACAAAGACATGAGAGAGGAGGATAGGAAGTGGGGGATAAAAGTAGAAAAGATGAAGGAGAAAGGGGGGAGATCAGCAGAAGAAATAAGCTGAGGTGAAAGGGAACGAAGAGGTCATGAGAAACGAGAGAGAAGAAAAGGTGGAAGAACATCAGAGAAAAAGGGAAGAGTAAAGAGTGCCATTAAGAGAATCAAATGTTCTTTGTGCTCCCAGGAAACATATGGTGCTCCTGCTAACTCAAAGAGTGGCACCGAGTCAACTGAAGTGTGCACTGCAGAAGAGAGTGAAGAATACAGCAGGTTTTTGGGAGACTGTCCCAGATTTGATGTGATGAGAACACAGACAACAAAATCATCCTTGTGTCCCTGGTGGATCATTTGCTCTACATAACGCTTCACATTAACACTTGTCAATGCTAACACATGTACTGACTGTGAGTGCTACCAGCTTATTGTACCATGAAGTGTCAACTAACTAACTGCTGATACACCACTACAATAAAATGTGTTACACCACAAAAGATGAGTACAAGTTAAGCACATGTAACAACTGTTACAACCTTTAAAGCAGAAATAATAGTTAACAATCACACAGGTTTGTTTGATTATAGCAAAGGCCCGACAGTCCACTCACACAGGTGTTCTCACTTGTTGCCTAACCAAAATTTCAGTGTTCAGTGGCAGATCTGCAGGGTAGAGAGCACCATGACCTGGCCACAGAGCCCAGGCACAGAGCAAGGCTGGCCACGCTGCAGGACCTCCACAGCAGCCGGGACACAGTGAGGCTGCTCACACTGCAGCCTCTGGGAGTCACAACACAGCTGGGTCAGAGTACTGCGATCTGGGCTGCTCCCACTGCAGGACCCAGACCACCACAGCAACCGGGACACAGCGAGGCTGCTCAAACCGCAGCCCTGGGACTCGCACTGCAGCCGGGGCAGACAGCAGGGAAAGCAGCGCTCTGCTTAAAATGTCTCTTTCACCAAAAGGGTTTCTCAGTTTTTTGTCTAAAAAGTGGATTTTTTTTAATGCAATCAACTAATATTCAAGTAAAAAAAATAATGAATTAAGTTAGAACTAAATGTTTTATGGGTGTAAGATCTGTTCTTTCTTTTGCTATATTCCATATTAACATATCCATAGAACTGAATATTCTGTAGGTACTGAAAAATCTGTAAGTTTTATCAAAAATGCTGGTGCTGGCTGGCAACTTTTAATAAACACTGGATCAGAATTTTTATGCAAAATACACATATCTCATTTAAAGTTAAAATTGAATTTGGATTTCACACAGGACACAAATCTGGGCCTCTAGTATCTGTCACATGCAGATGGATTTAGATTGAGGTTTCTTGAAAGTGTGCCTCATGCAAGTGGTGTAACACAACTACCAACTCCCCATCCACTCCCATGTCCTCTTACATGAGGGTGGCTGGTTGAAATTGCCCTTGGCCTGGCCATTCGCTGATCTTGACTGGTTCTCCCAATGCCAACTGCCAAATAGTAATATCTAAAATTAAAAATAAGACTGCTGAATAAGATGGGCAAACCCCATCCTGAGGGTCTGGTGGTTGCCCACCAAGATATCAGCCTCAGCCTAATTAAAGGGAAAAGGAAAAGAAGAAAAAAAAAAAGACGAGAAAAAGTGACCAATAAGCCAAATTCCTCAATAGCTGAAACAATCCTTGAAGACTGATAGTCCTCCATGATATCTTATATTCAATATATATCCCTCTTGGATCTGGCAGAAGCTGTCTCCAATAATCAGTGTATAAATAAGCAGAGCCGATGGGAAGGTGTGGGGTGGTGGGGGGATCTTATTGTCTCTTTAAAGTTTTCTACCTTTGTGTGTGTGTGTGTGTGTGTGTGTGTCGGGGATGTCTGTGTTTATTAAACAGTTCTGTCAGCTCAGCTTTCAGTCGGTTTGATGGGCTGTGATCAGATGTGACAGCAACGGAGGCAGTAAGAGGACACGCACCCACACACACACATAATCCATGCACACAGATCGGGTCTTCGGGGAGAGAGATCTCTCTCACATTCATCTTTAATCCCCAGCAAACACAATGAAAACCTCACCTCTCCCCTGCCTGCCAATCACCCTAGCCTGATAACTCCTCTTTTTGACTCCCAGTAGAAATACTTGATTTTAAATGACAGCACACACACACAGACTCTACTCGTGCAGCTTACAGCCGGGCCTCTCGGTGTGTGTGTGTTGGCCAGTATCTCTGAGTCTCTGAGGCGTTTCCCACCTCGCTCAAACATCTAACTCCTCTCCATCAACAGCACCCTGAGAGCAGCCGAATCACATTTTCATGTCCGTCTATTGATTAAATCGTAATCCCAATCAATTTTTCATCCTCTGCATCTCCAGCACTGTTGTGAAAGTGTGTGCCGGAGAACACAGAGATACAGTACACACTTAGAAATAAAGAGACTACCCAAAACCATGAAGAGTTCTTTGGCTTGTCCCCAGAAGAGAACCCTTTTTGGTTCTTTGGCAAACCTTTTATAAAGGTACCAACTGGAACTTAAAATTCTCCTTAAAACCCAAAATAAAGGGTTATACCTAGAAGTAGGGAGTCTGTGAAAGGTTACATTCAGATTCCCCTATGAGAGGTGTGTGGTCTATAGTGTAATGGTTCTTTCCAGAACCCTCTCTAGGGGTTTCAACCAGAACCTTTCTACTTTCTAAGGGTATCAAGGGCCCCACAAAGGGTTTCTACTGAGAACCTTTTTATATCCAAGGGTTTTATGTAAAATCCACCCAGGGGGTTCTACCAAGAACACTTTATATTCAAAGGGTTTTATGTGGAACCCACCTAGAGCGTTCTATTAAGAACCTTTTCATATTTCATGGGTTTTCTCCAGAACACATCAGCAGGTTTTACCGAGAGCCTTATATTCCTTATTATATAACCTTATTTATATTTAACCTAAAACCCATCCAGAGGGTTCTATCAAGAAGGCTTTAATATTCCAAGCACTTTATCTAGAACCCATCAAAGGAGCTCTACCAAGAACCCTCTTATATTAACCCTCGACATACGAGTTACTTCTTCCAAGAAAGGGTTCTTTGGATGAAAAGTGTCCTTAATGGAACCCTTAGGGCCCTATCTTATGCTGATCTAAAGCACAAGTGGAAAGCGTGAGGTGCAGTAGATTTAATTTATTCAAGGCGTGTCCAAATCCACCTTTGCCGTCCTGTGTCAGGGGCGGGAGTGATATTTTGCCCTGCCCCGCCCTTTGCGCCGCCAGCACAAATGCAGGATACACCTATCAGATGTGCCCAAGTGCCCTCATTAATTCACAGGCGAGTTTAGGCCGAACATGCAATAAACCAATCAGAAAGTCAGCTCTCATCACCTTTAAGAGGCAGGTGCGCCAGCAGCGCAAGTGGAGGCAGCATGACGGCTGATTTACCAGGAAGAAACAAAAAGAAAAGAATTTCAAAGCGAGGAGACAGATCTCCTGGTTCGAGGAGTGAAAGCGTGAGTGCACACAATATATGGAGACAGCAGGACGTCTCCAAAACAGCTTTATGTGGAAATACTTTACATTAATGCCTGCAAAAAACAATATAATAAATGAACCGCAAATGTCATGCAAATATGTATCTGCTCATATTTTAACCTTAAGCACCTTGAAATTCTGTTGTATTTTATCATTAATTATCATGATCATCATTATTAACTCTGCTGGCTGAGGAGCGGGGAGAGAGACGGTGCAGTAGAGAGGGGAGGCGAACCGATCCAGTCTAGCTGCAAAGCTTCCCGGTTCCGCTGGCCCACCTGAGCCAGGTGGAGGAGCAGATACGCAGCTGTCCATGCTCCTCCTCCTTCTCCTCTCCCACCTAATCATCATCTCCTCCCATCCTCGCTCCTCTGACCCGCTGTGAAATAATCAGAGAGAGTTTCTGAAGTTTGAAGTGCGCAAAACTTACACATGGATATATCCAACCAGCTCTGATAGAAGCACACATAACTTTTTCTCTCAGGTTGGGCCGGACTCGTGCGGTCAAATATAGTGTCTTGTATATAATGTATGTTTAATCCTTGTTTTTCTGGATCATAACAAGCATGCAGACACAAACACTACAGCTGCTCCAGCTGTCATGCTGACTCATCTGATAAAGACGATCTGACAGCTGTGATCCCGCCCCGTGTGCACTTTGCAGGTCTGTTTAGATTTATTAGGTTTTATAATTAAAAAATAATTTCTTCGTCCTTATTAGTGAATTTACCGGGCCACACCATCGTTTTGCCTTCATGTTTAGACCTCTCGCCCGACACAAGTGCATTTGCTATCTTGCAGAGATGGAAAAAATGGCACTTGCACTGGTGTAAGATAGCAAAACCACTTGCGCCAGTGGCGCAGCGGCTTTGCACCGGGCGTAAGATAGGACCCTTAGTCTTACAAAGAACCCTTGACAAACCCTTTGTCCAGAAAACGTTTTTTCAGGTGCAAATTGTTCTGGGTAGAACCTCAGCCCTTCAGAGAGGACCCTTTTGGAACCCTTATTTCTATGAGTGGAGCCACTAGAACAAGAAGAAAGCAAGAAGAGAATAAAAAGCAAGAAGGTAATAACAAAAACAGAATAGTACACTTGTGTTATCGCAGTAAAGAAGCCTTGGGCTGTTTTGCTATGTGTTCATCCAACAGAGTTCCTTGACACCATTGGAGTAGAGCTGCATTATGTTTTGGTTTAATAATTCATCAGACATGGGGTTTAAAAGTTAGAGCTTTATACCTGCCAGCTCAGCCTACAGCATGTGAGAGTGTGTTAAAAAGTGCACACACAGCCACATGTATCCTTGTTTTATTAGGTGTGTAAACTCATTTTTGTGTGTCTGATTGAGTGTGTTTGTGTGCATGCATGCTGGTACGAGTGCACATCCAGTTGGATGTGAGTGAGCACATGCTCTTCTCCATCCCCCTGAGGAGAACGATGAGAGCATGAACTCATCAGTAGGGTTTAGATCCACACACATCTTTTAACAATTTCAATTTAAGTGCCATTTTGCCAAATTATAAATTTGTTTCCGGCTTCTCTAATTGGCTTTAGTGGGACTTGTAACACCACTGCAGGGCAGATTGCGGGAGTGACTAATAGAGCGGGAGCAGAGTGGGAGTAAGAGAAGATGGCACTCACTAGAGTATTCATGCAAAGAGAGAGAAAGAAAGACATCTTCTGGCATCAAAGCGGCCTCCGCTCTACACTCTGTAAAATAATTAACATGAGCAAAATGCAGAGAGGACTTTGTGAGTGTTTGGAACAACCAAAGAATCCAGGGGAAATGCCAGACAAGCAGACGGTCATTTAAGGTGGAACATTTTTAAGGGCTAACTACACCAGTAACTACACCCAGGAAAGCACTGCAGCACTTCACAGTGCACAACTGTCCAACACTACATTAGTTGGGCGAGGTCATATGTACACCAACCCACACCTGACCACACCCAAATTTGATGATGAGCGTATTCAGACAGAAATTTCACTAGAGCTGCAAGTGTAACTGAAATCACTTTTCATCATTCCGTCTTTTCTTATACTTTTTACATAATTTATTTTCATTAATAGTTTCGCAAAGATATATTTAAGTTCACACTAGAATTCCAACAGTCTGTACTTACTAAGAAAAAGAATGACATTGATGACTCTCTTCCATAGAAGTTTCATTGAGTCTGTTCTGTTCTTCTGTATTGTGGCATGGTTTGGGAATCTGAATCTGGCCAATATGAATATGCTTGGCTGGCTTGACAAAGTAATGCGGTCCAGTAAAACTACTGGAGTGAGTAAGCTGCAGCTCTCTGACCTCTAGAATAGGCAGGTTGTAAGGGACTCCCAAGCTATATTGGACTGTCCTGATCACCCCCTACAGAGACAGTTTGAGCTCCTACTTCCAGGCCACAGATACAAAACAATACAAAAACTCTTCTGTTTGCACGGCTACAAGGGCCCAGTTTAAACAATCTATAGTGCATGGTTTAAAGTGTAAAGTCTACAGGCATGTCCAACTTAACTTTGAGAGACACATAGCATATAAGTTGGAAGCAAAGTAAGTTGTTGTATCCAATTATTGTCATCACCATTTCCCTTTAAAAACCAGAGGCACCAGCACCATGGTACATGGCTATTTAAATGATTGGTTTGATTAGTTGGAGAAGTGAATTGAGATGCTGAAACGAGCCACTTGTAGTGATGCACAGATCAGATTTAAAATCACAGTCACTGCAGTTAATCTGAAGGTCCTAAAAATTAACATTCTCATTATTAGTGGATGGCTTATAAGGCAGGTTGGTGGGATGCTGTGTGCATTTGCACATAAGGTGTAGCAGCGTAACTTCATTGATTTTTTAAATCTCCCAACACACCAACAATCCCAGTTGCTTTCTGCTGCTTCAACATAACAGTGTACCAACAATGTGCCTGACCAAACTTCATTTTATGACAAACACGTCCAAGGTGGCACAGTTTGGCAGCTACTTAGACAACATGGGCACTGGGCATGAAAATGACACTGCAACAGTTGGAGACTAACAATGACAGTTTTGCTGCCCTGTGCGTTGCTTTGCACCAGCTTTTAGATAGGGCCCTGAGTAGCCTGAATTAGCACAGGTGATCTCTGTACCTAAGCAATTCATATATTTGGTGTTTTTTTGGCACTGTCTTCATTTAAAAAGATCTCACATTTCTACTGTTTGTCCCTGTGATCTGCTGAGATTTTTGCATCATGTGATTCTGCTTCTTTTTATGACAAATGTGTTTGTATGAAACCAAATTTCCTCTAGTGTGACAATAAGGGTTGGCTTAACTTGATTATCAAACATCTAGTTAGCATTAGCTGAAAATAAATTTAACATTCAATTTTCTTGACATTTTGTAATTGGCTGTGGTAATGATTGAGAATTAACTTTGGGTATGTAGGTTATCAACAGTCATCAACATTTTTTAGATTGTTTTCTAGGAATAGAAATACTAAAATACCGTATTAGAATATGCAATTCTAGTAAATGACTGCTTTGGTGTGGTTGGGCCAGATCCTGGTGTATAGCTACTGTATAGTGCAAAACACTTAAACACTGATTTTGACTTCATGGGAACTGTAATATTTTATGTTATATTTGGAAATGTTTATGTTGAGCAGACATTCAATACAAATAAATAAATCAAGAGAGTTTTAAAACTTTTGACCTTCCAGCATTGCACACCTCATGTCAAGAATTCTAACCAGACACAAGTTTCCGTGCTTTAAACTTTGCAGATAGATACACTTGCTTTAGATAGAAAAGAAAGTTTGAATGATGTCAGTTTTTCAGAGACTTGAGTATGTTTGCCATTTCTTTCAGTAAAACACATACCTGTTATGGACTTTTCAAGAGGTAACCCTTTCACCCCAGCTGTCAGGGCTGTTGGACTGCATGAATTCAAGCATGGAGATATAGGTCAAAGGACAATTTCTCTAAGAGCTTGGCATTTCCACTTGTCTTATACAATGATGATTGTGAAACAGTCAAACCTCTGGGTTCAAAGACAGACAAGAACACCTGTTTGGCATCACTGAAGTCCTTTCCTCTCTCAGTTCTCTGCTTTTATTTGTAGTCTAAAAGAGTGATGGAGCACAGAGTGGAAATAATAACATTCTGAAACCTTATTGCTGAGGTGCTAAGACCCAGGGAAGGAAAAGTTTTGTGTAACTCAAGTTAGCTGTAATAATTCTGGTCTGAAAAGGAATAGTCTGAATAAACTGGTATTATTGTCATTATTGTCATGCAAAATGTTGCACCTAATGCACCTAATGTGATGCATGACATTCTCAAAAGAAGTAGGAGCATAAGACACCAAGCTGATTTTCAGTTCCCTCATAGACCTGGAAACAGTCTTTGATGGAGTCAGTGGCTGTCCTGCAAGCTTCGATTATCGTTTCTCATTTTCGTTTCTCATTTTCGTTTCACCAGTTTAAAGCTAGAACTCAGGAATCCTGATGAGGCAACAGGACAGATGGCATCCAAAATGTGGTTTTATTGAGATATCTGCGGCTGGTGCTTTGTGATTTAATCCCTAATAGAACAACATATTGGGAATTACATCTGCCATTGCTTTCATTTATGGAGCTGATCTCCTTCTCTCCCCTCACAACAGCGGTTGCAACAGACTCTTTGCTAATCCTACACCTGTCCTATTTTTTTATTATGCAATTCACAGGCTAACAGTGGCACATTTACTCACTTTGATCTAAAACACACCCTAAATAAAGAAATGCAGGCTTCTCATATCTTATGATCATTGTCTTTGTTAGCAGAAATGATGACTGATGCTACCTGTTTATAAACTATAGTTTATATACTAAAACTATTGCTTTCAAGCTAACAAACACTTTACACAAGAGTTTGTTTTAAGCAGTTTCAAAGTGACGTTTTATGTTTCCAACTGAGAGAATAACTCAGTTGGAAAGCACTGTTCCTGCACTGAAACTTCCTGCAATTCCTGCAATGAAATTATTACACATTTTATCAAACTACTTTCTTATTGCTATTGACGTGTCAATTGGCTATTGCTGTCATTTTAGCACCCAGAACTACATGTGATAGACATGTGTTTGACCTGAGGGGCCTTAGTGGCCTTCAGAATATGTTTGTATTTGTATTTGTATTTGTATTATGAGAGCCAGCCTGCATGCATGCAGATATCTTGAGCCTTGGATAAAGTCCTAACAGCTGACATTGACACTGTTGCTTATGTAATCTAGCGTTCTCCTGTCTGGTGTCCTGATGATACGTGATTCTGCATGATGTCAGACAAAATTTATAAAATTGAGTGTTTTGATTTTATTTTTAAGCTTTTGGTATGAACTGTACTCATGTGTACACACTGTACCAAGATCGTCTCTGTCGACAGACGTGTTATGGATATGTGATATGTTGGTTTTAAACTCATATATTCAAGTTAGAACAACTAAGGCTCTTCAAGTTTATTCTTGTTTTCATCAAAGTAGTGATCAGAAGTACAATAGGGTAATAGTAGAAAATGGTTTTACAGTTTCCCGAACTCTATAACACATTATTAAAACATACCACAATCTTGTTAGTCAATGTAATGCATGGCAAAAAGTCAGCAGTAAGACTGGTCTATGAGATTTGTGAATCAAATCAGCTACACTCAGAAAAGTTGGAAGCCATTACCACAGGTCTACATTCCACCAGCAAACATCTCTCATCATACTTAGGTTCTTATCGAGCTGTACCCAAACAAACTGGAGAAATCTGGGTGTTATTTTTAATAACAAACTTAACTTTGATCAACAGATAAAGTCAGTTGTCTAATCATGCTCTCTACAACTTTGAAATATCACAAAAATTAGATCATTTTTATCCACAAAGAATCTGGAAATGGTCATTACATCTTGGTTACACTACTGTTATTCAGTATATTCCAATCGTACTCAACCTATTTTTAATGATTACTTTTAAAGCAGCTTGGATTGTCTGGTGATTATATCAGTGAATTACTAACTAACTCCTTATGAGCCTGAATGCAACCTGAGATCCTCCAGCAGGAGTCTGTTAGTCCAAGGTCAAAGCTAAAAACCTGAGGAGACAAAACTTTGTCTCTGTAAAGCACTTTGTAAGTCGTTTTTGAAAACTGTAAAATTATAAAATCATTACTATTATTATATAGTGTATGAACTACAATGTTGGGACTAACTAACTTACTTTGTAACGCGTTAGTAATGCCGTTACTTTTTGCAGTAACTAGTATTAGTAATGCATTATTTTTTAAATTCAGTAACTCAGTTAACGTTACTACATGATGCATTACTCCATTATTAGGGCCCGAGCACCGAACCGGTCTCGGAAATGGGCACGGCAAAATGGCTCAATAGTGCCATCTAAAGATGAGCCCCGACGGCATGTTTCTCCGACATGCACGAAACTTGGTACGCAGATAGAACACACCGGGATGTACAAAAAAGCCTCTTGGAGCCATGGGCTAAACCCTACAGGAAGTGGATTTTGCGGCCGATTTTGGTGTTTCGCACGTGTCGTATTTGAATGAACTCGTCTGACACGATTTGTCGTAACGACTTCAAAATCGCTGCCTACCATCTAGACCACTTTGTGATCAAAAGTTATTGAAAGATTGTCTGTATGTTAAATGGTGTGCGCATCAGGAGGCTGCGAATTTTGATGTTTCGCCATGAAACAGGGAATTGCTATAATTTTGGGGTACATGGTCAGATCTGCACCAAACTTCATGTGTATGATCAGTGTATTGGCCTGAACGCATCTATGTGAGAAGCTATCACGGCAACCATAGCGCCCCCTGCTGGTGACAGGAAATGACTTTTTTTAGGTTTTGACGTGCTGCTCCAACTGTGTTGATTATTTCTAGCTCAAATTTGGTGAAGATGACCTTAACAAGTGGGTAATGCTACATTTTGAAGGTCATGACGGTTTGGCGAAGAGTGTTGATGCTAGAGAGCGGCGAAGGACCGCGGCCCGAAAAAACGACATATTTATCATCGGCATGAAATTTCACATGTGTGACAGGTCCTGGCCTGAACATATGATATTAATTTCGTCGATGGGCGTGGCCAAATGGCTTGACCACGCCCTTTAAACAGCAGCACCCCCGCCACGTTTGGCCGACGTGCACGAAACTTGGTACACGTGTATCACACCCAGACGCACAAAAAATTCTCTTGGACCCATAGGCCAAACCCGACAGGAAGTCGGCCATTTTGAATTTCATGGTCATTTTGGCGTTTCACTTGTCTCACATTTTAACAAACTCCTCCTAGAGGAAGAATCAGAATGGCACCAAATTTGCTGGCTACCTTCTGCACTACACTCTCATCAAAACTTATTGAAAGATTTTCCTCATGTTGAAGGGCGTGGCCGTAGTGTGGTGGCGAATGTTGATGTTTCGCCATAAATTTAAAATTGCTATAACTTTTGTATAAATGGTCTCCTTTGCACCAAACTTCACATGTCTGATAATAGTCCAGCCCTGAACACACCTATATGAAAATATTCAATAATTCTCATAGCACCCCCTGTTGGCAACAGGAAATGACATGTTTTATAGTTTGAGGTCCTGCTCCCACCACGTTGACCATATCAAACTCCAATCTGGTCTGAAAAGCCTTAAGACCATGATGATGCTATATCATTAAAAAATCAGGACGTCTCGTTAAATGATGTTGCCCTGGCGGCGTGGCGAAGGTCAATGTTTTGCCAACACACAGGAAGTTGCTATAACTGGACTATACATGGTCTGATGTGCCTGAAATTTCACGTTTGGTAACAGTCCCGGTCTGAACATATGGTATGAGTTTCGTCCATGTCCATGTGCCCATTAACGCGTTTCGCCAGACACAGGAAGTGGCTTTAACCTCCCTGTACTTGGTCAAAACTGCCTGAAACTTTACATGTTCATTAACAGTTCCAGTATGAACATGTGATATGAGTTTTGTCCACGGGTGGCGCCGCAAATAGTGAGTTTCACCAATGTTTACGAAAATTGGTACACATATGTATCACAGGGAGATGAACAAAAAAGTCTCTTGGACCCACAGGCTAAAGTCTACAGGAAGTCGGCCATTTTGAATTTCGTGCTCAATTTTCGTGTTTTTCACATGACCTATTTTAACTAATTCCTCCTACAAAAACATTTCAATTGACTTCAAAACTTGAGTGGACCATCTAGACAAGTGTGTGATTAAAACTTATTAAAAGATTTGGTCAGCATTAAACGCTGTGGCGGCGAATTTTGGCATTTCGCCATGAAACAGGAAATTGCTATAAGTTTAGTGTAAATTGTCCAATCTGCATCAAACTTAACATGTGTGATAATAGGCATGCCCTGAACACATCTACATAATACTGTGCGCAGGAAACAACATTGAATTCCTTGAAAAAAGAAAATGTCTGAGGACTTCGACATAGAAGAGAAACATCATTTATTTGCTGTGCAACTTGGGCTACAGCTTGTTTACCCGCTTCAACTGTGCTGCACGTGCTTCCAGTCTGAGAGGTTACAGTTGACAATTGGGCTGAAAACATGGTGTAAATGGTGTCTTTTTAGGTTACATTTTACTGTCACCTCCTACAGGCACTTAAATCACACCACACGAGCGGTACGGAGACATTTTGTGGGTTATTTAAGTTCTTTTTTTTACATATACTGGATTTGGCTGCGCAGCTGGTTTTTACCGAAGCTCAGGTAGTGTATCGTGCACTTGAGGTCTTCACCCGTCCTCGCCTCGGCATGGGGGTGAGTGGGTATCGAGCGCCATTTCATTTTCGGGGCGGACCGTGGCTTCGGGGTGACATCCGACGGTCGCTGCGAGGCGGAGCCTCTCTGCCCAGGACGGGTCTGGCCGGTGGGTGGCGGTGGCCGGCCCCCCGAGTGGCGCGGGGGTGTGAGAGCCTGTTCACAGCTGCTTGCAGCTTTAATTTTACGTTATTTTTTGTGTAGTCTCGGCTAGAGACTGAGCTGCAGCCAGAGCCGTGTAGTCCTGAATCTTCCTGTGTGTGTGTGTGTGTGTGTGTGTCAGCGGGGAGACGGGAGAAGACACGCTGTGTGGGCGTGTCTGTTTACAAGACTGGTATCATCATGGCGTCGGCGGCGGAGCCCAAGTCAAGTTTCTGTACATGGAGATATTCTCACTACTTGACCTTTGTCGAGCACAAAGACAAGAACGTTTTAGTTAAATGTAAGTTGTGTCTTGGATCAAAGATCTTATCTACTGCCCAAAATAGCAATTTAAACCTGTTGAAACACCTACAGAAACAACATGCTGCGATGAAGCTAGTAGCTAAGAGTACAGACACAGACTCTGATGCCACTTCACCTCCACCACCTCAGCAACAGTGGCTGGATTCGAACCAAGGGACTGACTGCTCCTGCTAACCAGGAAAAAGGTGATAAAGCCATTGCAAGGTATGTTGTAGAAGACGTGCAGCCAATTTCGACTGTATTAATCTCCAGCGCAAAAACAGCACTGAAATGAAATCTATAAGGGCATTAATGGGAGACCTTTTTTTTTCATAGTAACTAAAAATGTGCTTTTCACAGTACTGCATTACCTTTTGGTGTAAGTAATCAGTAAAGTAACTGAGTTACTTTTGAAATAAAGTAACTAGTAACATTAACTAGTTACTGGTTTTCAGTAACTAGCACAACACTGATGAACTAAGCTAAATCCAATGCTGAAGTTAGCTTAGCTACTTGTAAACTGGGCAGACATGATGTGTAGCGCTGTGCTTTGTCTCTCTGCACCATCCCTCACAGTGAGCCCAAGACAAAATTTTTATCATGTGAGGGCCCCCCTATACACACAATTTTGAGGAAAGAGCTAAATTTGAGTAAGGGCTCTTTCGTCACAGTACTTGTACTTGTATAAAGGATATGCCTCACTTTGCTCTGCTGCTGAAGCATGCTCTACCGCTGTGCCGCTAAAGCCAGTTTTCAGCTCTGGGAAATATGAAGCAGGGGCTCAGATGAGCAGGGCAGCAGCTCAATCATTAGGCCTGATGGATGAGGGCCCGAGCTGGGCAAGGGAGGAGGGAAGAGAGGGATGGAGGAGGCACACTGGACAAGAAGGATGTTGAGAGATGGAGGGTAAGTGGGAAAGAACGAGTGGTTGAGGGAGATTTACAGGGGATGCGATGGAGGGAGAGCGATGGAAAGAAGGATGAACAGAGGGAGACATGCAGGCGGCCACAGAGGAGGATCCGTCTAACAAATTACCTTCTCCTCCATTACAAAGGCTGTCAACCTGGACGCCTCTGTCAGCTCTCATACACACTCATGCCTGTCTCTGCCGTACACACTTGTACATACACAACTAGTAATAGACACAACCTCACACACACACACACACACACACCTAACCAACACATGCATACAGCTTGTACTTGCTTCACTGCTCTCTCAAAAGTGCACACGCACACACACGCACCGACTGTACCTCCTGTTAACAGGTGATAAAGGAGCTTGTCATCGCAGCGATGCAGCCTGCTGCTGTAGTAACGTCATAGCAACTCCACAGTGTGTCACACAGAAGTGACTGTAGCTGTCAGCTGCTCATGTTTTATAGCAGCCTGTTGTAAACTGGGCTGTTAAGACTGAACGTGTGACTGGTTGGCTGACTGACTCAAGCACTTCTTCACTGGCTGACTCTCTAGTTGATTGGCTGACTGACTGGCAAAAATATTCTCATTCTTACCATCTTTCCCTCTACACAAACTCTATACTGTTTGATGACACTGAAAATAAAGTAATATTTTAAAAAATGTTTGTAATATTTCTTACATCCCATGTGAACTGTGTTATGTAAATATGCAAGTATGTGGTATGTAAGAGAACTGACTTAAAATCCAATCCTAATGTTTAACACATTGAGAGACGGTACCTCCAAAATTAAGCAATCAAAATTGTGAGTGACCAATGTAAACACACCACAACAGAAAATATATCTTGTTATTTCTATGTCTTCATCTTTATTGATTCTTTTAAAGGGAGTTTTTCCTCTAAACACATTACACATGTTAGAAAATAATTACTGAAAACATGAAAGATTGAAAACTATGTAGCACTTAAATGAGAGTTTTTTGGGTTTTTGCTCATAATATCTGTATTCAGGATTTTTTGAGCAGACTAGAAACATGGCTTGGTGACATACTAGAGTCATGCCCCCCACTATTATATCAGACACACACACACACACACACATATATGTATATATATATATATATATATATATATATATATATATATATATATATATATATATATATATATATATGTATATATATATATATATATGTTATATCAAACTGACACTTTCAGTTCCAACAACCCGACACAGAAAACATAGAAAAAAGAAAAAAAAAACATCCTGTCTTCTGTCACATTTCAGGCTGTTTTCAGTTTGTGTAGTGGTGTTTGACACTTTGGGCCCTATCTTACGCTTAGGCAATAAACCAATCAGAAAATCGACTGTCATCACCTTTAAGAAGCAGGTGCGCCAGGAGCGCAAGCAGCGGCAGCATGGTGGTGGATTTACCAGGACAAAGAGACAAACAAAGGGAAAAGTGTTCGACTCCTTTTCATGAGAGGAGACAAATCTCCTGCTTCAGAAAATGAAGGCATGAGAGCAAGCAGTAAGTGGAGAATGGAGAACGCCTCTAAAGCTGCTTCATATGGAAATAGTTTACTTTACATGAACAACTGCAAAAACTTATACAATACATGGACCATAATGTCATGTAGATATATAACTGGTTATGTTTTATACCGAACCACCTTGAAATAATGTTATATTGTATAATTCTTTCTTATCATCATCATTATTATGCACATGACCCAATGCGTATACCTATGCACAAAGTTACAGGTACAGTTGCACTCAAAATTATTCAACCCCCATTGCAAATCAGGTTTATTAGCAAATGCACAAACTTTCAGCTTTTTTTGATAAACAACTCAAACAAGAACAATTTAAATAGCTCAACACAACCAGTATTACAGGTTGTTTCTCCAAACTCAACACAATATGGCACTTTTAATGACGACTGCTGTCTCAAAATTATTCAATCCCTTCTTAACAAGCATCTTTAATACTTAGTAGAGCACCCTTTTGTTGCTATGACCTGCTGCAAACATAATGCATAGCCAGACACCAGGTTCTGACAGCATTCCCAAGGAATGGGCAATAGCCTCCAGCTTTCTAATATTATTGGGTTTGTGTGCTGCAACCGCCTTCTTCAATTCCCACCAAAGATTTTTTATGGGATTCAAGTCAAGACTGGCCACTCTAATATCTTCCAGGACTTTTTCTGAAGCCAAGCCTTGGTGGACCTTGAGGTATGCTTGGGATCATTGTCCTGTTGGAAATGACGCCCAAGCTTCAGCTTCCTCACAGACGGCATGACATTTTCTCCTAGGATTTGCTGATACTGGACTGAATCCATCTTGCCTTCCAAACGCTGGCACGGTTTCCAGTGCCAGAAGATGCAAAGCAGCCCCAGAGCATCACCGAACCACCACCATGCTTCACTGTGGGCAGGGTGTTCTTTTCAGCATATGCCTCATTCTTCCTCCTCCAGACATACTGCTGATCCATAGGCCCAAAAAGTTCCAGTTTTGTTTCATCGCTCCACAGAACAGAATCCCAAAACTTCTGTGGCTTATTTATATGGTTGCGAGAGTATTGGAGGTGCCTTTTCTTGTGCTTTTGGGTCAGTAGTGGTGTACATCTTGGAGTTTGGGCATGGAGATCTTCAGCGTTTAGTATGCGCCTTACTGTTGACACTGAAACCTCAGTGCCTGCTGCCACCAAGTCTTGCTGCAGATCTTTTGCAGTCACTCAAGGGTTTTTGGCCACCTGCCTTCTCAGACATCTGGTGGCAGCTGTTGACAGCTTTCTCTTTCTGCCACGTCCAGGTAGTGTAGCCACTGTTCTTTTAATTTTGAACTTGCGAACTATGCTTCCAACAGTGTCTCTAGGAACATTCAGTGCCTTTGCTATCTTTTTGTATCATTTCCCTTGTTTGTGCAAGGCAATGATCTCCTCTCTAAACTTTTGGGACAATTGTCTTGACTTAACCATATTGCTAACATGCAGTCAAATGTCACTATGAACAAACCCCAAGCCAGTCCAGGTATTTGTGTTCTATCTCAAGCACATGTAATGCCACTAATGAAGCCCTTGATTAGTGATGTGAGGTGTGCTTGAGACAACTCCTGATTTGCAAATGAGTGTTCTTATGTGGGATTCTGTTCAGGAGGTTTGAATAATTTTGAGACAGCAGTAGTGATTAAAAGTGGCATTTTGTCTTGAATTTGGAGAAACAACCTGTAATATTAGTTGTGTTGAGCTATTTAAATTGTTTTTGTTAGAGGTGTTTGTTAAAAACAGCTGAAAGTTTGTGCACTTGCCAATAAACCTGATTTGCAGTGGGCCAGCATCAAGCTCTAATTACACGTACACGTACCTTAATTTCCCCGGGTCGGGCTGGTTTTGTGGTCAGATATAAAGTATATGAGATTTTGTATGTTACAGATCATTATTGTTTAATCCTTGTTTTTTCTGGATCCAAATAAATACGCAGACACAAACACTACAGCTGCTCCAGCTGTCATCTGATTGATCTATTAAAGACAATCTGACAGCTGTGATCCCGTCCCATGCACACTTTGCTGGTCTATTGAGATTTATTTGGCTTTATAATCATGTTAATAATTCCTTTTTCTTTATTAGTGACATTAACTTTAAAGACACACATGCACAGCTGTTGAACATAAATGAAAGGTGTTCTGTGATTGTGGAGACGTGTGTGTGCCTCAGCCAAGTACGCACACCCACCCACACGATTTTAACTTTATTGCTGACAGAAAATATGTTCAAAGACATTTTTACTGAATCACACTCCTGTGGGGGAAAGACTAAATATAATTGAAGGTGTTTTGCAATTGTGGAGATGTATGTGTGTGCTTTGGCATTCGGCATTTTGGCATTGCTTTGTACATTCAGACCAACTGTGCCACAGACTTTGCACTTTGACCAGGTTTTAGCTGGTCTAAGGCACAAGCTTTTACTCCAATGTGCTAACACATGATAGCAAACACGCCTGGCCATGCCTTCTTTTTGCCTTCATTTTACCTTCATTTTTAGAGGCCGCACAGACCAGGCGCAAGGTCATTTGGTATTTTGCAGATGTAGCAAAAAATGGCAATCATGCCATGTCTGTTATCGTAAAATAGCAAATCAACCTGTGCCACTGGTGTAAGATAGGACCTTGAGACAGAGGAGTGGACACACCTGCATTTCAGAGCAGACAAAACGGCTCTTTTTTCATGATTTTGAGACCTAAGATTATATACTATTACTTATGTATATTGTTTTTTTAATCATTCAAGTTTGGCTGGGTGGTTAATAACACATGTTTCTGTGGTGTGACAATCTCAGAACACATATTATTGATGCCTTACATGAAAGGTTTGAGTCAATATTTTACTCTATATTTTCAGTTTAATTTCCTCCTTTTAATGCATTCTGTAAAACATTTTTAATCTTGACAGCAAAGTGTCACTGTTGGAATCCACTGTATCTGACAAACTGTCAGCTGACCACAGGACCAGAAGTAATGGTAACAGTAATCAATCAAGTAACCCGTATATGACTGTATGAGATGCACCAGGCTTTCGACATAGTATCAAGAATGAGAGGTTCACAGGTGGGGGGTAGATGGCTCAAACAAACACCTGACTTGCATCTTGTGGAGTTTGTCTTTCAAATCACTTCACTTGCATAAAACTTGGATTTCTGAGTCAGTGTAGCAGCACTGAGGTATCTATTTCTTCAGCTGACATTTACCATCAACACTGACTGGACATCCTCATGAATGGTGTCAAGTCTTCAGTGCTAGGAAGTTTACTGTGGATACATTTCCTTGTTTATTTTTGGTTTGTTTACCAAAGTAGAGACCTTGTATAAGAACTTTCATGATACTGTTCTGAAATCTTTGCAGTTCATTTTGATTGAGCATGTAATTTAACCCAGCTACAAGAGGAATTGTGCTATTGGACTGAAAAACCACAAATGATCGGTTGGTAATACATTTTACACAGTAAGGCAATGAGCAATCATGTTCCTGAAGTCAAGTGAAATGAAGCAACACATTGTTATTTTAACTACGTCCTTCTGCTGGTTAAAACAGGAAAGAGCTACCGGCCTGTCTGTTTGGAGTGCTGTCACAAAGGTCAGGGTCCAGAATTATGATGAAGGTGAATGACTCAGAGGCACTCAATTTTCCATGCCTTGTTTCTTCACATTCTCCACACGTGTTTCAAGTGCTTTGAGCTTAAAGTAGAAATCTGAGATTAATGCCCACACTTGCAAGTATGCATAGGAGTCCGTATGAATATGGAAGACTATATTTATATGTATGTGCATGTATAGACATGAATGTATGCCCATTCTTGAGAATGTACTACCAAAAATGTATTCATTAAAGATTTATATGAAATATATGTCATTTATGAAATGTTTTGGTCTGCTTTAAGATTTTTAATTTCTAAACTTGTTTTGTGCCAGAAAACACACTTGTCCCAGGCAAGAATTCACAACTTTCAAACAATCTGAAAATGTGTTAAAAGCCTTCAAAATCAAATGAACAAACTGACTGATGACAAAGGTATAAAAATGTGTTATTATAAGAACTTTTCCTTTTAAAATGGATTTTTTAATGAAAATGTTGGCCCTTTAACTCTTTCCCCACCACTGACGAGATATTTTGTCAATTGCTGTTTTCACTGCAAGGTGGTGGGGGAAGCTGAGTAGAAGAGAACCACTGGAAGTGAGCTGCAGATGAATAAGATGGTGTTATCCAGCATGAGAACATTGGTGCTCAGCTGTAGATTTACAGGTCATAGGGCATCATGACCCAGCCTCAGAGCCGGGTCACAGCCGGGTCAGATAGCACCACGATCTAGGGGGCTGCTTACGCTGCGGTCCCCGACCTCAACAGTGGCCAGGACACAGCGAGGTTGCTCACACCACATCCCCTGGGACTTGTGCTGCAGCTGGGGCAGAAAGCGCTGAAGGCGTCAGGCCTTTTGGTGTTTTGGGTGGAGCACACACACACGGTGACAGTGATGTCACACATACAATATGAAATGTTAAAATATAAATAAAAAATAAAAATGTGAAGTCAATATTCTGCTTAAAAAAATGTCTTTTTCACAAAAAACATTTTTTGTCTGAAAAAAAAAAGATTTTTTGATGCAACCAACTAACATAAAAGTGTTAAAAAAGAATGAATCATGCTAGAACAAAACGTTTTTGTGTGTGTCTGAAGCAAGAAGATCTGTTCTTTCTTTTGATATATTCCATGTTAACATATTCATAAAACTGAATATTCTGTGGGTATTAAAAAAAAAACTGAAAACAACTTTTTTAATTAAACACTGGCAAGGAAAGAGTTAAGGTTGTGTTCCAGATTACTGTCAACTCCATCAGATTTTACAAAAACATGATTTAATCAGGCATAAAAAGGCTTAAGGTGCCCTGTCTCACTTTCTGGTTCAAAAAAGGGGAGAATACTGCTCAAGCACTGGTAAACTTTCTATTTTCTGACAAATTCATTAGATGAAATCAGTCTTAACCATAAAGTGTCAACTCTGTAGCCCTTTTAAATCAAAGCTAAATAATGTATATTTTGATTAACACTAAGAGAACAACTTTAAAAAATAAAGTGGCTACTCACCACTGACTATGCTGTGATATGAAAAAACATTTTGTAAACTCTGTAAAATGTCAGTTCCATCAGATGGAAAATCCAATGGAGCTGATGTACAATTTTATTAATAATTTAATCACTAGGTTTAATATCCAAGAATGTGATCTTTTAAAATAGATTTCCCCTGCATTATTAAAAAGTAAGAATCAAACCTCTTTCCAAAACAGTCCTTGTATTTCTCATTAGAAAAAAAGCACAGGCAGAGAGGTGAAAGGAAAAAATCCGGTGGGGCGGCGGGGTGGGGGGATGTTGGGTTGAGCCGTGGTAAGATGGATTGTGAGGTCTGTATTATGCAGATGTCTTATGCTGGGTCCCTCCATGATAAGAGTAGCAATACATTTTAATGATCCTAGATCCCAAGATGGCCGACTCCATTTGACTTTGTTACCAGACTGAAAGAAGTTACAAGAGTTAAAGGGGATTCATATTTGTGCCTGACAGGGTTATGGTGTAGCTTCTGGGTCCTCTCACATGGCAGCTACAGCTTTGTCGTGGGCTGTGCTGTGGCTTATGTGTATGTAACATGCATGTTGTGATCACTTACATAGCTCTGCATGGTCAGACCATATCCTACATTAGAGGTCTCCTGCAGCCCTGTATTACCAGCAGCTCTCTAAAGTCCTCTGATCAGGATTTGTTTGTAGCTCCTTGCTCTGGGCTTAAAACCAAAAGAGGTTGTGGCTCTTAAACTTTTGATCCCTCTCCCTTTAGAATTAAGATCTGTGGACACTGCAGACATCTTTAAAAAACAGCTCAAGACCAACCTTTTGAGAATTTTCTTTTTAATTATTTTAATTTATTCCTATTTTAAGGTGCTTTAACTTAGACTATATGTGTATACATACACACACACACACAATCACACACACACACACACATATATATATATGTGTATATATATATATATATATATATATATATATATATATATATATATCTCCAAGTAGCTGCATCTGGCTTCTCGTTTGTTTTGATGGCTAATCACAATAACTAGCTACATCCTGTGGGCTGGGCATCACCACATATGATAAGTACCAGCAACCACATGGACCCTTGTAAATCTCTACTGTAGCTTGATGCTTGAACATGATGACCCCAAATGCTTCTGGTTTACAAAGTAGTGTATCCTCTACCAAAAAAAAAAAAATGACCATGGTCACTGGTGGTAAAGTTTGCCTTTCTTTTGATCTGTAATAGGGTTCCAAAATAGTTGCTGATGACATAATTTTATACATGATAACAAAGAGGTGGGACCACATCATTGTTTTGCAAGTCAAAAGTCAAATCTTCACACTCCAAGCCCAATTGTCAAGTCAAGAGAGGTGCACATGCAAGACCCAAGGAAAGACTGACAAGTCCCAAATCAAGCCCCAAGTCCTAAACTTTGAGCTTAAACAAGTCCTACTTTGAGTTTCCAACTTTGAGTCCTAAACAAGTCAAATTGTGCCCTTCACCAAATGTAATGCTATTTTAACAAAAGAACCAAAACTTATATCATACTTTGTGCCACTGTCAAACAAAGCTGGAAATAGTTTGTCTCCGTTTGCATACTGCAACTTATATTTTGTTCATCACATAATTTTTGTGCACTAATGAAATGATCATTGGTATGATGTTTTTTTTCCAACTGGAGCTCTGTAACAGTAACAGTTCTTCATTGTTATCTCCTTAAACTTGGTTGGACACTAAAATTCAAATCAAGCTGCAAGTGTGAGTATTTTTTGATTTTATCAAGGCGAGTCTAAAGTAATCAAACATGTCACCTGAGTCAAAGACATGTGACCTGAGTCCACACCATTGTCAAACCTCTTGCCAGACTCTAGAAATAACAACATGTACAGGTAAATCATGAGGCCATACAACTAGCTTTACATGATTTCTAATTAGTATTAACTAATAGTAGTAATAGTATTAACTATAAAATAAAACAATGCATACTTTTTATTGGCCTCTTTGCCTTTTGTTGCCCACTGATTTGAAGTGTCACATTGTAAATACTGTACATCAGTTTTGGAAGATATTGCTCTCTGTTTGGCTCCCAGCTTAAATCATGAATAGAAGATCACCATCAAATTAACTTTCAGTCCAGAACTTCATAATTTCCTTTACTGATCACATCTAATAGAATTTGTGTTCTTTCTGTGACAGGAGAACTTGAGGTTAAAGGAAGGAGACAGAACTCAATATAGAAGCCAGACGGACAAAGACATGAAAGGAAAATGTGCTAAATATCCCTCCTAATCACCCTCTTTACCATCATGCATCTCAGTCTCTTCCCAGCATGCATGTCTCTACTGTTCTATTTTTCTTCTTTCAGTTATCTTTGTTCCTTGGTCATTTCCTGCTGTTTTTTTTTTAATTTTTTTTCATCCTCTACTGCTTTTTCAGGCTCTGAACACCTCTTTATTAACCTTTTTTCCTCTGTCTTTCCTTTGGTTAAATTGTCTAATTCGCCATTTTTCTCAAGTCCTGTTTACACCAATCAATTTCCCTCTGGGGGCGATCTGGGGCATTCAGTCTTCATTGCCATCAACTTTATCTATACTTGCAGGCTTATATGCTACTTTAACATTTTCTCTCTGCCCGTGTCCATTTCTTTCTGTCTACCCTTCCTCTCTGACTCCCTCTATGTTTCCCTTTGTGTTTCCCTCAAAGACCAGGGACAAGGAAATGCTTATCAAAAATGAATGTCCTGAAGCCTTTTTCCTTTTGCTTTTCGCTTTTCATCTGCACTCATGTTCTTAAATGTTTTTGTGGCTAAAATGTTGTTAGTAATTATCAGTGGCATTATTAAGAGTCTGACTGACTATGGACTTAATGAGTTACGTATTAATGCAGCTGGGAATGTAACAGAAAAACCACTCAGGGTATAGTGAAAGTAGAAAAGCCTGTAGAGTAGAAGAATACCGCACACCAAGGATTGTGCTGAGATGCTGATCACTGGAAGCAGACTTGAACCAAGGAAAAAAGTGCTGCACACTCTGGCTACATCTGCAGTTCTTTTATTTTGATAATATTTTGTTTAGGCCTTCTTCATTATCCTATAATAACTGATCTTGAAGATGGCCTACAGGCCTAAATATTATCAAAATATAAGAAGTGCCTATGCAGCCAGAGTGTGCAAAAGTTTTTTCCTGAGTAAAAATAGAAAAGCCACCATTAAAATAAATGTCTCATATGATTGAAATGAGGTGTTTGTTATCTAGGCTCACAAATCAGTCTCTCAATATTTTGTTCAATATAGACTATAGGCTGTGGAGACTCCCAGCTTTCATTGCTAAAACTGGTGGAAACAGAGAGTTAAAAAAAAAAATTAGCCTCAATTGTGAAACAAATCCAAAGGGATTGGACCAACTGAACCAACTGGAGCAATATTGGGCCAATCTTTAGGGAGGTGTTTAATATTTAGCTTACTACAGATGAGAGTGGGGGAGAGCATCAGGTCCAGTAAGGCCTGTCCTTGAAAAAATGTAAGGGGCATAGGTGTGTTTAGCGGCTGCACTATCCGCTGTACAAAGAAGAAGAAATCCCTAGATGATTGACAGGTGGTGAGATCTCTGGTATCATGAGACTACTTGTCATCAAACACATCTGACACTCCCTCATACATTTCAAGCTGAAACACACATATGGTAACCTGTAGCATCTGTATGAGATGCACCAGCTTTCAAGTAACTTCAGTGTAAACCCACCTGCATCAGGTGACGTCGTATAAAGAGAGAGAAAGTCCATGAATGGAGGTCGTGGGGTGGATGGATGGGTCAAACATGGACAGGACTTTCATCTGGGGTTTGGGTGTTGTGTGAAACCGAAAGTCAGCGTTATCCAAAGTTTTAAGCTAGATAACTTAATGTGCATCATGACTTGCAACAAAGACTTCACTTATGTCATTCGTGTAGTGTACTTTTCTAACCTAGTTGTTTTGGTGCCTAATCAAACTTTGACTGTTTCATAATTTTAACCAAGTATTAAAAAGGCTTTCAGACAGCATCTCATACAGATGCTAAAGGCTACCTCAGTATGAGAGGCTGAGATGCATGTCAAAAATGTCTGGATTTCATGACCTGGGATGAGAACAGGTCAGTTTCTTCATGCAGTGATGCAGCCTGCAGCATGCTGGACTCTAGCCTGGGAATAAGGAAATAAACCATATACAAATAAAATAGCATTCTCTTATTAATCTGTGACAAATGAAAACACACCAATCTAAGTGACCAAACAGGTCAGATTGTTTGTTAGTGTCTTCATTTTCCGGTTTATGACCTCTGTAGTTGAGGTTAGGTTAAGGAAATAAAAGCTACCTGGTAAAGGTTGGAGAAAGATGGTCATCATTCCTACAGTCTGCAAAATCAAACCCACGCTCTGATGCACGCCTCCATCTGCACTGATACGGTTGAGAGATGTAATTCAGTAGACAGAAAATAACTCCTACATGAAAGTGCTCATGACAAGATCTGCAGATTATCTTGAGTAACTGGGTCATGATTTCTGGAAAAAGACATTGCTGTTAAGTTTTTCAAATGTTTTTTTTTTTGTTTTTTTCTTTTTTCATCTGCAGTAGTTCCATTCTATTTAAGAAAAGGCAGCCATCTGTTCAGCGGTTCTCCAGAGCTCAGCAGCTCACACAAACAATCTATATGGATATATTACATGTAAGAAAAGAAATATGTAGTTTAGATTTTAGGCTGAACTTTCACCTTTAATTATGAGCAAATGGCTAATGCAGTCATTTTTCTGGTGAGGACGATGTCAATTCAATCTCAACATAGAAAAATGATGTACTGTGACTAATTCCGTAAGCTTGAGACATGTTATCATTTTCACTTGTGAGGAACTTTATGTTCAGGCATAATGCATTTGTTCTACACATACATACTCAAAGTCTCCCAAGTCTAATGTGTATGCCCTGCACTGTGCAGCAGGGACCAGTAAATGAGCGTGCCAGCGCTATCCGTCGTTCGCTAGCTTGATCAATGCCAGCCTCGCCTTGCCAAGTCAGGGGAAGCCAACTCGTACACAACGTCATGCATAAAAAATTAGCTACTCAGAGAACAGTGCCCGCTGAGAGACAGTTAGAGAGGCCAAGGGAGCTAGGGAGACAAGAGGAGAGCGAGGGAAAGAGAAAGAGAGACGCCTGCTGTTGCCACCTGCCACCCTGAACCCTCCCAACCGAGCCGCGTCCAAAACCGCACTTGACAAATGAGTACAGGGACCCAGAGCATAGGCACAGTCCCTGAGCTACAACACTAACAATGCACATAGACCATTCCACAGAGAGCAAGGGGGGTGGGGGGACACAGTGGGAGCAGGAGGAAAAAACACTGGTAAAGACCAAGGCTGGATAGTGGGAAAATAAAATAACTAAGAAAAGAAAATAGTACCAAACAATTGTCCACAGTCATTAAATGGTTTAATTGATTTTCAAATCATATTCTAATTCATTTAAAAGGACAACAATGAACAATTGCATACCATTTGCATAATGTACTCTGCGGTTTCTACTCTGCATTCTTTTTGGTGTACCAGGTGAGCAGGAACTCTGACAATATATTTGTACTTCAGACTGTCAGATCACGCAGCTTACATCCAGTACTTGCTGTAATATCACAGAATGGGATGTCAGGCCAAAATTGGCTTGGTAAAATTTACTTGCAATGTGTAGAAGATGAGTCAACAATATACAAAGTAACTGAATACATAAATGATACCACAAAATATGAAGGTTTATACTACACAATACATAACCTCTGTCTGAGATCAGTACAGCATCAGCTTTTTGTTCATTGATCCTACTGGGAGACCTCTGTAGCTGAGGTTAGATTAGGAAATCAAAGCAACCTGATAAAGGTTGGAAAAAGATGGTCATCATTCCTACAGTTAAAAACAGTTTCCAAAATTAAACCCATGCTCCCACATTCTGACCTACAATAAGTCACACACACACATTCATCTTCTCAACAAAACAACGGTCTCTCTCCCGCCTTCAGCTAGTTCAGACTGCAGCAGCTAGGCTTCTTACAGGTTATAACAGACAACATCACATTTCCCCAATCTCGGCTTCCCTCGTTTGGATTTTACTGATCACTTTCAAAGCCTGTCTGGCCCCAAGTTACATTGCTGAAATGTTTAGCCAGTTTGCAGGCCTAAATCTGGGCCCTCCTGCCTGTTCCAAAGTCGAGGCTTAAATCTAAAAGGTGACCATGCCTTTGCCATCAGGCCCCCTCAGCTTCTAACATTTGTGTAAATAGACACAAAGTGTGTCTATTTTGTGTTTGAGTTAAAGTCCAGTCAGAGTTTTTACCTTCTGGGAAGCTTGTTAATGTTCATGTTGCTAAAGTCATGCTCCAGAGTAGATCTGCAACAATTAATCAATAAATTGAACTATTTTGATAATCTATTCATCAGTTTTAAGTAATTTTTAAAGACAAAAAGTAAAAATTCTCTGATTTTGTTTTGTTACATGTTAATATTTTCTGATTTCTTTACTTTTCTTTGACATTAAACTGAATATCTTTGGATTGTGAATAAAACAAGACATTAGAGGATGTCATTTTGGGCTTTGGGAAACACTGATTGATGTTTTTCACCATTTTCTGACAGTTTAAAACAAACAGATGTTAATCGGGTGGCACTGTAGTGCAGTGGTTAGCACTGTTGCCTCACAGCAAGAAGGTCCTGAGTTCAAATGGTGCAGCTAAACTGGGGTGGATTTGTGGCTGGGACAGGATCTGTCTGTGTGGAGTTTGCATGTTCTCCTCATGTCTGTGTGGGTTCTCTCTGGGTAATCCAGCTTCCTCCCACTGTCCAAATACATGCAGGTTAATTAGTTTAATTAGTGACTTTAAATTGCCGGTAGGTATGAATGTGAGCATGAATGGCTGTCTGTCTCTATGTGTCAGCCCCGCGATGAACTGGCAACTTGTCCAGGATGATGATTATACAAATGTTAACCGATTAATCAAAGAAGTAACCAACCAATTAATTGACTATAAAAATAATCATTTGTTGCAACCCTAATCCAGAAACTTGGACTTGCATCCCCTGACTATTGTGGGGTGCTGTAGGATTGTGACATTGTGACATTGTGATTGTTGTAACGCATGTGTGCTACAGATAGTACTAATAGACCACCCTCGTTTCCCATGATACATTAGGCTACTAAGAGTTGCTTTTTTTATGTACCAAAATACAAATGTCACTTTGTGTTTGTAATAGCCTTGTTCAGAACATTGTGGTTTATGATGGTAATTGTCATTTGTGTGCTGTTTATTTGTTTAGTGAGGTGGCTGTTATATTCCTCACTCAAGCTACATTGTCCTGGTTGTGCCAGTTGTGTGTGTCTCCTATGTGTAAGGCCAATGAGGAGATGTTGCGAAAAGTGCTTTCTGTCTCAAATGTGTATTGTGTCACACAATATCTATACTTCATATGAATGCCAAACAAAGGAATCTGGATCAGTATGCAGACTCGTGCTGTCAGTCACATATCTGATGAGTAACTTATGTTATGGTATGATACTGGATCTGACCTATCTCTCTCCATTTATATTTTCCCCTTTTTGTCTGACATAAATCTTTATGAGATGAATATCTAGGGAAGAAATGACATGTACAACAAAAGTAAGGGGAGACAGAGGTAAAACCTTGGAGCCTACATTACGTATACATACAGTGTTTTGTTTCTCTCCATGTCTCCAGTCCAGGCAGAGCTGTGATAAGTAGTGAGACTGCCTGACATTTTAGAACTTATATACACAAACACACAAGCCACAAAAGAGGTCACACACTCGCTCTGCCTTTCTTCACCTCCCTCCCAACCTGAATATTTAACATGGGAAATAACATCTCTGCTACCTCCCATTTGCCCTTCATCATGACATGTTGTGTCGCTGTACTCTCGGCCTTGTGTTTTTATGTAACTGTCATTCTGCGCCTCTCTCCCTCTCTCTAGCTCTGTCTCTCTCTTCCAATCATTTTACAGGCTACACAAATAACATCTGGCACTTTGCCTCATCTCCAAGGATGTGATGATTAAGGCCAAACGACAACCCTATTTCTCCTCTGCCCACCAGGGCTGCAACCTTTCTCATAGACACACAGAGGCATTTTCATCAAAGCTCTTACACTGATGACAGGGCACAGCTCTGTGAATAAACACACTCCTCACTTCATATGATGAAAATGATTTATAGTATGTCTGACTAATATAATTATTTATGCAGTAGCACTTTCTCAGTGTTTTAACAGCAGCCATTATGATATGAAACAGTCACACACACACAGGTGTTACTAAAAATACTAATTAAGGTTTTGTTCCATTCAGGTCAAACAGAGTCAGGGTGCTGCTCTGCTACACTAAATAAAACACCTGTGTTTACACTGTTTTAATATCTATATGGCCGCTGTGAAAAAGATCCATTTTTAAAACCACATCATGCTTGGTTACCTCATGTTATTCCTAGCTTAGCTCATCCAAGCATCAGCCTGGGTAGAGATCAAATCAATCAGAATAACTGCAATCATCTGTGCAGGGTCTGTAAAGGAAGAGCACAGAAAGAAAGCAAGTGTTGCTGTCCATGGTGCTGGACTATTTTAGCATAACTAATGTGCTACACACATAACATAGCAGCAGCAAAGTTGATCTGGAAAAAAAACTGTAATAAGACGTTTCACATGTAGCAGGAAAAGCAAAAGTTTTTTTTATGTTGTTATATTTCTCTAACAAAAGGGAAAAGGAACTACACTATAGACAATGCTAGGTTTTTTAAAGGGAAGAAACAAAAAATAATAAAATGTTGGAGATTGAAAACAAAAATTAAATCAGAATCAAAGAGAATGACATCACAAACAAATAAAAGTAATTGAATTTTAAAGATGAGATATATTTCTTTGAAGGCCCAGTATGAGAGATTTAGTGGGATTTATTGGCACAATATCGCAGAAATGGAATATAACATTATGCTGAAATGTTTTCATTAGTGTATAATCACCTGGAAATAAGACTCATTGTGTTTTTGTCATCTTAGAATGAGCCATTCACAGCAGCCACCATACACCAGGAGTGTAGGATGATACCAGAGGATCTCAAACTTTTGAGGACTGAATGCATATTTTGGGGTCAACATATGATTGAGGCCCACACAAAAAAAAAAGAACTTCTTGTAAGATTTGTGATTGTCTGATTACACCATCTGACAATAAATTCCTTGAGCACAGATTTCTCCTGTTTGCAGAAAAAGCAGATCACTTCATCTGTTCCCTCGAGTGTGACAAAATAAGACTTTTCTGAAAGCTTCTTTGTCACTAATTGCTATGGAACAAGTAACTCCCTACAAGTTCTCATTCCTAATTTGACAGACACTTGTTGGGGGGCACAGTTTGGCGCTCTTGCCAAGTAATATACAAAAATATTGAAAGTGAAACTATTAAAATAGATGATTAAAATATAATGCATGCATTTCATGTCACCTTCAGGGGCCACAAAAAATGTTTCTGCAGCCCACCATTAACCCATTGACCCCAATTTGAGAAATTATGTCCAACATCAGGGGTGGGCAATTAGAATTATATAATTATAGGGTTAGGCAAACACAAATAATATAAGGTCCTGTTAACGGCCAAACCTCTAATCATGGAATGATCAGAAGTGTTCTTTATAGGGTTCTTCTACTGTTGGTCACTCTTTCTGAATTGCCATGTTGAATTGTGGGCTAATATTTTGTTGGCAATGTCCAAAACTTGTTTTTTTTAATGTTTTACAGTGTTCCATGCATGAGGTTGCAACGATAGTAGCAGCTAACGCAGTAGAAAAAGAACATAACCAACATGGATGTACAGCACTGAGTGAATAAAGTTACAGTTTAACATAAAAGACACAGTACATACAGTTCATACCTTTCTAAATAACAGTTTAATGGTAAGCAAAATATTCTTGACTGTCTTTGCGGGCTACATGAAACCTTTCATGGGGCTGCATCTGGCCCCCAGGCCGCATTTTGGCCTGGTCTGTCCTACATGCTAGAAAGAGGAGAGTGAGACAAGGTGTTTGTAATCTGCTAGATGGCACTAAATCTGACACTCCTACGATGGATTTGAAAACCTATTATGGTAGAACACAGGTGGGGCTCAGACACTGCTCACTGCTAATGCCTGAAGAGGAGACGACCATTCCAGTGTGTTGGAAAGTGCTGACATCTATGGTGGAAATCTGTCTGAAACAAGCTGTGAAACTCTGAGGTGACTCCATGTGGATCACAGGCTCCTCTATCACGTCCACGAGGACGAGCCCCAACCCTGCTCCTCTTTCCCCTCTGTGATGGTGAGGCTTTGTGACTAAATAACGCACAACATGTTCTGACAGGAAACACTGACTATTCTCAGTGCTTCATCTGTGTTGCCAGGGGAGGATGTCAGTCAGTCAGGGCTCATTACATCTAAACACTTGTCTTATTTATTGTGCTACATGTGAAAGGACTTACAGAATGTCATTGTTGACCTGTGCATTACAACCTAACCCACCATTACAATGAGGTGCCTCTCAAGGTGTCTTTCCTCTGGTTTAGTGAATGTCAGTGTCACCATGAAGTTGCCCTTGTTCTTTGTTCCTTGAACAGCGAGTGTGTTCCTGAACGAAGCTAAGCACCAGGGCCGTGCAGAGACCTTTGGAGGGGCAGGTGCTCAAAGTTAAAAGGGGGCCACGAATTTTCTCCATGGTGCTGGTTCATAATCTGCCCTTTATTATTTGTAGTGCTAATAATAAAGTAAAAAAAAGAATTAAATGATATAGAAATCATGTATTTAAATGTATTTGTGCTTTTATTCAGTTTGACTATCCAGTTTGTGCAAGACAGCAAGGTTATAAAAGTTATATATTTTATATTTATGCATATTGTATTGAATTTGTGTGTATATATACAAATGTTAGAAACAAGTACTGATATGTTCAAATGAGAGGTTGAGAAAATCACAATTCAAATTCTTCTAATTATTATTGTTATTGTTGTTGTATTTATACTGTAATAGGCCAAAATTATGTGAATATGCATGTACATTGCATAGTTTTAGTGAAATAACAGCCTATGCCTCATTGCCTCTAGAAACATAGGAAAAACACTGCAACTCACTTGACATTAAAATGATACAGATCTCTAATGCACTTTGCCCATGACAAAAGAAACATATAGAAACAAAAAGAAGCCTGACATACTTTTTCCCCTCAGCACGCTGTGTGTGGTTAACTAGCGGCTATAACTTATGAGAGGTGTGTGCAGAGTCAGAGGCACACACACAGGATGCTCACGGATCGTATCACGGTTTTGAGTCACGGATCAGATCATTTTTCGGATCAGCAAAAAAGAAAAAAGTGGTGGGATTAGGGTTAAATTATTTTAAAAATGCACTTGTCTTTGATCTTTGTCTGTCTGTAATTATCACCATAGTTATGTAATGTAACAATAATGATAATAGTAATGATAATGGTAATAATATTAAAAACTTAAAACTTATACAGTGCTGTACTATGTATATACTACACATATATTAGATCATTATACACTGTACAGTATAATACACAACGACGCTCTGTAGTCTGGCTCAATGTCCCGCCTACAGCAGCACATCTGATTGGTTAGAAGTCATGATCAATCAATCAATCAGCAGACACACTGTGTCACAGACGGGGTGAGACAGAGCTGCACCGGTGAGCAGAGAGGAGCTGTGTAGAAGTTAAGACAGCTGATATCACCAAAGTTTCAACAAACATCACAGTTTTATGATCTGTTTCTTTGGTGATAGCAGAGTTAAATCAGTGAAAAAAGTTACGGTCTGGATTTCACTCAAGGTGATGTGATGTCGCTCTTCACAGAGATGCGCTGCACACAGCGGCATCTGTCCTGTCTGTTCACTGCAGCTCTGCATTGAGATTTCGGGTATTATAACTTATACAAAAGTAACAGTGACAGTACAACTATGATGCTCACATGTGGTCTGCGGATCACACACGTGCCGAACTGTAGACAAAAGGGCACTTTGGGCATCAAGGGTCAAAGGGGCAGGTGCTCCAGCACCTTTATAATCAACCTTTTTGTTTTACAGGGAGTCAAGGAAGAGAAGATAAAATAGGAGTGATGTGTTCATACTCATACTCTGTGGGTTTTGTTTAACACTCTGGTTGCAGGATCCTGAATAATTTGCAGTTTGTTTAACACTTATACTATCTGACTGTGACAGGAGGCATCTAACCTTAGATTTATTTGATAAAAATAGATATGTAAAAAAAAAGTTGTGGTAGTCAAGATCCAGATCTGAAATCACACCTCAGTTCTTGACAGAGTGAATCTGGTACTTCAAAGCCTTGGGAACTACTAAATGAATCTCTATTTTTAAAATCAATTTTTAATTTTACTGGGCACCAGTGAAGAGAAAATAAAATAGGAATTATGAGCTCAAACATTTTATTTCTTGCCCATCCAATATTTCATTAGAAAAAAAAAACAAAAACAAACAAAAAAAGTTTAAAATTGTGTATTATAAATGTGTTTCCTTTCAACCTATATTCAATTAAATACAATACATAGACAAGAAATATATAATGTTTAAACTGATTAAGTTTTTTTGCTAAGGTTTTTGTAAATATTCACTCATTCTGAGTTTGATGCCTGCAACATGTTACCAAAAAGTTGGGACAGGAGCATTGTTTACCACTGTGATATGTCAGCTTGTCTTTTCAGCGTTTGGGAACTGAGGACACTAATTGTTGAAGTCTGAAAAGTGAATTTCTTTCTTATTCTTCCTTGATATATGACTTCAGGAACTCAACAGTCCAGGGTCTCCATCTTTGTACTTTGTACTTCTTAATGCACCACACATTGTCAGATGGAGACAGGTCTGGACTGCAGGCAGGTCAGTTTAGTACCTGAACTCTTTTACTATGAAGACTGTTCAAACAGTCAGTGACAGTTACCCATGATGCCATGGGCACTAACATAAATGCTGGATTTTTTTCACACCATCACAGGTGCTGTCTTTTAGCACTGGTAACAATCTGGACAGTCCTTTTCCTATTTAGCCCAGAGGACACGATGTCCATGATTTGTGAAAACAATGTGAAATGTGGACTCGTCAGACCACAGTACACTTCCACAGTTCCACTTTGCGTCAGTCCATTTCAGATGAGCTCAGGTCCAGAGAAGTCTGCAGTGTTTCTGGATGTTGTTGATATATGTCTTTCTCTTTGCATGGTAGAGTCTTAACTTGCATTTGTAGATGCAGAGACAAACTGTGTTTACTGACAACAGTTTTCCAAAGTGTTCCTGAGCTCATGTAGTATCCTTTATACAATGATGTGGGTTTTTAATGCAGTTTTTAATGCAGTGCTGCCTGAGAGGTCAAAGGTCACAGACATTCACAGTTGATTTTCAACCTTGTCCCCTATGAGCAGAGATTTCTCTGGATTCTCTGAAGATCTCTGAAGATTCTGTGGATTCTCTGAAGGCACTAAATACCCTGTTGTTGAACTGTACTGAATTAAATACCAATTGAAAACTATTCACAAATGATTACATTCTATGTTTATTTATGTTTTACATAACATCCAAACTTTTTTCTGGAATTGACATACTTCTATCCATGGTTCAGGTACTGGTCCACATGGAACATACTGTCTGTCTCTAGTGTAGAGACGCCCTGGACTAATATTATTGACTGTGTTACCAAACGGGCAGACACATTGTGGAGATGTGAGAGGCATTTTATACAGTTCATACAAACATTCTGCACATCCCTGGGCTGATTGATGGATTATTTCTATAATGGCACTGTCTGTGGATGGCAACAGACACATTTATCAAAAGACATGTCTTGGCATGTCATTATCAGGGTCTGATAACAGACATTGTGGCGAGTCACACTAGACCTAAGCATGACTCATATGTATATGTATATGTATATTCCCCTCATCACTGGTGCCTCCCCAGGTAATTACTCTGACCTGATCAAATCCCACAAGCTATCAGTTGGGTTGCAGTGCAAGGAGAAGCACACCTACTCTTTCTCCCTCACTGAGAAATTCTGAATGTGACTTTGCACCTCACCCTAACATTACTGTTACAGGAAACATTAGTGAGATTTAGCCATACATGATTGAGCCTCAGGCAGACTCAGACTCACCCGAGGAGTGTTTTTGGATCATTCCATAACTTTTCCAGTCTTTTGGTGCACGTTTCAACTTTTTTGAAACAGACATCACATTCAGAATGAGTGTACATTTACAAAAAACAACAAAGTTTATCAGTTTTAACATTAAATATCTTGTCTTTGTACTATAATCAATGAAACACAAGTTGTCTGTTTTTATTAATGTTTTACACAGTGTTCCAACAATTTTGGACTTGGTGTTGTAGATTTCTTCCAAGCAGTGATATGTAACAAATGATGCCATCCTGCTGATAGAAGCATCAGATGTATCATTCTAACAGCAGTTACTAACTGTGTAGTTTGTCAGTTAATTTGGACATCTATCGGCAGCCTCAGTCCAAAAATACCAGTAGCGATACTGAGCACCCAGAAGCCCCTTAAACCCATGCCCAGGGATGTTCATTTAGATGGGGATGATATTCAGCATGCCACATGCTGCATGTCAGCTTTGAAAGCACAGGAAACACTGTACATGTGCTTGTAGAGTCACAAGAATGACCTGTCCTTTCATGTCTGGCCTTGTTTAGAGGTCACTGCTAAAATGAAAGAGGCATCGAATGAAAAATAAGAACATCACAAAAGAAAAATGAGCTGCCAACCAGCAGCCTTTTAGCCAAGCAATCACCATCCAGAAAGGATGGGATGGACGTGAAGGTCGCCTGCACACTGGACACAACACCTTACACTGCTGATACCATGAGTACACACACGCAGACCATTCAAACCCATTTTGTCTTCATACACACACTAAATTTGAATCATGGAAAGTAGAGCGTTTGTAGCACAACTACTACAGCCATATTTGTGCCTGTTTGCAGATATAATCCATATTCAACTACCAAAATGCAATCTTGGTGGTGCAGCAGGCAAACTTGACAAGATGCATGAAATAATAAAATCTCAATACACCAAATAATTAACAAAAGGTTGTTCAGACACCAACTTAATGCAGCCCTGACTTTGGAGAAAGTTACTTTTATTAATGATCCCCCTTGAGACACTGAAGATACTGTGTGACATTTAATATATGAAAAGAAGGAAACATTTTAATATTTTGAATATTTTAGATAATACTTAATGAATTTAGGAGGATTATATCAAGACTCAATCAAAAAGTCACAAGAGGACAAGGTAAAAGTGGTTATTTTGAAGGCCCCTGTGGACAAAAGCAGTAGTTTCCCCCTTGTAATAGCCACAACAAATAACATCAAAAATAAAATTATCTAAACAAAAATCTCCTCCTGCTTCTTTTTAACCAGCTAAAGTACCACTTACTCTAACTTGTAAACACAGGCTTGTTTCATCTGATTTTAATGAGAATCTGACCCAGTGGCAGACATTAATGAGATAGTTCACCCTCTACTCACCCTCATGCTGACTGAAGGTCGGGTTTAGGTTGAAAAGAATGTTGCAGAATCTCCAAAACAATGGAAGTGAATGGTGACCAGTTTTCAAATGTAAAAAAAAAACCCAAAACATCCCCAACATGCAAAATTGATGTGGAATTTACACCATGTTTTTAGCCTGAATTTTCACTGTAGATCTGTCTGACCTGAGTGTGTGTGGTGTGACGGTTGGATTACACCAGATGAGCAGTATGGACGCATTTTATGTTTTTTTTTGGTTGTTTTTTACTTTTGAAAACTGGTCACCATTCACTTCCCATTGTTTGGGAGATTGTGCGACATTGTTTTCCTGTCAAACTCCATCAGTGTTTTGTGGACTAAAAAACTAAACCCGACCATTAATTAACATGAGAGTGAGAAGATAATAATATTATAAATGATTTTTCATTTTGGGTGAACTATCCCTTTAAGATTAATGATGTAGAAACAGCTGATCTTCTCACACATTGGTTTGTTAACTTATGTTCCATAGCCAGTTATAAAATCACTTTAAGTAGCTTTTCAAATGGTATTAATAGTGCAGTATGACTCCAAACTCAAAGTCTAGGACTTGGGACTTGTTTCAGGACTTGAGACTTACTTGTGATGTTCAAACCAATGACTTGGTCCCACCTCTGTTTGTTAGTCCTCACATATTTTCACACTGAAATACAGCCCAGCTTAGACCCAGACGGAACAGATGCTTTGGTGCATTCACTGCCGCACTCCTATGCACTTATCTACATTTAACGTCACACTCTGGATCATGTGGACATTAAAACAAGCATACACTACAAACACAATGCTACAGGAATCTGAATACACAGATGGCAACGTGTTCACCAGAAGAAAAGCTTCTTTTGTGCAAACTTGTCGTCTTCTCTCCTACACATCCTGCTCACCCAAATTTAACTGCATCTGTCCCCCAACCAGTTCCCTTGGTTTGTTTATCTACAGAGGGCGTAGAGTGGTTGAAAATGAACAATAGTAGGTTGCTAACAGCGTGTGAGTTTTGGCAGTGCAGTTCTCCTGCCACAATGGTAAGTGTAATTTCACATGTATGAGGTGCCAGTGTAAGGACATAACGGATGTAGTTTGTTTATTTAGAGCCGGAAAATATCACTGGATTTTATGTAATTTGTACACTGTGACAGCTATCCTAGAAATAGCTGTGGTGAGCTGGTGGCATTTAAAGTAGCGCAAGCTCCTCCTCACAGTGAGGGTTATTTTAAAAAGGTACAATCTGAGAAAGAAATACCAAAAGGAGACACTGATGATCCATATTTAGTGTCTGTCTTTCCATTGCTGCTTTTGACTTTTTTTTTTTTTTTTTAAACACACTCTTAGCATGTTTTGGAGAACTGTGCAGTAGAAAAATGTATAGTTCTGACTGGAAAATGGCTCAACATCTCTGTGGTTTTCTTCATTCACACTGCTGGAGGAAAGTGAGAGTAAAGATGCCCAGTGCTTATGCCTGTGCAGAGGTCTCAACATAAAAGTGAGTGTACTTCACGTTCCTCAGCCTAAGAAGTGGACAGTGTAATTGATAATGCTATCACAAACCTTCCTGGAGTTGCTGCTACATGGACATGGAAATGTTAGTGGGGTTTTGGCTGATATGAGGCAGGGGAGATGAAACTCATGGCTCCTTAGAGCTATAATATGTGACATTTCTGCATTAAAATGTCTCAAAGCACTAGGTTTTGCTGAGTTGTGTACTTACATTATCCCAAATATTTTCCAACAATGGTCAAAAAGCTGTAATTCATTCAAAGTAACAGTATGTTTAATTCTAGCTGCTAGTTGCTGTAACTTCTGTGAAAACATGGGATACTTCAGACACATCAGAGAGTGAGGCAGGAAGTTGGCAACGTAGAATTTGTTAAATTTAAAAAATACAATGCTGCTGGTACCTCACTTTTCCTAAAAGTGTCTGTATTTAACTGGAAATATATATATATATTTTTTTTTTTGTGTGTTTTGCACAGTTGGGGAAGCATCTTGGTTGCTTAGCAACTATCATTGTCTCTGTCAGTAAAACTTCACAAGTGGTCTCAATTTGCAATTTCATAAAATTAAAATACAAAAAATTTATAAATTAGACTCAATTAAAAATAAAGTAGGGGAGACCAGGTATAGTTGTAACATTTTTTGTCTGCACTCCTATAACTCACTGAATGTTTGTGTTAAAGCTCTCAAATGTTGAAACAAAGTACTCTTACTTATTACAAACAGCAATATTTACAACTGTTATTTGGTTTTATTTTTATACTCATTTTGCCTTTTGCCATAGGCTGTGATTATTTTGTGTGATGGTTCAAGGTGGAAATGTGTTATTATAATGTTAAAATAACAGATTTAAAATCCTATAAAATACTATTAACTCTTTCCCTCTTTGAATAATTCCAGATGAATCTAAAATTTGAATCAGATCACTGATGGTTATTATCCTACAGAAATATACTGCTGTCAATATATGCAATCATTACTGTTTACTACATGCAATAGCAGCATATTGATACATATATAAAGGTATTTTACAACTGTTAATACTGTAACTGTGTTAAATCATTTGTGTGACACAGGCTGTGACAGCCTCTCTAACACAGAGATATGGTGCTGCTCCTACCTTAGCAATGGTCTCATGGAACTTGAAAAGCGGATCCAGAGTCTCTGGTAATTCAGCAGAAAACTGAGCCTCTGACAGGAAACTGCTGGCCTGAGGTAAAAGAGAGGGGAAGAAGAAAATTGTCAAGTATTACACCACAACAGTATTTTTCTCAGTTTCCTGTCTTTTTAAGTCCTACCATTATCTCATTCAAACTTTTTTTTCTTTTATGGGAGCACAAGTCCAAGTCAGAATGAAACAAAAGCTTACTCCTTTTCTCACTTTGTCTCTTTTCTTTTCTTATCCTTTCTATTCTAGTTTGTTCTATTCTATTCTAAGAGAGCAGTGACCTGTCAAGCTTTTGACAAGAAACAACAGTAAATGCTCTCAAGGCCACCGAGCTGCCAGGACGTTTTGTTCCACTGTCAAATACACACATTTATGCTGTACATGCACACGCGCACACACACACACACACGCAGAGTCCCAGATACTGACACAAAGTCATGTAACTGTGCCTGCACATACCCAAAAACTCCCTCATTGTCACCTCAGCATCCTCTGTAATGTCTCCAAACAAAGCAGCTCTCATTGTGACTTCAAAGTGGCACCGCTGCCTTTGTAGTATTGTGTTTTTTTCATGGAGTCAAATTAAGCAGCAGAAATAACAATATCAAAGGTTCAAACACTCTATTTCTACTCATGTAGCCTGGAAATCAAGAAATATCTGACAACTCCAGTGGATCTTTGTAGTTTCAAACACACTTCACAGCAATATTCTCCATCCAATAATATTGTGTTTCACCCATTCTTGAGGCAAATTATGTTCTACAAAAAAAAAACAAAAAAAAAAACAAACAACCAAAAAAAAAAAAACTTAAATACAAAAACTCTAATTACATTTTTTGGCAAAGATTTATTCTTTATGTATTTATAAAGGTGAAATATATTTAAAGTATGAAATGGTTTGGTTTGCTTTCATTTAATTAATTTCTAAACCTGCTCTGTGCCAGAAAACAGCCTTGTCCCAGACAAGTTTTTCTAACTTCAAACAATTTTAAAAGGTATTAAAAGGTATTAAAAGTATAATATCTACTGATAACACAGGTATGAAAATGTTGTGTTATAATCATCTTTGTTTTAAAATGGATTTTTAAACGAAAATGTTGTCCCTTTAAAAGTGTGTCCCAGATTTAACTCATTTTTACAAAAATATGTTTTTAACTCCTGCCTCACTTTCTGGTTTAAAAAAGGTGGAAATACTGCTCAAGCACTGATGAATTTCGACAAACTCATTCAATAATATTGCTATCAGATGTGTCTCAACCATATGATGTCAACTCTGTAGACCCTTTAAATCAAAGCTAAAGAAGAATTATAGTTTGAAAATGTGTATTTGGACTTAAAATGGCTCCTCACTACAACTATGCCATGAAACACTCCATGTTGCAGGATTATCACTGAATCTAAAAGTTCATGTTCAGGAGACTTTTCATAAGATAATGGAGGAGAAATCAGGTTCAACATAATTCAGAACAGGCTGCCAGACTTTGTAGAACTGATCTACTTTGTCCTGTAAAATACATGTAAGATATTCCAAAGGGACCGACTCAAATATCGCTTTACACCAACTATTAACAGAAGGGCCCTCATCACTAATCAACTGTAATAATTTATTTTTTTTTCTAGCAGCAAATGTAAGAATATATATACCCTTTTGCTGGCTGCAGTAGTCATATTTTGGAGAGCTAAAATCAAAGACAGTGGATCCAATTCTAAATATTTATCAAATATTTTTTCCATTTTACATAATATTTCAGACCAATACATTTGTCATTTATAACAAGTCCATAGGCAGTGGGTCAAGGTACCTATTTCAGTTTTATATCTGAGACACAGAAGAGAGAGTGAGGGGTCGAAAGAATGCCTGCCAATAGGGGATATATGCATTCTGTGTATAATTTCTAACTGGATTTCTGTTGTCCGCGTACAGATGGATATCTTTTTGGCTTGACTCCATATAGCCTGCCATGTCTCTTCATCAATAGTCACTGACAATTCCTTCTTCCACACATCCTTGATCTCCTCAGGATGATCTATAAGGTTGGCTTTCTTGATGATATAATGTCTTATTTGTAGGAAACAATAAAAATCTTGTTTTGTGAGCTGGTATTCCTTTCTCAATTACTCAAATGATATTAAACTATTATTTGAAATTAAGTCTCACAATTTTTATGAATTTTTGTCATCCCATTGTGGGAAACCAGGATCAAATGTCCCAAGCAAAAATTCAGGATTGTTAGTTTTTGGGGTAAGTGTGGAAGTTAATTTGACTCTCCCCTCCAGACCAGACCTGGGCAAAATGTGGCTCAGAGGGCAGATGTGGCCCCCTGAAAAGGTTCACGTGAGCCGCAAGGCCATCATGGAAACACCAAAAAATATAAATCTAGCAAAGACAGTCAATAGCATTTTCCTTACCATTTAACCAGTATCAGACCTTTATTTTGAAAGGGGTCAGTGTTGTGTTCATTGGTAAAGATAATGAACTGTATCTTTCATATAAAATTGTAACTTTATTCACTCAATGCTGTACATGTTCTTCTTCCTCTACTTTCTCTGCTTCAATTGCTACAACCTGCATACAGCATGCATCATCAAGTTTTGGACATTGGAAACAAAATATTAGTCCACAATTCAATATGGCAATTCAGAAAGGGTGACCGACAGTAGAAGATTTGGCCATTTAGCGATCTGGCCATTATTATGACCTCATATCGTTTTTGTCTGACCCATGTCAGCTTGATCAATATTTCATGTGGCCCCAGTGAAAAGTAATTGCTCACCCCTGCTCCAGACAGTGGGCTGATCACCATGCCTTTTAAGTATTGATTGTTATTTGATTAGCATAATTGTTTCTTATGTTCTTAAAATTGTTTAAAAAGTAATAAATTGAGGCGTCCCTATAGCTCAGTTGGTAGAGTGTGTGCCCCATGTACTGAGGCTGTTTGTCCTCTGCAGCAGCTGCCAGTTTGACTCCTGCCTGTGGCCTACTTGCTGCATGTCATCCCCTCTCTCTACCCCCTTCCTGTCATCTCTTCAGCTGCCATTATTGCAGTAAAGGCAAAAGATCAAAAAACAAAGTAATAAATCCTGTAATCTACATGTAGATAATGATGTTTCAACATTCAGCCAGATAGAGGGTGTTTCATTCTTTACTCATTCAGATATAAATCTCAAGTGAGCACACAGTTGATATACTTTGATATTTGGCAAAGCTAAACCACCCACAGACCCTGGCAGCTGCAGTACCACCATCTTTAGTCTAGGTCTACGTTTACTCCATATGAAAGAGCTGAGCCAACCATTCAAGTCTTTTAGAACCCTATTCAAAAACTATATAGGATTCATTTGAATGAGATAAAGCAACCTAGGCAACACATTCATTTTTATCAGGGCTATGTATCCTAACCAGGAAACAAGAAGTGAGGTCCAACACTCCAAATCTTGTCTTATTAGGATTAACAGCCTCAGTACATGGGGTGAATGCTCTACCAACTGAGCTATGGGAGCACCCCCTCAGTGTAACCTTGATATGGTATTTGTTCAAGAACTGCGGGAGTTATAAGTCTCTCTCAAAAGCTAAAAACTGCAAGACTGGACAGGCTCATGACAATAACTTTTGAATACATTGTTAACAGGCCAACATGATGGATGTGAGTGAGTGATGGTCTCTTGGACATATGTCCAATGAGTCTTTGCATCCATGTTGCCTACACTGTCAGCAGACAACAATGTCTGATATTGAATGTTTCTGTAAAACCTTCAGATATGTTCACTGACAGTGGTTTCGGTTTAAATTCCAACATTTTAAAAATATTGCTTCCTGTATGTCAGAGGCATATAACAGTTTTTATGTCTGTACAGATTTTTTTTTTTTGGCAAAATGAATATGGATATAAAATATCACAGTGTTGACATGATCTCAGTGAATAATTGACAGAGAACTTCAAGTATTTTTGCAGAACCTTATGATGTCAAGTTGACTTTTGACATTTAAGATAGGAAGTGTCCAACTCCACTAGTCATTTATAGGAAATTTTGTCATAATTAGCATAAAAAAAATCTTGAGTGGTAACTAAAAACATATTTTGTGAAGTCAAACAACCTCTGACAATCAAATTCTGATCATTTTGTCCTTGAGTCCAAGTGGATGTTTGTACCAGCTGTAATGAAATTCCCTCCAAGCAATCCAGAGATATTGCATTCACAAGAATAGGATGGGCCTGAGGTCACAGTGACCCCTGACCACAAAAAAAGTTCTGTTCAGTTATATTCATCCTTAAGACAAAGTGGTCATTTGTACAAATTTGAAAAAAATGCTGAGTGATCCCATATGATCATAAGTATAAAATTAAGTTTGCTTAACAGAAGTTGCTCCTTATAGCGTTTTTAATTGAATCACCACGTTTCAGCCCAAACCCTTCATCAGACATGAATAACAACAGGAGACACACCTCTGTATATACACATCCTGTGGTGGTTGCCTGAAGAATCATGTGATCACACATCATGGATATGCATAATAGGGATTAAGTGAAAAAATAATACAAAAATAGTACAACAGTAACACAAAAACATTTACAATCACATCAAGCACAATAGTAGACTAAAAATAAAAATAAAGCTGGTAAAAGACCTGCAGTGCCTGGAGCATCACCTTGAATATCACGCTTAAGTGCCCATATGACTTACAGTATCTCACAAAAGTGAGTACACCCCTCACATTTCTGCAAATATTTAATTATATTTTTTCATGGCACAACACTGAAGAAATGACACTTTGATACAATGTAAAGTAGTCAGTGTACAGCTTGTATAACAGTGTAAATTTACTGTTCCCCTCAAAATAACTCACAGAACATTAATATCTAAACCGCTGGCAACAAAAGTGAGTACACCCCTAGGTGAAAATGTCCAAATTGGGCCCCATTAGCCATTTTCCCTCCCCAGTGTCATGTGACTCGTTAGTGTTACAAGGTCTCAGGTGTGAATGGGGAGCAGGTATGTTAAATTTGGTGTTATCGCTCTCACACTCTCTCATACTGCTCACTGGAAGTTCAACATGGCACCTCATGGCAAAGAACTCTCTGAGGATCTGAAAAAAAGAATTGTTGCTCTACATAAAGATGGCCTAGGCCAGGGGTCCCTAACAGGCGGACCGCGGTCCGAGTCTGGACCCACATGCCGTCTTATACGGACCCGGACCTATAACCAATAAATCCTTAATAGATTTTAAATTTTGACGGCATGCTTCTATTTTAACTGGCGCAAATTTTCTAGTCTTTCCGGCGCTGGTTTAGCTGAACAGGAAACGCACAGACCAACTGCAGAGAAGCTGCGTGTGGAGGAGACTGTTGTTAATGACAAAGTTTATTACAACAGAAACTGGCATGATGGTTAATGACATCGACACCAACCAGATGCACTTATAAAATTAAACAACTGTATAAGGAGGCCTATACGTAAAACAGGAGAGTCTGTGTTTCTCTGTGAGAAACTTTCAGACCTTCTCACAGCAGAGTGAACAGGTGAGGGAGGAGAGGAGGGCAGACTGATCACTAATCAATCACTGATACATCGTCCTCTGGGACTGATTAAAAATAAAAATGCCAAAATTGGTGACAAACCAAACCTGGGTGTCCACACAAATAAAGTCTTTGTGTGAAACACTGCAGAGTTAAACATCGTGCTGTTTACAGACAGTCTGCTGTCTGTAGTTTGATAGAGAGACAGAGAGGGTCGTGTCTAGAAGGGAACCCTAGACCTGCAAAAGATCGCAAGAGTTTGATTATTTTAGTAGAAATAATGGACACAAATCTCGTGAAAGTTGTGCAAATAAAGAGTTACCTTCTAGATACGACCGAAAAAGGTGCGCAGCTCCAAAAACAGAAAATCATGTCGTGGTGTCGATGTTTTTAATGTGGCGGGCTGCCATAAATAAAACACTATTCACTGATCCACAGAGAGTCACTGAAACACTGATCACTGACCTGCTGTGATGGAAAAAATACTCACATTCTTTACTTAGGTATTTTTACATTGTGGTATTAGTGTTTTTAATTTAAAAATCTTGCATGTTATTATTTCCTTTTTTGAAAAATCAACATTTTTATTGCTGTTGTTGTACTTTAATGGTATTCTTATCGTTATTTTTTGATGACTAAATACAGACCTGCAAACTCATAAGAGGAGAAAAAGGTGGCATGTTGGTAAACCAGTCCCCTGTCCTCTGGTGGTCTGGGAGCGTCTGTCCTGCTCCAGAAGAAAAATGTTGTGATTTTAACATGTTAACAAAACTGGTGACTGTTTCAGTTAAAAGAGTTAGTTCACTCTTCTGTTTGTGGTTTCTGCAGACATTACTACCTTTACTTTTACCTTTGTACTTGAAAAAAAAAAAAAAATAGAAAGTAAAAACAGTAAAAGTAAATTTACAGTAAAAGTAAAGTTACTTTACTGAGTATTTTTACTTTAGTAATTTATAGTTTTTCATTTAATAGACCTGTCTTATCTTCTGTTTTGTATATTACCATTGTTCTTAAATAAAGCAAAAGTAATGTAATAGAAAAAAATGCAGAACACGCAATATTTCTTATCTGATTACTCGATTAATCGGCAGAATAATCAATAGATTATGCTTTAATTTTACTGGTTCGACCCACTTGAGATCAAATGGGGGTGTATGTAGCCCCTGAACCAAAACGAGTTTGACACCCCTGATGTAGATGTTGATACAACTACTACACTACTTCAGTATATATCACTCTTAATCATAACACAAGTTAGACATTATGATATTCCTTTGCTTTAGGAAATTTTCTCTAACTGGACCTCTTTGAATTTTAGTTGAATACCCCTGGTCTAGGCTATAAGAAGATTGCCAACACCCTGAAACTGAGCTGCAGCATGGTGGCCAAGACCATACAGCAGTTTAACAGGACCGGTTCCACGCAGAACAGGCCTCGCCATGGTTGACCGAAGAAGATGAGTGCACATGCTCAGCGTCATATCCAGAGGTTGTCTTTGGAAAATAGACGTGTGAGTGCTGCCAGCATTGCTGCAGAGGATTGAAGGGGTGGGGGGTCAGCCTGTCAGTGCTCAGACCATACGCCACACACTGCATCATATTGGTCTGCATGGCTGTCGTCCCAGAAGGAAGCCTCTTCTAAAGATGATGCACATGAAAGCCTGCAAACAGTTTGCTTAAGACAAGCAGACTAAAGACATGGATTACTCTAACCATGTCCTGTGGTCTGATGAGACCAAGATAAACTTATTTGGTTCCGATGGTGTCAAGGGTGTGTGGCGGCCAGGAGGCCCCCTGAAAGATTACAATTTAGGGCCCCGCCCCCTCACCCCCACATATTGGTTTTCTTTTGTGACCAAATATTGTTAGATATTGTTCCTCAATAAATTAAATAAGATTTAATTTTTTTTTTCAACAATAACAAAGGAAAACGAGAATATTTCAGCTCAGAATATTTCAGCTCACATATCCAGGTGGGGGTTACATTTGAAAATGTTTGCTTTTTGTCTGCACACAAGATATCGCACACTTTAATCATGCAAACCCTCAATGGCACTGAATCTGGCATAAAAATATGCTCATATAATAATATTACAAACCCATCAGTCCATCAGGTACAGATGAGCATATTGACCTGCTCAATTTAACATTAAGGCCAAAACACACTGAGAACTTCAATAGAAAAGTCAACTGTAGCTTCTATGGCGAACTGCAAGCTTCAGATTTAAAATTTAACACCACAGAACCAGCTGTATTTTAGGAAAAGGTTAAACTGCACACTGACACACACTGAGGAGATGAAGAGGAGAGACAGAGTCTGGACTCTTCATCATGACTTACAATAATGACACATCTGTCCATATTCTCTCTCTCTCTCTGCTGTGGGTCAGTGTTAATTTTATTTTTACCTGGTTTCAGGTGGAGCTGCAGCTCATCTCCCTCCTCATATACTTGTGTTTCTTTGCACTGAGTCAGTTGCCTAAATAGACAAACCTGTTTACATTGTTGTTTGACAGAAGCTCGCGTCTACGCGACTGCAAGCTGATTTATTTCTCGAGTTGCGCGGCAGCTGTCGCAGTGCATTGTGGGACTTGTAGTATGAGTGGTGGGAGTGCTATTTACCGACGGGCCATTCATAATAGACACATGAAATTATCTCGCTGGCCGTATATAATTGAATCGTGGGCCAGATGTGGCCTGCTGGCCTTGAGTTTGACACTAATATGTTGCCTACGCACCTGATCGCATTTCAACTGAGTAGCCAGCGCTGCGCATTTACTGGCATCTACGGAGCATGCACATTTCACGTGCCCCTCTGCCAGAATCAGACCATACCATTCCGTAAAAAGAGAGAGGGGTGAAATGATAATCATACATAATTCAAGGATTTTGTTTTTAATAGCAAATCACAACCATATATAATTTGCTGATTTTAACAGATGAAATGAAATATTTCATTTCAAAAACCTACGATAGATAATACTATTAAAATAATATTGATAGCCCTCATAGGGCCCCCTGTCAGGCCCGGGCCCTTAGAATCATCCTAACTCCCCCACCCCTGGCGGTGCCCCTGGTGGCGGCAACCAGGTGAGGAGTACAAAGACAAGTGTGTCTTGCCTACAGTCAAGCATGGTGGTGGGAGTGTCATGGTCTGGGGCTGCATGAGTGCTGCCAGCACTGGGGAGCTACAGTTCGTTGAGGGAATCATGAATGTCAACATGTACTGTGACATACTGAAGCAGAGCATGATCCCCTCCCTTTGGAAACTGGGCCACAAGGTAGTATTCCAACATGATAACGACCCCAAACACACCTCCAAGACAACCACTGCCTTGCTAAAGAAGCTGAGGGTAAAGGTGATGGACTGGTAAGCATGTCTCTAGACCTAAACCCTATTGAGCATCTGTGGGGCATCTTCAAACGGAAGGTGGAGGAGCGCAAGGTCTCTAACATCCACCAGCCCCGTGATGTCATCATGGAGGAGTGGAAGAGGATTCCAGTGGCAACCTGTGAAGCTCTGGTGAACTCCATGCCCAAGAGGGTTAAGGCAGTGCTGGAAAATAATGGTGGCCACACAAAATATTGACACTTTGGGCCCAATTTGGACATTTTCTCCTTGTTGCCAGCGGTTTAGACATTAATGGCTGTGTGTTGAGTTATTTTGAGGGGACAGTAAATTTACATTGTTATACAAGCTGTACACTGACTATTTTACATTGTATCAAAGTGTCATTTCTTCACTGTTGTCCCATGAAAAAATATAATTAAATATTTGCAGAAATGTGAGGGGGGAATTAATTTTGTGAGATATTGTATCCTTTGTTGGTAAAATGACCAGACCATGAAAACAAGAATTTCAGAACACAGATCCAATATTCACAACCATGACACCAGAAGCCCAGTGGTGGTGCACTTCACACTCTCTCACACTCTTCTCATAATGTTTCTACTCTCAAAAAACATCACACGTGGTGATACGATTAAAAATGCTACAAAGAACAACTTCTGGTGCGTGGACTCAATTTTACACTTTTGCATCTAGCCTGCACCCAGTGCTCATCCCCTTTGGATATGTGTGCCGCTTTTTGAATTTTTGAACCAATATGATCATAAATCATAGGAATACTGGGTTGAATTTTTCAGTACAAGGTGATTGTTGACTTATTGATTGTCGTAACAAAATTAATATTTGATATTTCACATTTTTCAGTTTCTATTTGGAATATAAAAAAGATCATTGGTGAAGGTAGAAAAATAAATGTGTGTTGCTACAAATGCATGAGATCAGTTAGTGCAGTGGTTGTCAAAGTCTCTCCTCAGACAAAACTTGGAAACAGGTGATCCTCTGAGTTACCGTAGAACTGTACATATCTCTCACTTATTCTTGAGAACTGGAATAAAACCATATTTTGAGGGGGATTGATTTTTACTCTTCAATTATGCTGGGAAATGTAGGCTATTAAGTCTTGTAACAAGCCAACCTCCTAGTGAATTTTTTATGAAACATAGATGTCAACTCTGTCAGATGGAAAATCTGACATCTTATGGCGTTAACAAAATGTTCCATTTTTTCATTTCATGGCATAGTCATAGTGAGCAGCCAACTGTATTTTTTAAAGTGTTTCAGAGTTCTCTTAATGTTAATCAAAATAGACTTTTTAAAACCATAATTCTTATTTATCTTTGATTTAGAAGGACTACAGAGTCGACATGTTATGTCTGAGACACATCTGATAGAAATATTATTTCATGAATTTGTCTAAAAATAAAAAGTTTACCAGTGCTTAAGCAGTATTCCTACCTTTTTTAAACCAGGAAGTGAGACAGGGGTCCTCAGGATATAGCTGACCCTTTTTATGCCTGATTTAATCAAGTTTTTATCAAAATCTGACAGAAATGTGGGACACAACTTTAAAGGGCCAACATTTTCGGGAAAAAAAAACAATTTTTAAACAAAGATGATTATAATAGCACATTTTACACCTATGTTTTTGATTTTGAAGGCTATAAAACACATTTTTTTTTTGGAGGTTGTGAATTCTTGTCTGAGACAAGGTTGTTTTCTAACACAGAGGAAGTTAAAAAAAAAAAAAAAAAAAAAAAAAACATTTCATAATTTACATAGATTTCATATATAAATATCTTTGTAGAATACATTTTCACCAAAGAAATGGTATTTGAGTGTTGATATTAAACATTTATTTTATGGTAGGACATTATTTGGCTCAATTCTTAAGAACAGGTGCAATATATTTCAAATATAGAATGTGTTATCACTAGCTGAAGAAAATTGGAGCTGAGAACTAGCCCATCACTAAGCCCCGCCCTCCTTAGTTACTGTTGCCAAGTCGAACAAACTTTACATTCGCACACTGCATTTATGCAGTTTACAGTGATAATGGTGGCAGATGTAATATTGAACTTGGGAGTAATTGTTGAAATACGAGGTCTGTGATTCCTTAGAGACGTAAACAAAAGCAGCTTCTCATTTCTAGTTGATGACGGTGGATTTTGTTGGCTAAGATAAAGACTCACAAGCAGATTTTATAAGTGTAGCTGGCTGATGTAAGTTAACTTGACTTAAGTGAGCTGAAAAGTCTCCAACTGACGTTTTAATTTTTCCATTTCATGTTTTTAAACAAGAATCCCGTGAAGGTGCTTATGTAAAGTTACATAGCAGCTGCTGTGTACATGATATAACATTAATGGCTAAAGCTTGCTTACATCTTAGCAAACATTGGTCAGATGGTGAAATACAGCAGGTATATCTACATGATAGATGACAGAAATACACTCATTAAAGTGGGAAAAGGAAATGTAGGGACTCGATCAGTGGAGTGGACTTTGAGACGAGTCACCCTGCTGGACCAGCCAACCACGATCACAGAAGAGAGCCGGGAAAAGAGCTAAACTAACCCAGCTTAGACCTGAGTGCACACCTTTAACATGGAGAGAAATGGAAAGCTTGACAGCTTTAGTAATAGTTGCTATCCTATGACTGGACAGGTACTGTGTGGGGCAGGGTTTAGTGGAGGGTCAGTTCTCAGAGTTTAGTCTGAACTATGGAAATCTGTGATAGGCAGTGTGTTGCACATCATAATGCACAGAAACTGATATCCAAAAGCTATCCAAAAGTGTGAGGACACAAGCTGCTTGTGTTGCTATCAGGTTTCTGGAGAGAACACTTCAAATTTAATGAAAATAATCAGAGACCTCAGCAGAGAAAAGTAGTTAAAATGTGGGATACATATAAGCAACAATCTCAATCAGTCAATATGTCAGCTGCAGTGTGGGCACATATGGAGAATAGTTTTACTTAATAATTCACATATTTACGCATTCCAAGACAGCACAAGCAGAAAGTTTTATGAAGCCTTTTTGTGTGCTGCCTCTGAATAAATATGTGAATTATTGAGCGCAACAGCTGCTTCAAAATATGCCCTTGTTGTGGATGTCAAGTTGAATATGTGCAGCATTCCCCAAAAAGAAGCCACGCCGCCTACACTCAGAAGAGAAAAATTAAAATCAGTCGCATGGTTACAGCTGCGGTGCGATCTCACAAAACATGGTTCCAAGTGCTATTTGAACCCAAGATATTTCTGCAGCTGTCAGTCTCTGTGGTCAAGCTGTTTCTCTGCAACTACTTGTACTGATGATTTCAGGACCATGATGGAGAACAATGTCAAAAAATATGATTAAAAAATGTGTGGTAGGCCTTCTTCAGACTTACAAGAAGTACAAGTACAAGTACAAGTAGTAGTTTTTCAAGTCTGCACTTTCACTTGTACTTGGGTATGTATTACACTAATCTAATCTACTTAGCTTCATCTGCATTTTTCTAGGCAATCAGGTAATCTGATCACAAACAGGCCAATAAAAAACAGGATATATGGACAAAAAAAGGTCTAAAGGAGGGATGTTAACAAGTAATCATTCATTCATTAATCACTGTTAGGAATTTAACCAATTAAAAATGTAATAATTGATATTTAATCAATAGTCTACAAAGGGCAGTAGTTTCAGCTCATTTGTTGAATGAGGAAACTCAAACATAAAATGACAAAAAATGATGCCAAAAAACAATGAAAACGAGAAGTAAATAAATAGAAAATAATGTGCTTTCTTTTGAAATATTAATGATCAATCAGTTAACTGATAGTCAGCATTTACAGCTACCAGTTAAGGAAAATGACAAAGTTGCAACAGAACAGTGCAGGAGATGGAGTAATTTAAACTGATGATTTGACTGAATGCTGTTATTGATAATTAATCAAACATCAACAGTTAAAAAGTAACTAAAACTGAGTAGTTTTTGACATGAATACTTTGTAGTTTTACATAAGCCTTTTTCCAACACCAGTACTTTTACTTGTAACTGAGTAATATTTTAGTAATGTAACTACTTGTACTTGAGTACAGCTATTCAGTAGTCTTTCCCTCACTGAACACAATCTCCCATAACCTCTTAGTCCATGGCTGTGGATAGTTCAGACATGGCGGAAATAGAAGCTGAATAGAGAATGTTGAATTGTGAAGTAACAGCTAAACCAGGGCTTCTCATTTTTTTAGAAATACCAATTTAAGAAGAACTTGTCATGGGATTTGTGATTGGTCTGACAGTGGTGTTTAACATCAAAAATCTAGTGAGCACCAAATTCATTCATATTGATCCATTTTGCCATACAACCAGTAGCTTTCTACAAGCTGTCATTCCTAACCTGACAGTTCTGGGGAGTTTGCATCAGAGGGGAAACCTGAGGGCCTTCTAGACCTCCAGATAAGGCCCTGTATATCAGTATTTCATATATCATATTGAAATATATTATATTTGATTTATTTCATTTAATTATTAGGCTATTCTCCAATCAGATTTTTTTAGTTGTGTTTAGGCACAGAAAGGTTAGAGCTGGCTCACTCATTGGTTAGAACTTCATCACTGGGACAGAAGGCGCTGCCTTTTTCAAGGCAGACTTTCTCAGCATAGTGGAGGATCAGTAAAGGACTGTGTTATTTAGAAGACTGACATGTCGCTCATCCCTGAGTCTGTTAGAAAACGATTTTCAGACACTTGAATCTTCTTTTTATAACCACATCCAACAGTGCAGGACAGCAGAAAGAGCTGTGTTGGTAGACTTTACTACATGTAAGAGAAATAAGAATGGTAAAAAGAAACTCAGAATGATTCCTAGAGATTATTACAGCTCTTAATATCAAACACAAATGTAATTCTAACTTATCCAAACAATAGTAACAAAGTAAAATGCAATTATCTACTGTTTAAGACAAGTTTAAGTAAAGAAAATCTAGAATTGTTCTGCTATCATTGTGTGTTTTTTGCTGCCCTCTACTGGATTTTTTTTTTTTTTTTTTTACATGTGGCAACTACACACTACATACACATGTCACAAGCTACCCACTGCATGCCACTTATTCCAGAAAAATCATTTTCCATTTTGCTACACTTTTGTGTGTATCTGGCAAAGTTTTGGCCGAACTGAACTCTGCGCTCTAACAGTCACGTTTCAGCCCCTGGACCACACAGATGGTTCCTAAGGCCTGTCACTGGCCTGCAAGCCACACTTGAGAACCTCTGAGCAAAACACTGAAAAAAATGACTCTTCTAAATAATTAGAACAGAGCACTGATGGATATCATTGATATGGATGAGACCAAGATACACGACTTTCTTTATGCTATTACTGTAAATCAATCTTTATTAACGTTGTCAAAATTGTAAAGGTTATGCTTCTAAGTGACGTCGATTTTTTTCTTCATTTTTCTTAGAAAAAGGAAACTAAATCCAGGAACACTCATTCCTGAAGACTGATGCATGAAATGCTCAAGGACAGAATGCACTTGGTTATGGAAACAAGAGGAACATCAGCCAGCCCTGTGGTGGCTTCAGAGATTCAGCTTTATATACACTGTTGATAACGGATAGCCAGTTAAACTTGTTTTCATTCAGTAAAAAGAGAGAAACTTGAATTCAGAAGGTGAATGGTTGTATTGACCTGTTTTAAAAGGAAAATAGGTGTGACAATATTTATTTTCTTGACACTCTGTGAGTTTATGTTGTTCACTGGATGTAGTGAACGTATGCAGCACACAAAAAGTAGTGAATTCACTGCCTGCGCACATCTCACAGCTGACACTCCAGAAGATGGGAGAAGGTGGGAGGGGTGAAGAGGACACTACAAATCGCTGATAGATGGGCTGACAATGGTTGGTGGAAAACAAATCGCCCAACCCTAACTTCTGCTTCTGTTTTTACCACTGCAAAGATTTACGACAGCAAACTGTCCAGTTTGTTTACGTCTGCTTCCACAAGATCACTTGAAATCATGTCCTGTGAGATCTCACGGGATCATGCTCCCTCTAGCACATATCTTAATAATAATAATAATAATATAATAAGGCCTGGCTGTAACCTGGAACACTTTTGGAAAAAATGCAGTTATATAACAGCCAGTGTTTTATTATGAAATCCAATTTAATGTTTACAAGAAAAGTTGCCAAAATGTTTGTGAATGCTGTCAATTTTAGTTATTAGAAAGACTGAAAATCAGAATTGGACAAAATTGGAATTGCTTTGTGCTGTCTCCAAGTGGCCAGAAAAAAATCAGTTATTGCAGTTTTTAAGGACTACTTATTTGTCCCATGCGCACACACAGTACTGGAAACAGGTCATGGCCCAGCAGTGAGGAAAACACTGCTCAGAGTTGGTGGCAATAGGATTAGTTGTTGTTGTGTGGTGGGTGCCACAGGTGACACTGTGGGAGAAAGAGAACACATGCCAATACACCCCACCACCGCAATACAGATGGAAAGCTAAATTCAGTGCACACACATACTGTACATAAACACTCCACAGCATCCACCTGTGGTCTCTCCTCCACCAGCAGCCTATGGTTCAGTGCCATTAGCCATGGATTCACGTTGCTAAGCAGCAGGCCAAATCAAGCACTCTGTTCTGTACTTCACAGGGCCAGGATGAAGGGTTTTTGGAGAGCTAAGGCCTTAAAACAAAGAGAGATAGCCAGGATCAAAGACACCAGAGTTCCATTCACTTTGTACTTAGAGCTCTTTGTAGCGCTTATCTACCACTCACTTCATCTTTCACAGTACAAACCCTCTCTACACCCTGATCGCAGGCTTGCTCTTGCTCTTCCTCTTGTTTCTCTCATGGGGTATTATAATTTGACAAAACTACTACCACAAATTTTTAGCGAATCAATGTTTGATGAATGGCTGAATTGGAAAAGTTTCATGACAATGGTTATTTTGAAACCATTACAAATGTCCTGAAGCTTTAACCCCAAACCACCACAGATTCTGAGTTTACCACATTAAAGGGGTAGTTCACCCAAAACTGAAAATTCAGTCACCCTCTACTCACTGACTCACTCACCTCTACTGCTGATTGAGGGTTGGGTTTATATTTGTAGTTCACAAAACACTGCTGGAGTTTCACAGGTAAAACATTGCAGAAAAATATCCCAAACAATGGAAGTGAATGGTGACCAGTTTTCAAATGCCAAAGAACAACTAAAAAAAAAAAGAAAAAAAAAAATGCCTTCATACTTCTCATCTGGTGTAATCCAAGTCTCCTAAAGACATGACATGCTGTTTGGACACCGTCACAGCACACACACCCAGTTAAGACAGTGTGTATATGAATGTGGCTCCAAGCTAAAGATCTACAGTGAAGATTCAGACTAAAAACATGGTGTAAACTTGGCATGTTGGGGCTTTAGGAGACTTGTATTACACCAGACAAGCAGCATGGAGGCATTTTATGTTTTTACTCTGTAGTTTTTTATGTTTTAAAACTGGTCACCATTCACTTCCGCTGTGGTTCTGCAAAGCTGTTTTCCTGTGAAATTCCAGTAGTGGAATTTCACAGGAAAACTACAAAACTACAAAACTACAAAACTACAAAACTACAAAAATAAACCTGACCTTCAATCAGCATGGGGGTGAGTAGATAATGACTGCATTCTCTTTTTTGGGTGAACAATCTCTTTAATTATTTTTCAGGATTTCAATCAGTTCAGTGTTGCCGAGCTATATTTAATAAATTAATACAGGGTTAAATATTTTACATAACACAGCATGGAGGTCTTGGGTCCTTAATCACTGACCAAGCATTTTCTGTGTCGAGTTTGGATATTCTTCCTGTGTTTGCATGGGCTTCCTCTGGGTGCTATGGGGTCCTGCCACAGTCAGATGGCAGCTTAAGTACACTGGAGATTCTAAATTGTCTGTGTCCAAAGTGAGCAAAGATAGGATGGTAGATGGATAAATTTAATCAGCTGTGAAAAATCATCTTGATCTTACTGGAAGTTGTGGGTGTAAGAATGCCCTCAGAAATGCTCCTTAACAGCCAAAATGCTATAAAACCATGCTCAGACCGCCAGCTCTAATCCACTTTTTGGCATATTCAGATTGAATCCAGATTGATCTTTGAAAGTCTGGACAGCAGAACACCACATGAAGTGCAATATTTTCCAAATCAGATCCAAGCCACATTTGGAGGTGGTTTGAAATGTGATTCCAATCAGATTTCTACAGATGTGTCCCAGATTGGATGCTCTGGCTGCACAAATTGGATTTCCAGGTGTGCATTGCATCACTCGCAACACACAATGACAACATCAAATCCAAAGTGATGAAAGTGCATCAAAGCTGCTGAGCAGAATTCATGCTTCTGCTAGCTTGTCCAGTGTGATGCAGGAGTTGACTTTGGCCAACGCTGAGCTTTAACCTCGATGAAGTTCTGTTTTTGTGGAACAATAAATTATGTACAATTGTTTTTCTAGAAGCACAAAAAAGAAGAACAAATGAAGAACAATTGAGAAACTGCAAATGAAAAAGTTTTCAGTTTTAGCTAATGCTGTTCTTCACCAAGGCTGAAACAAAGAAAACACCAAGTACTCAAATCGATGGCAACAACTGTTGTTCAGTTAGTGTAGCATTTCTGATACATATAAGCTGCAAAGTGCCTCTTGAACCTGAAGGACAGTAACAATAGTTTGGGACATAAAGATGGTGTTCCACTTTCCACTCAGGACTGCTCTCAAACCAGACATCCATGAGGAAATTACATTCTGAAATATTCATTTGTCCAGGAATGTCTACCTCTACTCAGAGCCATGTGTGCTTTGGATGGGAAGTGTCCATTTTATACATTATCAGCTGACCATGAGAACTTAAGTCCAAGCCTTTATACTCACATGTATCCATCCCTGACTGCTGTCTTTTTGCTGTCCACTAAGCTACTGTAATTTATAGTTAAGTACAATATAAGCACGTTTTCTGTGTTACAGTTCCATATCTCTTGTAGTCACAGCCTTGTATATGGAGTGTTTTGAGTGGCTTCTAATAGGCAGAGATCATCATTTCTAGATGTCATCACAAAGCTCCTAGCTGGAAATCATTTGATGTCAAATATTTCTTGTGGGACCAAAAGCACTTCCAAATGATACCTCATCAACTACAAATATGAGTGAGGAATCATGTAAAGCCATCAAAAAACAAAGACAATCAACAATGTAATTTTTCACTACAAGACAAGAGAACCCCCCTCCCCCACATGGTCTAGCTTGTGTGTCTCCCCTTTTTCAATCATGGGTTTGTGCTCAGTTTCCACAGGGGTAGTTTCTCTGTTTAAGGTGAGCCAGGAGAGTCTGTTTAAGATCAAGCAATATAATGGCTCTTACAAATTTATTGCATAGATTAGACTTTCTTTTATATACCAAGAATGGAGAGTCTGTAAAAAATGTGGAGTTAGGACTGGAGCTGTGTCCAAGATTTCAGTAAGGTGTTCTTGACAGTGCAGACCTAAAGTTTGAGTGACAATACAAATACTGAGTACTGATACTTTTCAGTAGATCAGAGGTCATATTCATCCCACTGACATGGAACTTCTAAGCTCAGAGAAGGGCTGGGATTAATCCTACTGCCGTAGATGGCATCATGAATGAACTTACTCACTGTCTCTGGTCTCTGTCAGTGAATGTGAAATAACATACTCATTATTTTATTTTCAAGAACATTTTTTTAGGGGGTGCTAAATTATTCTGTCAGATGCTGTGTCTGAGATAATTAGCACAGCAAATTTTATTTTACCGAAGTCACAGTAGTATAATGCCTCCAGTGTTTGTGGATTTCAACAATTAAATCTATTAAATGGCATAAAAAATTTAATTTGATTAAAAGTTAATTATTCTATTTACACAAAACACTGACGGAGCATACCTGTCGCACATGGTGGTAGTAGTGTCTTAATGATTTAGGAATCCTCTGGAGCAGTGTTTCCCAAACATTTCTCCTGGGGATCCACCTCCAAAGAATGACAAACCATCACAACCCAATCCATGATAGACCTTATTAATAAATCTTGGTAAGACTTAATTTGTGCTTAAATGAATGCTCCTCACCATTTTTATTTCCATTTCTGAATCACCTTATCCAATCTTGACCAGAGCTGAAAATTGTCTAATCGATTATTAAACAGCAACTATTTTCACAATCAATTTACCAGTTTGAGTCATTTTTAAGGAAAATACAGTCCAATTTCTCTGATTTCAGCATTTTAAATATAAATATTTTCTGATTTCTTTACTCCTCTCTGACAGTAAACTGCAGTGTTGGGAAAGTTCACTTTCTACATGAACTAGTTCAAAGTTCAGTTCACAAATTTTAAAATGAACTAGTTCAGTTCATAGTTCATAATTCAAAATTTTGAACTAAGTTCACAGTTCCAGAAATTAACTAGTTCATAGTTCTTTTTTCTTTTCAATATGTTGCTGCAAGCTATTATTTTTCAAAATTATTGCCACAGCCCATATAGAACCACAGACAGCAATTATTTTATCAGTTTTAACGTTGGAGTGTCTTTTGATTTTTTTATTCACTTGCACATGCCTTGAAAGGCTACCCGGGTGCTCGAGTTCAATGTGCCGTTTCAGGTTTGCTGTTGATGTAACAGTTAGATCAAAGTTGCTTTTTGAAAACTGGGGGGCAAAGTTTGCACAAAAATGTAAGATTTTTCCCAGTGGAATCCTCACTGACCTTCTCATAAAACTGTTTTCAATGATCATACGAAGAGTCTGAGGTAGTGCTGCTGCTACATGTCGCTGTTGTTGTTGCCTCCATGCTGCTTTGTGTTTTGATGATGCATGCAGCAGTGCGACACTGTGGTGGCTGGTGTTGCTAGATTGGGTGTTTTTTCCGTTACATATTAAGGCCTGTTTATGGTGTGTTTTAGCCGGGATTTCGCCTGGAAGGCTCTATGGAAATCTGGCACCCTATTGAATGAAGTTAAATTGAGAGAGCATGCCATTCACAGACATCAGAATGAACGCATTCACAGTAACGTTCATCAGGCAGAAATACTGTACGTTCAGTTCATGTTTGCCCAAAATAGAACTGTCGTTCAGTGAACACGTTCAGGCACAACACTGGTAAACTGAATATCTTTGGGTTGTGGAAAAAAACAAAAAACAAAAGACATTTGAGGATGTCATCTTGGACTTTGGGAAACACTGATCAATATGTTCAACATTTTAAGGATCAAACAACTAATCAAGTAGAGGATACATTACTGCCAGAAGTTGAAAAATAGGTCCAAACACGTGAAAACAGGTGGATTGACAAGATTGTGAAGAGATTAAAAAATCAATTTTCATTATTTTCTGACATTTTATTGACCAAACAACTAATCAGTTAGAGGAAAGATTATTGCCAGATGGAAATTTTCCACCATTTTTCGCCAAGAACTGATTGATCAATCAATCATGAATATAACAGACAGATTGTCTGGCAGTAAATTATTTGCAGCCCTAAACTTGATGCATGTTATTGCAAACATATACATATACTAAATATTTTATACATAAGTAATAAATGCATTTAGGCTGAGTTAACAGGGCATTGGATTTATTTCCTCTCATCAGAAAAACAATGTAGAACATTTTAGACTACTGAGAGAATTAAATTAAGATACTACTAACTATACTACTGCTCTAGGCTGCCTCTAACTTCTCATCAAGTTTGGAACTAATTTCAGCACTGAAAAGCATTGTGAATTAGTCTTAGACCAAAATCTCCGTCCAGAGGCAATTTTTAGCCTAAAAATATTTTGTGAACACCAACCCAGATCAAGGTTTAGACAAATCCATCTTAGTAGTGTCATCAACACACAAAACAGAACAGCAGGGTGGCAGTCAGTATCACAGCTGCCCTCACTAGATGTTGTTGTCAGTGTTTCAAATCCTTGTTAGGCTGTGTTTGCACCAAAACTTTTTGGTGCATATTAAATTAACCCTGGTCTGTTCTCTTGTTTGGTCAGGTTCTCTTAGGCTGATAAAAACACTGCCAATTAAAGTCTGGTATAGACCAACAACCTCACTGATACTGCCTTACAAGGTCAACATTGCATAGAGCAAGGCCATTACTTCCAGTGCATGCACTACTCACATTTTCCAGCAGATTTTGCAGCCAAAGCTCAACTAAATTGTACTTTAACCTCCACAATACACATCCAGTTGGAATTTGTCAATGACAGGATGTGGTAGATCTGGCAAAAAACAACTTACTGTAAAAAATAATGGTGGGAATGTTCATTATTGTGCATCTATTAATTCATGGAGTTATGCAAGTCAACTTTACAATTCTGTTTGGGTGAAAAAAAAAGTCAAATGATAAAAATAATGGTGATTATTTACATTCCTATGTGCTTCATAGCATCCTCCTTTCCTGCTTTGTAGGATTATGTGATGCACTTCAGTCAACTTGCCAAGGCCTATCATGCTTGACCTCTGGTGAGAAAAGACAAGTAAGTCATAAAAACTCCTTGATTCTTTCCCATGATTGCTGGTAGTAATACTGGGCCTTGTGGTCCCTCACAGAGAGGTCAAGGAACAATCAATTGGCTGAAGGATTTATCTTTTATTGTTTGAAATGAAAAGTCTGATTGGTCTACTAAATGTTAATTTATATAACTTTCCTTCCCCTTGAACTCATTTATTACTCAGCATATTTCCATGAATAAAGTGCTGCAGTGCACCTTGAAAAGACTTGTTTATTTTATCCACTCTGTAAAACCTTACATTATTAAATCTAACCAAAAAGGCTCTTTGAGGCCTTCTTTTGACAAAGTGATGCCAGCAGTGTCTGAAATCATTAATGTATTGTTTATAGCTTAGACAGTGCCTCGATAGAGAACCATGGTGACAACTGATGAAAGTAAGAGCTGTGAGAACAGGGAGGTGAAGACACTTCAAAACCAGCATGAAAGAAATCCACCACTGTTCTCCACAGTACACACTACTATAGCTGAAACAATGTATTATTTTGGAAAGAATACACTTATGCATAATTAAAGGTGTGATTTGACAGGTATTTAACAAGAAGATGGCAGAAAATGGAAAATATTTTCAAATCACGGGTTGAATTTCTTATTAAAGACAAGATCAAGAGTGAGTGAGTTTCATTAAAATGAATGAACATTTCTTGCACGTTTGCGAACACAGAAATATTTGGACATCGCTGTCCAAATATTGCTTTTTCGGTCTGTTTTTTCAAGGTTTGTGCTTAGCTCCTATTAAACAAAACATTGAAACTAGAGTAGGCAATGTATTTTAGCAGAATTTTTTGTCATATTTGTTGAAATTTGCTTTACATCCGAACAGCAATAAATAAACCAAACACTCAAAAAAGAAAAGAAAAAATTCAGTAGCTGTTGCAAGCCTGGCCTAACTGTGTGTCCACCCATATACTTGACTTCCTGTGTACACCCTTTGTGAATGTCTGGAGTCAGCTTGACAGCTGTGAGTAACAATCGCCATGCTGTTTAGTTATTATGAAAATGTTTCTGTCATGTGAGTAAGACATGAGGTAGTTGGATACAATTATCAATGACTCCAGTATTAGTAGGTAGTGTGCGTACATGGAGGAAGTTAGGAAATCTTTCTGTCAGAAAGCATTCTGTTCCAAAGGACAGAAAGCCGTCTACCAGAAAGGGCCCTGTGGCAGAAAAGCCAGAGAGGAAGTCACGTCAGGGTGTGACTCCTGTGTGGAGCTGATTGCTTAGATTTAGACTTAGTTGACTTATTATATTCTGTTTTTTGTTTTTTTTAAATGTGTTCTGTTGCATTTTAAGGAGTCGAACCAGCGGCCGGTGCAGAGGACTGACAGCCTCCATACATGGGGTGGATGCTCTACTGACTGAGCTAAATGGCCGCCCCATGACTGGGATCTTTACAGTGAAACTGCACATACTGTACACACTTTGCGGGTTTATATGTGTATAGGTATATGTATACTAAGTAAGTGTATATTGTATTCATTTCATTACATTCTAATTTAAAGATCTGTATATATGTTTTATGTGTGTGTAACATAAAGGGACTACAACTCTGTGCAGTCTTTCGTAGTAAAATGCCAAATAAATGAACCTTGATACCTTGATGTGAATGATACTTGTTATGTCTACAGTGGATGACACTGACACACAGTGTACAGGGAGGCAGCCACAAACTCAAACACATGACAGAGATGAAAGCAGTGACAGACGAGAGAGCTAATGAGAGGCATGAGAGAGAGAGAGAGAACAGAGAGCAGAGGTAGGGAAAGAGGACTGAAACAAAAAGAATGAATGAAGAAACTAAAAATCTTTGAGAGTGTTTGAGGTTAATGTGGGGAGTTCATGTGAAATAAACACCAAGACAGTCATACACTTTTATCGCTCCAGGAAAAAACAAAACAAGTGCGAAGTGGAGAAAGGAGCAGCACTGTCAAGCTTAGTTCCACCTCAGTTGGATTGTCATTGATTTTTTTTCTCTTTTTCTTCCTCAGTCTGTCCTCTGTCTATCTTTCTCTCTTTCTCCCTGTCTTTCTAGGTGCTGGATGTAATTGGATTCCCTCACTGTAAAACTGTGGGTTTAAAACTCTGAAGGGGGAGGAAGGGAGTACAGCGAGGCTTGAAAGCTGCTTGTAAAATAAGATGAAGGAATTAACATTTGAAAAGTCCACCCTAACAGTGAACATTTGCAGCCAACCATCTCTAACACTGGCCAATGGGTACTGTATATATCCTGGATCAGGCTTATATTCATTCTTCACATATGTGGTTAAACACACCAACATATTCCAATCAACAGAATCTGTGTTTTTGTTGACACTTCTGATTTGGGCTAAAATCACACATGCTCCCAAAATGGATACATACATAATCTTTAGCCATGTGGCCACAGTTAAAACAGCAGGCCACTGTTGTCAAACTTCAGCATCATTTGAGGATGAGCAGCTCAAACAGCACGTGAAACAGGAGCATTGTCATAAAAAGTGATACCTTTAAAACCTTTAAATCACAAAGGAAGAGTCAAAATAGACTATCTGCTCCCTGCCAGAGTTGGAAAACCCAGTAGAGATTCTATTTTGCCACAGTCATACCCTGGTTTGAAGCAAATATGTTTTCTATCTGCCAAAGATTCACTGGTAATGCCTTTAATTTGTGTTTCCTGCAATATCCAGTCCATGTCACTAAGGCATGAAAAAATGTTTTTATGATTATGTTTAGGTAACTTAAAGCACCTGTTTAAGTTTAGGAAAAGATCATGCTTGGTTGTAACAAAGTCAAAACTGATTTAAAGCATGAGATGGGACTTGTTTCCATTTCCATATTCATCCATAACCACAATCTTTCCTTAAGTCTATCATTTTCTGTTTCCTGCGAAGGTGCAAGGGTCTCCTGGGGCACCGCAATCTACTGCACATTTGTGAAAAGTGTCCTCCATGTGGACTTTGGAGCAACATTTGCATATATTTTGTGTTTCTGTTAAACTGGTGAATGGAAATCCCATATTCACCCTCCTTTTAGCTCTGGCTTGGTCTCCACCAATTCCTGCTTCTTTAGCTGCTAAATGCTCCACTACACTCACCAGCTAGTTGCTAACTTTGACTGTCTGCCTCTGGAAATACAAGGTTGACAGGAGCAGTGAGCATGAACCCAAACAGTAAAACTGTAGGTGGTAACAAACAATGAGCCAAAAGAAGCTAAAAAGAAAGTTCTGTAGAGCTGAGGGGAGTTGGGTGATAAGTCTCTGTGGGTCTGTCAAAAACTTTCACAGACAAATGATCATGTGATCCATAGTAGAAATATTGATCATAGACACATTGAGCAAATGTTTTACTTATAGCTGTACATATTAATCCTTGGGCGGCACAGTGGTGCAGTGGTTAGCACTGCTGCCTCACAGCAAGAAGGTCCTGAGTTTGATCCCCTGGCTTGCCAGGGCAGGGCCTTTCTGTGCGGAGTTTGCATGTTCTTCCCGTGTCTGCATGGGTTCTTTCCGGGTTCTCCGGCTTCGTCCCACAGTCCAAAGACATGCATGCTAGGTTAATTGGTGACACTAAATTGCCCGTAGGTGTGAATGTGAGTGTGAGTGGTTGTCTGTCTATGTGTCTGTCCTGTGATGAACTGGTGACTTGTCCAGGGTGAACCCCGCCTCTCGCCCAATGTCAGCTGGAATAGACTCCAGCAGCCCGCAACCCTTACGGAATAAGCAGTTACAGAAAATTAATGAATGAATATTAATCCTTTAAAATCTGATGGCATTTTACTTAGATATAGTAAAGTTAACACTCTAGGCTGTAAATTAGGTTTGGGTGATTGGACAAATCTATTGCCTATCAACAGTGGGCTGAATCTATCACTGGCTGTTTTTCTGGCCAACTTTTAGGGTGATATTTGTCTTTGTATTTTGCTAATGTAATGGTCTGCGTAGTGACAGCAGCTGCTCCGCAACACACTCACATCCAGCAGCAAAGTTCACACCGACTCAGCCGGGCCATAGTGCTCTGAGCTGGGTGAGAGTCAGACTCTCTGCACTCCTTTAATGTGGTGAATTAAGGATTTAATTCAACCAAACCAGAGCTGGTGAGTGTTGGAAGAGTTCACAGACTTAAAAAGACAGTTTGGGTGAGTTTAAATGAAATGTGTTTAACAAGAAATTTACAAGCCAGTGAAAATCGTCTCAGTTCAGTTCAAAGAGAGAAACATGAATTCAGAAGGTGAACAGCTGTGTTTCTCTGTTGAAAAAGGAAACTAGGTGTGTCAATCTTTAACTGCTTTCCTGACATGTTGTGAGTTGATTTTGTTTACTGGATATAGTGAACATACGCAGCTTACGTAACATAGTGAATTTGCCACTTGTGCACATCTGCCAGCTGAGACTCAAGAAGATGGGAGGAGGAGGAGGGAGGAGGGACGAAGATATCACCAAGGCTGATGGATGGGCTGATAATGGCCAGATGGAAAATTTAAACATATTACCCGACCCTATTGGAAACCGAAGTGCATTTCTGTAGAAATGTAACCATACATCGCAGCAACACAGAGCGAAAGAACTTTGATTGGTCCACTGTTCCTTGATGTGAGGTGAGTGAACATGGATCAAATTGAGGAACTCTGGAGGTACATCTGTATGACTTTTCTTCACCACATTACTAAGACTAACAGATGGCAACAAATTCATGGCAAAAAATTTCCACAAACAACATAAAACATTTATTTGCTCCAACTGGAACGTGATCCACTCAGTTTCAGTCACCATTGTTTGATGAACACAAAGAATCTCAACACAGTGACACAGAAACCACACTGCTATGGTGGTGAAATTGAAAGGCAGCACATTCACACCTGCACACAAGAAGCTTACAACAGTGTAGGCCATACATAAGTTTTGTGTAAAGCCTTCAATCAGCCTTCAGGGTTTCTGCACAATCCACCCTTGTACAAAATCAGAATAATCTCCTTTATTCCCCAAAGATCTACACGGTTGTCTACTTTATACTTGGATGCAGACGTAGATCCAGATCCAGATTATAAAACTTACATTTTTCTGTCACAGTATCAATATAATAAATTGAGAGGATCTTCTAGCCTTCACACAGGTGTGTACTGTCTGAGTTCTAGTTTGAAATGTACCAAACCAGAATATTAAACCACAACATAACAAGCACTTGGCAAAGAAACAGACCTGACATTTAAAATATAAAGGCACCCTCTAACAGAATACTCCCCACCAGCCTGCATGCTGAAACAAAGACTTCAAAATTCAGCAGCAAGTTACCCTGGATGGTAATGATAATAATAATAATAGTAATAATAATTAGACATATAGCCTAAGGTAAGGCACAACAAAAACAGATTTCATCATACTCTATCATCAGTATTCAAGGACACACATGCTCAAATGAACAGACGAAAGGGAAGGACAGACTGCAGAGAGAGAGATCACCAAAGATGAGCCAAAGCTTTATGGGTGAGTGTGTAGGAAGGGTAGGTGGTGTCAGTGGAGGCTGAACACAAACAGAATAAGCAAGAGAGTTGGAAATGTTTTAATCCTTGGATGAAGTGACTGGCCTGCATCGCTACCCTCAAAATCCACCTTAACACAGTTTTCTTTTGCTTTGTGGTCTTCTGATAGGTTGCTAGTCATGTTGATGGATAATTTTTTTCTTTTAGATTTTTTTCCCCAAACTTTTTTCGGCATAAGACTGAAAAGAAAAAAAATGATTTCTTGTAAACTTACAAATGTATCATGAGTAGCCATAACATCTACATTATACCCTATGAACCCAGCAGAGCTCTCAGGTCTAAAACATACAGTGAGGCATCTTTTTATTACTATGCCCCCCGTTTATGGAATAGCCTGCCTGAAAATCTGAGGGCTACATGCAATATTGATATTTTTAAAGGCAAACTTAAGACCCACCTTTTTAGTCTGGCTTTTAACTAAATTTCTAATTTTTATCAATTTTTAGGTATTTTATTCATTCTATTCCATTTAATAATTGTCAAATATTTTATATTCTTTTATCTTATATACTTATTTATTTATTTATTTCTGTTTTTATTATTTATACTTTTATTGTTTTAATATTTCAAATTTATCTCCTGTGTTTCCTCATCTAATTTCTATCTAATTTCCTCATTACCATGATGTAACATGAGTGCTAAACGTATGGGTTTGTGTGATCCTGTGTGTGGGTGTGTGGGCAGGGTGGGGGATGGAGGGGTATTCTCTTAGCTATGATTGTAAAGCACTTTGTGCTACAATTCCTTTTGTATGAAAAGTGCTATACAAATAAAGTTATTATTATTATTATTATTATTATTATTATTATAAACTACTGATAAAAACACATAAAACCAAATGACTGACTTACTTTATGTTTTTAAAACACGGCCTCTTGAAAGTCTCTTCGTTGTGCAGGCAAAATTCTTTTGACTTGCTCCAATGCTGAGGATGCTTTGGAGACGTCTCAGAGAGGCCTCACCTCGGCATTTCTTCTGATTTTCATGAAGCCAACATTTATTAATCTTCCTTTTATTCAGCATGTGAGCTGAAGAGACCAACATAGCAAAAGGAAACAGTAGTTACTGCATGTAACTGCAGGTCTATGAGTATGTGCCAACTACTTCTAGTTATATTTTAATTGAATGAATTCACATATCATATCATTGTTATGTAGTTTACTCAATAAATCTCAATAAAATGGGTGCCTGACCCATTTTTGTAATAACCCTAAATTTGAAAGGCAGAAACCAGTCCAATCAAATCCATACTAGCATTCAACACATGGGAAAAAAAAGTCCCAAAACATAGTTAAAAATGGGACAAAATGACCAACAGAAACCACCATGGCCTGAACAAACACAGTACAAAGACTAACTAGAAAAACTAAAAACTGAAAAGTAACCCCTGCATTTTGGAATGTAAAGTAGCAAATTTAGCACTGCATGATGGGATCTGCAGCACAAGTGAATGTCATGAGCCACAATTCTCCTCAGAATTGTTGTCATCACACATGAGCAAGGCTCTGGAGCATGAATTTAGCAACATGAACACTAAACAAGCTTTCCAAGTGGTGAAAACTGACTGGATGTGAACTGCCCTGGTATCTGTATAGCATCAGTATCGCATATCGGCAGATATCCCAATTATACTGGAATCGGATCAGAACTAAAAATGCAATTAACAGAGAATCGAAGAATACTGGGTCAACAGAAAAGAATCCATGTGATCTCCCTTGATGAAAGCAGCTCTTAAAACCCAGAGGACTTGGTATGTTTCACTGATAAAACCATAATAGATCGTTTTGTAACTTCACAAGCACGTGATTCTGACATAACCCCTACCTCAAAAACCTCTGTCAAAAGTGCAGAGGGTGAAGCTAATGCACTGAACATTAGCCACGCAACAATTGATGCTGATTCAGCAGCCACAGGTGAACATGAAGAGAAGACCAAATAATATTCAATGCAATATATTTGTCAAGGGTCCCTGTTGTGTCTCTCTATCAAATAAGGAGTCCGTGGCCTGAAAAATGTTGAAAACACTTGTTCTATAAGATTCTAACCGAAATGCACCTATCAAGTTCTGCCTCTGTACTGTGCCACTTAACTACACGCTTGAAAGATGGTGTGCTAACTAGGCCTGGGCGATACAGCTGAAAAGTCTGTCAGGATAGTGAAGATTCAAATCAGTAGATACTGATAATTATCAATCATGTTGCCTGTGACTGACGACATGTTATATAGTCCAAAGGGTGGAAGCAGCTGAGGTTATAACAGAAGTTTGTTGTGTAACTAGTGTTGGTCGGGATGCTATTCCTACAGTTTACAAATAACGCTGTTCTGATAGTTGTTGGTCTATCCGTCTGTCCATTTACTTCCGTTTATCAGTGGTTGGGTTGCGGTGGCAGCAGGTTGAGCGTGATGACCCTCTCCTCTGCAATGCTTTCCTGTCCCTCCGTCTCAGCCTGCTCCTTTTGACACAAAGGTCCAACGGCTATACTCCAAGCTCCCTTCAAATGAACAAACCTCTCTCTGATAGTTGTTGTCCGACTTAAAAATAACAACAACAGACTGCCACTCTGGTCATGAGTTGACCTGTCGTTTTTTCATCTGCACTCATTTTGTCACTGTTTATGTTTGCCTTACATGTCACTTATGCTGGTTTGTTGTCTCATGTCGACGGTGCAATCAAAAAACACAATATGTAACTGCAGGACCTACGGATAAGATAGGCTGTGTTTATTGCTGATTGCCCTCACTATCATTTTATTGCCCAGGCCAAGTGCCAGACTTAGCTACAAAGCTCATGCTAATGTTTAGAATTAATAAAAATGAATATTATTAGTTACTGAAAGCTTACAGATGACAGCATACATGACTTTTTTGTTGATGTTGGCTGCTAAAGATTTAAGAAATCTTATGCTAATCCAAACTTGCTCTTCACTGGGTTTGTGTCTGTTTTGCTTCTTACTTGTTTACTTCAGCAGACACAGCATTATATTTTAGAGTGCCTCTGGGGTGTCTGTTATTTTGAAAAATGGAAGTTTAAAAATCAGTTTTGCTATCTAAGATGTGGAAACTTGTGAGGCTCAATAACTCAAAACCACTAAGAAAACAGATATAAGTTCAAGGTCACCAGACAATCCTGAAAGCTTTCATAGATTGTTCTCAGTTTTTACTTCCAAATAAGTTGTTTCCAATGTCAATTTGACCTTTTCTGCCCACATGTGAGGCAAAAAACTACAGCTCATATTTTGATCCAAACTGGCCAGACCCTGCTACACCTCTGACAATGGTTTTCTGCCCTCAAATATTGACTAATGTCTACAGCAATAACATCTATAAATTTACTTTTGAGGCGGATTTATTTGAGCTGAAACCAGATGAAGGCACTGTGTGAAGCTGAACCCTCAAATGTACCAGTGTCTAGAGTTTACATTTGAAGCCAAATACTACACAGAGATGGCTTCTTCTGTTAAATAAAGTGACTTTTGCTTTAACTTCATAAGATTCCTTCACTGACTTTTCCCTGTGACCTACAGTCTCACTGCCTGCTTCACTTTTTTTTTTACTTGGCAGCATTTTCTCATCAGCCCATTCTTCTTCATCTCTAATTCCCCTGCAATTTCTTCATTTATCCCTCATTGTCTCTTACTCCGTTTCTCTCCCTCAGTCTCCTCTTCTGTGGCGCTGGTATTACTGCAGCAGGATCTAGGGGAGTTAGTGGCTGATTAGGCAGCAGAAACAAGCAAAGCCTGGTTAATGGTCTCTATTTTTCTCAATACAAACTTCCTCTGAAGGCCTGAAACACACACAGACACACACAAACACACACAATCGCAGTACATGTCATGGTCATGGTCAAAAGTATGTAGACATTCAATAACATCCACCAGTCTTTTGGGAAGACTTTTTGCAAGATTTTGGCTGCAGGGATTTGTTCCAATTTAGCCACAAGAGCATTACTGGTCCAGCCTGGCTGAAAACAGCCCTATGTGAAAGCAGTGTGAAGGGCTGCATTGGTAAGAGTTTGTTACTTCACAAACCACTAAGAACATGAAATAAAATCTAGCAACAAATCCTGAATACTTTAAGACTTGTGAGCCACCCAAACATGACAAATGGTTCATACAGCCTTGTATCCTCGGAATTATGGCATTGGACAATTCCATAACATAATTTGCACTGAGTGGCCACTTTGTTAGGTACAGCCAGGTGGCAACCTCGAGGCTGAAAAATTAAGCCAACACACACGCCAAAAACTGCAGTTCCTCCAATGGCCACTTGAGCCTGGCTAAAAAACCAAGTCAGTCCCCACAGACCTATATCTTAAAATGCCCAACTTTACAGCAGATATAAACATGTTTATAGCCTGGTACAAAAAGTGGTTTTAATGCACTGTCAAGTTGTAGTTGTTTGCCAACTGCATCATAATGTCACACTTTACGGCACTATGTCACACACCATCAACTATATCAATGATTTTGGTGAAAGTGGATACTGTTATATGGAGATGTTTTCTGGTTCTCCCTCTGATGTCTTTCGGCTGCTCTGCCTCAACTTTCTGCGATTTACATAAAATTGAGGCAACTGTAACTGTTATCTGTTGCAATCTAACAAGGTGGAGGACCTAAATGCAGACAACACCAGGAACTGGGTCAAAAAGGGTTTAATGAAATTGAACAAAGAAACAAAGGCTTACACTGATTCAGGGAGGTAAAAGGTCAAAGACCCAACAAAACAGAATCCAAAAAGGCAAACTCAAAAAACAAGCCAGGGGAAAAATAACACGGATGAGACACAGGAAGGAGACACAGGAAATGAAGGCAGACAGACATCAAGAACACCATGAACTGACAAACACAAAGAGGAACACAGGGACTAAATAGAGGGAACTAATGAGACACAGGTGAAAGTCATGACAATCACAAAGGGTGGGAAAACAGACAAAGAAAGGAAGTAAAACCAAAACACATGAGGGAGGACCAGAAACTACCAAAATAAAACAGGAAATAACCAACAAAATTCAAAACCATCACTTTTTCTGCTTTTAGCCGGTTAGCTCAGTTTGCTGTGCAGCTAGCTGACTCTGCCCAGATCCCAGAACTGGAGCTTAGAGCACTTTTGACCACCAGGAGTAAGTTCTCAGGCCCAAGGCTGGGGGGATGCAGGTGGGGAGTGACACCAGAATGGGCACCAGAGTCAGGTGGGCAGAGAGCTTGGTAGCCTCTATGGACATCATGACAGAGGCAAAGAGACCAAAGAGGAAATTAAATGGAGGAAGCTAAGAAGAGAAAAAAGACAGTGACAGAGCTTGAGGCAAGAGTAGACAAAATGTTGGACTGGCTTTCAGTCACTGGTGACAAAATTCTCAGTGGCAATCAGGGGTGTCTCCACTAACTGGTGCGCCTGTATTATGCTGAAGTCTTTGTCTAAATTCACAATAGAGAAGATTTTAATCCATATTCTTTAACTGAGTTTAGCCATATTGTTGAAGCAGAAAAAACAAAAAAAAAAGATAATTTTCAGGTTGTATGGAACAACATTACGTGTTCAAAACTACACAACATTTGGACCGTAGACCATTTGCAGTAGCACAAAGTACCCAGAAACAACTGGGTATTCAATGGAAATGTAGGAGAAACACCTCAAAGAAAAATACGAATTCTTGCATGATGTTGCTTTAATTGGCACTAAGGAGCCCAGCACAAAACCACAAGGGTGCCACATTAACTCTTTAATTAAACTTTCTTCATCCCATCTTTACCTGGATTAAAGTGCAATGACATATTTTAACTGCCTCACACTAGCATTCTTCCTCATCTAACACTAATTCTAACTCATCTGGCAGGTTTGGCAGATATTTTCTGTGAAAATTCTGTGGGGCACATTAAGTGATCTGGTTGGTGGCAGCAATAGCTGAAGTATGCGACTGACTTAATCTCTATGACATACAGGACAAGAAGATGACAGCACTGTTTAAAAGCAAAGACAGAAAGATTCCCAATTCTAATGTCAAACCCTGAACCCAGGCCAGTCCACTAACTAACCCCTCCAGGATCCTTCTATTTCTGTGACAACATTAGGTAAAAGAACCTGCTCACATGCACACAGGCACTGAACTGCATGGCAGTTCCTGATACACTCCATCTCTGTGGCAGTTATTTGATTACACCCTGGGGCACCATGGGAGCGAGAGACAATCTGAGCAAGAACGGGAGGGAGAGGGGGGAAGAAAAACAGACGAATTTGAATCTGACAGCCGGAGAGCACAAGATGGAGAGACTGGGAGCGGGAGGTGGAAGGGCCGAGATAAAGAATCGGAGTGACAGCGTCTGGATCAATAGTGTGTTGAGATATTCATTTGGACTCTGCTGGGGTTCCCAAAGTAAGCACACACTCCGTTTCTCTCCTTCTGTCCCTCTATCTTGCTCTCTTTGTGTCCACATCTTATCCTCTCCCTCTCTGCCTCCCGTCTGTCTGGATAGTTCACCACTGGGTGTCACTGAGGAAACAAAAGAGGCAGCTGCAACCTCATTCTGTTGCCGACAGCATCTGGATGGCCAGAGTCAAGTAGTAGCAGATCAAAGCTGGGGTCCATTCACTTTTTAATGAATGCAGTGTTGTAAATGAGGGCGGTACTATTAGCAAGCCAGTGCCTGGTCCAATCTGCATTTGGACTTGAGTGGGTGGGAAATAACTTGACCCCATTGGTGATAATGATGTACTTGTTGTAGAGTCTCACTATTCAATATGCCCCATTGTACACCTGTAAATCAGTGTAACACTGATGCAGGATAGGAGGACCTCTGGCACAGGGGGCTGGGAGAAAAAGATATTAGCACTGTGGTTTGAAATATTTTCTCAGTAGTTGATATTCAGACATTCCAAATTGTGGCAAATACTCATTTTGCAGCAGAGACACTACAGCTTAGTAGTGTACAGCCAGTATCAAGGATTCAGCTGATTATACAACATATGAATTAATGTTACATAAAAGCAAAACATAGATGATACAGTCAACAGATTGTGGCTAGCTCTGAAATTATGTTTAAATTCATAAATAACACTCTGGGAAAAAAAAGAGAAAACTGTGTTAACCTCACACAAATAGATGTGCTATTGTGAAAATAATATCACAGTAAATGTGTAATAGTTTAATTCATAATTTCATAATTCAGACTAGTTATTCCAAATTCTGAAAAAAAATGTATATGTATAGCTCATCTGTGCATGCTGCTAATTATGACCCAGATTTATGTTTATTGTTAAACAGTGATCTGGTGGCCACTAGTAACACAGGAGCATAGACGTTTGCGGCCCGTGTGAAACCATAAATCAGTAAAAATTACGTTTAATAATGTTACCTACTTGACATACGATGTGATGTATCATAAAATACTTATTTTATCCCAAATCACGATCTTTTTGTTAACCTAAGTAAGTAGTTTGTTGCCTAAATCTAAGTTAACTGCAACTGTTACACAACATTAACCATGTGTTTAACATCATGTTACTTACTGAAGGTCCAGTCAACTTCAGTGGTCGGTATGTTGTTGTTGGGAGCCACTGGCATAGAACCAATAACTACAAATACTCAAATTACTGTAGTTAAGTAGTTTTTTGGGGGTACTTTTATGAGTAGATTTTCAAGTCTGTACTCATACTTAAATATGCATTACACCATGTAATCTACAAGTTGAATTAATATCCAAACCTTTCATCTGCATTTTGTAGCCAATGAGGTGATCTGATCACAAACAGGCCAATGAGAACCAGTATAGATTTTCAGTACTTTCCACCACTGTTTAATTCTGACCCTTCATGTGGCTAAATCAGTCATGTAAGTTGTGATCCCTGGACGTTTTGCCATTTTTGTTTCAGTTTGAACATCATTTCAGTTTCTTTTGCTTAACATGGAAAAAGTGTGAATTTTACACTTGAACTTTTAATGTATTTTCATAGATAACATCTTTATGGAAAGAAAATGAAAAAAACAAACAGTATCTAAAAATAATGTCCACTCTTAGTGACTGAAGTCTTGCTATCATTAACCTTGAAAAACCGTTGAGGTGAAACTCGATCAGTCCAAACTTGAGGTATTACTACAGTCGGTTACTGCCTGAACATAGATGTTCATGTTTATTATTAATAACATCAGCATTTCTCATCACACGCAGCTCCGGCTGAGGCCAGATGATCCATTTCAACTGATTCATTCATCATATGAATTCATCAGGAATGCAAGGCTAACATGACTAACAAGGTTAAAGAAAGAATGTAATCTAGTTAGGGAGAGAGTTAGGAGGAGAACAAAGTGAACATGGCCACTGAGACTGACTAGCATGGCTGCTCTGGACTTGGCAAGTGTATCCAATTGTAGCCCTGGGGAACAATAAGACTTGAGCTGCAGGCCTCCACACTGTAAGCTGTATTCCTTGTGGCAATTTTGTTTCAGTTGTGTTGGTTCTTAAGTTACCTTTCAAGTGGCATCACACTTCCATCATGGTGAACTCTGGAAAATAAATTGATTATTGGAAAACAGTCGCTGTCAAGTTGTAGCATGTACATGTAGATACATTACTTAAAAGCAACCTGTTCAAAGATTATCTGAAAGACACCTTAACTTTTCCTTTGAATTAACTGCACATGTTCTGTACATTTGACATGTGCAGAAATGTTAAAGTTGAAACAAAAGTTGACTTTGTTTGAACTATGTTGGATGTACAGTGCTCATAATCACCATCTGTGGTGATTTTTACAACCCGGTACTCAACAATGTTATCCTTATGCACATTAAAACTAAAACCTCATTTATTTGATTTCAGTAAGAAAGTTTTTCAGGTCATTGTCCAAACAAACACTTGGACCATCCACACAGTTTGAGAAAGACTGTAACCAATTTAAGACCTTCTTGAAACCTTGAGAGAAAAAAACATATCATTGGCAAAAAGGAAGCAAAGATGCTGTTGTCAGAGGTGAGTACTGTAAACTTTAAATGAAAATGAAATTTCCTTAAAAACAAATCTAAGAATTATGGAAATTTAGCATGGCTTTTTACTTTTACAGAGCCAAATAGACTATCTCAGAGTGTGTAAGCATCTGATTAGATAGTATTGAGACTGACACAAGATATATTGAAGACTGAAGTAAAAAATAAGGAAACAACTAATCAAAAATCCAACAAGAAGAGTGCATACAAGAGAGTGCAGATCTCCGCCAGGCAACAGATGGTGAAGCATCTACTCTTAGAGCCGGCTCTTTGAAGTGAACGTCAGGAACCGACTCCTGATTGCGAGCCAAGTTGTTTTTTTCGCCTCTTTTTTTTTTTGTTAAAGCTGTACGTGATTGGTCAAGATGTGTGGTGGCGTGTTTGTCCACACTGAGTAGAAGGGGCAGGGGAGGAGTTACAGACACACAGCACAGTGAGCACATGAACAGGAGGGAGGGAGACAAGAGAGAACATGCGCTACAGACAGAGACAACACGCTGGAAAGGTGGGAAAATAGGCTCATTCGAGATGAACTGCGCCTCGCCTGGAAAATAGACAACATCAGGCGGCTGCAGCAGGAAGTGTTGATGAAAATCTGCAGTCAAGTCGGACAGTTTTCAACAGACTTAAGAGAGAGTAGAGGAAGAGACACTAACATCCTGTCAGATCACCTGTAGGTTACCTATAGTCTGCAGACCACGTTCATAGCTGGAGAAATAAAGTGCGTTCTTTATCGCTGATTGAAGTTAAAATAGAAAAGATCCTCCTTCTGTCACATGTAACATCTGTTCTTGGATCTGCCTTGTAAAGCACTTTGTTACTGTTATTCTGATAAGTCATATATATATAACCTTTATTATTACAGAGACATTAAATATCTGCTTGTTGACAGATTAAAATGTCATTGCACAAATGAAGACTGATATATCCAGCATTAAATATTACAATTACACAGAAAATTAGTATGTTGTACAATATGTGGTGTTTGTTGTTAAAATTAAGCACTCTGCTCCACGTTGAGTATGTTGAGTATATAAATAAAGCCATATAAATAATAAACATTTGATATAATGTATGTTTTTTTACATAAGTAATTCATTTTACACACAATTTTACATTATTTTTGGTAATAAATAAATTTAAGCAGCAAAAAAAAATGAGGAGCCACTTGGGAGCTGAAAGAGCTGGCTCTTTTTAGTGAGCTGAGCCAAAAGAACCGTCTCTTTAAATAGAGTCAGAATTCCCATCACTAACTGCCACGCCTCTGCAACTGCTAGAAATCCTAAGTAATTTACACTGTCACTTATTCATAGGTCGAAGTCTGCATGTCCTGGTGAAATCTGTAGCTAATCAGATGGTTTGGCATAGAGATGATTAGATCCACCAGTGAAAGAACTAAATCCCTTCAAGTAAGCACTATTGTTCAACTTTTCAGTCCGCAACAGTGTGTAAATTATATTTGTTTAGTGGCGGACATTGAACGCTCCAGTGCAAATGCAGGGAGTTTTCTTCAGTGCATCATAACATATTGGGTATGGAATAAATCTGCAGTTTTTGAGTGACCTGCAAAAGACAAGGTAAGCCTTGTTTTTAGAAGGAGTGAGGAGTCAGTAGTTTGTAGTCAATAAAATAGATTTTTTTTTTTCAAAAATTGTGAATCACATCAACCACAGGAGGTCTTTGAGCATAAAATCATACATGTGCACAAAAACGCTGGTCACTCACATGAACACTGACCACCTATACCTGGCAGCAAACCATAATCACTGCACAACCTTGAAGCAGGAATATTATAAATGAACTGTATTTTGCAGGGTTCAATCTACTTGCCCAAAGTCAGTTTTTACTTGCCCCTATGCACATAGTTTTATTTAGTAGCAGTTATCAAATAATAACAAAGACTAATTAATTGCCATCTGCTGTGATATCTAAAAATGTGAAAACAGTTAAAATGTCCATCCCAGTTTCTCAAAGTCCATATTGATGTCTTTAAATGTTTTGTGTTGTCAGTGTAAAACCAAAGATATTTAGTTTAATGTAATAATAAAGAGAGAAAAGTGTGAAATCTCCATATTTGAGAGGCTGAAAACAGCAATTTCTGTCAGTTATGTGTGAAAAATTGCCTAAGTCATTATGCAATTATTAAAAGAATTTAATATTTTAAATCTTTCTTAGCACCCGGCTGGTAAATGAATTGCTAGATATTCTTGCCCTGTCTAGTGAATTGATGACGTATTTCTCTTTTGGTGAGGCACTCTAAAAAAAATTATTGGATATGACAATTACGATAAATCACAAATTAACTTTCTGGACATTTGCATCATTAAAGAACAGGACAAACTGGCAGCTGATCTCTACAGAAAGCCAACAAATGAGAATAAAATATTACATAGTAACAGTTTTCATTGCATTTCATCTCTGAAAAAAAAAGTCTCCCAATTACTCAGTTCAATAGAATATGGTGCTTTCGTGGTTTGGATGAGTCCTACAATAAACATAGTGGTGACATGTTGGAAAGATTCAGTGATAGGCAATAGGGATGATTAAATCCAAAATTTAATTTAGACTAGTTGACTAGTCTAACCCTTAGGGCCCTATCTTACGCTGATCTAAAGTGGCAAGCGTGAGGCACGATGGATTTAATTTATTCAAGGTGTGTCCAAATCCACCTTTGCCATCCTGTGCCAGGGGCAGGAGTGATATTTTGCCCTGCCCCGCCCTTTGCGCCACCAGCGTAAAGAGGGATACACTTACTAGGTGTGCCCGAGTGCCCTCATTAATTCACAGGCAAGTGTTTTTTTTTTAAAGTTATTTTTTTGCCTTTAATGACAGTGACAGCTGAAGGTATGACAGGAAAGACAGGAGGGTGAAGAGACAGAGGATGACACACAGCAAATGGGCAGCAGGCAGGATTCCAACCGGCGGCCACTGCAGAGGACTAACAGCCTCAATACATGGTGCACACGGCCTACCGACTGAGCTATAGGGGCGCCCCAATTCACAGGCAAGTTTAGGCCGAACATTCAAGAAACCAATCAGAAAGTCAGCTCTCATCACCTTTGAGAGGCAGGTGTGCCAGCAGCGCAAGCAGAGGCAGTATGACGGTGGATTTACCAGGAGGAAACAAAGAGAAAATATTTTTAAAGTGAGGAGACAGATCTCCTGTTTTGAGGAGTGAAAACGCGATATATGGAGACAGCAGGACGTCTCTAAAACAGCTTCATGTGTAAATAATTTATTTTACATTAATGCCTGCAAAAAACAATACAATAAATGAACTGCAAATGTCATGCAGAAATGTAACTGCTTGTATTTAAACCTGAAGCACATTGAAAGTATGTTGTATTTTATCATTAATTATTATCATCATCATCATTATTAACTCCGCTGGCTGAGGAGCGGGGAGAGAGATGGTGCAGTAGAGAGGGGAGGCGAACCGATCCAGTCTAGCTGCAAAGCTTCCTGGTTCTGCTGGCCCACCTGAGCCAGGTGGAGGAGCAGAAACACGGCTGTCTGTGCTCCTTCTTCTTCTCCTCTCCCACCTAATCATCATCTCCTCCTCCCATCCTCGCTCCTCTGACCCGCTGCGAAATAATCAGAGAGAGTTTCTGAAGTTTGAAGTGCACAAAATTACGCACAGATATATCCAACCAGCTCTGATAGAAGCACACTGAACTTTTTTCTCTCAGGTTGGGCTGGACTCGTGCGGTCAAATATAGTGTCTTGTATATTTTATATGTTATAGATCATAATTGTTTAATCCTTGTTTTTTTCTGGATCATAACAAACATGCAGACATAAACACTACAGCTGCTCCAGCTGTCATGCTGACTCATCTGATAAAGACGATCTGACAGCTGTGATCTCGGCCCGTATGCACTTTGCAGGTCTGTTTAGATTTATCAGGCTTTATAATTATATATATATTTTTTTCCTTATTAGTGAGTTGATCTTTAAAGTCACATGCGCACACGGCTGTTTAACATTAATGAAAGGTGTTCTGTGATTGTGGAGATGCGTGTGCGCCTCAGCCAAGCGCAAGACACACGTGAATGCTTTTAACTTCAATATTTACACTTTATTGCTGATAGAAAACATGTTCAAATAACACTTAACTAATCCACACTCCCGTGTGAGGAAGAGAATGATCTAAATGAAGGTGTTTTGTGATTGTGAAGACGTGTGTGTTTCGGCCAAGCCCGCCAGGTGCTATCTTGTCCTGAAAGACCACAGACTTTGCATTTCGACCAGGTTTTGGCTGGTCTAAAGCGCAAGCAGTTTTTACCCCAATGCGCTGAGCACAAGATAGCAAATGCATCGACCATACCTTCAAAACCACTTGCGCTGGTGGTAAGATAGAGCCCTAAGAAAGCACTCAGAAAGCAATTAAAATTTTGCAGAATTTATTAATTTATAAACAGTGTCTGAAAAAAAAATGCTGTGGGTATGAAGAGTCATTTGAAGCCATTAATCAGTCAACAGTCTGCAATCACCAAATCGTACTTTAAATGCCACTGAAAAGCACTCTACTTTGTGCTGTGCAATACAAACCTTACACATTAATGTACAAAATATGACAACAACTCAATAAACGCTTCACCTTTTTAGACAGAAGAGGATCACAGTGTCTGCAGGTAAAGGACCCAGAGCTACCACAGCTAACGTGAGCAGCAGCAGCAGCTGCTCAGCTTGCAGGTTTACGTCCATGTAGGTACTTAATGTGGGCACATTTCTCCAGTTGGGTGAATATATAGCAGCTTATTCTGTCTGTTAGATTCAGCATTATTTCTGTTTTCTAGATGAAAACACTGCCAAACCATGGTGGTTTTATGAGCTGTCATCCGTCCGACTTTGCTGATATAAACATCCAGGGTTGCCTAGTCAATCAGGGTATACGTGCTGGGTGAGAGGGGCTACTGTCTGACAGTGCCGCGGCCCCGACTAGTGCAGGCGGCTGCATAAAATCTTAGAAGCAACAGATAATTGGCATCATGCATTAATGAAATATTGATAAATAATTTAAATGGCTATTTTTTCTGGTGCAGACTAGCGATGCTGAGGACGTTTAATCATATAGTCGAGTAATCATGCACATCCAAGGCAGTACAAGGAAAGCTTTAGAAATATTTAAGAATGTCAGCCAAAGTGGACAGATTTAGTTAATGGAGGTTCTCCTTGCATTTTACAATATTCTTTGGAAAATAATTTTAAAAAGATTGTCCAGCAGCATTGGCATATCTTGAAATCTGATTCTAATCTTAAAGAAGTCTTTAAAGATCCCCAACGCATTGTTGCATGCTCCAAATATTCATTAGCTCATAGTTAGAGCTGACCTTCCACCAGAATGACCTCCTCATTTCTTATCAGCACAATATGTCACTCTTACTCCTCCGCATTCTGGTAAAAAACTCAGTATCATCACATGTAACATAAAGACATTAAATCATCAAAAGAATCCTGTAGCTATGCATTTTAACCTGTTTAAACACAATCCACACTATCATATACTGAGATTAAACATCTAAAAAAAAAAAAAAAACCTTGACAGGCAGGGGACAATGACATCCTTTTGAAAAGAGAGGCATTCTATATTTTTATCCTCAACTAGGGGTTGGCAGTATACCCGTGACATCACTGCCACTGGTGCCATGCAACACAGAACTATCTAACTAATGAAATTTGTTAAATCAAGTCTTTTGGTGTTTTCAAAGTCATGTGGGACATCACTTTACTTTTTGTGAAACTTCATACTGCAGCAGCTCTGCTGGTTTTGTTGTTAAATTAAAGCCCCTCTGCCATGCAGGTCTGTGCATCTGCTGCTGTTGTATGTAAATCTACTGACAGATGTGCCCTGTGCTGCCCTGACTACTGTACTGATGTTTATATACTTTGGGTTTTCTACCAAATAAATGTAGCTGAGATGCCCAATCCAGCTCTTGTCTAACTCATCATAGTGAATCAAGTGAATCATATTACATCCACTAATTAACCTACATCATGGGACAGACTACTCCTATTTTTAAATGTATTTGTATATTAGTGATTTATTTTTTTTGCCTAGTTGCTTTTATCAAAAAAAAAAAAATCTCTCTTTCCCCACCATTGACGAAATATTCTGTCAACTGTTGTCAAAAAATTATCATGGTAGAAGAAAAGAACCACAAGAATTGAACAGAAGAAAAAGAAGATGTTCTAAGCATCAAAACATGCTGCAGATGCTCAGCTGCAGATCTGCGGGTCAGAGAGCACCACAGTTTGGACACAGAGCCCGGCCACAGAGCAGGATTTCTGGCGCTGCAGTCCCCAGACCTCTACAGCAGCCGGGACACAGCAAGGCTGCTCACACCACATCTCCTGGGACTCATGGTGCAGCCAGGGCACAGAGCACTCCAGCCCCCGGACCAATTAGACAGTGTCTCAGGTGAGGGGTGGGGAACACACACATATAATGTTAACCTCACTGGTGACAGTGATGATATACACATAGTATGTCTCTTTCACAAAAACGTTGTTTTCCCCATTTTTTTGTCCAAAAAGTGGATTTTTTGAAGCAACCAAGCAACATTGAAGTGCTTATACAAAAATAATGAATGAAGCTTGAACAAAACAGTTTTTGTGCCTGAAACTAGAAGATCTGTTCTTTCTTTTGACATAATTCATGTTAACATATTTATAGAACTGAATGGGCGTTTTGAAATTCAGGGAAATTTGTCAACAATGCTGGCGCTGGCTAGCAACATTTCAAAAAAGAAAACACTGGCAGACAAAGAGTTAAAGATGCCACAACTTAAGATGAAACAGTATGAAAATTTCATACCAAGATTATAGTTAGGGAGGCAATGATCGATCGGCCAGAGACCGGAACCAGCAGGTTTTCAGCGTGACCAGCCCTGACCAGTGACCAGCATCACATATCCGATTCTGTGCCCGTCATTGTCACACACGTGTTCTGCACGATGGTCACGTCATGCGCACAGCAGACAAACTGACCATGATATCACCACAGGGCTCATAACAGCTACACACACTTTGACACATGTTTACATGAAGTTGATGTCAGCAACAGATTCCAAGAACAGGATAAAGAAAAGACAGACAGTCTACAACGAGACAGAGCAGCTGACAATGTCGCAAAACAGCCATAAACTATGTAGCTCTTCAGGCTAATGTTAGCCAGCAGCAGACTGCTGTTCACAGAGGGACAGTTAAAATCTCACCTCCTGTTCTGGCTGAAGAATAAACAACATGTTTCTCCTCAAACATTTTCTCATCCAGACTCGTTTAACTTCTGTGTCTGTTTTTCTCACAGCAAAATTTTACTGCAGCAAACTGTTGCACCACGTCAGTCTCCGTTTTTTTTATATTTGCTTCTACAGGAGGTCACGTGAAAGTGTGTCGCGCAAAATCCCATGAGATTCCATGATCTCGCAAGATCGTGTTCCACCTATTCATAATATAAAATTTTAATAAGCCCTGGCTGTAACCTGGAGGACTTTGGAGAAAATATAAATAGTATTTAATGAATATTTAATAGTCAGTGTCTTATTACGAACATACAATTTAAGTTTTACAAAAAAAGCTGCAAAAATGTTGTGAATGCTGTCAATTACAGTTCTTAGAAAGACTGAAAATGGAAATAGGCCAAAATCAGAATCTGCAGGTCAGACCCTTAATAAATCGAAAATCAAAATTGGCCAAGAAAATTGAAAATGGTGCATCTCTAATTATAGTGACCAAAGTTATCAAATCATACATCATGTATTGTTAAAATGTGCTGAAACTGTTCAAAGTACTGATGCACACACTGAAATCATTTCACAGATTTAATGATTTGATAAAGCATGTCTTTTGTGATGTCAGTGTTCAAAGCCACATTCCTCCTGTGCCTGTATCTGGCAGACTTTTGCAAACTTTGGTTGATGCTGGACAGTATTTACTGTGAGTTTCTCAAAGTGCTGTTATCAAATAAAGTTTTTCTGATAATTACAATTTTAAACAGTAATGGTAATCAATATATATAATATATAACCAGTAATTGTCTCATCTCTATTCACATTGGTCACAGACATCAAAATAACACAAGCCACAGACAAACTGCAACAACAGAGGAACTAACCAACAGACATACGATATGCCAGTACCCAAACTCTGCCCCTGCAGAGGAAGTGGACTCTCGTTTTCCATTTGCAAAAGAATCTCTTTAAAAAGTGCTCAACACAACTGCAAGGGTGGTCCTCAAGCTTGAGCTAACAGACCATGAAAAAGGCATGATGATAGGTGTCTGATGATTGTGGAGCTGCTGGCGTGCTGCCGTTTCAAAGCAAGCGGTCTCAAAGGTGTACAATGAATGAACCCACACACAAGACAGCTCATCAAAACATTGCTTTGTGGGCGATGGGCATCGACAGATAAATGTGAGAAACCTTGGGCTAAGGCCTTTACAAATACTGTAGCACTAGTGGTGGACTGAACTGCAGCACAACAAGTCCTCTCTGAACACACAATGCACTGCTGTCTTGGCTGTATACAAAAAGACAAAAAACAGAGCATCGCAATGGACAGTTGCTGTTTAGTAAAAGCTTGCCTGATATGATGAATCCTAGTTCCAACTGCAGCGTCACAATGGTAAACTTGTGCCCATCATGTAAACCTACAACTCTGCATGGCATTGGGGAAGGTGCATTGGTTTTGGTTCAAAGTAGATCATTTAATACCTGTAGTTTGACATCTCAATTCCAGAACATGGCCATGTTTTATCCTCACAGGGAAGATGGGTACTTTGCACAAGGAAATGCTACCTGTCATATTGTCCTTTTCAACAAATAGCCTATAATCACTAAAAATAAAATTTCTATTTGTGTTAGAGCCAAATCTAACCAGCCATTAGACATTACAAAGAACACAAAACATTGGGTTGCTCTTTGTATTTGAACTGTTTGATGGATGTTTGAATGGATGTTGGAAAGGATAAGTGTTGAGGTGGAAAGAGATTTAAAATGCCAGTGAGACCAGACACCTGTCTTCCTTGTAGCAACAATCTGTTGCGCGTCCTCTGGTTTATTTTCTGCTTTAGCACATAACCACAGTCAAACACTTGACTGAACACATAATCACATAATGCTCTCATTCATTTGCCCACTTTCTCTATATATCATAACTCAGACAAGTCAGGAAGGTGAGTACAATGTTTAAATGTCAATAACTGGAAGAGAAATTCCTACTCACCAACACAGTCAGCAGTTGGAGCTAAAACAGTAGCTGAGACACACAACTCATGCAGGCAATCACAGCAATTTCAAACCCTTAGCATTCAATTGCACTTCTCAACAGAGTCATAACTTTAAACTCAGTAAGATACATCTAGTTGAACACACAGACATGTTACACATATTTGTAAATTCAGTGTGATTTACACTTTGCAATGATATCATAACATCATTACGCCAGTATCATCATCAGATCAGTATTTTCTGTCAACATATTGTCATGCACATTTTGAAGAATCATGTTAGAAAAGGTTGATGCAAATGATAAAATATGAAAAAATCATTTAACTCACATGACTGATCTGATGTTTAAGCTCTGAGAGAAGAAGAGGAAGCTGTTTCCGCTCATGATCTCTTGTTGAGATCAGCACGCAGATCTATTAATACACCGAAGGATTGGCGCTGTCACACACAAGTCAGGAACACAGCCTCTGATTGATCCACGGACTCAACCCAAGGGATTTGGGATTGACAGTGGACAACAACAACAGCATGCTAACAACACCAACAACTGTTTTCAAGATGGAAAAATGGACAAATAACTGCAGAAACATTCAGTGTTGGATTTATTTTACCACATCTCAAAAAAGACACTGTAGTTCAAGGCTGGATTCTAAAGCTTCTGAAAGGGATGTGTTTGCAGAGATGATGCTGTAAAGGTACAATGCTAGTGTTAGCTTAACCTTGATGTGTACTGCTGTAGCCTATACTGCAAACTTCTGACAAAACTATGCTCTGCGTAGCCTCGTTTATTCTCCCAACTAGGGGTGTGATGATTCACTCTTGTATCCTATGCAGTGTTTCCTCTAGGATTTTTTTCAGCAGCGGGGGCAGGCGTTCCGTTTCTCTTCTTAGAGAAATATTTCAATAAACTCATCTGAAAAATGCAGTCAGTTGTTACATAATGGTGTGTAGATATTAACTATCAATTAGTTTACTCACGTTAGCGACACTGAGTTGGAACCGGGCCAAATTAACTTAAAATACCGATAAGTTACGTAACGTTAGCTGGTCATCAACATATTGTGAACGTCTGTTTAACTTGTCGAGTTATCTCAAGCTAATAACCTCTTCTCCGGCCGGTCATTCGCTGCTTTATTGTTTATTTGTAATTCGGGAATTCGCTCCTCTGACTCTGCCCTGTTGCCTAGGTGCTTGACGTGCTTGACGGCCGCGCCCCCAAAACAACGCTAGCATCATGCAAATGAGCATGCGCAAGTATATTTCCATACTGAGCAAGATAGTTATCTGCAGTTTACCTTAGTGCTCGCAAGTACCCGACAGGAGTATGTTTTGAAGGTGGAGAGATGCGGCGGTGGTGTATTTGGTCAACAATAAAAAAAAAAAAAACAAACAAAAAAAGAAATTTGAAGGAGTGGTGGCTAGGATTTAGGAGTGGCGGCCCGCCACTCCTAAATGAATGTAGAGGAAACACTGCTATGCATCAGGCTTTAATGTGTAAAATGCAAGTTCATTGATTCAGATGGCCTGTATTGGTAAAAAGACTAATGTGAATCAAAAAATGCAGCACTAGCACATTGATACATCTCATTAGGATGCGCAAATGTTTCATTTTTGGCATCAATGAACTGCCGCTGTAACTTTCCTGTTTCCTCTGTCCCCCTGCCTCTGACAACACCACTCTCACTGAACACCTCCTGCCTCATTCACACAAAACAAGCGCTCCCCCAATAAGTTTGGGTTTTATAAGAAAGATGGGAAACACTACTGCAAATCATTTATGCAGAATGACAGAGGAGTACAGAGCCACAAGTCTGACCCACAGAAAAGTCATGTCACTGGGAGAGAAGGTACCATGGAGCATCACCGTTCCTCCACACTCCACTTCCTGGACATGGTCAGATCAAACCCACAGCACTCTATATGGAACAGAGCAGCATATCATCTCACTGCAAAAATGCATTTTAAATTATTATTTTAAAAATTTCAAGTTTGTTCACAGATTCTCATTTAGGCTACAGTATCTCATTTACACATGAGACTCATAATAAGATGTTAACACCACTGTCATGTCCCCTTCTCTCTGTCTCTCTGTGTTACTATATTTAGTAAAACTATTTCTTCTTGCAACTAATAGCACTCAACAAATATAGCATGAATAGAATCAAAATGTAAAGATTCACATATTGCATTGTATCGTACTGCATTGTGACAGGGCTGAATTGTATCGTACTGAATTGTTAGCTATGTAAAAATTTCTAAGATACATTGTATCATTAAGTATAGGCATGCACCGATACCACTTTTTCAGACCATACAGACAGTACAAGTACATGTACTTACATCTGGGTACTTGCCGATACTGAGTACCAATACTGAGTACTCAATAATGCCATTAAGGTTCTTACAATAACTTTAAAAATGTTTATTTTCATTACATGCTCACTTTGTAAATGTAACAAATCATTGTTGCTGTTTCCTGCTACAAGTGTAACCATAGTTACTGTACACATTACATTTTTAGGTTATTTGTAGTAAGTTACTTTACTGATTTTGTGTTTCTTGTTAAGCTGTGCAGTTTACTGTGTATGTGATATAGTTCAGTATAATAATTTCATGACATTATTATGGACTTGCAGAAATAAGTTTACTGTTACAAATGGTGTAATGTATGATAATTATTTCATTATTATTTACAGCATTTTAACTAGTATTTTAATTACACATTTACATGTGTAGTATTTTAGTTTCTTCTTCTGTCCCTCTTGTCTAAGATCTAATTAGTTCCTACCTGTCATTGTTTAGGGGGGACAGGTATGAGTGTGGTGCCATGTGTGCGACAGTTTTGTTCACCCTGCTGTGAAGCCCAAAGAGTGAAGTTTGGTGTCCTGTGCTGTCAGGCTGTTTTAGTGAAGATTAACTACACAAAGAGAAGTTGTAGCAGCTTATTACCAAGAAAAGATGGTTACAGACTGGAGGCAGCCAAGTTTTTTCTTTGTCTTCGGATTAATTAGTCGAAGCATCAACTAGTTTACGCCTGCCGGGACTTATTGGACAGTGGCTGGCTGCTGTCTACAGGTGCTCTCTGTGCATTTATTTCACTTTTACATGGACTTGGAATTTTACAGACAATTTCCAAAGTCGCTGCAGACAACCTTTGGTTCATTGCAAACAGGAACAGTTAACAGCTATTACCCCAATAGCTTATAGTAGTTCCCCAATGGGAACTATAGTGGAGTATGTGTTGTATATACAAGCTATTCTGGTCAAAGGTTGAACTGCCTTGTAGGTATATTAGGTTGATCATTGGCATTTAGACTTTTTTATTTATTTTGGCAGCATGTTAAGGAATAATCTCAGTGTTAACCTTTGTAAAACATTTTCATAAGCCCCAAACTAGTAACACTGCAAATGGCATAGGACTGCAAAAGATGATCGTGAAAAGGACATCAGATAGGAAACAAAATTGCTCAAATGTAGATGATGCATTTCAGTGTGATTATCGTTAACTGGGAAGAACAGAAGACTAGAAGTGTTCCATGCCCTTTGAGTCTGTAACATACCATTTGAACAATCATTGACATTAAAATGGACCTTGCTGGGCAACATTAATCACAGGTTTCCTCATGTACTGACAGTTAAATTGAATAGACCACTGCAGATGTCCAAGTTTGACAGCATGGAATCTCAGAGTATTTCTCTATTTGCTCTTGAGGGCAACTGAACACATTAAAGCAGTCTTAGCTTTTTTTCTGAAATGCTCTGCTAGTTTTTTCACACCTATGACATGTCCAGTACAACCACTTTTTTCTTTTTCAACACCTTTGTTTATGTGGTTTGAGTTCATTGAGCTCACTTATTTGCCGATGCTCTGCTGCACATGGTTTGATACAGATTCACCTAGAGATGCCCCATATAGCCACGCTCCACTGCTTCAAACTGCTGAAAGGCTCTACTGGGGCAGCCATCAGGGCTTTTACCTGAGGATGTGATGTTGATAAAATTGTTCTTGATGGAAAAGTAAAGTACAGATTGTTTCTCTCACAAAGTTGTTCCTCTGGTTCACAGTAGATAACAGTATAATAATAAGTTATAGTATTATTTCATACACCACTCAAGGTTGAGTTAGATCTTCAACACTGGTTCTACACTCTACACTGCAACTTAAACCACTGCCCCCTCTTCATCACTGAACATGTTGGAATTTACTGATGTCTTTTTCTCCCTTGGATGTTTAAGTTTGTATGAACACTATAGAGGTCAGTGTACTGAGTCCAATTTTTCTCAGTTTTTGAATGAAGGGGGGCAATCCCACAGGCCAGCAGTGACTCAGTGCAACAACACAAATGTTTTTGAGCAAAAATTATCTGAAGGTCTTTGCCAGTTTATCTCCATTTATCTCCATTGCATCTTCCTCCTCTATAGTCTTTAACAGACATGGAATATGTAACACTGCTGACTTCATGTATGTGTTAAAAAGACAGCACTTTGTCATCCAGACATAGAAGTTTTCACATCAATGTTCTTTGTGGCTTCATTCAGACATGATAAGACATTTATGTAATGAGCTGCAATATTTTAGTCAGATTGTCACTGTAAGTGGGTTTTCTAACCTCTTTTGCCACATGAGGGAAAAATTCTTTTTTTAATAGACTCATCTGATGACAATATCGATCTCCTCAACACCTGAAAATTGTCTCTGCCGCACTTTCCTAGTTTATAAAACTGATAAATAAGACAATGATTGTGGTAACATGTGTATTACTACCATCTTGAAACAATCTTTACAGAAAAAGTGACCAGGACTGTCCAGGTCAAGACTGTAGAGTTAAATTGCTGTCAGATTATCATGAAGGCATCCATGCCCGAAAGGGTTTAAAGGGAAACTTTTGAACTTATAGCATGTGAATGTCCAGTCAGAGCTGATGGCAAATGTAGTCAATTGAAGCAATAAATTCCTTAGTCTTTGCTATATTAACATAGAAAGCTGTGTCCTGAGTCTGTTGTTTTTCCTACATCCAGTGATGCCACTGGATGTAAGATCTCTGCTGCACATCTCAATAAGCACAGTAAATCAGTTTTTTTTTTTTTTTTGGTCTATATAGCATGCACCGAAGGACTTACTGCTTCAATTGACCTCATTTACCCTCAGTGATGACTGGACATTCACAAGAAAAGTGCCAAAGTTTCCCTATAAGATGGCAAGCTTTTCATTCCGCCTTCCAGAGTGGCTGTTCAGAAAAGCTATGTCTGGCTTCACACAACACACACACAGACACAAAACCATAGGTTTACTTGCATTTATTTATATTTCTACTTTGCTAAACTGTTAAACTGTATGTTTGTAAAATCATAATAGTTGTACCTGTCTTGCCGCTATCTGTGGGTTGCCAAAGTACAAAGTGGCCAAGAAAAGATTTTATTCAACTGCATTGCCCCTTCAAGGTCAAAAAACTCCAGAGGCTCTTCTCCAACAGCTAATGAACAATGAAACATAACCAACACTCACTTTTTGAGCGGTTGGGAAACAACAAACAAGACTTTTCTTGGCCTTGAAAGCTTCAGCTTTTATTAACTGACACACTGTACTACACACAGATTAACAGCTTGCGGTTTAAGTTTCTGCTCCGCAAGCAGCACTGCTGCTGCTGCAAACCACACACTAGGGCTGGGTATTGTTTGAAAAAATGATGATACAAGTACCAATACCCTTAAAATGATATCAATACCAATTGAGTACTTCCTTCAATATCTTTTTCAAAGGTTCTTCTCTATCCAGAATGCTTCTGGTGATTGGCTGTGAGAAAAAACACATATCCTTTGGGTTAAAGAAAAAAAAAAAAAAAAAAAAAAAGACGATTAATTGATTTGAATTGATTTTCCTTTGTATGGTCCGATATTGATTCATAAAATCCCAAAATCAATCTTTCAATGTATGTCTTTTCTCCTGTGTGTGGTTCAGCCTGCAGTTTTAACTCTGTTAGTCTCGCGTGACCAGCCTTTGGTGCAAGATCAGTGAATGTCCTCAGTTTATAATATGTTTGTAGCCACCTTATTTACACTGTCTGCCTCATAATGTGATTTGACTGACATTTAATTTGAGTGTGTTGGTCAGGTCATGTTTAATATAAAATACATGTTTAATGTAACCGCTTTGACGTCAGTTCTTGAAGCAAAATTGGTACTGTAACTGAAATATCCCGAACTGAATCAAATCAAAATGAACTGAAGCGAATCAAATCGAACTGAATCGGGACCTTGTGAATCAAATCGAATCAATTTGGGAAATGTGAATCAATATCCAGCTCTGCATGTCATCATCTTTTCTAGATCTGGGTACCAAAAGGATTGAATGCAGGTATTGTTTCACTGGAGAATTTTCAAAACTATATGGCACAGGGTTATTTCAATCTATACCTTATTTATATATAATACCAAGCCCTACAACACACAAATTACACTGCCCTATTCCTTCATGGAGCTACGCTACGCTTTTAACAGTATGCTTCGGTAAAGTCCAATTAATCATAAGTATCTGGGTAGTCATGGTAAACCCCCATCCTGTAGGAATACATTGCTTTTTCACAATGTTCAGAAAAAATCCACACTGCCACAGGCCTAGTTCAAAGCACTTTTGTGATCTCTTTCACACATTCACCATAGTCCAGCTTTTCAGGTTGAAATCACTTTGAGTTGGTTTCCAGGCAAAGGCACATGACACTCCAAAAACTCATGACAGCCTTTCCACTTCAATTCACTGGACTGGTCACAGATTAAAAAAAAAAGTATGTCCAACCATAAACACTTTCTTTCAATTACATTCCAGGAGATATATTTCTTGTCACCACTAATGCCCCAAAAAGTTGAATTTATTGCAGAGTATTTTTCGCAGAGTGACAGTTGCAACAGCAGATTTGTCATATACAGTGCACCCCAACAAGTCTTTATCTGTATCCAAATCCAAAACAACAGGAGTATTTAAATAAGCATTCTATGAAACAGTATGCACTGTACACACCTGGCATGCTATCACAAGGAATGGATGACTTTAATTGTGCAGTATTGTGTAAATATGCATTGTGAATAGAAAGGTTTGACTCACATTCAGCCAATCCCAACTGGTGTTTACCCATTTTATTAGTGCTACAGTATGCCAAACCATATTGTCATTCAGCTTAGATGTAGATATACATCTAGAGGAGGATCAGTCAGTGGAAACTTGCCAAATAAGCCAAATGACAACAACAGACCATGTGTTGTGCAGCCTGTTCTCAACACAGTGCAATTTAAAACCATGACTTAGTACACACACTACTGGCTGCACATGCTGGAACATAATACTATATTTCATAGAATTTCATTGATTGCCTATCCTTCACCTACAAAAGATGAGTTCTACAATAGTTTTAATGTTGTGTTTTTGCCCTTCAAACTGGCAGATGTTTTAGCAACACATGCCGATTTATTTAAGTCCTGCAACAAGTCTGGTTCTGTAAGAATGTCATGATGTAAATGTTGGTGTCTCCAGCACATTACACAGCACAGTATTTGCATTAAAGTACTAAGTCAAGACTCAAGTCAAGACAAACAAGTACCGAGTCAAGTCCCAAGTTAATTGTAAGTTGACTTTCTGTTCAATATGGATTTTAGTCTGTGGGCTTGGGAGAAGGTATCAAGTACTTTCAAGTCAAAAGGCTCAAGTCCAAGTGAAGTCACGAGTCCATGTTCACTTGCAAGTCTTTTATGATGTTAAGTCTAAAAGTCATCAAATTTGAGTCTGACTTGACTCCAAGTCATGTGACTTAATTCCACATTTCTGCTGTATTGTATAAATTGCCAGTACATGCATGAATGTTTTCAGAAATCTTCAGTTTGCTAAAGTTGGCTCATTATTCTCAAATTTATTTTAGAAAACTTGGGAATTTATTGATGTTCATACACATATCACTTTAGGAATAATCATGAACACCAAAATTCAGGTGCAATACAAAATACAATTTGTATTTGTGTGTAAATATTCGTTGTTTTTCTTTTGTTTTTTTTACATAATTGCTCTATGAAATAAATTCATGCTACAATGATGGTTTGGAAAAAGGTATTTTTGGGAAAACTACAGAAAGACCCCTATACACTAATACATAGAGCTGCAACGATTAATCAATTAAATGAATTATTAAATTAACCTGCAACTATTTTGATAATTGATTAATCAGATTGAGTAATTTTTCAAGGAAAAAGTCCAAATTCTCTGATTTCAGCTTCCTATATATGAGCATTTTTTGGCTTCTTACAGTAGACTGAATATGTTCAGGTTGTGAGTAAAACATTTTACTGACCAATTGTCTGATAATGTACACTAATGATCAATCATTCTGTTATGATGTACCAGTGGCCATGTCAATCTTGCATGTCAAGTTGTTATAGCTAACCTTTAAGTGAACAGTTTCCTGTTTACATTAGCATTCAGCAGACACAGAGCAAAATTGCATTTATTTAAAGTTGCTTTTCTGTCCTGTAGCTATGTTTTTGCTGTTTCTGCTGCAGTGATTTATGTTTCCAGTACCAGTTTAAAGGCACTGGGCTGTGCCCGAGATGTACCATCTCTTGAGTCTGACCAAGCAGGTTGTGGTTACATCTAAGCAACTGTGCTGTGAGACTTGACTTTAAAAGTCTCTGTCTTCAGATCTCAGTACTTTGATAGCATCTAACTGAATCTCTGTTCACTATTTGTACTTTCATGGATCTGCTGTATCACTTTTCATGTTCACTCTCAGCTGTAGAGGACTCATGTTCAGTTACTGCTGACAAAAACACAACACAACATGATTTTGCTGTTTCTTAAGCTTTTAAATAATAAAATAACATGCACATCATCAGTGAAAGACACATCTTCAAGCCAGTAGCCTTGTTGCAAAGGAGATGCGATTCTTACTGTGTTGGGTTGACACACAGAGTCAAACTGAGTCAGGCCAAACCAGGACGTGCAGCTAGTTGTTAACTTTGTCATTTTGTCCTTGACAAGTAGTTCACAGTGTGTACATTAGAGCTTTTTTATAGAGAATGCACCAAAACAATGAAGCTGTGGATCCTAAAGTCAAAACAATGAGCTGAAAAACGCTAAGATGCTTCAAGGTGATACTCGTCTTGTATTTGTCACCATGAGCAACCCTTTTCATGATTCACTATTAATACAAAAATATTAATTACTTCAGATTTAAGGTAATTTAAGGTGTTCCCATTACATTTTTGTCCACCAGGAAACACTGACAAATATTTTTTTCTGTAAAATGTCACACTCAGTGCATAAAGCATCTCTGTCACTAGTCTTTAGTTACTAAATTTAGTGGTTTCTTATCAATTATGGTTGTTTCAGTGACTTCATGTTTGAAAGCAAATATGCAATATAAATACATCAGTCAGCTTGAGCTGACGCTTTACAGTCTTAAATTTAGACCTACATGGATACTATGGGCATTCTTATATATGTTTTCTACTCTGGTGTCCTAGAAATGCATATGGACTGATTTTGTATGTATGGCAATGTGTCTTTGCACATTCCCTTCAAGTGAATCCCAGCCCTTACAGCATCCTCCAGCGTACCAAATTAGATGCATGTTGGCCTGTCAGTCTCTGTTAGGGCTGCATGACAAGACAACACACACAGACAGCTGTGGCACTGGGGCATTTTGCATGCATTCAGTCATGTATGATCCTATTACACTCATTGTGCTAGCTGTGAGGGGGAGCACAGAGCAGTCTGAGGACACTCAGTAAAACCTGCTACTGCGCCCTGAACCCAGCTACACAGTACCAAAGCTCACGTATACACATGCACAGACATATTCACTGAAAACACACGTACATGCGAACATATTAACAGACATGTATAGATATATTTACTGCTTGTGGACACAGCATTGTCAATACACTTTCTGACTGAAACATACATGGAGACACATGGAGAGTTATAAATGCCTGCCTACATGCACACATGCATGCATGGTCTCACACACACAGATATGCAAAGCCTGCTGACCCAGTCATGGGTGGCTCAGACACAGAGTCTGAGATTCATGCTAAAGCTGCCAGCTTCCCTCCTAGTCATGAATTAGCCACAGGGTTATGAGTTTGAACTTCAAATGGCCTCGTACCCTCCATCTCTCCAGTTTATAGACATTTGACATGGGAACATGGTTATGTAATTTCAAACAGAATAATGAAAGGAACAGCTAAGTTGTAGATTGAGCTTCATCTACAGAGCTGAGAGACAAGAGGCAGAGTTTGTGTTTTTTTGCAGCTGTTCTTTTTTGAGCTGAGATCTAAGCAGGCCAGATGCATGAGCAAACTAAGTGGCCACTAGAGGGCCCCCAGGGGCATTTGAAATGTCCCACAAGACAGCATTTTTAATGACCATTAGCTCTGACCCCTGCCTATTCTCATTCCCATTTTTTCATCGCCTGCTCATACAGACACAAATGGTACCCATATGTGGCTGAAAAAGATGCACCGGGTTGTTGATGTAGCTTAAAGAGGAAAAAAAGCCATATATGGAGGATGAGAGATGGATGATTGGCTCAAACAAACACAGGACTTTCACCCAAGAGATAGGGACTTGTGTCCCAAGTGAGCAGCGTCACATGACTTATGTAACATATTTATTATATCCCAAACATGGTCTTTTCCTATACCTACCCAAACTGTAACTATTTCAGAAGATTAACCACATGTTAAAGAGTGTTTCTGGCAATGTCTGATACAACTGCTAAAGTGTACCCTGCACAGCAGTGTAAGACGCTGCAGGACGGTGACAAAACATCGATATGTGGTGAGATCTTGGGATGCTGAGCAAGAACAAGTGTAGTGCCCCCTCCTCAATGGATAGATCATGTCAAGCCAATCAACATCTCTCTGACCCATGGGGGTAACATGACATGGTTTACTCTGTCACATGTCACGTCACATTGTCAGTCATGTGAGCACACCTTGGAGAATGCTAGGAACTAGATGTCACTGTTACTTTTTTTTTTACTGCAGTAAAAATTTAGTATGAGATGCTGTTGGACTGAATGGACTGCCTGATGTGCGTCATAGAGACGGTTGGTAGACCTTGTGCACCTGTATGATATGCTAGATGGGCATGACAAAATGTTGGTTTTGATGAGTACGAATGAGAATGGTTTGGTATCAGCTGTATTTTCACTCAGATCCACCTGCTGTGCTTGTTAACTAGCTCTCTCTGTCCCTGTGTGTGAGAGCAGACAGGTGTGCCTGAACACATAAACAAGTTGAAGAATGGTTGACCAGGGAAGAAATAAAGAGTGAAACAAAGTTGACTGAATATGATCTATGTTAGGGAAATAAACAAGTGTTTGCTGATTGATTGATTTCCACTAAAATGCATTTCTTAAATGATTGTTTATCAGTTTCATCCACAGTTATTGTTAATGATTGACTGATAAAAACTCTGGGGTTGGGGGGACACAACCTCTTTTCGGCATCTGAAAGGGTGGCATGCCAGAAAAAGTTTGGAAACCGCTGGTGTGAGACAACAAAAACTAAATTACTCACAACTAAACAAATCAAGAGACTCAAGAGAGACTGACTGCTCAGGCCTCATGGATGTAGGTGAGCATTCACACCAACTCAGGTGTTTGCCATCTGTCCCATTGAGCCACTCCCAGATCCCAGGCAACCAAACAGAAAGTAGGTCAGAGGTCTTCATGTGGTATAGAATGAACCCAGTAGCAGTGACTGTCCACACCTGTTGCTCTCAATTTAATTTTGCATGTGAAAAAATAAGTCAGTGCAATTATCTAACCCATAGAAACCTAATGTGTGCTATTTCTAACTGTTTGGAGGGAGTGCTGTTCAACTGTGTATGCCTTCACATTGAAATTCTGACAGGAACTGATTTTTTTTATGCACTTCAACTAAAAGACTTTAGACTGATGAGTCAGACTGAATTAAACCTTAATAATAGAGGGTCCTCCCTGACCTCAGATATATAAAATGTCAGTGAAACCTGCAATGAAATGTTATTCCTATGCATATGTATTAATTTAATTGTTAATTCAATTCTTTATTTAATGGCCTTGTGCATCTCAGAGTTTCTCCTACATCCTGATTTAACAAACTGTCAACCAGCTCATAGATTTTCATTAGTCTTAAGTTTCAAAGGCGAGTTAGAAACATTAGTTGGACTGAAGAGATAGTGTGATCATCTAAATGTTTATTCAGGGGCTTTTTCACCTTGACATTAAAACGAAGGAAGTAAATACCAATCCAAAAGTACTGATGCTGCAGTTTAAAGCAATGCTGCAAGTTTGCAATCAGCAACAGAACAGATTCAACACATCATTTCTGCAAATGAACACAAATCCACGTGGACACAGAAAGTACATGAGAACTACTTCACATCTGGAGTTGTTCTTAGATACATGATCACACTTCTGTCAGTCAGATTGATTAGACTTCTAATTAATCAAACGGAGACTTACTGATAGAGACTCTAGACACTAATTTGTTTAAAATTAACATTGTTTTCATGGCAACTAAAGGGGTCAGAGAAGAAGGAGATTACATATCTGAGACAAAAAGTAATTAGTGTATATCTATGGGGCATCATGAAATTGCTGTATCTATGTATGTAACATTTGTAACTCTGTATTACACCCATAATGCCTCAAAATGTTGCTAATTTAAAAACATTATCAATCATTTATTGTATGAGCAATCAAAACAGTCATTTTAACTGAAAAATATTATTAAGCTGTGATGTATTCCAGGAACTACTAACAAACGTCTTTGAGGCAGGATGAATTTTCTTGGCCTTCCCACTGAAGGGATTTTTCTAGTCAGATGAATAAATAATAATATTATAAAGCGATCAGAATAAGAAAACACTGACTAAAATGTCTGTGTTTTAATGACAATATCAGCCCCTTATTTAGGACCAACTCTCTTAGGGAAAGTATTTAAAGGAATATGATTTATGAGCTGTCAGACAACAGACGACCAGCATGTTAAAACAAAATTTTGCATTCAGCCTTATACACAGTGTCTTCTAGCCAATAAATCTGTTATCTAGCTGTCAAACCGTTTAACTAACTTGCTTATGATTTAATAAGAATTAAATTATTACTTATTACTCCAGAACTTCTCTTAATTAGTTATTTTTCACAAGGGCACACCTTACTTTGGAGGCTTACAATAAATGTAACCTAATATGGTTTGACATCTCAGGGCCCTATCATTTTCATTTCGACTATAATACAGACTGATTTACCATCTTTCACTGCATTAAAAGTTATTTTTGGTGCTGATCAGTGTTGTGCTAGTTACTGAAAACCAGTAACTAGTTACTGTTACTAGTTACTTTATTTCAAAAGTAACTCAGTTACTTTACTGATTACTTACACCAAAAGGTAATGCAGTACTGTGAAAAGTAACTTTTTAGTTACTGTGAAAAAAAAGGTCTCCCATTAAGTTTTGAGTTAAGTTTTCTTTAGCTCGGTTTCCATTTTTGCGTATTCGCTCTCCAGGTACTTAGAAAAAGTGTTTCATCCCATTTGTCATGTGATGCTCGGTATCATGCTAACTAGCTTCCTGAAAGCGGGCGACTCCACAATAAAAAATGGGCTGCATGTCTTCTACAACATAACTTGCAATGGCTTTATCATCTTTTTCCTGGTTAGCAGGAGCAGTCAGTCCCTCAGTTCAAATCCAGCCACTTAGGTGGTGGAGGTGAAGTGGCATCAGAGTCTGTGTCTGTACTCTTAGCTACTAGCTTCGTCGCAGCATGTTGTTTCTGTAGGTGTTTCAACAGGTTTGAATTGCTATTTTGGGCAGTAGATAAGATCTTTGATCCAAGACACAACTTACATTTAACTAAAACGTTCTTGTCTTTGTGCTCGACAAAGGTCAAGTAGTGAGAATATCTCCATGTAAAGAAAGTTGACTTGGGCTCCGCCACCGATGCCATGATGATACCAGTCTTGTAAACAGACACGCCCACACAGCGCGTCTTCTCCCATCTCCCTGCTGACACACACACACACACACACACACACACACAAGATTCAGGACTACACGGCTCTGGCTGCAGCTCAGTCTCTAGCCGGAACTACACAAAAAATAACATAAAATAACGGAGTAACGCATCATGTAGTATCGTTAACTGAGTTACTGAATTTAAAAAATAATGCATTGGATTACTAGTTACTGCAAAAAATAATGGCATTACAGTAACGCGTTAACGCGTTACAAAGTAATGCGTTAGTCCCAACACTGGTGCTGATTTAGACACATCTACTGATTTATATAGTCTGTATTTTTTGGATATTTTCTGTGAATATCACAGGGATGTAACCAGTTTTCAGACATAAAAAAAACTTGCAAAACAAATAAAGAAACAAAAAAAAAAAAAACATAAAATGCCTCCATACTGGTCATCTGGCATAATCCAAGTCTCCTAAAGCCCCAACAGTGTGTATGTGCACGTGAATGTGGCTCCAAGCTAATCTACATTGAAGATTCAGGCTAACAACATGGTGTAAATAACAGTATGGAGGCATTGTATGTTTTTATTCTGTTGCCTTTTTTACATTTGAAAACTGGTCACCATTCACTTCCATTGTTTGAGAGATTCTGCAACACTGTTTTCCTGTGAAACTCCAGCAGTGTTTTGTGGAGTAAAAAACTAAAACTGATCTTCAATCTGCATGAGGGTGAGTAGGTAATGACTGAATTTTCATTTTTGTGTGAACTATCCCTTTAAGTGCCAGCTGAAACATACCTGGTTCTGAGTTGTGTATTTTCAGAGTAAAGCTGAGACTCAGTTTCCACCAACAGTTCAATAACTTGCCCTGTGCTACCTCATTTAAATTAACCTCTCATCTGTTTGCACCTCTCCTTCTACCTGTACACCATGAGTTCTGCTCTGAGTACCAAAATACCACATGGACAGCCAAAGTAAATTTCAAGGTCAGGAAATATCAAATTGCCATGGAAATGAGGCTCCAACCGATTTTACATCCTTCTGAGGATATAAAAGACATCAAGTAATGAAGACAGTGCAAGTCTCCCTGCAGATCTCATTATTTATTCTTCTTAATGTCCTCCTTTTTCTTCCCCATCACCTCGTTCTCCTTCCTCTTCCTACTTCTTCTTTGTCTTTTTCTTTCTTCATCTTCTTATTCTTCCTCCTCATCTACCTCTTCTTCACGGTCGTCCTTCTTCTTCTTCTTGTTCTTCATCAACCTTCTTCTTAGTTCTCTCCTTATTCTTCTTCTTTTTTCTCTTGCTCTTCTTTATCCTCTTACTCTTCGTCTTCTTGCCATTATTATTATTACTGTGTGAATCATATATGTTTCGACAGTCCCAGCCATCTAAAATTGCTGCTCCCAGCCAGAGGCTCTCTGCTTCAAGCCGGTTCAGAACGAGTTTCCAGTCATTTTCCAGCCAATGGGAATCTCCCTTCTTTCTCCCGTTGCCTGACAAGATGTGTCTAGATCCCACAGTAAACAAACACCATCCATTTATTCATGAGGAGATGGTGCTTCCTCCAAAGGACACATGCACACCTATGTGTGACAGCCCAAAGAACAACACATGAGATATTCTAACCACATACTCCATGTTTTATGGTGACACCATTACATCATATGAAAAAAAAATCTGATGCCCAGAATTCAACCTGAAACAGTTATGCAGGTACTAAAGCAATGCAATATTTTCACTCCATCCTTTTCAGAGTAAAATCAGTATGAGGTCATACTGTATGATGTGAACTCATAGAAATGGAATTAGACGTGTGACTGTCTGTTAAAACTAGCCAACATGATTCCTGATTCTTGTAGGCAATAAAGCTATTCTGCTGCTTTTTTCTCAAGGTGTAGGAACATCCAGATATGTATGTCCATCCATTATATAAGTTGTTTTTATCTACATTGTTCAAAACCACTGTCGATTCAACTGGGATCACCAGTTCTGATCACTGCCTGTTTATGAACCAAAAGACTTACAGATTAAGTTGAATCACATCAATTTATAACACAATTGATGCCACTTTAACAATACCATGTTGAAACAGGGACACTGGAGCATCAAGTAGTACATCGATTCATCAAAACAGAAGAGGAAATAAATTTGGATAAAGCTCACAGAATTTTTAGACATCAATCATCAATTCAACCTGGAAAAATGCAGTATAACATTAAGAGATTTCTGCTGTGAAAAGAATGTGAAACTGCAACACCAGGAGCAGCAAGATGTGCTAAGATTGAAAGTCAGAGCATATGGAACAAGCTTATTCTACAGTGAATAGTGACCTTGATCCACAGTTCAGACTCTCAGAAATCATAAATGTGACTGAAAGAACTGTATTATTTCCCTGCTCACAAAATGTTTCAGAAAAATGAAAGAACACAAAAAACTGTATAAAAACTGAAATTACTCTCTTTTCCTTTCCGTCCTCTCCTCCACAGATTCCACAGGGTCTGAGAGTTTGGCTAGGGACAAATTTTGGCACCGTCTGTTCCTGAGGAGGTAATTGATACCGATACTAAACCCCCTAATCCAGTTGATTGGACTGAACATCTGTTGAGGGTGTGTGTGAGTGTGTATCTTTGAGACTGTTGGGTGTTGCTGAGAAAGAGGGAGAGATGGAGAGAAGCTTTCATTTCCTATTAGAGCAGTGTGGATGAGATGACGCACAAAGAGAGGAAGATACAGAAGAGGACTACAGTGAGAGCAGAGTGATGGAGATTAATAACTTAGGGATGCAGTGGAGGATAAACCCTTAAATCAGTTTACCTACTTTTTTTATTTTCTGGATAGGATTAACTTGCCTTACTGGGCTAACATTAATCTTTGTTATATGGAATTCATAATAAGAATATGCTGTATTTTATAAGGGAAATAATAAAAATGGATGGCCCTTTGAAAATATACTTGACTTTTGTTTACAAAAGTGGTTGTGACAGCATAAGGTCATAAGAAAATTTGCTGCCTTGATGAATAGAGAATAGGAGTGAGAACAAGACATTAACTATAAAAGGGAAAGTTCAACCCAAAATCAAAAGTATACATTTTTCCTCTTACCTGTAGTAGTGCTATTTATCCACTCAAACTGTTTTGGTAAGAGTTTTGGATTTATTAGCTGCAGAGATGTCTGCCTTCTCTCCACTATAATGGAACTAGCTGACACTCGGCTTGTGGTGCTCAAAGTGCCAAAAACAATACATCTGAAAAACTCAACAGTAATGTCTGTTTTCAGAAATCATGACCTGGTTACTCAAGATAATCCAGAGACCTTGTTGTGAGAAGTTTCAGGTGGGAAGTGTTTTCTTTATATGGTAGAATCTACCAGAATACTTTCTTCCTGCAATAGAATCTACTGTAACTACTTTCTTTTCACTAGAAAGAAAAAGGTTCTTACATGAAACTGCGCTGAGTTTTTCAAATGTATTTCACAAGCTGAGTGCCATTTAGTCCCATCATATTAGAGAGAAGACCGGTGTCTCCTAAACCCTGCAACTCACACCAAAACTATCTGAATGGATAAACAGCACTACCACTTTCACCCAGGAGACCAGGGATCATGTCCCATGTGAAACCAAAATATTATAAAAAGTTGTGAGGTGCACATTACATGATCACATAACTTTCTTCTTGTGACTTTCTTCACTTACACCACATTATGTACGTAAATAAAATACTTATTTAAACCTACAACATGAATTTTTCCTGAACATATCCAAGTAGTTTTGTTGCTTAAACTTAACTAGGTTTTCAAAAAGCCCAAGCTTCTTGCCCTGATTGACGTTTTTGTAGTGTCATGTTGTCAGAGCTCAGCAATAACACTGGTGAATGAGATGTTATCTTAATTGATAGAACTGATAGCTACAGCTATGAAAATAAGTTGAGTTTTTAATAGACCACAATGATCCTTTAAGGAAATATTAATGGAAACCCTAGGATTAGCACACAGTTGAGAATCCTTGTAACTGCGGTGCACGGCTGGAGATACACAATACGGATAAGTGAATCAGGAAGGAAGATTTCGGAGAAAAGATTTACCTTGTCTTCAGCCTTTCTAAGCTTTCTACTTATCACTTTTTATGATAAGTATTTTGTGAATCAAAGCTATATTGGATTTCAGATAAAGCAAATCCAGCTGCCAGCTGAGCTGATAAGTAACTGTACATTGTGAGTTTAAGCTGAAAACAGGCTGTTCTCAAAGTATAGCAGGAATGATGAAACATCTGGCAACTGCTTTTTTAAAAGCATGCTCACAGATGAGGCTGATTCAGTGGAAAACTTTGTTCAGCAGGGCTTTGACGTGCATCAGGCAGGCAGCAGGGAGAAGTGACAGATATGTCTCCAACAGTGATGTTTCAAGAAAGAATAATTTGATTTGTGTGAGGATGTCAAACCATCAAAGAAGAGACCCAACCTCAACCCACCAGGGTGAAGAAGTGTGATATGGGGAGGTGTTTTATGGCTAATTTCAGAGAAGTTTACAGTAGGAAAAATAATAATATTATTATACTGTTACAATATGCAGTATTTTTCTTCTATTTTAGTAATCTATCACAGTCAGACTTATCGTCACAGTGCTGGAGAAAGAGTCGCTGCACACATCTTGCTATAGAGGAAAAAATGCTCTGGCTTTGTTTTATTTCTTTAAACCAGTCTCAATCATGTTGCACAGTACAATGCCCAGGAATCAGTGGTACATGGGAGAAGTCAGCCTACGGGGCCTTCTGGCAGAAAGTCCTTTCTGGCAGATTGCATAATTGCTTTCTACGGATGATGTTGTTCTGTTGGCTTCATCTGATCATGACTTTCAGTACACACTGGGGCAGTCTGCTGAGTGTTAAGCAGCTGGGATGAGAGTCAGCACCTTCAAGTCTGAGGTCATGATTCTCCGCCAGTAAACAGTGGATTTTTCTCTGTGGGTATCACAATGTCTTTCTTACAAGGGATGGTAAAATGAGGCATTCCAATTTACCTGTCCATCTACGCTCCAACCCTCACCTAGTGTCATGAGCTTTGAGTAGTGACCAAAAGAATGGGATTGTTGATACAAGCAGCCAGAATGAGTTTCAGAAGGATCTCAGAGTAGAACTGCTGCTCCTTCCAGTTGAAAGGAGCTAGCTGGGGTGGTCCGGGCATCTGATGAGGATGCCTCCTGGATGCCCAGGGTAGACTCAGAAGTCCCTGAAGGGATTACATATCTCATCTGGCCTGGATCCCCAGGAGGAGCTGCAAAATGTCACTGGAGAAGGGGGGCGACTGGGAGGCTCTCCTTAACCTGCTGCCACTGCAACCTGATTGCAGATAAGCAGAAGAAAATCGATGAAAGGTTGCTTGCTTGGAGGTTGTTATTATTGTTGTTGTTACCTCTAGCGTTGGATGTTAATCTATCCACAGATGATGATGAAATGTGTTGTTGCTTAATGATGTAGGCACCCTCTTGACCAATCAGCAACAAGCACCATCAAGTTCACTAGCTGACACAACTTGTTGAATATCCCAAATTGAAAGGAGAGGATGCCAAGGCTCTGATCACCCTGTTTGACAAGTGATCCTTGCAAAATGTACCTCAGGAATACTACCTCAAGCTGTTGGCCAAACCAACCAAATACACCTATTTCAAGACTGTTCCAAGTGGATATTTTAGCCTGTATGACACTTGCTGTGTTTCCATTCAAATGTATCTGGATTTCAAATAAATCTGTGTGAATGAATGCTTGTGTCTATCCATTACGATAAGCAGAAGGTGGCACCAATGCTCCAGTTGGAAAACTATTATACCACTGCAGAAGAAGAGGGCGCAACAAGATGATGTATATAAAAGACCCCCAGTTGAACCTTAAATGGTGACAAACAATTTAGAAAAAACGATGGAATATGACATTTCTGATTCATGTATTAATGTGAGGAAAGTTCCATCAGATCTGTGTGGAGCGATCATGGATGTATTATAGAGACATGTGAGTGATGAAGAGACTCGTGGAGCAGAAGAGCTGATCAGTCATGCGAGTTAAATGTTCACTATGTCAAAACACATTCGTAAAAAGTGTTGCCATCTCCTATTAAGTGCATTAACTCTTTTTAAAAAGGCAAAAACCACCTCAAGCAAGTAAATTGAGTATGTTTTTTGAAATTTCTAATGCAATACCTAAAAATGTGCATAAAGATAGGCTGATGGAAAAAATTACTACTGATTCACAAATAAGCACACACAGCCTCCCCTTAGCACCAGACCTCAACTCTCTGAGGTTCAAAGTTAAGTTTAAGTAAGTTTACAGTCAAAAATACAGCACTGCTATGCTGCAAATGTTTATCCACACGTTTCAACTGGAACATATTGGAATGGAAAGAAGTTCTGACATGGTTTTACCCTGCAGTAAGACACAAATATACACTGAAGCATGGACACTGACTCCCACTTAAAAAACAGATCCAGTCATGTACTCAGATAACACATCAAATCCTTCTGACAGCTCTTCATGTCATCCTACAATTCTAATGAAATGCAGGAAAAGATAAAGACTTTGAAATGTCAGGAAAAATAAGAAAGCAGTTTATATCTGTTATATCTAAGTACACATGTTTGCAGATATTAAAATAATAGATATTTGATTCAAATTTCACACTCTCCTCAACTGTACAACTTCCTATGTATCCTCAACTTAAAATAACCCTCAGCTGAGTCAAACAGAATCTAAAAAAGAGATTTTCCATCTTCCCATCTCTAGCTTCTAGTGGTGACTGAAAAACTATTTAAGGGACTTGATGATAAATAATCTCTTTCATAAACTGCTGTGTCGTGAAAGGATTGGTAGCAGTTTTCTGGACAATCAAGTATTTGGAGAGCTAAATAAAATGCTGGACAACAGAAAGTGCTGATGATCTTCTTCTCCAGTAATGTTAACTGGACCAAACAGCCCATCCACCAATAAATCACTTCAGCTGAGTCAGCTACTGCAGGACTGTACTTTATCATCTGCTTACATGGAAATTAGTTGACTGCCCAATAAACAGATCAGGAGATAAAATATTTTAAACATGCATATTTAAATATTCCTTTGGGAGTTGAACAGTTTTGCACTCAACATTATGGTACAAAATTACTTACCCTCACCAAGCCTGCAAAGGCCCTTGAATGAAATTATGACATCACCAGCCCCTGCTTGCAAACAGTATTTTCACCATAAATAAACTGACAGATTGACTGCATATATGTGGAATTGATGAGCCACGGTAGACAGCTCACAGAGAAGTTTGTTGTTTCAGCAAACCATCAAAGCTTCAAATCAGAGAGATGAATATATTACGAGTCCAAAAAAAGTTCTTCAGAAAACCACTGTGCACCCACAACTGCAGCCTCCAACTGAACTCTAGTGCTAAGTTTGCAGATGACACCACAAACACTGGCTGATTTTTAAAAAGACTTCATATCAGGAGGCAATCAACAGTCTTGCAGAGTGGTGCACAAAAAACAACCTACTGCTCAATGTCAGCAAAACCAAGGAGATGACTGTTGATTATCTACATTAGGGCTGAACAATTTTGAAAAAAAATATCTAATTGTGATGTTTTTGACTGATATTGGAATTGCAATATGGTTTGGAATATCAGAGGTAATGATCATTTTCACATCATTATTCTTATTTTGATTGAAAAACTTTTTTTGCAGGAATCTGTATCAAATGAAGATTTGAAGGACAGAATATCTGCCTCCCTACATTCATCCATTTACTAAATATTGCACCTGCTGTAAATTGAAAGTTGCAGAAAGCTATACTGTGATTTTGATTAAATTTCAATAAATTGAGAAGCCCTAGTCTACATCAGTGGAGTTAAGGTGGAGCAGGTGAACAGTTGACTCTGTTAAGGACATCACCCTGGTAAAGAAAGATTACAAACAGTTGTATTTCTTATGGAAACTTTAAAAGGCAAAACTCCCATGCCAAGTTCTTGTCCTACAGAGGAGCAATAGAAAGCATCCTGGAAACATCACAGACTGTCATCATGGGATGTGCACAGCCCAGAACAGGAGGACTCTCAGCAGGTCATTAAAAGCCCACAACTTCATTAGTACCCATCTACCAAGCATCAGTGGTATCTGGGAGAGAAGGTGCCCAGAGGACACTAAAAGACAACACCAACTCCAGCCACAGTCTGTTCACCCTGCTGCCATCAGGGAGGATTACAGAAGTACCCACTGCTGCACCACCAGACTGAAGAGCAGCTTCTTCCCTCAGACTGTGAGGCTACTCAATAACCCTAAATGATAAAAAAAATCAACTTGTATCTTTGTACTCAAAACAGACCATGTCAGAACCAGGTGTCTCTCTTGTGTGTCATATCTGTTTCCAAGATTAAGACTTCAGAGAACTGCTTTTGTGAATCTAGCACTGTTTTCAACAGATTATAAAAGCAGTAGAATACTGTAGGGTTGCAGTCAGGGCCTTCAATAATGAACAAATCATCACACCCCCACCCCCGACCGCCAAGCACACACACACGTGTACACACATGCACAAAGTTGTCACATGGTTGCTGATACAGCCAAATCAGCCACTACTGCATAAACACCATTAAGACAGTCACTCTTTAAAATCCACAGCAGACAGACACCACGATGCATTATAGCAGCTACTGCAGCATCACCATCACATCTTCATTTATCTCTCAGCAACCAGACTGTACACACACACACACCACATGACACAAAAACATGCTTCCAAAGTCAACAACAGTGTTCACTTGTTGCTCATGTAACTTCAACTGACAAAGTTACGCCACAATATTATCAGTGCACCGCCTTCAGTTCAATAACAAACATGAAACATGGAAGTTAGGCCTACATGCCAAATATCTGACCACAGCTATTCCAGACAGAATATTAAACCAGGTGAAGGTGAGAGTGAGTTCAATGAATATGCTTACTATACAGGTATGTATAATATACAGAGGATCACCATCTACTGCCCAGACTCCAGTAATACCAGTCAGATACAACCAGAACAATAAACACAGATGAATAAACTACAATAACTTTATCTCTCTTAAACAGAGTCAGAAGTAACACTCACCCTTCACTTGTAATCAGTAAGAGGTATAAATATCAGCACGTAGCTTAGGTTACTTCTGATCCATCAAAGGCGCAAACTCCATTGATGACAACACCAGGGGCTCACGCAGACACACTGCAGGGCCCTGGGGATGTTCTGAAACTATACATCAAAATTTGATGGTCCATGGAGCTGTGATGCATTTAGGCAGCATACAGATAAATAGGAAATCCCAACTCTGCCTCACAAGAAAAATAAGTGAATTCAGACACATTCAGACACACATTAACGTAATTATGAAAAAATATATGAATTTGACAAGGCCAACAGAGAAGGTCCTGATGTCCCTGACAGCCCACCATTGTATAAAAGTGCTAAAGCACGAGACACATGTAGACTCATGTCAGAAAAATTGGAGAACAAATCCTAAAATGATCCATCATAAATTAGTTAGAATCTGACAAGAGAGACCCGTAACAACATGACACTGCAAACAACAAGAAAAGTATACATTAGCAGTGTGAGTGAAACTTTATGTATATTATGATATATTGTTATAACTAATGTGCTGGGATAGACCCCTGCCCCCATGACCCTGATGAATGTATAGACCAGGGGTCTTCAACTAAAATTCAAAGAGGTCCAGTTAGAGAAAGTTTCCTAAAGCAAAGGTCCAGAATGTCATAATGTCTAACTTGTGTTATGATTTAGAGTGATATATACTGAAGTAGTGTAGTAGTTGTATCAACGTCTACATCAGGGGTGTCAAACTCATTTTGGTTCACATACATACAGCCCAATTTAATCTCAAGTGGGCCGAACCAGTAAACTTAAAGCATAATCTATTGATTATTCTGCAGATTAATCAAGTAATCAGATAAGAAATATTGCGTGTTCTGCATTTTTTTCTATTACATTACTTTTGCTGTATTTAAGACCAATGGTAATATACAAAAGAGAAGATAAGACAGGTCTATTAAATGAACAACTATAAATTGCTAAAGTAAACATACTCAGTAAAGTAACTTTACTTTTAAAGTAGATTTACTTTTACTGTATTTACTTTACTTTTTACTTTTTTTTTCAAGTACAAAGGTAAAAATAAAGGTAGTAATGTCTGCAGAAACCACAAACAGAAGAGTGAACTAACTCTTTTAACTGAAACAGTCACCAGAATGGTTTGTTAACATGTTAAAATCACAACATTTTTCTTCTGGAGCAGGACAGACGCTCCCAGACCACCAGAGGACAGGGGACTGGTTTACCAACATGACACCTTTTTCTCCTCTTATGAGTTTGCAGGTCTGTATTTAGTCATCAAAAAATACCAATAAGAATACCATTAAAGTACAACAACAGCAATAAAAATGTTGGTTTTTCAAAAAAGGAAAGAATAACATGCAAAATATTTAAATTGTAATTAAGTAAAAACACTAATTCCACAATGTAAAAATACCTAAGTAAAGAATATGAGTATTTTTCCATCACAGCAGGTCAGGGATCAGTGTTTCAGTGACTCTCTGTGGATCAGTGAATAGTGTTTTATTTATGGCGGCCGCCACATTAAGAACATCGCCACCACGACATGATTTTCTATTTTTGGAGCTGCGCACTTTTTTCGGTCTTGTCTAGAAGGTAACTCTTTATTTGCACAACTCTCGCAAGATTTGTGTCCATTATTTCTACTAAAATAATCAAACTCTCGCGATCTTTTGCAGGTCTAGGGTTCCCTTCTTGACACGACCTTCTCTGTTTCTCTGTCAAACTACAGACAGCAGACTGTCTGTAAACAGCACGATGTTTAACTCTGCAGAGTTTCACACAAAGACTTTATTTGTGTGGACACCCAGGTTTGGTTTGTCACCAACTTTGGCATTTTTATTTTTTTAATCAGTTGACGGTATAAGTGATTGATTAGTGATCAGTCTGTCCTCCTCTCCTCCCTCACCTGTTCACTCTGCTGTGAGAAGATCTGAAAGTTTCTCACAGAGAAACACAGACTCTCCTGTTTTACGTATAGGCCTCTTTATACAGTTGTTTAATTTTATAAGTGCATCTGGTTGGTGTCGATGTCATTAACCATCATGTTAGTTTCTGTTGTAATAAACTCCGTCATTAACAACCGGAAAGACTAGAAAAGTTGTGCCAGTTAAAATAGAAGCATCCCGTCAAAATTTAAAATCCGCCTGTTATGGACCCCTGATATAGTACATGTAGAGATGGATGGACTGCATGTGGTGCACTCCACCAATTTTATTCACTATTTCTTTTGAAATATTCTGATGGTGGTACCTCACTGTCTCTGCGGACTGACAGTGATGACCCCAGACTATACCAGTGTAATGCAGACTGGATAACTGATTGGTGTGAAAAAATGTGATTATTTTTGGCCTTTCTCCTGATTGTCAGCTGCTGTCAGTGATAAATCACAACAAAGAAATTAAACAAGTCTCTGCAAGTTTTTTGTAAGTCTCTGTAAAGGGAATTCAGAGTTTTTCTTCTAGACACATTATATATACACACAAAATGATGCTGAATTTGCTGAAAACATGTTGCTGAAGACTGTTTAGTTAGACCATTGAAACACTGTTCATTGTTTCTGTGTTCAAGACTTTTAGAGTGGACCTAAAATATGGCGTAGTGACACATCAGACCCATGGTCCCCCAACAGTATATAAGCCCCACAAACCGCCTCCCATTCCCCCCACCCTCCCTAACGGTCAGTTACAGACGCAACTTCAGCATCTATCTCAGTTCAAATCAGCCCAGCAGGTCACTTACAATGAACTAGATAGTGAAGGCAAAGATGGCACACATTCAGCCCAAGCAGAGTTGTTCACCAGGTGCAAAGGCTGAAAAAGTTTTCTAGCTTCTGGGTTTATATAGTGGTTATACGGCCCACTGAATATGCGCTGTAGTGTTTCCCCCCTTTTCCCTGCACTCGAGTTCCTGCTCAGCCCACCGACTTTATATTGTGGCAATGTCACAGATTTTTAAAATTACTTTTTTTGGCTTAAGGAAAATACAAATGTAAAACCTCCATGGATTAAAAATTCATATAATAGAAAGAGTCATAACCGAGCATGCTTGCAGTTCGAGGTGTCCTGTCAACAGTTTTACAGACGTCTCTTTTATATTGCTGGACTATGGGGGAAAATACTTTTTGGGCCAGTGGGGAATTCTCGCTGTAATACTGCAAGTGGCCACTGGAAAACACTGGGGGCAGGGCTGAGTGACAAAGCCCTGACTAGTTCTATTACAAGTCCAATAAAGCTGCTAGATGGAGCATCCATGTTTCAGGTTGTAGTAGTATTTGATACTGAGACAGTGGAGTGGATACACCCTCAGCATTTCAGAGCAGAGAAAACTAATAATTTTCATTGCTCATTTAGAAACCTAATTTATATACTTAACAATGTTTTTTAACAAATTAAATTTGGCTGGGTGGTTAATGACACGTTTCTGTGGTGTGACATGCTTTTCAAGCAGCTCACAGCAAGAGCATGCTCAGACAGTATCTCTTCTTCTTCTTTGTCCCTCCAGTTAAACATAACAGACTGAACAACTCTTTTATACAGTCTATGCTGCTGCCAAACCAAAATCAGTGTGCTGCTAACTGAGATCTGAACAAAGAGGATATAACATGATCATCATAATGTATCATATCATACCGTACACAGAGAACAGTTTACTTGTCATGGGGATGTGGCTTTAGAGGAGGTCTCTAAAGTCTGAAAAAAAGACCTCTCATGACATCACTATTTCTTTTAATGCTACACACTAATCCAGCAAATTAGTGAAAGGTAAAATGTGGTGTGTGAAGGTCTTCAGAGGCTGAGAGTCTTCCAGAGATGGAGAGTCCTCTTGGCAGAGGTACATGGTAATTTGTGCTAATGTCTCACATTTAATATGGTAATGATTTATTGATGTTCACAACCCATAATCTTCCTCTTACTTTAGCACCTTCTTCCTCCTCCTCCTCCTCACTCACATCCTGTTTCCTCCATCCACTCCACAGACTTCATTCATATGCCCTCGCACCCTCACTCATCCCCATCTTCAAAGTTGTCGAATTGAATTACCTAAAGTAAGATGTGTCAGATGGAGATATGCATATGTGCACACACACATGCACAGGGGCTGTGCGTTGGTGTGCTTTAGCTTGCGTGACTGGTATCATCACCATTCGAAGCACCAAAGGGGGGTTTGGCCTGACAGCTGTGCAGAGGAGAGCTGGATGCAGATGTAATATCCTTCTATCGATTTTCATCAGCCTCAGACTTCCAGGAGGGTTGGAGGCACTGACAGGTATCTACTGCCACTTAACAAGACTCCATTTACTGTGTTTTACAGTCCAGCATGCCAACTGAGGAATACATTTGAAATGGACAAAATGTCACTGCAAATTGGTGTAATAAAATGGTATTTCTGCTGTAAGAGGCCATAATAAATTAAGACCTGATGTGCTCCTGGAGAACTGGTGTGATGAAATTGCTGCCAAATTCAAAGCAGCTTGTCAAATATGTGTTAAATTAAGTTTACAGATGTATGTGTAATATGTATCTTACTTTCCACTCCACTGCCACTTACTCAGCAGAAAACTGGGGTAATGCTTGATCACACTGTGGGCTGGCAGACATCTTTGCATGCAGCTGCACGCAGTACCTCTTACAAACTTATTGTGGGGCAGGTAAGGTCAGAATAAAGCCACTTAAAGGGTTAGTTCACCCAAAAAAGGAAAATTCAGTCACTATCTTCTCACCCTCATGTCGATTGAGGTCAGGTTTATTTTATTTGTCCACAAAACACTGTTTCACAGGCAAACAGTGTTGCAGAACTCCCAAACAATAGAAGTGAATGGTGACCAGTTTTCAAACACAAAAAACAACTGGAAAAAAAAAAACATAAAATGTCTCCATACTGCTCTTCTGGTGTAATCCAAGTCTGCTAAAGACCCGACATGCTGTTTGCACACCGTCACACCGCACACACTTCAGACAGTGTGCATGTGCACATGAATGTGGCTCCAAGATAAAGATCTACAGCGAACATTCAGGCTAAAAACATGGTGTAAATAACATTTTGTAGTCAACTTGGATTACACAAACGGTTGTTGACTAGAATGGCTAGCCCCCCTCCTTTATGCTTACCACTCTCGGTGCAATCCTGGTTGGCCTCAACAGTCTGAAAGCCACTGATGGAAACGTTGTCATCAGGTATGTTCTGGTGCAGCCATGTCTCCATAAAGCACATCAGACTACACTCTCTGTACTCCCTCTGACTCGTGGCGAGTGCCGTTAGCTCATCCAATCTTATTAGCCAGTGACCTCACGTTGCCCATGATAAGAGAGGGGAGACACGGCTTATATCTCCTCTTCTCCATAAGCCTCCGTTGCCTTGACCCCGCTCTCTCCCTCCTCTGCTTCGTTCCCCCCCTGCCTCCTCTGTGTGTCCATATTCAGAGCTCGTCAGGGACATCTGTTGATATCACTGAACTGCTCCTATCTGTCTCCAGTTTCTGCATTTTGGGTTCAAATCTGTAATTCTTGAATTGTGACAGACACATATACTCAAAAGGGTAGAAGTGGCAAAGTCAAAAATAAAATAATGATAAAATAAGTGTGCTGTATAATTGCTGAGCGATATATAAAAAAAAAATCAAATATCACAATATTTATTTAAAAACACCTAAATATTGATCTTGCGACAATATTGCATGATTGCATGACTCTTGGTCCATCCATCATCCATCATCCGTAACCGCTTTTCCTGACAGGGGGGCTGGAGCCTATCCCAGCTGACACTGGGCGAGAAGCGGGGTACACCCTGGACAAGTCACCAGTTCGTCACAGGGCTGACACATAGAGAAAGACAACCATTCACACTCACATTCACATCTATGGGCAGTTTGGAGTTAACAGTTAACCTATTATACTGCATGTCTTTGGACTGCAGGAAGCCGGAGTACTTGGAGAGGACCTATGCCAACATGAGGAGAATAGGTGGCTAAAGCAAATAACAGGACAGCTAGAACAGTCAAACAGCTTTGAATAATATTTTGGTTTCACACGGGACTTGAACACCAGCCTCCTTGGTCAGATCTGTATTTGTTTGAGCCATCCATCCACTCCACACTGCCCATGTGTGCACTTTCTCCTCTTTATATTATGTGGGAAGCCCAGAGCATCTCATTCAGTCACACATGGGTTTACATTGATGGTGACAAAACTTTGGTATTAGATGAGTTGGGAATGAGAACAGACTGGAGTGGCCATCAGGAGCCCATTTTCTCACATTCTTTTTTGGGGCTCCAAACATTTGGTGGATTTTCCTACTCCCTCTGGATGTCATGGAGGTTTCACAAACCACACTTGTCTAAGCCAAGCAGCAAAAAGACATGAGGTTATAACATCTGGAGGCTGAACAGCAGTTACAAACATCAGGGTGGACAAAGTCAACAGAGGTGCAGAAGCTGATTAACTATGTCTTTTTGCCACAAAGAGCTCATTTTAGGGGTCACAAAGGGGGAAAAATCAAATAATCGAGGCAATTATGTGAAGCTTTTGTCTGAACACAACAGAGGTTTGTATTACAGCCAACAATAAAGTGCTTACTGGCACATGGGTTAAAATTTACAACAACATAATTAGAGCTTTTGCTTATGTAGTGAGAGAAGAAATGAAAGATGAAGCCAGGGAGGCACAATTTGTTGATTATACAGTGAATACATCTTTTGATAGCAGTTATCTGCAGAGCTGTACTATGTTTCAGACAGTAATACTGTCAAAGAAAAGTTTAAGGACGTCACAGGAGGCAGGAGGGCAAAATGTCTGAGCCGTGGTTCTTAAATGTTTTGAGGAGTGTAATTATCTGGAGGGAGTTGCATTAATGGCCTCCGGTCTAAACAGACTACAAGCCAAAGTCAAGATGAAGATCTTTCAGGCTCTAATCCCCACCTGAACTTGAGTGTGGCCCCTAACCAAGGAGCAGCAGAGACAAGAGGATGTCAGATATTCTCCTCACACCTCAGCAGCCTGTCTGGGCTTCTGTTCCAGGTCCCCACAGCCAATGCTTGATGACATATGTCAGAGACAACTCCCACGCATCACACCAGCAGGATGGAATTTTACATCCAGATTTCTGTGCAGTGGTGAATAAAGATGCTGAAGGAGTTTATGTCAGAGTGTTGTGTTACATCACCATGAATGATAATAATGATATGGCTGTATTGCTCACATGGCCATCTTTGCTGCTAGCAGGCCTGGATCTAATCCATTTTAGGGCCAGGCCACTTTGGCCTTTTATAAATACAAAATTTTTAGGGCATTGCAGCCAAATGTAGTGTACCATGGCCAAAACAATCATGCAATATCAATGACTGATAATTACATTTTATGAAGACAAAAGAGTAATAGCTGATAATTAGCCTCGACCATCAGTAATGAATACAAACACACATTATCTGGTTGCCATCAATCAAAGCAATAACTAACCACAGTCAGCATCAGATAACCTTATCATACTTTAACAGTTACCTTGTGTTTCTGTGGTGGTGACAAAAATTAAAAACTATACACACAGTATTAGCAGTTTGAACTGAACAGAAGCTCTCCTGCACTCTCTCCAGAAAATATCATGCCAAAATACCTTGAATATGACATACTAACACTTCCTTCCATGTCCACAAGAACACATATCTTTAGAAACTCATGATAAAAGGCATCATACGTCAACAGTTTTCTTATCTATTCAGCATGAAAATAATCCAGAGAGAGAGAGAGAGAGAGAGAGAGAGAGAGAGAGAGAGAGAGAGAGAGAGAGAGAGAGAGAGAGAGAGAGAGAGAGAGCATGCACTGGAACAATACTGCCTTTCACCCACTCGCTTCATGTCTGTGACATATTCTACAGATATAGACAGTGACACTGCAGTCAAAGGTGTTATAGTACTGGTATGATGATGATATGACGGATCATTTTCACTGTCTACTTTTTTAGAATTTCGCATGTCACATAGATTTATTAGGCACAACGCTTAATCTCTAGATCCTGGGTGTTCAACAGAGGGTTAGTGTGCCCTCAGAGGTCCTCAGAGTTAGTGCAGGAGGGTGAAAAATTATTGGTTGGTATTTTTTTTTTATTATTTCACAATTCTCCAAATCCACCATTCAATTTGACTTTCAATATTTAAACATATTTTCCCTGGAGACTATACCATTGTTAGATCATCACGTTTTGTAAAGATCAACAGACCATTGGTTTCATACTCTAATAATTGACATTTAAATTCTGAAATTCTTCTTTCAAAAGACAGAAAAGTGCAGCTGCAGGTTACCAGTAAGCTACACTGTGTTGTCGCTGATGTGCTGTTTTATGGTTCTTCTTTGGACACATGTCAGAATGCACAAGGGCAAGGGTGGAGAGAAAAATTTAAAAACAGCGAGTGAATTGCCAATCCTGCTTTTGATTTTGATCTATTTTCAATTTAGAATTGAAATTGTGACAACTTGAAACACTGGCCAGTTAGCTGTATTATTACCCCATGTATACAGACATTCTTTTGAGCCACAATGAATTGTTTTGTACCTCCACCAGCGACTGACATACCCTCCACTAGTGAAAGTGCAATGATGAAGCTAATGCAGCTAACATTAGCCATGCTCAAACTGCTGCTGACTAAGTAGCTATGGGTAAGTGCAAACAAAACCTGAAAATTCAGTGCAGTGGTTGTAGTAGGGGGTTTCTGCTCCATCTCTCTATCAGCCAAGTGATCCTTAACCTGAAAAAGACTCAAGACTGTCACTCATGACACACGTGCTGCTCAGGGAGGCAGTGTGTCCTAGACCTTTTAAATGAGGAAATCTGTTTCTTTCTTTTCAGGGCACAACAGCCACTTCAAAGCAGGAGGTGTTCACGAAAGAGCTGGGTTTTCAGTCTTCTCTTAAAGACAGAGAGGAATCCTTGCAATCAAACATGGCTTGGTACCTCATTCCACCATCAAGGAGCCACAGGCTGGAAGAGTCTAACTAGTGATTTTGGGCCCTGCTGTGGTGATTGAATCAGCCGTCTTTCATTGGTAGAGCCCAGTGAGTGGGAGGGAGACCTGGATGAGGGAGTTCAGGTAGGCAGAAGCAGTTTTAGTTGTTGTTTTGGCAAGTGTCAGGGTTTTGAATTTGATACAGGCAGCAATTTGGAACCAGTGGAGCAATCTGAACAGTGGGGTGACGTGCTGGTCTCAGCTGATTGAAAACCAGACGTGCTGTCAGGTTCTGGCTCAGATGTAAAGATTTGAACTTGCACACATGGAGGCCTGCCAGTAAGGAGATGCAGTAGTCAATGTGTGATATTATGAAAGCCTGACCCGGGACTTGCGCTGCATGCTCAGCTAGGTAGGATCAGATCTTCCTGATGTTGTTCAGGGAAAAAACGGCATGACTGAGCAGTCGAGGCCAAGTGGGCCTTGAAGGTTAGTTGGTCATCAATCATGATGCCCACGTTTCAGGCAGACCTTGTAGGTGTGAGCTGCATGGATTTGAGTTGGATACTGATTTCTTGTTGTATAGAGGGACTGGCTGGGATGACAAGGAGCTCAGTCTTGGAGAGGGGGAAGGATAGAAGTGATACTGTGGCCACACCCCAGAGCATAATTGGAACAGGTCATATGGTTGTGGTATATTTCCTGATGAAATGATGGTTTTATTGCTCCTCTAGCTAACTTTGCTTCTAGTCATTTCATTCTTTCTTACTGATAATATGTACTGTTTTAATAGGGTTTAATTTGCAGATCATCCTCATCTCACAAACAAACTGACATACTTCCACTCTCCAAAGTAACAACTTTGTGATACCTCAACCTCTTAAAACTTTCTCAAACTAACTTTGTAAAAGGTGAATAATCACAAGACGGTGTAGAGACCGGTACTGCAGAGAGGAAAAAACTTTCACAGAGTGAGAGAAAAACAGATGCTAAACGAGGAAACAAATGCTCAACGAACCACACTCCTGTCACGAACACCGTGGCAGTGCTGCACAACATCTGGTGGTTTTCATACACATTACTAGCACCACAACTCTGTTTATTGGGCATATGAGGATGAATGAATACAATTACACACACAGTAGATCACATATAGTGGTCTGGAATATTGAACAACGCTGGAACACAGAGGCAGAAGCTGCTCAAAGAGGTGTTTGTGTGTTTGGGACCATATGTATGTGCTTTGATAAATTACCTAACAGAGTTCAGCAAGCATGACTGTGTCTGCTCTGTTTGCCCCTCTAAGATATCTGTCTCAATAGAGCTGACAACATACTGTTATTTTATTTGTTTAAAGGAACAATATGTAGCCATTGCACATGCAAAAATGAGTATTGCAGTCCAAATAGCGAGTAAGCAACATTAAAGGTATTTTAAATAAGTTGTAATCCTCTTTTATATACAATGTATGGCTGAAGTAGGCATGGCAGAGACAGGCTGGCTGCAGGGCCCCACAGGAGCGCAGGACACTCACAAGATCATAAAGTGACAATAACAAGAGACAACAAATCCTGCAACGTAAGACGATTAGCTGTTTATATCTGTCATTTATTTGTCAATGTAAAGTTTAGCCTGTTATCCTGAAAACAAAAGCCCACTGCTCTGAAATAACACACTGTGGATGATGAGGTAAGTGGCTGCTTGTCTCACTGCCTGCCAAACTCTATTAACATTTTGCTTAATTTAACAGATATAAACATCTACGTTTCCTGTAAGATTATTAATGATTTCTTATGACTGATAAACTAATAAACATCTCTGATTCATCTCTGATGATCACACAGAATACTTTTTCTGGTCTGGAATGGAAATTTTAAAGGGGGACACCACAGCTGTAGTGTTCATGTCAAGTGACGCGAGTATTTCAATTTAAAGGGATAATTGAACAAAAAATGAAAATTCAGTCATTCTCTACTCTCCCTCATGCCGATCGAAGGCCAGGTTTAGTTTTTAGTCCACAAAACACTGCTGGGGTTTCACAGGAAAACAGTTTTCAAAAAACAACAGAATAAAAACATAAAATACCTCCATGCTGCTTGTCTGGTGTAATCCAAGTCTCCAAAAGCCCCAACATGACAGGTTGGCTAAAAAAAATGTTATTTACACCATGTTTTTATCCTGAATCTTCACTGTAGATCTTTAGCTTGGAGCCACATTCACATGCACACACAGTGTCTGAACTGCATGTGTGATGATGTGCAAGCAGCATGTTGGGACCTTAAAAGACTTGGATTAAACCAGATGAGCAGATTGGAGGCATTTTTGTGTTTTTTTCCAGTTGTTTTTTTTGTTTGAAAACTGGTCACTTTTTACTTACATTGTTTGTGAGATTCTGCAACACTGTTTTCCTGTGAAACTCGAGCAGTGTTTTGCAGACTAACAAAATAAAACCAACCCTCAATGAGCATGACAGTGTCTAGATAATGACTGAATTTTCATTTTTGAATGAACTGTCCCTTTAGCATGCTTCCTTGATCTCTGATTACACATCATGGTTATAATTACGGTTTATTACAATAAATATATTACAGATTTCTCCTTTAAAGAAAATATCAACCAACAATATTATATTCAATGTTGGGGCTAATGTGCTACAAAGTTAACATGTCCATCAGATTAATTTTTGGTGTAATGAGTAAAGTTACCTGTTAGTTTTGTAATACAATTTAAGTTCTTAGTTATTTAGTTACTTTGTTTGCAAATAAGAAATGAGTTGACATGAAGAAATAAAATTCCTGACGCATTCTCACTGCTTGTGTTTATTTATGTGTTATTATTTTATTTGTGTTTTTGCATTTGAGACAGAGGACAGATATATGGAAGACACTGAAATCATGGAGTATCTCCAGTCAGGTCTCGAGATGGATGCACTTAAACTCCTTAATCAAATCTATCTTTGAGTCTGAACTTCACCCAGTTCCAGTGCTCCTGTGGAGAGGAGTTTTAGGCTTGGAAATCTTGTCAGAGGAACCACCTATCCAACATGTTTGCATGTATCACAGAGCAGATGAAAGTTACATGACTGTTGTGTCTTTCCTTTGGCCACCAATTAAAATACATTTCTAGTCAAAAGACAGACAGGACAGTACTGTTAGGTGACTTGCTTACACACAATATATGTACCTTGTATTTAGAGAAATTAAAACATAGAAAGAAAACATAAATGCTTTTCGTCTTAATTAGAACATGTGTGATGCATGTCAGCTTATTGTGGCTGAAGTGGGCATTACAACAACAAAAACTCAGAAAAATAATCCAGACCCAGCCCTCACCTGTAGATTCCTCCTGTCCAAAATCTGATTTTTTTTTTTTTTTATTTGCCCTCTCTTCACCTGGGAGATGTTCATCCAGAAACATCTCCAACACGGTCCACTACAACCTGCTCTTTGCCGGAGGCCCTCATTTGCCCTTAGACCTCTGCAGTTCGTCCACACGGCTGCTTTCCCAAACCACTCCTCTTCTCCACTCACTAACACAGACTCCCTGTTGCAGCTCCCCTCCAGCTCAAGACTCTCACAAGACTGCTGCCATGGTCAAACCTACACTCTGGTGAGACCATTACGATCTTTTGTCTCTGGATAACTGGCCCCGAGGTCACACCATGAACCATGTGATCACCCATCTCTGTCAAGGCTCTGTTTTAGAACCACAGTCTTGGAATGGACTGCATACTAAAGTCAGATCTGCACATCCTCAGCCACAGGCTAAAGATATACTTTTTCCACACCAAAACACACTTACTTTGAATCTGCTAAACAAAACAACAAAAGCGCCTCTAAGAACTTGCACTGAAGTACTGAACACACTCTAAGATGAGTGTTTGACAGGAATGCAACTGCACTTTTGGTGACATCAATTCAATTCAAATTTTTAAGCTTTACTAGCATGACGTAACACTACATAGTGCCAAAGCAAAGCATTTCTGAAAATGCTAAACATATAAAAAAGACATTGCAACCAGACTATAACAAACCGCATACTACAAAAATATAAAATAAAAATACATAGGTCGTATACAGACATCTATGTTCTCTGCTGAGGTTCAATTCCCTTTTGTTGGTCCCTTGGAAGTAAGGCTCCACAAATGTAATGTAGATCTTTGTACGTAAATGGAACTGACTGCTTGTAATTTGCAGTTGTAAATCGGATGGTTGCAGCTGGTTGCAACTCAGTAAAAATGATTAATGACCTAAAACAACAATCCATGTTAGGTTGTATTATTATTATTATTATTATTATTATTAGTAGTAGTAGTAGTAGTAGTAGTAGTAGTACTATTATTATATAGGGATTTTTTTTTTCATTTTTCCTCCCAGTTTTGTCATTGCTAATTCAAATTCCCACCCATGTATTGTCCCTGTCACTGCCAACTCCTGTGTGGTACACAGAGGGAAGCTTGTTAAGAAACATGTCAGGCTGTAATCAGACAGAATTTTGTCAGGCTTGGACCTTTTCCGGCCTAATTAAAGTTCTAACTAGACTCTGTTTTTGATAAGGGATCACAAACCAGTGGTTCAAACTGACAAGCTAATGTTTTATGTCAAATCTTAATCTGAAAAGTATATCTGTCAAATAAAAGTATAGCAGGAGAAGAATGTAATGTAAGATAAAATAGATATACTCAAGAAAAGTACCACAACATTTGACTTAAATAAAGTTCTTGGGTAAATCTTCTTAGTTCCTCTCCACAACAAGCCAAGCTCCATGCTCTGAATCCAACAGGTCTCTTTTTCGGTTAGAAGAGAATCTGAAAACTCCACCACCTACTCCTTAACATAAGGCCCATTCACCATGACAACACATATAATGTGTCATGGTGGGAAAACGAAAGAGTCAACCAAAATGTCTGTTCAGTGTGTGGGAGAAAAAATGAGATATATGACTAACACAGTATATGATTGTTCAAAATGTGACATATGCAACTGTTAAAAATAATATAATGATGAGGGGAATTTGGGCGAAACATCTCACAAACTGACAGTGCTGTCAGCATTTTGAGCTCCATTTGTGGCATTTGTTTTGACCAGAACAATACAAACTGACAAAAGCAGTTTTATCAATGATTATATCGCCAGGTGCTCAGACATCTGCCTTTCAAAACAGCCCACATGGTGCACTTAGTTTGTACAAAAACCCTCCTGCCTAAATGATCAGCGTTGGAGGATGTTTGCTACAAACAACCACCACAGCAACAAAATCCACCCAAGAAGGCTGTCAGATTATAAAAACAACATCACTATTTCAGCATTGCTAGACACTTTACTTGCATAACTGTCTCTACATTGTTAAGACGTAACTTGAAGTCAATGAAAGGTCACTGTAGCTCAAAAGTAGAGTGTTGTTGTGGAGGGATGTTCTATTAATGTGTTAATGCATGCAGGTCACCGATCCAGGTCATGTATTACTCTCTGCTCTTAATACCTACTTACTCTGTGCCTACAGGATGTTTGACCTTCCTCCCCACAGTTGGGTTCATCATCTAAGATAGCTTACCTGGGCATGTATTCCCCAAGCGTCTGAGAGTAAAATGTCAGTCCAAACTGGCCAAAGATTCTCAGAGTGATTCATTTTTGGTCCTACTTTTTAGGCCTGGAGGGTGAATGCAACTTTTTTTTAACTTGACTTTAAAATGACTCCAATCTGCTGAGATTTAGAGAGAAGCAAGAGAGTTCCACAGGTGTCCCAACCTGTCAGACGCCCAGGAGATGGTGTTCACTTCATGCACCCATTCTGGAGAAGTGGACATATCATGTCCTACCAAAAAAAAAACCTTCAAAGATTACTAATTACACCACTAATTCCATTTTGTCAGTAAAAAGTAGTTCTCTAAGGTATGTATGAAATATATGTTATTTTGGAAATGTTTTAGTCTGTTCTGCTGTGCCAGAAAACACCCTCGTCTCTGACAAGAATTCACAACTTTAAACAATTTAAAAAACGAGTTTAAAGCCTTCAAAATTTAAAACTAACCATACCTACTGGTAATATGTATAAATATGTGCTATAATAGTCATCTCAAAAATATTGGCCCTATAAAGACAAGAAAGGTGAGAATACTGCTCAAGCACTGGTAAACTTTCTATCTTTTGACAAATCCCTTAAATAATATTGCTATCAGATGTATCTCAACCACAACATGTCAACTCTGTAGTTCTTCTAAATCAAAGCTAAAGAACAATTATGTTTTAAAAATATGTATTTTGATTAACATTAACTCTGAGCAACTTTAAAAAATAAAATGGATACTCACTGAAACTATGCTGCGAAATTCAAAAAATGTCAACTCCGTCCTCTGACATCGACATTTAATAAAAAGTTTAATCACTAGGAGGTTGACCTGTTACAAAGTTTAATATCCAAGAGTTTGATCTTTTAAAATATATTTTCCAGCATAATTGAAGAGTAAAAATCAAAACCCCCTCAAAAGAGGGTTTAGTCTCAATTCTAAAGAATGAGTGCAGGCAGATGTGCATGCATTCTGTTGAAGGAGAGATATGTATCGATGGCAGTGAGATTATTAAATTATACCATTTTTACAAACCTTCTTTTTGACTGGCTTTTTGTAGGATGAAGAGAACGCAATTACAAAGGGGCTCACAACCTTACAGCAGCAATGAAAACGTGGCTTTGCAATGTTTTGGGTCTGTCACAACCCACAATTTTGACTGTAAAATATAAATCTTTGATTGCTGCTCCCCAGATTCATTTATTACCAAACCACTGAGTGTGAAGCTGCTGAAAAACAAACTGCATTCACACTGTGTATCGAGTTAGCTGGAGGTTTCTGTCTTTCTCTTTGAAATTTATGCTTTTGTACATGGTCCCTGACAAATACATGTAAGAAAACTAACAATGCTAAAACTACGCCCATAGTGTGTTTGCAACATCAACGCTGTATGTACCATATTGCATCTACAGTGCAGCACTGGCTAAGCAATTTAAAGCAATGGCTAATTGGTAAATATCATTATGAGATATGTATGTCATTGCATATAGAGTAAAACCTACACAATTTAATAACCTGTCTACACAAATAAATCTTACACATAACAAATTTCCAGTGGCCACCTCCCCTGCTTTGGGCATCGCGGCACATGTTCAAATTTGTCATCTTAATTTGTACTTTGTGGCTGCCTAATTATTTCTTAAAGCTCCTGGAAACCCATTTTTTTTTTTTTACTCCAGATTCAAAATATTGTCATTTAAGTTTTTGTATACTCACCTGATATTGGGTTTGAATTGGGCGTGCTTATGTTTAGACATTTATTACAACATGCAAATTAACGCAATTAATTACAAGAACCAATGATTTAAAAAATTGGTGGAACAAAACCTCTGCACTCCTGCTTAATTTGCTTCTTTCTTTTCTCACAGAGCTCAGGAGTTGCTGTTCTACCTCTGCCTCCATTTGTAGTAATGTGAAGTCACACAAAAACACAAACAAATCAAGGCAGCAGTAGACCAGCAACTCATGAGCTTGGCGAGGTAAAATAACTCTCAGTTTCTCTTAGTTGGAAAGGACTGTAGTGGATCGCTAAGCTTCTGTGCTGACACTCCTGAGGGAGATGTCAGTGAAAACATGATCTGCCATGCCTGCACAGTCTTGAGAATTGGGCTAAACAGCAAGATTTTTAAATGATTTTTTCTAATAATTATGAACGTCTATCTATTTTCTGGACTTAATGAGACACTCAGCTTTGATATCATGCATTTTTACTATCTCAAGCCAAATTTCCAGAGGCTTTAAGTCCTACTGGGAGGTGTAGGAGTGGTTTAGGTCCAGGGATCATTTTCAGCATGATTCCTCTTGATAAACACAGTTCCTAATTCTGAAACATTGTTATTGTGAAGGAAATTCAGTCCATAATCCTCGGTTACCTTTCTGTCCCTGTCAGCTTTCCTAATGTCTCAGGAGAGAAATTAAATATAACAGATTTTTAACAAAGCAGTTCATTGTGAATGCTATTAAGTTAATGTTAAAGTATGCATACTAGACTTTCCTTGAGCAGGGTCAAGCATATTTATGTATCACAGTTTTTAAATGAATTTGGGTTTGTCTCTCCTCCTAAATCGAGCTGTAGATTTCATCCTCCACTACCTATTATTTTCAAGTTGTCAAGATGCCTTCAGGGCAGATAAACATCATGAAGATCTCTCGCACTAATTAAGCTGAAAGTTGCCATCCTAGCAAGGAGTTCCAAATTTGAGTGGGCCGATTTAGCTGCGGCTAAATCTCTGTTTCCACCCCAAGGCGGTACAACAAACATCAATACTGCATTTTTAATGGAAGTAAATGGGGCTATGCATAATTTGTAAACTGTGTGATGTCTATTTGTTGCTTGAACAGAGACATAATCCATACTGCAGTGTGTCAAGATGGGCCTGGAAATGAAGTTTCAATATTTTGTTCCATCTAAACAATACTATTAGTCTTACAGGCTGCAGATTGTTGTCGTCACACCCAGTCCCCAGTTTGTCAGAAATTACTGCAGTGTAGGTGTCTTTTCTTTTGAAGATGACACGTGCGTCTTCACCAAGAAAGGTTTTACTTTTGACTACAAGCTAAAGATGAAGGAAAAAAGTTGGCAAACTGGTCAAATTCAGAAGTTTATCCAATTAGGTCCGTTCACAGTTTTCTGACAGAAATGCAGAAACAAAGTTTGACTGCGTCTTGTCTAAAGTGGTCATACACCTCAGCATAAAATTCAATAAGGCAGCCACATGGTTGTCTGAAAATGGAGGCTCATCACTCAGCAAAATGAGAACAGTGGAAGTAAAAAATTTGGGTGCTTTGGCTTGGGCGTACCTCTTCTGCTTTGGTCTGCTCAAAGGCAAACTCCATGGTGGGTACAGCCAGTTGGTTAGCGAAGAAATTCACATCTCCAGGCAACTGCAGCGAGCTGACATTGGGTCCAGGGCAGTTCCCACCACGGATGCAACTCAGCAGCTGTCTCTGACACAGAGAAGAGAAGATGGAGGGAAAGAAAAGAATGGTGAGATAAGTGAAATTCACTGAGGGGAGGAGAAAAGGTGCAGAGGTTAACAAGTTTAACAAACACTTTGCTACAGCTGCCTGACCTGTTGGCTCATAATTCATATTTTACTGATTCATGGCAGCAAAAGAACAAAACATTGAGACATGTGGCATTGGAGTTGTTTATCACTATAAAGTGTTGCAGGCAGTGGTGGAAAGTAACTTACTCATGTACTGTACTTGCGTATAAATTCAAGGTTCTCGTAAGACACTAAACCTGCTATGGTTCAGTGTTTCCTCAAGATAAAACATTCATTTTTGTCCCTTTGCACTCACACAATACATCCTCAATTGACTTTTCACTGAGCACCGGCCTCCATAGTTACTGTTGCTAAACCTGCCAAACTTTCCATTTTCCCACTGCATCTATACTGTTTACAGTGACAATGGTGGCAGATTTAACATCGACATTGGGAGTAATTGTAGAAAATGAGGTCTATGACTCTTTAGAGAAGTAAACAAAAGCAGGTTCTCATTTCTAGTTGATGATGGTGGACTTTGTCGGCTAAAATAATGACTCACAAGCAGATTTCATAAGTGTAGGTGGCTGATGTAAGCTAATGCTAATGCTAACTCAACTTGAGTCTGCTGAGAAGTCTCCAGCTGATGTTGCAATGTTTCCATCTGCCACGTTTTAACACAAGAACCCTGTGAAAGTGTTTGTTTAAAGTTAGCTAACAGTTGCATCACATTAGTGCTAACAGACTGAGGCTAAAGCTAGCCACATCTCAGTAAAACATTGGTCAGATGATGAAATACAGCAGGTATATCTACATGATAAATGACAGAAATACACTCATTAACATGGGAAAAGGAAGCGCAAGGACCTGATTAGTGCAGCGGACCTTGAGATGGGTCACCCAGACAGACCAGCTGGATTATGATTGTGGAAGATCTGGGATAAGTGCTAAACTAAGCTAACAGGTCTAAGCTAACCTGGCTTAGACCTGAGACAGCGAGCCAGAGAGTGATGCGTCGTCGTCGACCCACTTTGATTCTGCATCTGCACAGATCTTCCTCCTCAAACCCCCACAGAACAAATACAGATGCAGTGGGATCTAACAAGCTTGCCTGCAGGTGAAGTTACTGCTAGCATTCATTAGCCAGATTTTCTAATGTTTGCAGCTTATGTCAGAGCAGATAAAGACAGTGTTTAATCCATTCCCCACACATGTGCTCTTGTGTTTCACATTTTTGAGACGACAAAAAAAAAAAATAAAAATAAAAATAAACGCCACCGTCCAGCACCAAGTATCCCTCTTCTCAGAGACTCCTGCACACCTTCAACATGACATTGAGAGCCCTAGTTGTACTTGCTAACATATGATTGGACAATTGCTGTTTGAAGGTGGGGCTTAGCAAAGGGTCAAGTATGGTGCAATACTTTAAAAAAAAGAGGCAGAAACTAACAGCAGTGTTTGAATTCATCACTGGAGGTCATGTTGAATCCCTTTTTTGCAGCCTTCTCCTATGGTTCAGCTCCATCATCTCAACAAAATAGATAACAATGTCATTGAAAACCGTTTAAATGTAAATGTTGACTGTAGTAACAGCGTGCCATCATGGACTCCTACCATGATATTTTTGTTGCTGTGTATTTGGGTGTATATAATGTTCAACCAACATAAAACACACTGATAAATATTTTATTTTAACTCATAAGCAGTGAGACAAAGATGGCAGCAACATAACAAATGCTTGCAATATCTTGTATGTCAGAAAAGACACACAGCAGGAAACTGAAAACAGGCATGTAAATGTAACACAAATGATCAAACAATGAATTATGACTCACTGTCTTGTTTTGCGGAAGTTATGACAGTTTGGTTTGATGGATTATTTTTTACACTGTTTTACACATTCATTTCTGTAGGCTGTTCCACAATGGGTCAGTGTGGTAACATCCAGAAAAGAGTTTATTTTCAAAAAGTTTCAAAACTGCTGAGGTAGTTGAATATTTTTGCATTACTACTGTAATGAATATTGTTAAAATTTTAAACAAAAACTCTTTTCTTCACCACTGTGGTATGGTGTTGCTTTAACGTAACACACCTTAAACTTTACCCTAAACATTTTGAGGGGAACATTTCTTCAAATTATATTACTTGGTTTGTTTTATGACAAAAAACATTACAATTTTTTAACCAGTTGGCATAATAATACATACTGTTGAGGGTTAAATGTTTCCATTTACAACACACATTGTCATGTTTTGTCCACTTGGAGGGCTCCATCAAGTGGTGGTTCTTAAATCGGGGTCCGGGGGTCCCCCAGGGTCCATGGGGATGAAAAGTTTTCAGATACATTCAATTGGAAAAACAAGTAAAAAACTAGTTTGTAAAATGAGATCATGATGTAGCTTCCTCTTTGATTGATTGATTTATTTGAAATCTGGCGGATGATGGTGATGTCATCTGCAAACTTTACAATCGTGTTCAGTGTACAGAGTGAACAGGAGGAGGCAGAGCACGCAACACTGGGGGGCTCCAGTGTTGAGCACTAGAGTAGCTTCATAGCTCAATGAATAATATACTAATACACTCTAATCTAACAATCTATTACCAAATAATATACAAATCTTCTTCCTACCAGACAAACGCACGTCACCTACCCGTCACATCCATGTGATTTTGTTTATGTACTTTTACACTTTGGGCCAGATTTACTAAAGGTTTGTGTGTAAAAACATGTGCAAACTTGATATCACTTGCAAACAAATGGTCAAGCTGATCTACTGATGGTGCACACTGAGGATGGTGTCTTTCAGCTGTGCAAGACAGCATGCACTATCCATTTAGTACATTTGCCTTAATGAATGTGCAATATGGGGCATTTCTTCCCCAGAGTGCAAAATACTGGGAGGAGAAAATGCAAATGGATTAATTTAGCACACACACTGTGATTTACCAAACAGTTTGAAGTGACTGTGACTGTGTCTATGTTTAATACATTTGAAAGGAAGGCGATAATCACTGTTGACTGCTGTTATTGTGGCAAGAAGGAAATATTCCCATTTAAAGTCATTTCTCATGAGCTGTTTGTGGGATGCATTGATTTTTATTTTCATTCAATAATCCTTGACGCAGAAAAATACCATGATTAAACAAATTCTTTACAGCCTATTTGCAGTCAAATGAAACTGAACATTCACAGCCACTGTAGCCTAAAGAAAATTAACACTGACCTTTATATGTCTTCATATTTCCTTCTTTTCAACAATATTACATTTTTAACTGGTGTTTTGTGGCAGGTTGCGTGTCTCTGCCCCCCGTGCATTCCTCTCCTCCATTGCACTTCTCTCCAACAGCGCGCATACTTCTCCCTCTCTCTTGGACTGAGAGACTTGTACCCTGTCTTCGATCCCTCTTGTCAGGACATTTATGTCCCCTGTCAGACCAGATGCCCTGAGTGTCACCTGAGCACTCGTGCCACATTGACACAGCATCTGCACAGTGGATTTATTATGATTATCTTCTTATCTTATCATAATTATTATTTTTGACTTTTTTTGCTGTAGCTCAACAATGTTTATTTGCCTCTTACACTAACACCTCCATGAGAGTGAATTTCATTTTGTGCTTGAAGTCGTTCTGCTTTCCTTCCAAACTCCCCATGGGGGAAACCTGTAACACACGCAAAACCCTCATATAAATCCAGCTGGCCCCACAGTGTTTTCACCTGTTGTCATTCACACAATTATTCTTAGTTGATCACCCGCAAAAACCCGCAACCAAATGTGCAATATGTTAGAAAGAACATGTAAATTAGTGCTCTTTATTTGAGATCTTGGTAAATTAGGCCCTTTGTGTTGTGTCATTGAGGGAGAAAGAGCTGGTTAAAAGCACGTTTCAGCCATCAAAACTATGTTGTTTGAATGTGGAAGTTAAATTAGAATTGTGAAGAACAAGCTTAAGTTGCTCTAAGTAGTATATCAGGCTGAAAGAGGGAGGGCTGAGGTGAGGGTGTTATTAACATTTGCCATGTGGCTAATTGCCCAATTCAAGCTTTTGTCACAGTTCTCTGCAGTGAACATGGAGCTTTTCACCTGGGCTGACCACCGTCCGCTGTTATTCCTAATTGAAAGAACAACAAGGCTGCTGTACAGACAGTGTTGAGTGCAGGGAGGGTAGTGGAAAGAAGCAGAACACAACAGTCAATCAATTAGAGGCTTATCTCAACTGTCCACATCTGCTGAGGCCGCCTGATGTCACCATGTTCTTCTGTCACATTGCATTTAATTAAAGTTTCCTTTTTATCAAGGTCTGTCAAGGGGACAGAGCGCTGGTGTCCAATCATCCCTGCCACTGTCACTGACACGCTGTTGTCAACCTTTTCTATTTTATTCTCTCTAAAGGCTGTTGCTCTCTGAACATTAACTGCTACTGTGACACGTCCCCAGACTAAGTGAATGAAGGCCAGTGAATAATACCTTTAACCTTGCCTCAGCCTGCCTGCATGTACCTCAGTGTCACCATCAAATTTCCCTTTTTAAGCTCACACTTCTCCCTTTACTCCCACAAAAAAAGCAGGACAAAAATATTTTCATGCATATCAATATTCATGAAGGGCATTTCATTACCCACTTATGGCTAATTGTGTGAGTTAACAGGGTGGGAATAAATGCTTGTTCATGTGTGCACAATTTAAAAGTTGATTGAGATTCATAATGGGGAACTTGCACACAGAGGACAGACTTATTACAATATTCTTAGGCGTATTCAGCTTACTTTTTACTTAGAGGAGACTATTATTGTGGAATTCAGGCAAATAGATGTGCATGAAGCATGTAGTTTTTAAACTCACACACAGGGAATGATGAACTTTAGATTTCTGAATAATTAACCCAATGGAATTCATGGCTCGACTGAGAAAGAAAAAACAAGAAAAGTTCCAACTTCATCAATGTAAATAAATACTATGGCAGCAGAAATGCTGTTTGACTGGCAAATGATTTCTGGGCACAGTACCAACATGCAATAGTAATGACAACTTAACAATAATGATGGAGTCAAGTAAAACCAGGCAAGCCAACTTTTTCCAGACCACAAGTTTGGGGAGTTTGGATACACAAAAGGTAAATGTAGACCATTATATATATATATATATATATATATATATATATATATATATATATATATATATATATATATATATATATATATCAGGGGTCGTGTTAACCGAATATTTTCCGTCGTTGACCGTTTTTTTAAAACGGTGACGGAAAAATCTGAAGGTCATCTGTCATTTTGACAGGTTGCAATTCACACCCTGACCACTTGGTGGCGAGTGAGCATATTAATTAGCTATTAGGTTCGTTTGAGATGAACTGAACTATATATATATATATATATATATATATATATATATATATATATATATATATATATATATATATATTATTATCAGACACAAAATATCTGCTTGCTGACAGATTAAAATGCCATTGCACAACAGAAAACAGATATGTCCAGCATTAAATATTACAATTACACAGAAAATTAGTATTTTATGCAACACATGGTGTTTCTTGTCAAAATTAGGAGCCTGTCAGCTTGTCAGTCAGGTGACAGCCAGGCGTTTGCAGTTGGTGGAGAGCAGCTGCGGCATCTGGCTCTACAAACTGCGACCGCCTCGATCTCGTGAGGTTATTGTTGCCCACATATGCATGACGTCAGTGCAAGTCAGGATCAAGTCAGACACAAATCTAACCGGCATGCAATATGCGGCGATCACCACTGATCAATTCTGGGCAGGCCTAGATCATCTCGAACGCACCTAGTGTCAGCAGCTGAAGTTTCTTCAAATAGCCCAATAACGATGATGGTGTTGATAAAAGAGGTACGGTGTGGATTCTTTGTTCAGCTTGTTTGGACTGAATATTAATTAAAAATGAATGAAAAGTAAATGCTATTGAATATGTAATTATTATCATTTTAAAAATTAAAGTGACGGCTAAAAATAGATTATGACGGGATTTTTATGACCCTGTCAGTCAAAATGACAGACAACGAAAAAGTCTAGCACAACCTCTGATATATATATATATAATATATATATATATATATATATATATATATATATATATATATATATATATATATATATATATATATATATATATACATATGTATTACAAATAAAAAAAGATGTAATCAGGCTGTAGATACATTTGGTAAAAACTGGGGATTATCAGCAGGATCACAATTCTAAAAATACATTTTAAAAACAAAGAACAATGTATCACTATGCACACGCATTATAGCATGTCAGCAGTCTCACAAAATGACTCTGGTCTTGAAGCATAGCTAATCTTAAATTCATGACCTCTAGCAAAAGAATTTGTTTTGTTTTGTTTTAAATGGATGGAAATGTCATTATTTTGTCTTTAAATTAGAAATGAGGAACAGCATTAAATAAACATTTACAGGTAAGACCAACATGTACCGCTAACGTTAGCTTCAGAGACCAACTGCCAACATTAGCCACACAGACCAACCACTACATTAGCTACACAGACCAAATGCTAATGAAATCAAATCAAATTTGCGCTGACGTCTAAACACAATGTTGGCTTGAAATCAAGACAAGACAGACAAATTTAATATTGCATTGAAATTAACCTACAACCTACATTGCAATATGGCTAGAAATCAAAATATCCTTCAAAACCAAACGTTGACGTGAAATCAACCTCTAATGTTAGACAGACATTGCAGTATAATAATAGGGCCACCTTTAACTGTCACATGCACAAAGGTTCATACATTTTCCTTCCAACAATTTGTGTCTCTATGTCGACTGTGTGTGTCAAGCCAGTGAGGGAAATTCACTTTTCTGGGCTGCACTGCCTCTATGGTTTGCCAAAAAGTAAAACCCATTTCATAGGCAATATTATGTTAAGAAAAAACATTAAGAAGAAAAAATGTGTTTATTTTTCCTATCCAGAAGGTGAAAAAAAGTGAGAAGAATGAAAACAGATGATATTTTGGGTGCTCAGGCCACTGTCAGCTCAACTGCTCACTTTGGCTACATGCACCTGGTAGTGTAAAGCTTTACACATTGTTGACTGTAGAAAACAAAAACACCATGGTGATGAATTGGAGACCCATGATTGTAAAAATGCTTAAAGAAAAGAATTTCAAGTAGTAGGTATAAATGGTGCCGATGGCAGTGTCATCTCATAAGTCAGTTACAGCTCACAGCAGAGGTCAAACTAGGATGGGGTCAACTGACATCAAGGTTAATCTGATGATGCTGTGTTGAGCTGAGTCAACCTTAATTTGAACATGTAAGATTACTGTCTTTACATCAAAATGAATGTAATATGAATCACCTCAGTATGTTTAACAGGTTGGAACAAGATGATTCATCTACTGCACAAAATCAAAGGATGAAATGCCAATGGGTGACAAATTTGTTCAAAGAGGTTGAGATCTGGTGACTATGAAAGCCAAAGCATTTGATTTACATCAATTTCATACTCATCAAAAAACATTCTGAGTCCTATGTCTGCACTTGTTGTCTTTATTCGGCTTTTGTCTTTAATTTGTATCTTGTCTGTCTCTATGTGTCTGTAAGTATAAAATATATGGTAGCCGTAGTTCCCGTAAGCCTACAAATACCAAAGAACAGCATAACACCACTTCTTAACTGGAAGAAATGTGATCAAGTGTTTCAGTTTTTGTCAATAATGATGTCCTAATCTGCTCCATGAATCAGCGAACAGCAGAGCATGTGAGCAGAGTGGGAGCAAGAGGGGAGCGTGGGTGAGGACACAGAGCAACTTTTTTAAAAGGATGGAGCATCGCCTCATCTCCCACTCTGTCCTGCTCCGATTTCACTGAGGTTCCACTCACACCACAAATCTGACACATTAAACAGAGACCCACACTATTTTCAGTCAAAACTTGACTGTTGCAACCTCGATTATGGAGTTCACAGAGTACATTAAAAAAGTCACAGAGAAGTCATACACTATGTACTATCCCCGTAAAACAGATCACAATAATGTGGTACAAGAAAAAGAATATGGAAATATCATTTTAGTCAGTAAAGATTCAATTTGGAGTCTAAAAAGACACCTTTCTCCAAAGGTAGAGAGTGGGAGGGAGAGTGAGAGAGTGTGTGAATATGGACGACTTGATTTAAACAGCTTATGATCATGAATCATAATGTTACTGTGCACTTCTGTGGTGTGGGATTTTTCACTTGTTTCAAGTCCAACAAGTAGCAGAGCAACAAGTAAGCACTGTCCCCCAACTATATAGAAACAAGCTGACTTCTAACTGATTAGTTATGAATAAGTAACCGACTCATCTGCAGAGGGAGAAATCACAAGTGGTGCCACTGCAACATCATTCGTAGAATATCTGGACAATTTTTCGCCCTCCATCTGCTTGAGTTTGTTCACTTGTTGTGTGCTAGGCAGTAGTGTGATGTTTATACTGGTGTCAACCATTCCTACACAGCACTACTAAACACCTGTGATTACACTGACAGATATGTGACCATGCCAGAACTCAAACTCTGGGTGCATGCACTCTATTTCTTGCAGCCAGGACACAATCTGCTGTTGTATGATTACCTTTAAATGACTCCAGCAGACAACCATTATCACTCCTGCTCAGCAGCTTTTAGTGACTAAGCAAACTAAGCAGACTAAAATGAGCAGTAAAAACACAACATAATCTGCTGTGAAAGAAAGCATATTTTAAATTCATAATTTTATTATAATAATAATATAAATAATTTTATATACCAAGAATCTCTCACAGGTTTCAAGCAGTTTTTGATTATGTAACAAGTCATCAGATTTTTGAGTCAAATCTGACACAAACTGAAGTCCAGGCTTGTGCTGTAACACAAAACAGTACAGTTTAATGCAATCCAATGCACTAGTCCTGCAATAACCATTCTACGCTTTTAAGGCTTAAAATTTAGTTGAGACTGTGTTCAAGAAGTGTTAATTCAAGTCTGCACATTTAAAGACATTAGCTTGAGGTGCTGTCAGACTGGGTATATATTTCAGATTGGATTACACTGTGCAGCTGTTGCCTTTGTTGTGTCTGGCATCCCTAACCCTAACCTACTGTGCAGGCTCAGTCATTGTCTAACATCACACTGAACACAAGCCACAGCTACGTGTCCTCACCTCTGTATTCTCCAGTTGTGTGTTCTACTGGAGCATTGCTGCTGAACCAAGATATTGCATGAACTTCATTTGAACTTGATTTGCATGAATGCCTCTGATTAGTCCACCACCACTGAGCAATCCAATTCACCAGCAAGTATGCCACTGAACAAGCACTGAGCGTCCACCTTGTATCCATGAGTGAACAAGTTCATACAATTTATTGTAGATTCTCTCAAGGTCAGTGGTTGGCAAAAACACTAGTTAATCACAGTAGAAGAGGTCATTCAAAGATCAAAGAACAGGACTCTTCTGTATATGTGGACTCTAGCAACGTGTTCTCACCCCCAGCTCGTCCAATATGGCAGCTTGGTCAGCGCTCCTATGCATAAAACTATGACACTGTAAATACTTCTCTTGCATCAGTTTTGCACATGCAGGGCTCCATGGTCAAGTTAGCAATACTTAATATCAAATGTCCAGGTAGACCTTCAGAATAAAAGCACAATAGCTCTTGTATAGGTTAACGCAGCAAAACTACTTGGTTAGGTTTAGGAAAAGATTAAAGTTTGCGTTCAAATAAATACCTTTACCAACACACCCTTATACCTAATGGTGGAATACTTTGATTGTCAATTACTCCCATAACTACATATATTACTGGTGGAGAATACTGGGAGCAACAGGCTTACCACGTCACATAACATCACATAACTGTGACATTACACAAAGTGTTTACATTGTAAAACAATGGCAGTTTGGTGAAGTTTAGGCAGAAGAACTACTTGGGTAGGTTTAGGAAAAAAATCATGGTTTGGACTACGTCATGTATGTTATGTAAATGGTGCTACAGATGTAATGTCCAACACACGTTTTATTGGTGAGGCCTGGCTGATCTTTACCTAACTTGACATACGGAACATCACTTTTGTATGCTGGGTATATTACATAATGCGACTTATGGAGTTCCATAATTTAAAAAGAAATCAACGTTGACTTCTGGTTTCACATGGGATATGAATCCCGGTCCCATGGGTGAAAGTCCTGTGTTTGTTTGACCCATTCATCCACGCTGCCTCCTCAAACATGGCCTTTCTCACTTTTTATACCGTGTCACCTGACTCTGACAGAACAGTAAAAGCTAGAGAGGCACCTCCAGAAATTGTGCTAGAGCAGGGGTGGGCCACACGAGAAATTGATCAGGCTACTGTGGGCCAGACACACATGATATAAAGTCCTAATAATGGCCAAATCTCTAATAATGGAATGGTTAGCAGTGTTCTTAATAGGGCACTTCTACAGTTGGTCACTCTTTCTGAATTGCCATGTGATGAACTGCAGGATAATATTTTGGTCCAAAACTTGATGTTTTACAGTGTATCATACATGTTGCATACAGGTTGAAACAACAGCAACAGCAAAAGTAGAAGGATAACAACATAAACAACATGGATATACAGTACTGAGAGAATAAAGTTATATTTTAATATAAAAGATACAGCTCAATATCATTACCAATGAACACAGCACTGACACCTTTCAAAATAAACATCTCGTAATAGTTTAATGGTAAGGAAAATGCTATTGACTGCCTTTGCAGGATTTTAAATTTTTGGTATTTCCATGATGGACTTGTGGGCCACATGAAACCTTTCAGTGGGCTGCATCCAGCCCCTCAGCAGCATTTTGTCCAGGTCTGTGCATGAGGGATACCAACAGTGTCATACTTTGAATGATGGGCACTGTCCAAATTGTCATATTTGATGCTTGGGAGTGACAATGGGCCCAACCTATTAAATGAGCCACAGCAGGAATGTGGACAATTTAGAAAAATGGGGTTGTACACCAACTGCAATTTTTTCCTCCAAATCTAGTCAGTGGTCTACTGTGTTGAAGAAGTAGGTCAACTAAAAAACAAAGCGCTCAGTTTGGTGATATGTTAATGAGCTTTGAGTAGTGGCTGAAAGAACGAGACTGCAGATACAAGCAGCTAAAAGCAGTTTAATTAGGATGCCTCCCTGTTGAGGTATGTTTGGAAAGACCAGCAGTGATGAGACTGCAGAGCAAATGCAGAATGTTTTATTTCCACCATCTCTCTTTAACTTTTGACTAGTAATCAGCTATTTGCCTCTAGTGATCATTCAGTATGTGGTATATTTTGATGGCAAATGTAGGAATTTAAAACTTTCAAAAATTAGTGTGAGGGAAATTTATATCATCTTAAACTATGCTGCTCATTGATGGTCTTGGACATCCATGTTAGGCAAGTTATATATCCCCAGTCAGCCTTACTTAATGTTTTACTTAATATTCTAAAAAGTAATAATATTACTTAACATATTGCTTGGTATCAAAAGTAATTAGTTACATTACTCATTATATCACAATATTACTTTTGGACCTTACTGGCCCTCAATTTATATTCCATCACTGCATATTCTCCCTCACAGAGCCAAAAAAGTCAAAATAATGACAATACTTCCACTTGTGGAAAGTCTGTCTCTGTCCCTCCCTCATCCTCCATCTTTTCATTAGTGACAGTAATATCACTACTGTTTTGGAAATTGTAATCTCGTACACTACATTACTGAGAAAAGTAATAATACAACAGTAACATATTACTAGTAATACATTACTGCCCAACACTTTTGGGCATATATATATGTTTATTTATCAGTATAAGCAAAAGCTTGTTTAGTCACAACATTTTTGTCCTTAAGGTTAAGAAAAGAATCTGGTCAAGGTTACTAAGAACAAATGTTAAATTCAGGGGATTCTTTTATAAAAATGTTCATAGATTTATACTTGATCTTCATCTTAAGATCATTTATAGATAGGCTTACTTTCAGTTCATATTGAGCATTAAAAAGCTTCAAAAACATTAACAGCACCTGCCTTACAACCAGCAATTTCCTCATATATGATGCATGTGAGATATATTTCTGGTAAGATGGTTGAGTTCATGTGTAGTATAGGCCTACAGATCATACAATCTCTAATCTTCTCTAACAATTCAGCATTTCTTTGTTCTCTGTGGCCTGAGAGCCATGTATTTCCATTTTTGGGTATCATGAAGATACAGCTCTTTGCATCGATCCATGTTAGGAGATGTGCAGAGACTTCAGCAGGCAAAATCTAAACAATGTACATTCTGTCTCCTTTTAAGGGTTCAAAAATGTATACATTGAAGGAGGACACGGGATGAGCTCATGTCTCACATGGTGTTTGCGTAGTCTTAGTGGATATTAATTAAGCTTATTGGATAATAATGAGGTTGGGAACGGCCTATTGTCACAAATGCTTTAAAAACTGTAGACAGATCTCCAGGGCTTGGGGATCTCTGTGACTTCAGCAAGACTTTTTATTCAGGGGTTCCTCTTCACAGCTGTGGTCATCATTGAACTGAAGATTCCCCACTGTACTGCAGACAGTTGTTTTTGATGCCTATTAAATAAATGCATTGAAAGAGCATCAGCTGTGTTTTTGACTTTTTCCTCTCAACTCAATATTCAACACAAGCACAAATGAGAGTTTAATCAGGAATAACCATGAACCAAAAGAAAAAAGAAAACTTTTGACAGACGAAATCACTGCAGTGGTAGAGGAGCTGGAAGCCAGGTAACGTGTATCATTTGGTGGACTGAACAGTGGACTGACCTACAAAGCCAAAGATGTGGTTTGGTTCCTTGCACCTTTAACTGATAATTCATGTCACAATGTTCCAACATTAAATGCACAGTTCATCAGAGCCTTGCGCAGTGGTGGGCAAGTTACTCAAGAAGTGTAACACACAGTGGCATACTGTGGAGTTTCAGTCAGTGCCTTCAGTAAGGAACTTAACCAAAGAACGCATACACGTGTACACACATGCACAAAGTTGTCATATGGTTGCTGATACAGCCAAATCAGCCACTACTGCATAAACACCATTAAGACAGTCACCCTTTAAAATCCACAGCAGACAGACACCACAATGCATTATAGCAGCTACTGCAGCATCACCATCACATCTTCATTTATCTCTCAGCAACCAGACTGTACACACACACACACCACATGACACAAAAACATGCTTCCAAAGTCAACAACAGTGTTCACTTGTTGCTCATGTAACTTAAACTGATGAAGTAACGCCACAATATTATCAGTGCACCACCTTCAGTTCAATAACAAACATGAAACATGGAAGTTAGGCCTACATGCCAAATATCTGACCACAGCTATTCCAGACAGAATATTAAACCAGGTGAAGTTGAGAGTGAGTTCAATGAATATGCTTACTATACAGGTATGTATAATATACAGAGGATCACCATCTACTGCCCGGACTCCGGTAATACCTTCTAATCTTAAACAGAGTCAGAAGTAACACTCACCCTTCACTTGTAATCAGTAGGAGGTATAAATGCTGTGGTCATCATGTTTCTATTAGCATGTAACTTACTTTACTCTCAACCTGTCAAAGGCACAAACTCCAGGGTCTCGCGCAGATACACGGCAGGGCCTTGGGGGTGTTGTGACACTATACATCAAAATTTGATTGGCTGATGATACGGTCAGTCAAAGTTGTAATCAAATGGAAGCCTTGAGTTTCAACAAAAGGCTAAGGATGCCAGTAATACTGGTCCATGGATCTGTGAGGCGTTTAGTGGCAATCAGATATATTGTAAATCCCAACTCTTCCTCACAAGAAAGTAACCGTATTTGTTCTAGATATATTATAGTAGATTACAGGAAAAATTACTTGAATTCAGACATATTCAGACACACATTCATGTAATCATGAAAAAATATGTGATTCTGATTTTGACAGAGCCAGCAGAGAAGGCCCTGATGGCCCTGACAGCCCATCAATGGTAACTCATTACTTCTTACTTATTACTCCTCTAAAAAGGAATAATATTACTTTACAAAAGCAATCAGCTCCATTATTAATCATATTGCTGAATTCCTTTTGTATCTTGCTGGCACTCCAGCAGCTGAACTGCTGAGCCAGTGAACTGTTAACTGTTAAGTATCTAATGATAGTTCTACTTGTGGAAAGTCTTCCTCTCTCCCTCTCCTTCATCCTCCATCCTTTAAGCTTTCTGGCTGCAGCTGATGTGACCTGTCCTTACCTGCTGCATGTACATGTCATCATAGGACAGCCTACCAAGGTCAAAAAGTAACTCAGTAACTTATTACAGTATAATTACTGTTTTGGAAATTGTAATCCCTTGCATTACACATACTGCAAGCAGTAATAATATTACAGTCATATATTACTGCCCAACTCTGGGCTTGGGTACTCATGTATCCCAAACTGCAATACATCTACATAAGCAGGTAAATCACTTACGTCAAGTCCAGGCTTTGTTTAGTGAAAAGGACATTTCTATGTCAAAGTAAGGTTTTATAAATCACTACTAATACATGGTTTTCTATGATCGATTGATCATAAATCCGTTTTACAGATGAGGTCTGTAATTGGAGGAAAACTGCCTGCATGAAACTGAAATGCACTACATGCTCATCCACCTCCTTGACCTCCAGAGGACAGGACAAGGCTACCATAATAATTCAGGCCAGGAATCTAAAGTCAGCTCAGACCATTTCACATTTTCATTAGTATTTCCATGCACACACATCTGTTGCTGTCCTACAGGACATGATTATGTGTTGATGCCATTTATTAGTTGTTTTTTTTTATTTTTTTTAAGCATTGACAACTCAGCGCATGATATTATGATGTGTAAAGGGTGGCCCTGCTAGCACCAGCATTTAGCTGCATTTTCCTGCAGTGTTACTCCTTTTAATATGCTCCACCTTTTTCTCTTCTCTTGTGCTCCCTTCCTCCTGTCCTGTCCATATTTTCTCCACATTGCTCAGCCATGCACATACACTCTATGGACACAATTTCTAAGGATACCAGGTTGAATTGTGTTACCATTACTGCTGTTCTAGCTGCCATGTATCCTTAGTTAGCCAAAGGCCTGATCTTCTATCATTATGTAGTGCTCAGGGAAAAAGTTTTGGGAATGCAAGGGGAAGTACCACATACAAATTTACCTTTGAAAAGTAATTTTCCAGCAAGATCTTTAATTTCTAAATACTGAAAATGTCCATACATAAACTGAGGAAATATTTTCCCCCTACATACATTTGCACATGTCCACAACTGGTTCTGAACTTTTATCCATCCATCCATCCATCCATCCATCCATCCATCCATCCTCCTCCACTTTTCTGGGATTGGATCACAGTGGCAGCAGTTTAAACAGGGTATTCCAGATGTCCCTCTCTCTACCAATGCTTCCCAGTCCCTCCTGGGGGATCCTGAGGCATTCCCAGCCCAGAAAAGATATGTAATCCCTCCAGTCAGTTACTGGTCAACCCCGGTCTCTTCCAAGTGGGAAGTGCTTTGGTTAGTCTGCTACAACTTCAGAAAATCAGAAACAGATGAGTGGTGGACAATGGATGGATGGATGCATTAATATAAATATCAGTATTTACATCTTACTGTTGGATACTGATGTTATGACTGATGTCACTGGAATAGTTTGCATTAGGGCTGCACAATATGGTAAAAAAAAAAAGTGATATAGCAATTATTTGGCTGAAATTGCAATTGCAACACAATTAGTGGGGATGATCATTTTTTATTACAATTTTCATTTTGACTGAAAAAACATTAAAACCATGATGATGTGACATTTGTTAAGGTCTGATTAGTATGCAAGACATCTCTGCAGTGCTACAGTATTTCATCATAAACCTGTTTCCTTATATTTTTCCTTTTTCAAAAAAAATGTGATTTGTTCTGGTTCTGTGATTTGGATATTGTACTTGGCCATATTGCAGTTCCAATAATTTTGCAATTAAATGTGCAGCCCTAAGCATGTTAATATGATATATATCTTCGAGGAAAAATGATCTAAAACTTGAAGTGTTTTGATCACATGCAGCTGTAACCCTGCAGTTATTTTAGTTTATGAACCCTACAGGGATCCAGCTGGTAAAAGAATTCCTCTTGACTTTGGCTTCTATTTCATATTCTCTATCTAAAAGGAAAAAATCTTAGATTTTCATGTTGGATGAAAATCTAGCTTAACCTCTCACCCTTGTTTTCATCAAACTAATATTTTAGAAAATATACAGCGGGATTTCAGAGAATTTAGGTGACCTGAGGTTATGGCATTCACTCAACACTTTAAAGGACTGTGCGGTCTTTGAATTCTAGCAATAAAGAAAATGGTAAAAAGAGAAAAATACCTGAACTTAAGGTACAAAGTAGGGTTATATAGAGATATACTATCATTCCATCAGCTGGAGAGAAGATTTAAAGTCAGCCCATGTATCTTCTCTTTCCTTTTCCGCTCTTACAACCAGGCACAGCACATTAAAAAGAGAGTGTCGGAGGGGGAAAAGAGAAACAGACACAGTCAAAATGAAAGTAGAGTCCTTTAGAGAGGGAATAATAAAAATGAGAGGTGTAAAGAAAGGGGGATGCAATGGGAGGGCAGAGAGAATAAACAAGTGATCAGGGAGGGAAGGAGTGAGAGAGCAGAGAGAATGGGTAATTTCAGCCTGTGGTGCCACACCAGGAATCAATATTTAATTTCTTTGTCTGCTATGATAAGGAGAGACTGAAATCATTTTGAGATCTCAGCTTTCCGCTCAATACCACTCAATCTACAAAATCATATGTGCTATACAGAACGGCTTGGGCACACTTAGAACTTGGGTGAACTTAGAAAATCTTTATTGTAGCTATTGTTCCTGCTATGTTTGAGTTAAGATAACTTTTTGAGTTTTACAATAAAAACACTAAAAAAAACAAAGCCATGCAAAGGTTGAGAAGGTGACAGATGAGCTTGAGCTACAAAAACAGTATTTGAAAGAATCCATGTATTTTCATTGCGGTTTTATGGAGAAAGTTCACCCCAAAATCCAATTCCAAATTTGTTATTTATCCATTTAGTTTGTTTTGGTGCGAGTTTGTATGATTCCCTCACTGAAAGGGTTTTCAAGTCACTCAAGTCACCAATTCAATGTCAACCCACTGCCCTCACCAGTCCCAGTGCCCATAGAGTACATGCACTAGAGACTTCCACCAGTCGAGCCGCCAAATGTTTGATTTAGCTGCTGGCTAACTTGAACAGGACAAAATAATTTAAATCATGTGACTCTTCTACAGTTTTGTATTGTTATTGGATTGAACAGATTAAATACTGAAAGAGTCATTTTACAGGAGTTATGATGCTCATTCATGGACAGTTACCGTTTGTGGTGTGGAACTTGTGAGTGAGTGGATGTGTGCACCTCGAGCCAGACCTCAGAGCACGAGAACTGCCCTGAACTGTGAGAGTAAGTGAGAGTGAATGAGTGATTCGTGCAACGTGGAGCAGACCTTCAGCTTAGGGAAGGTGAGGACTGATGAGTGAGTAATTTGTGTAACCCAAGACTTTCAGCTCAATGCAGGGAGCGCGCTGTGGGCTGGCAGAGAAAGTTGAAGCAAGGGCCAAACTGGGTTCTTTTATCACAGGGCTGATGAATACAGTAATTAACTTGATACATTTCCACAAATACTGTTAATTACGAGTGAGTGACATGTGGTCTCACAATTTTAATTGGCTAGAAGCATGCAGGAGGGTGAGTCAGTGAACAAGTTAGTGGAGATGAGGACTTGTCACTCCCAATTCACTAAAAAGAGTTTGAATGATTGATTCATGACCCACATTTCACTACCTCTCTTGACTATAATGGAACTAGATGGCACTCGGCTTGTAGTGCTCAAAGTGGACAAAAAAAAAAAAAAAAAAAAAAATTAAAAACTCAACAGCAATGTCTCTTTAAAAAAATCATGAGACAGTCACAAAACATAATTCACAGACTTTTTGTAAGCAGGAACTACTTTCTTTCTATCAAACACACACCAACCATGTCACCATGCTAGCTATTTCAGTGGTTTTCACGTACCAAGATAACAAAAAAGATAGCACTAATGATTACAACCCATCATAAGCATCAGCCTGTTGTCAAAAAGTAGATACATTCTTACTTCAGTGTGGTGATTCAGCTGGTGGATGTAGTTCAGTAGAGAGAAAATAGTTCCTACATGAAACTCTTCATAGCCATGTCAGTCTTGAGTAAGTATTGAAGTTATTGGAAATAGACATTTCTGTTGAGGTTTTTAACTCTTTCCCTGCCTGTGTTTTTTTAAGAAGTTGCCAGCAAACACCAGCATTTTTAACAAAATTAACTGATTTTTCAACACCCATTGAATATTTAGGTCTAAAGAACAGATTTTCTAGTTTCAGACACAAAATAATGTTTTTTTTATTCACTGTTTTTATAAGCACTTGAATGCTGGTTGGTTGCATCAAAAAATCCACTTTTCACACAAAAAACTGAGAAAACTATTTTTGTTAGACATTTTTAAGCAGAATATTGACTTCAGATTTTTTATGACTTCATATTATGTGTGTGAGATTACTGTCGCCAGTGTGGGTGTGTGTGCCCCCGCCCCCTTGCCTGAAACACTTGTGGAGGAGAGGCCCAGGTGCTTGAACACTCTCTGCCCCAGCTGCAGCGAGACTCCCAGGAGCTGCAGTGTGAGCAGCCTCGCTGTGTCCTGGCTGCTGTGGAAGTCCAGGGACTACAGTGGGGACTGCAGGGCTCTGTGCTCGGGCTTTGTGGCCAGATCGCTGCGCTCTCTGACCTAGCTGCATTGTGACTCCCAGGGGCTGCAGTGTGAGCAGCCTGACACTGTGCTTGGGTTGTGACACTCTCTGTCCTGTGGATCTGCTGCTGAGCACAGATGTTTTCATGCTCATGATCATCAACACGATCTTCTTCATCTGCTGCTCAATTCCAGTGGTTCTCTTCTTCTTCTTCAAGTGACATTGTTTTTGTCCAATGATACATCACAGCATCCTCTACTGCCTAGTAGTGAAAACAGCAATTGCCGAGATATCTCATCATTGGCGTGAAACAAGTTAAATGTTTGATGTTTTGAGAATTATGTATGGAGTACCATCTAGTTCCATTATATTGTTGAGAGGGTAGACATCTCTACAGCCAATATCTCCAGAACCTGGCAACTCACACCAAAACTGTCCAGTTGGATAAATAGCACATCAGGTAAAGTAAGGGAAACATGTATTTAGTGAACTGTCCCTTTAAAGTCTTTGAACCGTGCCTTCAACTTTGTAAACATCCTGCTTTCCTGACCGTAGTGGAATGAAATCATTCCTTCCATTTTCTGCAAAAAATATGTGGCCCTAACATTTTGTACACTCAGCGTACATCAGCATTATGACACATCAAATAAGCGGAGGGTGGCAGAGAGTGGCGGTGTACCGTAATCAGAATGCAACCCACAGCAACAACAAAGTGCCAAATGACAAAAACAACTTTGCATTATGTGTGTGATGATAATAATAATTCCGTTCCGGACTGTGGTCTTTGGAAAAGCCATTTGCAGCTGTTGAACTGAAAAGCATGTCCCAGCCATCCAGAAATGAGTGACTGGGATATTAAAGAGACAAAGAGACAGAGAGAGGGAGGGAGGATGGGAAACTGAGAGAGAGAGCAAAAGAGGCATGTGCAAAGACACAAATAGAGTGGATCCTGAAATCTAAAACGATTTTTTATGGCTTTTTTCATGAGAAAATGGGTTTTGGTTGCCTTTGAAAAGAAATCTATTCTATTCTATTCTATTCTATTCTATTCTATTCTATTCTATTCTATTCTAATCTATCTATTTTATTTTATTTTCCTACTTTGATGACAGCAAGATCATCTGGAATGATGTGTGATGTGTTTGGAACACGTGCCTGATTCCTTTGTCCCAGTATGGTTGCTTGCAATGTTCTCCAAAAAAGCTTTTACGATTGAGTTCACTGTTGACACTGCTCTCCCTTGGGGCCTCAACAAGACTGACTCGCCAAGTATGATGTCTACTGGATGAACAGTTCTCAAAGATATGTGAAGGACAGTCATACACACATACATACAGACATTCCTTCTTTTATAGTTCGATGAATGCTGCTACAGCACCACCTATTTGCCAGGTGGCACCAAATTTGTCATGATCACTTTGACATTATGTCTAAACATGTCCAACAAATGCAAAAACAACGTGGTCAGGAGGTGTGACATCCTTTTTGTAATAAGGTACTGAACACACCATTTGAGTGAACTCTGAGGGCCAGCTGCAGCAACACTGAATGGAATATCAAGAATCAAAACAACCTTTTCCCCCCTGTTACAGAGATACTCTGTTCCAATTGCTCAAAATTTGTAGCAATTTGTTAGCAAAAAAAAAAAAAAAAACTTTGCTGGACAGAATTTAACCAGCAAATCCAGGAAAAAGCAATTTTGCTTCTGAGAATTCAAAAGTTTGAGAAATGTAACATTTGTTATAGTGCTCCATCTTGTCAAATTGGTCAAACAATGCACTCCCTTTAGTCCTCTGCAATACACTCTGAAAGTGTGAAGTCAGTTGGATGTATGGCTGTTGAGAAAATCAAAGGACAGACATACATACACAGAGATTCCTTCCTTTATAGTTAGATATAATTTTCCAAGACAAAGACCAGTTATAATCTTGCTTAAAACTTAGTCAAGCAACAGAGTTAATATCAATAAACACAAGTACTCAGTGTGTGCAACAATGAGAGCTGTGAACTTCCTGTATAACAGGAAATGGAACAGACAGGCTGCCATAACTGAACTTCCAGCAGGTGTCACTATTTACCAAACAACCTACAGACAATCCTTTATATTGTGTGAGTACAAGTGAGTGTAAATAATGATTACATCAGTGAAGCAACCAATGATTAATAATGAGTACTGGAAAATGCACAGTTAACAGATGGGAATGTACATAAAATGTATCCCTAAAGGTAATTGGGTAATGCATGGATACTGTAATATATAGGCCTACAGAATGTGATGCATTATCCTCATGCTGTACAAAAGCTTTTCCCAATCACAGTAAAGAAATCCTCTGGACTTTTCTTTCTAGCAGTTGATAAAATGATTGCTGAGTGGGTTAAAAGTCAACCTTGCAGAAAGATTGCCCACAGAGAAAGGAAGCACTTAGGGAATGGGCATTGATTAATCCCTGCTAAGAGTAATTATGTATATTCCAGGACCATAGGTTATTCACAAATTAGGCTGTAATCTGTCTTTAATTCATTTGGGGGGCATCTATTAAATAGAAATGAATTTCAAGAAAGCTTCGGCTACATGGCTACACCTGCCTCCACCTATTACAAACAATAAGCCTTGCATGGTTTGTAGCTTTCTTCCCACCAGGCGTGCTATAACTACTGTTGAGTAGATGTATCACACTGCAGCCTCTGACGAATGTCACAGCCACAAGCAATGACACTGCTCATTCTTCACCCAACACACATTTTCATATGCGTTCATCTACTTATGTTCTGTCGCTATGATATGAAACTGTGATGGAAGGGCCACACTGACAGTCACATAAATACCTTCTGAGGCCGAGCAGCTTCGCCTCGTGATTATGTATATTCACTGCAGTCACACAATGCCTTCCCTGATAATACAAGAACTGTGGTAATTCAAACATATTGTAGACAGTGTGCTATTTCAAACATTACGCCAAGTGTGCTGTCGAACTGTCTTGCATAGTTGCATGGCCATAAAGTCAGAGACTCATTCTGGTGATTTATGGTCAGCTTCTTTTCCACTGGTTTTATGTGTGAAAACATATAAATTAGATGTATAAATTAGACTCCCTTGCACATTCCCTAATGTGGATGATGTTCATATTTACCATGTACAGTGTGATTCTGAAGCTGGCCCATTGTCAGCCCTTCTCCATATTTGAAAGCCTGTCATGGTGTCATAATTCAATTAAAATATCAGCCATAATTTTCCCCGTCAGCGCATGCTCTAAGAGCAGGTAGGTTTTGCCACAGTGAATACAAATGATCTTCAAAATACAACATATTGTAAACGTATAAAGTTCCATGGCATTTGAGATACATTGTGTGGATTATTTTAATTATGTGTACTATTTTTTCTGGAGGTATAGCCTTAATATGAGATTCTGGTCTTGTTCAAACTACCAGCCTAAATTCAATTTTTGGCATATCTAAATTGGAAGTCTCCATGAGACCCGAGACCCAACCTGGGACCTGTACATGTTTGGATCCATATTTTATGCATTGTTTATTGTTTTGACAACTTAAATTAACATTAACTCATTAATATCAAACAACTGGGAAATCATTGGCAATCATGTCTGTCTCCCCTGTTCAGGTTCAGGTCTGACAGTTCTCAGTTCTGCATAAGTCTGAGTCAGAGATTTCAAAAAAGTTCTACATGGGTTGAGGTCCCAACTTTCAACTAATGTCTGGTTTTGTTCTACCAGAACCAAAGGCAATGACACAGTGTGCTGATGCCTCCTCCTCCCCTCCCTCAAATTATTTATGTGTAGCAACATTATCATGCAGAAACCTATGCTAGGTCGCACAGGAAAACTTGTGCTTGGAAAAATATCCATGCAAAAATATAAAGATATAAAAACATGAAAAATACAAAAAATAATGGATTTGTTATTTGAAGATCTGATTTTTGAAACAAATCTGATTTGCCTGCAGTCTGAATGAAAACATCTTCAGGATCATGTCAGGTGGAACAGGTTTGTGTATTCAGTCTCATATATACACACACAAAAATGTTTGTTTTATGATAAGTGCTGGTTAGCATTAAAAATAACTTAATAACCCTTTCCCTACATTTAAGCAGTGACAATAGAGCCTGTGAGTATTTCTGTGAGTGGACTTTTGAATGGTCTCTATGATACAGTTTGTGTCCCAAAAACACAGGGGCATTTTCATTGTTTTCTATAATGAATTATTCAGAGTCATCATTGACAAAAGTTTGGACTGAATGTGGGTTGTGGATTTTGACCAAGCTCTGATGGCAGAAAGAGAAGTGGACAGGAGGACACTGCCCTCCCCACTCCACAGAGACAATCACACCACATGGATAAAACAGAAGCACCAAAGTAAACTACAGATTTTTGGCTGATCTTTTCATTTGAACCATATACAGCCCCCTCAGTTCACTTCACTTCAGCTCAGTCATTTTATTATCCCAGCTGGGAAACTTGACTTGCAGTCAGGGGCACAGGGTTACTGGTCCCAAACCTGTTACAGTTCTACTTCTGACAGCTCCAACTGTGGCAGCGTAGAAAGACAATTAGACTAAAAGCTGTTTATTCCTAAAACAGAGACATAAGTGACAACACAGGCAGAGCTGTGGCCTGAGGCTCTTCAGTGCAGATTACAGGTGAATCAGTTAGTGATACATGGAGTCACACTTTAGTAATACAAAGACTAAAAATATATTGAATGGTACCTATACACTGTCTATATTAGCACTGCTCCCTGAGAGTTGAATATTCAAATCATCATTCAGTCGACTAAGATTCATCAAGTTGAAAAGTTGTTTTTTTTTTCCTTGTCACCCAGTCTGCATTATAATCTCAGACTGATAGAGGTGTGTGAACATGCATAGCAATGACATTTCACTCAAGAAAAAAACTTGAAAGAAAGAAATCCTGGTGACAACATGTGCTGGTGGTTAACTGGTGGTCTTGTCATTGTGAACAGAGCAATGCAACAGCAAGACAGGCTGTAAAACAGGGGTGGGCAATTATTTTTCATGGGGGGGGTCACATGAGAAACTGATCAGGCTACTGTGGGCCAGACACTGATGATATAAAGTCCTACTAATGGCCAAATCTCTAATAATGGAATGGCCAGAAGTGTTCTATATAGGGCACTTCTACTGGCATGGTCATCCTTTCTGAATTACCATGTGATGAAATAATATTTTGTTTTGTGTCTAAAACTTGATATTTTACAGTGAAGCATGTAGGCTGCATACAGGTTGTAATGATGGTAGCAGCAGAAGAAGAAGAACAACAACATAAACAACATGGATGTGCAGCACCATACAAATAAAGTTAAAGTTTAATATGAAAGATACAAGTCATTATCATTAATGATAAGTAAAATGCTACTGACTGTCTAGATTTTTGATTTTTGGTATTTCCATGATGACCTTGCAGGCCACAAGAAACCTTTCAGTGGGCCTAACAAAACCTAACCAAACTACAACCATTTTACAACCATGCAAGTTATTTCACGTGACTGCTGTAACATAGTTAAAGTCTGGTAAGTTGGTTGGTTGGTCATTTTGGGAGTGATAGGCAATCGAACTATATCAAAAACCTACGTGCTGATGTAGTGTCTCGCTGAGTTATCCAGACTTATCAAGCTGCAAATGTTGAATTAAACATTTTATTAGCACCATAATCACCAACATGTTTGGTTGTACATACGATATGTTGGAAACGATATTCCACTGGTCAAGTTAAGTTGTTCAGGATTCCAACAGGATCACAACTGTTTCAAAGCAAACGGTGGCTGCAAGGTATTAAACACTGAAAAAAAAACCATGACATTGATTATCTAGTGTCTCAGTCAAGGTTAAGTCACAACTCTGGACCAATGCAAGATGGATGGCAATGAATAAACATTGACAATTGATTAAATATGGATGCACATTTCTCAGTAAATAATAATCATGAAGTATTCAGCCAAGCCAACTGAGAGACCTTTGTTCTCAGTTTTAAATGGCCTGGTGTTTCCCTGTTTCTCAGTCTGAAGCAGACATTGAAAAGCAAAACAAAACATGGACATCACTCCTGCTCTAATCAGACCTGACTCACTTGAAAGGATTACAACTACGCCCATTTATTCCTGAAAGGATTCTGCATTAAAATACTATCAGGCTGCCGGACTCTATTCATGTCACTCTGGCAAAGACAGGTGGGTGTGAGAGAGTGAAACAGAGTGGATAGTCAGGCAGAAATACAGACACACAGCAGTTTACTGCAGTATGAAACTGAGTTGATTTGACGTATGTTCCTCAGAATGTGCACCACATGTTAGATTTGTCAGTATGGAGATAATGTTGTGTCTCTACAAGAGACACTTGTGTATAATGGTGAACAGATTCAGCTGCTGATTCATAGAGAAATAATTAAGGCCACCAGTGAGGCTACTGGGAATGTGTTTCATCAGTATTTCGTCCACCACTAGAATCTTCTTACAGTGTGTATTTACTAACTGCTGGTAGCTGGAAAATCTCTCAATCAGCTTGACTGTGAATAGGTTGGTATACTGAATGAGATGAGTGTGTGGATGTATCTACCCATACATGTGTTTAACCTATTCAATGCAAATGAAATGCAAAGACAGCACCAGGCAAAACGGCTCTCAAACTGCCAGTGACATCATGTCAGCAGGTCTGGCGATGACCACAAGTCAATAGAAAGTAGCAGAAAACACTCAATTATCAGTCACATTTGACTTTTCAAAGCTCCTGAAAACATGGTTTCCATCCTGAAGTTTTCATATATAAACATGTTCATGTCATAAACAACATTTTTGTAAAAGTTTCCTGCAAAAAAACTGCAATATAACTTATGTGAAATTACTGAAATGGTTCTAACTTGGGATAGAACCTAGACAATAGGCCTAGGGCTATAAAGGTGTTATGGTATACCAGGGTATGAAGAAATTCAGACTATAATTTTCAATGCCGTCATAAATCCAGATTCTCCTTTCTATTAAACAGATACTGAGACGTTGTATTGAGTGTGCAGCTTACGCCACTAGGGGTCAGACAGGCCAAAAAAGCTTTTATGTGAGGAAGAAACATGATGTTAAAGTTACAGGACTAACTGATTAAGAACAAGAAAAATTCCTCTGCCCCTGCCCTGGATTATTTTGGACTCTGTCCAGATGATAAATGTAAACTAAAAAGTAGTGTTTTGTTGTTGAGTGCGTAACTTATAGTGATCATCACAGACGGTAAGGGGCAGACTAATTACTGGAGACAGCGTTACTGCTGAATGTGTATTGGGTGAAGGGAAAGGTATGTAGTGAAGTTGTCATTCTGGCAGAATATGTACAGCGGCCATACTGTAAATTCACAGTTTAGGTTTGACTCTGTCAGTGAATAAAGGCTGCAGCCTCTCAAGACTGAATTGGAGATCCTGTGTGTGTTGTTTTCCAGCTGTGGGAATAGTACCACTAGGACAGTCAGCTCCAAATACATTGTGGGAGTATTAAGTACAGCGGAGTACAGTGCAGTTGAGTGTTTTCACACAAGTTTTACACAAATGCTGCCTAATAATGCGCAAATAAAATGTCAAGAGGGTATGACGGTATGAAAACAGCCCAAGCCTACTAGACAAACAACAGATTTACTATAAAATAAAAAAAAAAATAGAAAAACAGGTTTTGTAAAGTGATTTAGCGGAAGGTACAGAGTTTGCTCTCCCTTCCGCAGGTAGGGAGTTTCACAGCAGAAAATGCCCTGTCACCATTAGTAATGAGGCAGGCTGTGGGAACAGGAGCGCGGAAAACAGCTGGGGTCTTAAGGCATGGGTAAATCTAAGAAGCAGACAGGTGCAAGGCCATGTAGGGCTTTCTAAGTAATAAGTAAAACTTTCAAATCGACTCTGTATCTAACAGGTGGCCAGTATAATTTTGCAAGAATGGCAGTTATATGATCTTGTCTCGTAGAATTATTTGAAAGTCTGGCAGCTGAATCTTGAATGAGCTAGAGACAGGAGATAGCTTAATGGCTGAGCCCCAAAAAACAGGGATGACATCTTCCAGATCTCCTTGAGATAACACATTCCTACCTTTTGCAATGTTTCTAAGTTGTGTAAAGCTTGGAGTCAAAGATTGAACCTAAATTGTGGGCAGAATGCTTAATGTTTAAGGACAGATACCCAAGATTTTTTTTAAGGTTAGAGGTCAGGTTTGGGGGGTAGAGAAAAGGACCTCAGATTTGTACTTACTGAGTTGGACAAATTTGGTGAGGACATGCCGTGACCTGGAACAAATAAATTATAAAAAATGAATAAATATGCGTATCATCAACATACGAATGGTAAATAATATTACATCTGTGGATAATTTCAGTGGTGGACAGTGGTGAAGTACATTTACTTGAGTACTGTACTTAAGTACATTTTTGAGTATCTGTACTTTACTTGAGTATTTGTTTTTTTGGAAACTTATTACTTTCACTCCACTACATTTCAAAGACAAATATGGTACTTTTGACCCCACTACATTTCTAGGAAGGTTGTTGTTACTTTTCTTTTCTAAAATGCAGTTGGTCACATGCTGTGTTCCTCACAAAAGAAAACCAATCACAGTAGCTCCTCTGGATTGATGTAAAAGTGGAAATACATCATCTGTAACAAGAACAAGCAAGTTCTCCCTCTGTCATTCAAACAAAAAGCAGTAATGGTGATGGCAGGAGAAAGACAAAATGAAATCTCAAGATGTTATTATAATTATTAATTGTTCCAGGTAGCTTTTAAAGTTGGATTGTTTTTATTGGGGTGAAAAATACCACATAATTCATGTATATATACTGCCTCTGAAGACAGAAAGAAATCTCAGTTATTTAACAGACTTGGAGAACTCCTTACAGTCGGCTTCAATCTAATTTTCATGATGTGATTTTAATACAGTTACATCAGAAATTGACAATAACTGTCCTTTTTGTTTTTGATTGTATTTCTATGTTGAAGTTTTTATAGGTGTTTCTATAGGTTTTGTGTAGCAGAGTGGTTCTACAAGCAAATCAAAGCATCATTAGATGGTTTCAGAGAGTTACAAGCTTCTGTAAATGCATCATGAAAACAATACAGCATGTATTGATATTAGAAAATGTACTTTGTAATTTGTACTTTTGAATACTTAAGTATTTTTAAAAACATGTACTTTTGAATACTTAAGTAGTTTTAAAAGCAAGAACTCTAATACTTTAACTTGAGTAAAATTTTGACTGAGCAACTTTCACTTGTAGTTGAGTAATATTTGACCAGGAGTATCTATACTTTGACTCAAGTACTGGGGTTGAGTACTTTGTCCACCACTGGATAATTTCACCAAACAGAAGCTAATAAATACAAATACTATGGGGCCAAGAACTGACCCCTGGGAAACACCATATTAAAAGGGGGCAGGACATTAGAAGAATTCTCCCATGTCAAGAGCACTGTCCTTGATACCAACTCAGTTTGAGACATGTAATAAGAATTTTGTGTATCAAATGGAGACATCAAACAGAAAAAAAAGAGCAAGCCCCAAAATCAGCCGCAAGCAGTAAATCATTTGTCGCCTTAATAAGAGCTGTTTTTGTTCTACACTGACCAAAGCATGGAACTGTGCATGCAGTGCTTACATCCCAGGTGCACTGCACATGAGCTTGTGATGCCCTCGCCAATGTTGCTGTGCATCACAACTCTACAGCTTGTACTTTGTTGGCTTGGTACTTGTTGGCTAAAACATAGCAGTGAGAAGAATATTCATCTAGAGCACACTCTGGCTTCCTTAACGCCAACTACAACATTTTGACATCACTGGATGCAGAAGAACAACTGATTTTGCAGCAGTGAATCTCATGCACATAAAAAGTGCTAAATTTTCCCTTTAACCTTAAAAAGTTTAACCAGAGAAAGAAAAACCATGAGGAGAGTGTCAATGAGACATGACACCTTAAGCTTTTCAATATTTGTGATGTCCACGGCATCACTTCTATCACAAGAGTGATGTCACATGATATATATAAGGTAGCCAGCCCAAACTGTGATCTTTTCCTAAAAACATAACCAAGTAGTGTTTGTGCCTAAGACTAACCAAACTGCCACCATTGACGTTAAGTCACATGACTAGCTATTTTCACCCAAATCATGGTCTTTTCCTAACCCGAAGTACGTAGTTTTATATCCTAAATCTAACCAAGTGGTTTTTGTGCCTAAATCTAACCAAACTGCGTCAGTTTTACAATGGAAATCACATGTCATGTAGCTTGATGCTATTAGCTCTCTCCATGATAATATGTGATGTTTTGGGAATAGCTGACGAGCAACCTGTTCTGGTGTTTAGTTATGATGATGTACAGTGAAATCCTGCTCTCAACTTCTGAGTATTAGAGGAATTTGACACTTGCACTGGACAAAACACTGCCAGAAACATATTCCTTGTATTTTATACATATGTATATATGTATGTATATATACATATATATATATATATATATATATATATATATATATATATATTTTTTTTTTTTTTTTTTTTTTTTTTTTCCTTACGAACAATCGCATTGACCAAGGGAGCTATTTTCTCTCTCCTTTAAAATCCCACAGATCATGAAGAAAAGCTTGCTCACAGAAGTGCTTAAAATCTCAAACAGTGGAGGTCTTGTTTTAGGAAGCTTGTCATGTCTGACAGTAGCAATGATACAGTGGTCACTAATATCATTGGCAAAAATGCCAATATCTGAGTACTTATGAGGAGCAGTTGGTAAAAATAAATCTTGAAGAGAGGATCTCTCAGGGCATTTGAGATTTGGACGAGTTGAACCATTATTTAGTTGTGTAAGGTTAAATGAGTCACAGATATGAGTCCCAGTCAAAGACAGGAGACAGCCAGTCCCAGTTAAAATCTCCAAAATCTCTCCAATCTCATTAAAATCTATAGAAGATAGTTGCCTACCCAGTGATAACAAAGCCTCACTGCTTTCTGACGGGGGTCTATAACAACCAACAACAGTGATAATGACCTTTGAGAAGTTCCACTTTCAAGGCAAGAAATTCAAACTGCCTGCTGAGCGATAGTGATGAAAGGATGGTGGCATGAAATTTAGTTTTTATATAAATGGCAACACCACCGCCTTTTCTGGGACAGTCACAATGGAAAACATTGTAACCCTTTATTGCAATATCTTTGTCTGAGATAGATTTGTTTAGCCAAATTTCAGACAAGACAAAAATGTCAGTATCAGTGGATTTTGCCCAGATTTTCACTCGATCAAGTTTAGGAAGCAGACTTCTGATATTAAGATGAATAATACCAAACCCAGATCTAGCTTTAAAATCACAAGAGGCACTTTAAAATCAAAATCAGGACCAGGGTTAGGTTGAACATTTCCTGATAGTAGCAGCAGGAGAACAATAAATCATATCCTTTTCACCAAATTTCTGTTGACACAGAGTGAATATTCCTAGCTTCTGGTTTACTTGAGGGATGAGAGTGGAATAAAAACAACCAGTCATAAGGACTAGAGGTTAATTAGATAGGGTAGGGTCAGAAGCTCATCTGCCTTTTGTGCAAACCAGTTTAGACACATCATAAATGATTTGAAGTCCCAGCTTGTGCATTTTTGAAAAAATAAAAGTCAGACACATTTTGGTCTCCACTTCTTTCATGCTCTTCATGTGAACAAAGTATAGTCAATATTATATATATGTTGAGGTGCTATATATAAGGTGCTGGTAGAAACATGTTGAACTGCATGAAGTAGGAAGCAGAGAATAATTGATGAATTCCAAGTCTGTTCAGCAGGAATCCATTTCCAAAACAGGAAACCAAGCCCAGCTCAGCAATGTTGTGAATAAATGAATTAAAATCAGGGGGAACCGCTATTACAAAATGGATAAAAATTCGAGCACTAGTGTCAGAGGCAAGAAAGGACTTTCCTTTATCCTGAGATGTTTGGGCCCATCACAATCAATCAAGTGGTGTGCCGGCCAGTGTCATTCCAGCTCCAATAGGTGAGGCTCCAATGGTCCAGACAGACGAACAATCCTCCAGAAATGGTGATCATGTAAGCTACACTTATAATCGAAGTGCACAACATGAAGAATATGTTTCTTTGATTAGACTGAGATGTTACAGCGATAAGGGTGATATTGGGAGTCATGACCAAATCCAGCCTACTCCCTACATATAGAACTAGCCTGGTAGCTGATTGACTACCATCAGATTATCAAACAGTTTAAAACTGAATCCCGATGTAAAGTGGCGATCATGTCCAATACAGCTCGCAAACCAACAGATATTTTAGAAAAATGGATAACACTAGAGTATTCATGCAAACATACGGACAGGTAGAGACAGGTAGAGACATGCTGCTTTTATTTATAGTATATTTGGCAATACTATGTAGTCATATAAGTATCCTTTCTAGAAGATCTGGTTGGATTATATTAAAGGGATAGTTCACCCTAAAATGAATATTCAGTCCCTATCTAGTCATCTAGTCTAGTTCACAGGTGAACAGTGTGGCAGAATCTCGCAAACAACTGAAGTGAATGTTGACCAGCTTTCAAAAATAAAATAACAACAGAATAAAAACATAAAATGCCTCTATACTGCTCGTCTGGTGTAATTCAAGTCTCCTAAAGTTCCGACAGGCCAAGTTGACTCGAAAGATGTCATTTACACCATGTTTTTAGCCTGAATCTTCACTATAGATCACATTTGTGTGCACACCCTCTAGTGTGTGTGTTGTGACGGTGTCTGAACCGCATGTCGGGGCTTTAGGAAACTTGGATTACATCAGACAAGCATTATGGAGGCATTTTATGGAGTGTTTTTTTGGGTTGTTTTTTTCCATTTGAAAACTGGTCACCATTCACGTCTATTGTTTGGGAGATTCTGCAATACTGTTTTCCTGTGAAATTCCAGCAGTGTTCTGTGGACTAATGAAATAACCCCAAGTGGATAGATAATGCCTTAATTTTCTGTTTTGGGTGAACTATCCCTTTAAATTAGTTAAATAACAGAATATTTACAACATATTGTATTATTGCTCTACAAAGGAGGAGGCAGTATGTCACAGTGACTTGACCCAGAGCTTAGAGGGCTTTAAATCACACCACAGTAGCCAACTAAACTTGTAGAATGCACACAAAACACACACACACACACACACACACACACACACACACACACACACACAAAGAAACATAGCACGTCTGCACAGGTCCGACCATTTCTTGGAGAGGGGGCAGATGAAGGATTTGCCACTCTGGCCTTTTTTTCAGTCTAACAATGTGCTGTCCACTGATGGCCATTTGTTTTCAAATGGAGCTACCTGTTACAAACCACCCACACTCCGGCTGCAGACCAGACACACATACATCTCTGCAACAATACCCAATTAAAGCTCAAGCTTCTCTCCATTTGTTTTGTATTCTTCTAGCCACCAAAGCTTCCCTTGTCTCTCTCTTTCCACCCTTTTTTCTCTTCCACTTGCCTTCTCTCTGTCTATCTACCCCCGTGTTGCCCCCCCTCATGGTGTAAATCCCCTACAACAGAAGTATCTTGTTGTATTATAATTGGTTCCCAAGCACCCATTCCAAAACTATCGGTGCAGCAGCATCTTGATTTGGAGGACAGGTCCAAGCAAAGTAAGATAAGTAGAAAGTATTAAGGCCGCTGCGCAAACATGATTAACGACATGCTTAGACCTGTCTCTGAATATTGGAGGTGGGGAGCATACCTGGGGCCGCTCAGAGACTCTTGAGATGATGAACAGAGCGATAAATAGTGCCAGAGATACAGCTGCCACCAAATGCACAATTAGGTCCAATGAGGCAAGACGAGATGAGACAGGAGGGTAAATAAGAAGTAAACAGTGAGAAGGGACTCTTGGAGGATTCTTTGGTTAGTACGGTGTTGCTCTGTAGACTGTAATGATGCTTTTTAGCCTTTTGATTTGTAAACACACCAATGCGCGCTTAGGACCAGACAGGTTCTGTACACAAAGTGGCTACATGGAAACATTTGAGCAAGCTGCTCCCAAGAGCAGGGCCAGGATGAGTCACAGCACCAAAAAGGATTCTGAGATAGCACAAATTTAATAATAAGAAAACCTGAGTGGAAAATGCTGGCAATACAAAAAAAGGGAAAAAAAGGAAATATTGCAAAAAAGCTTGGCTGAGGTGCAATGGTGGTGTACTGTTAAAAGCAAAATGGGACACATACATTAGAAACAGATTTAACAAGTAAATAATGACCTACATGAATCATGTGACTACGTCCACTGAAGCAGGTTGAGGGGTAGTGGACACCAAGACTCAACAAAAGGTGGAGCTGGACTCTGACGGCAGTGTCAGAAATAGAGGTGTGGGAAACATTTGATTCTTAGATACATTGCAATGTGAACATTGAGAATTCTGAATTTTCAAAATGTTAATTAACATGATCAACACAGAGCGAAAAAGACAGAACTCAGCTGCAAGGGCAGTGCAGCACATGGACGGTCTACAATAAGTACACACTGGAGTTATCAGCAGCAGTCAACACTGAGATGTACCTCATCTTCTCAAAAGGCAGTGGCTACAGTCATGTTTTGATTTAGTGTCTAAATAATTGCGTCTGTCAGATGAATGTGAAGTGTATTGTCAATACTTTTTACACAACTTTTTAGACGTGAACAGATCAAAGCAGCGATCAGCTGTAACAAACGAGATCAGCTGAAGAACACATGTTGCAGCATTAAACCACTTCGACCAACTCTGTGGTCAAGAAAATAACTCAGCTCAGTCTGTTCACCACACAGACTCTGCACCTGCTCTGCATGTTGGACACCGAGGTCTTTCTTCAGAGCTAAAGGTGCAGCAGAGAGGCTGCTCTCACTGCTGAAGAGATAACATTAATAACAACACACACACAGCGTTGCACTCCACCTCACCCTCATTTTGTTATTGTCATACAGACATGAGACTGTTACATGCTTTCAAATTAATAACTTCATTAATTAAAGCAGTTAACTTTTCAAAATAAAAAGGTTACAGACTATTTAATTGCCAGTTAGGTTTCCAGTTGTACTCCATGGAAACTGGATTAAGTGACTAGAAATGCTATTGCCATTTTCTATTCATTATTTTAAGAATATATGAATAAAAACTGACAAAAAGATTCCCACCCCTAAATGTAATGTGCTATCATGTTTACTTTTAAAAAAGTATTTACTATTAAAATTTTGATGCATTGAGAATAATTTTGTCATCGAATAGCAGCCCTCTGAATCAGAATCAAATCAAATTGTGAGTTACCCTGAGATTCCCACCCAAAGTCAGAAAAGTGTATGCTGTTCAAGTTGCATGTCCTCTTGGACAATGTTTCCCACCCACTACATGACGCGCTGGTTAAACACAGAAGTACATTTAGGACGAGACATATTCCATCAAGATGCACCACAGATCGCCACAGGAAGTCAAAACTCAATCAAACTTTACAACTCCTCCCCCTGGATGTCTGACACTTTGAGTAAACTGACTGACACTGAGCTTATTTCACTTATTTATATCTTCAACTGGCAACATTTCACTATCTTCATCTGCACAATATAGTAATTTGTTCAATAATTTAACTGTTTAATACTCTCTGCAACAATAATTCAATAGTGAAATACACTGATTACACTAGTATCATTACTGCATTTATTTATACTGAGCATTTCAGCCAATCTGTATTCATATAGTATTTATAATACTCTTGCATCCAATCACACCCTTCAACTTTTGCATCGTTTGGCAAGTTGCTTTCAAAAAGGACTAGTTACTCTCACCAGCAAGTAAGGAATTACTTTACAATACTGTCTACATAGAGTAATGTATTACACTACTTCTGCATTACTGAATGCAGTTATACACTGAGTAGTTTGGTTACTTTATGTATGTTTTTGTACAACATGGTGGTTTATGTGGGTAATTGAAAGTAATTGAATTGAAGATTGATGAAATTAATCTAGTGCTCTTGGTAATACGTTAATTAACATGGTAAATGTAACAATAATACAAAAGCTTTTTAATAATGTGTATTATGACTTTTCTACTGCTAAACATACAATATATTACTGTAACATGTACATCACCCAACACTGCCAGCTGTTCATCTTGATATGCCCAACTCAGAGGATTAGTGTAACAGTGGTGGACAGAACCACACCATTCCGAAAATTGGGTTAAAATGATACTGAATTTGGATAAAAAGCTACTACTACTTTTCAAAACAAATAGCAATTTTCATATTAATTAAAGTTGAAGCAAGTTGGCCTGTAAACTGTGATAGCAGATTTTTATCCTTTATATTTATATGTATATAGATAGATAGATAGATAGATAGATAGATAGATAGATAGATAGATAGATAGATAGGTAGATAGATAGGTAGATAGGTAGATAGATAGATAGATAGATAGATAGATAGATAGATAGATAGATAGATAGATAGATAGATAGATAGAAAACGACTGCTGGCAGCACTACATGCTACACTAGAAAGGGACGATCATTAGTATCACAGGTACCACACTGTAAAAATGATAACTAGCAATGGTTGATCTCATTAAAGTTTTCAACTTAATCTGTTTTAGAAATATGGCTTTGCGACTTGCAATTAACAAAACTTGTATGGACAACAAATCTTTATTGTTGTCCTTACAAGAATTTTTAAGTCAGTATTTTTGACTTGCAATTACCCTAACCGGTTGGTTCCACCAAGCACGGCACGTCTGCGCCACAGTTCTGATCCGTCCTCTACATGGTTGCAAGGCCCACCAGCAGCGTTGCAGAAGTGTTTTCCTAGCCTGATTATGTTTTCTTGCTCAGATTTTGTTGATAAGGTCCTCTTTCCTCGCTCTTCATCCTTCTACCATGGATAAGCAGGGTATGTGGTTAAATAGTTTCTTTTCTGTCTATCTTTTTGATCATGAGTTTGCACAGGGTCTTTTATTTTGAAAATTAACCAGATTCTCCCTGCCTTTTCTTTGTCTGACTTCCTGCCCATTTGATCTGCTCTGTGCTAACTGACGCAGCATCCGTTAAAAATAGACTCAGCACACATCTGAAGTGGTGTGGAGTGGAGAGCTGCTTCTGGGACACACTGAGGCGCTGCTGGTGAAATCACAAGCATTGTGTAGAATGGCTGTGATGTGGCTGACATGGCACAGCCGTAACATGATGCAGCCGCGCCTGGTGGAACTTAGCCATCATTTTTCTTGTGGGAAAGCCTGTATATGCAAATCTACAGGGAGTCTGAGCATGTGGGCAAGTTTTTATTTCACTGGACGTCAAATTTTAAGTTTATTCAACAAGAACATCTGTTTGTTGAGGGTAGAAATACATGGCACTGAAGGAAGAGTTTCATTTTTAGCCTCACAAGATTATCACAATTAGGTGAACAAGAAGATCCAAGTTGGCAGAACTCTTGTCTAAATTTACAAAGATTAGTAAAGTTAACTACAGTAGGCAAAAAGTTGAGAAAATGAAAAATAAATTGCATCACATTGTCTTGATATTTTGCATTTTCTCAGTGTTTTCTTTTTAACAGTGCACCTGTGTTAACCCTGCTATCAATATGGCTGCTGTGAAAAATATGTGAGACCTCTGGCATTAAATTGTTCTCTCTGGAGTTCTTACTGTCGGCAAAAAAGTATAGCATATAGGCAATATTATAATATATTCTTCTTCTTCATTATGCATCATTTACTTTTACTATAACCAAACCCAGGCCATTGTGGGCACAATAATTCAATAACTGAATTGTTACAACTCCAAAATGCAATGTTTTTAGGCACAAAGCCAGTTTTTAGACAGAACACTGAACAAGTTACAGGTGGGGCTGCTGACACACCGTCAATCAGAGCAGGCACATAGTGCAATGTATGGGCAATTAGGCTGTAGGTAGCAAGGTCTGAATTGAAAAAGTGTCGAGTTGAGTGAGAAATTGTCCTCGGGCAATGCAGAGAGAGCCAATCAGAGTGAAGCATGCTGTACACAAGCTCCTGTAAGTCTCCTCTTTCCTCCAGCAGCACTAATGTCCCCCAGGTATTTATGACCAGGAAGACTGATGTCTGAGCAAAAGGTTTACAAAAAAGAAGACAGTGTAACACTTTCTATAAAGACCATATCTATATTATGCCTTATGGGTGAATTATAATGCATTCATAATGCTTTATTACTATACTCAAAAACACACAATGCTTTCCGAGGCACTATATCAACAGTTGTAAAACATTAATGTGACCTACAAAGAATTATAAGTTCAAGTGTCTTATGGAAATTGATGGGGATTATATTGCACCCATACAAACCTTAACAATCAACAGTTATAAGGACTCATAGTATGCTATAATAGCCCATGCAGTATCATAAATTATGATTGTATGTGTTAAATAAAATGAAGTGAATGATTTTGATTTATTGCTCAGTTTAGATTTTTTTTGTTTGGCCGTTCATCCAAGCATGAAGGGGCTGCGATGAGGATCAGCACCTCTAGATCTGAGGCCATGTCCCTCAGCAGGAAACAGGTGGATTGTCTACTCCGAGTCAGGGATGGACCTTACCCCAAGTAGGGGAGTTCAAGGTCCTCGAGGTGTTGTCCTTGAGTGAGGGGACAATTGAGCTAGGATGAAGAATCGGAGCAGCAGGAGCGGTACTGCGTACACTTTACCACAACTTTGTGACAAAAAGAGAGCTCAGCCAGAAGGCAAAACTCTCGATCTACCCATCAATCTTCGTACTGACTCACTTATGGTCATGAAGGGTGGGTCATGACCGAAAGAACGAGATCGCGGATAAAAGTGTCCGAAATGGGTTTTCCCAGGAAAGTGGTTGTCATCTCCCTTAAGGACAGGATGGGAAGCTCAATCATCCATGAGGGACTTGGAGCGGAGCTGCTGTTTCTTGGCATAGAAAGGAGCCAGTTGAGATGGTTCAGACATCTCGTAAGGATGCCATCTGGTTGCCACCCCAGGGACATGTTCCAGACACATCCAGCTGGGAGGAGGCCACTCCAATTCTAAGTCAGTCACGGTACTGACAGGAGAATAGACCTCCAAGAAACCAGAGAAAACATGCACATAAAAAGGCCCTGCCCAGACCAGGATTTGAACCCACAACCTTGTTGTGTGCAATGACCTAGGGTGCTCTAACAAATCATGCAACCAATGTAAACCCATGGTTTTGATCTGTCCTCCATATGGCTGTGTTACATCCTGATGTCCCTGGTAAGGTCATGTTTTCCTTAGCTCCAGTTTTTGTCAGTATTTCCTGTTTTATTTTGATATTCAGCTTTGTCTCTTGTTTCAGGTACTTTACTTCCTGCCCCTGTGTGTTTCCTTCCTTTGTGATTACCTGCCTCACCCTCATTGGTTTCACCTGTCCCTCATTACCCCGCCTCCCTTGTGTATATAGTCCTTGTGCTGCCCTTTGTCTGTTACCAGTTCGCCTCAGTCACTTGAGTGTTAATTAATTTTCCCTTGTGTTTTCTTTTGGATTTGACCAGATTTTTGCATATTTGGCTCTGCTTCAGCCTACTGTCTTCAGTAAAAGATCTTTTGTTTTGAGTCCTGCGTCTGAGTCCTTTGTTTGTTGGCTCCAGTCTGATAGGCTGCCTGTCCTATCAGCAACAGAAGCAGAGCATTTTGTCCTCCTGATTATGTTGACTTGCTCAGATTTTGTAGATTTGGTCCTCTTTCCTTGCTTTTTGTGCCACTACCATGGGTAAGTAGGCTACATAAGAGGTTTCCAAACTGGGGGGCAGACCCTGTGGAGGGCATAGAGCCACTGCAGGATGAGCGTGGATGACCAGGGGAGAATTTTAGAGTGCCAAACCATAATTAGCATGATTATGTCGGGGGAATAAAGAGGTTTTTGATGCTGTCATGCTGACCTTTAATTCAGTTTGAATCCTTTCTAGGTCAATGAATGACTGAACTATGGGATGGGGGACTTTTTTCAGCTTCTGAAAGGGGACATGTTAGAAAAGGTTTGGAACCCACTGAGCTACATAGTTAAAAAGTTTCTTTTTGTCTGTTTTGATGATTGTGAGTCTGCACAGGGTGTTTTATTTTGAAAATTAACCAGATTCCTCCCCACTCAAACTGCTTTGTTCAGACAGCACCTGAAGTGGAGAGCTGCTTCTGCGAGGTGCTGCTGGTGGAATCACAAGCATTGTGTAGAATGGCAGAGATCAGCTCTAGTGGATGTAGTCTGGCTCACCTGATGTACACTGCTGGTATAAGTCTGCTATTATTTGCTTGTTTCAAGCGCTACTGCGGCATCTGCTATCTCCCTCGACACTATTTTGCAGTAGCACTGTCACTGCATTCTGGGCTTAGTGCCGGCCAAGATATCTGTGATTGGGCTGAAGAAATGCAAACAAGGCAGGGGATTTTTTTGCATATAGTAGAACATCAGTGTGTGTAGCCAGACCTTTCTCCATCACTGAGTGCTGTGGAGAGATGCCTGGCTATGCCAGACTATAGTGGATGTGATGCAGCTCTGCCTGGTGGACTCAAGCCCACACATTTCAGTGGAAGAAGAAAAGAAGCATACATTATTCTAGATGCATCATTATGTACTTTACTTTGCTTAAAATATACAATCATATCTTATGACATTGCATGGACTATAATAGTACTGTGAGTTCTTGCTACAGTTGATTGTTGAGGTGTCTACAGGCATGTGGATAGTCATCTATTATAAGCCCCATAAGTCATCTTCAAACTAATCAAGAGCATCCATGAGACACCTGAATATATAATTTACCATAAATCACATCCATGTTTTGTAATTATATATAAAGAATTGTGTGTGTTTATGAGTATAGTCATAAAGCATTATGGATGCTTTATAATTAGGGGTGTTATTCTTCAAAAATCAATGATTCCGCTCTTGATTTTTAAGATCATGATTTTATTTAATCTTTGATTATAACAATTTCTTTTAACATGCCATTAGTAAAAGAGTCTAGTTACACTGTATCACCTTGAAGTGATGTTCTTGGGAGCGGGGTTTGGACATGCCCAGAAGGAGTGCAAGTCAGCAAGGGTGGAAAGAAAAAAAATCATGGGAGAACTGCCAATCCTGCTTTTGATTTTGATCCATTTTTGATTTCACTAATTTCAATCTATTTTTGATTTAGAAAATGTGACACTCCTATTTATAATTCACCATGCATGCCCCCATAACACACCACAGATTGTGGTCTTCATAGAAAGTGTTTCTGAAGAGAGAACTGGAGCTGCTCCTACAAGCATGAAAAGCTTAACATGAAGGCTGACAGAATGAATGGATTTGATAGGAAATGCAGAGCAGAGGCAGAGTTTCAAGCTTGTGTGCACATTGTCTGAGTTTTTCTGTGAAAGATATTTCATTAAAGGACATCAAATGTAGAAGTTACTTTCTCTCTGTCTCCTTTTTTCTTTATGTGGCATTAGTTGGCAGAGGTAGCAGCAGCTGAATATCACAGGTAGATTGGACCATTCCTGCTAATTAGTTAGTTTATGGTAGATCGGGGGAGTAAAGGGACAATACTCTGTACTATCTGTCCACTCGTGACCTCTTGTACCTGCCTGGATGCCTGACAGGAACACTAATCTTCCCTGAGGACGGATGACTAATCTAAAGACACAAATAAAAACACTGTATAGCATAACCCAAGGAGACGAAGAGAGACAGTGGAGGAGAAGTGAAAGGGAGATTTTAATGAGGGAAATGAGAGGGTGGGGGAGATGCGGCACTCGCTGCTGATGAAAGAGGAGATTAAGAAGTGATCGGAGGAGAGGGAGCAAGGTGGGGATGTGGAGAGAGGGATGTAGCGCTTAAGGGAGAAGGGGAAGAACAAAAAAAGGAGGAGGAGGCAGTGGGGGCGGAGGAAGGAAATGAGAGAGTGACGATGAGGTGTGTGTTTTTTTTCAAAAGGCAAAAGTTTTCAGAGTTTAAAGAGATGGTGAAAGTTGGGAAGAAGATGTCTGTGAGGGTTGAACGTATCCGCAAAACACCCCCAGGTTGGAATAAAGAGACAGTTTGGGAGGCTGAATCATAGAGCTGCTATACTTAATCAGTAGAATGGCCATTGCAGATTGTGTGTGAACGTGAAGTGTGGGATGGGGTGAGAGTGAAGTTAGTTTTATTTAGATCATATCGAGTGTCATCCTCCCCCTCTCACTGAATAGGTGACATACTTTAAAGAACAGCCACAGTCTCCCCATTTCTTGTGATTATGTTTCGCTCAATACTGTGTTAACTATCATGCCAATCTGTTAGAGAGAGCGAGGACGTGTGCAAATAGATTAATGGAAGCAGAGCACAAAGAGAGCGTGAGGAGAAGTGTGAGCTGAGGAGATTCAAGTGGAGCAAAATTAGGAACAGTGACGGAGGTAAAGTAAGTACGGTATGAGTGAAAAATTCAAAAGGGTGTTCCATATAGGAATAGCAAGCTGGTAGGAAAGTAAAATAACAGTAACTGTAGTAATAACAGTAATACTTGTGGTCATATGATATATTATGAAGTTACTTTAAAGGGGGAATCTGTAATATATTTACTGAAATAAATCACTTGACATTCCCATTCTGACCCTGAATAACTGCTTTGTATATCCATTTCACATTAATCAAAATCACTGAAAATCATAAACAATCTTGTAGAAGGTGTAGCTGTTTATAACTGTTAAAATGAGCAAAATGTTAATGGAGGTTGGAAGGCAGTGAGACAGGCAGCCACAAACACAGCACCATCATCATGAAGTGTGTATGTTCAGAGCAATGGGCAGGAAAAAAGGTTTAACTTCACATTGACAGACAACTGTCCTATGGAGGTCCTGCACCTGCCTGTCTTTTGCCTTGTCTGGGGAGGAGGGGGCAGGGGGAAACAATGCATATTTGGATTGAACTGCTTTAACAATATCAATATAGCAGTAGAGTAGCACTAGAACAGTTTGCAGTAGTTTGTAGTATTGGCAGTAGCAGTAGTGGTTGCAGTCATTTCAGCAGTCACAGAAGAGCTAGCAGCAGCAGTAGTACTTACCCTCTGGATATCTGAAGTGAGTTGCAACAGTGTTGGAGAAGCTGTAGCTCTGAGAGTCTCTGTCCCTCTGACTGGAGAGTTCAGACTGACGTAGGCCACTGCACTGCTCTTCAGGACAACACTGTTATCCTGAGGGGAACACACACACACACCACACATACACACACACACACACACACACACACACACACACACACACACACACACACACACACACACACACAGGTTATTATCATTACACTACCAATGATATTCATAATTCTATAATTGTCATCACACTGATCACATTACAACATCATTATCATCATAAGCAAGGTCCACAAAAAGTGCTCTAAGATGACATCGTTGTCCTATCCTCCTACTGGCTGTCCTTCTTTGTCTCCTACTTTTAATCCCATTCAAAACCACTGACTGCATACTGCATAAAGATGCCCAACATGACAGCTCTCCAAAGGTGAAGCCAAAACATCTTGATTACCCCCTGGTGGCTGGTTGCAGTATAAGTCATCAACACAGCAGATGGAACATGAGCCAAACTGAAACGCAACAGTACACGTTAAATTTAGTTTTCCCAAAGAGGGTTTCTGTCATTTTGTGTAGTTCTTATCACACTGATGTTTGTTCAAGTGTTCATTTCTCTGATGAGTTTGATTTTAATTAGCTATTTGATGCTATCTAAAGGGGGCTTCATGGTATGATTGACAGCTGAGTTCTGCTCGCAATTAAGTTGACTGGTTGTATGGGCAGGACCTCGATACTGCAGCTCCAACCCTGATCACTGCTGCGCAGGCACTGGCTCCAGATGATATCACCAACACAAGATGGCAGTGCTTGTATCTGGGATATTTTGGCACGGAGATGAGACATCCATCTTTATTTTCAGTCTGTTTAAAACCATCAGATAAAACTTGTGATCTAATCACGTACAGTACACGTAAGAATCAGACTGTTCAACAAAAATGTTTGTATTCTAATTCTACTGTCAGCAGAACTGTAGACTGAAGTGTAAACTGAAACCAGCTCAGTCCAAACAATATGGTCTGACTGTAGCTGTAGTGGGCTGTTCTTCTATTTTGGCAGCAGTTACAGCCACTGCTTTGGCTCACCTCTCTCTCATTGTTAATTGAAGTCATTTGAAATATGATATACAACAGTGGTTCCCAACTTTTTTTCCTGGGAGCCCCCAAATACTTGTATGAAAAGCCTGCACACACATGCACATCAAAAGAATGGTTGATTAATCCCAAGGTTTTAACATCAGTTATGTTTTTTCCCCATTCTTAGTACCTTTACTTTCAAAAAATGCCTCCCACTAAGTATCCTTTTGATTGAGGACAAAAATATTCTTTTAAATAGTGTTGTATACAGACTTTTGTATAAATAATTATTTAACATATTTGCAAATCTAATTTTGATGACCTCAGAGCAGACAAAGCCATGGGGACCCCATGTGATTTCTGGTGTCCCCCAAGGGAGAGGGGTCAGACCCCAGGTTGGGAACCAGGTTCAGTCACATTCTATGTAGCCATTCACATGTTTCAGTATAAGCTGCTGCATATCATCTTTTGGCTGTTAGCTGGCTAACTGCTAACAGGCCCTCGCAGTAGCAAAAAAGGTTTCTCTACCATATGTGTATTGTGTCTTTATACAGTTTGTACTATATTATGTTATAGTATACATGTTTGTTGCCAGGGCATATACTGTTTTTTTTACATTTTTGTTAGTTTAAATCTGTCCAAAAGACACAACCTTTTTACCTTGAAGCTGACATTTCATAAAACAGTTGCTGTTATGCTTGCTGACCTTTCCCCACTCATAGGACCCGATGTTCCCCAGGGCTGAGCCTCCCCACGAGCAGAACACAGTGGTACGGTCTGGCACCCATCCTCGTTTGGTCTGCTCTGTCAGCACAGCGATGAGCTGATTCATGATAGCTGAAGCCCCGCCTCCCTGGTCGCTATCATGGCGACTGCCAACCAGCACATAGCGATCTGAAAACAAAAAGAGAAGAAAGAAAAAGTTAAACTTCATGTATGCTTTTATTTCTTTGGTGATGTCCAAATTTATTAAATTGAAAAGAAACACTACATTTTCCATAACAAGCAGTCATGAGGACAAACATGATGTGCGTTTCTAGTCCTCGCCAAAGCAGCTGTAGTGTTGCTGTCCCATGAAAGTAGCAGATGTTGTATAGCATTGCACAACTTTAAAGTGGATTTTGCAGAAGCAGATCTCTAGGCATTTATTACCAAAGATTTTAATGAAACACAGGCGAAGATGAGTGCCCCCCCAATAAAAACTTAAAGGACCAATGTGTAGGATTTAGTAGCATCTAGTAGTGAGCTTGCAGACTGCAAACATCTCATCTGACCCTCCCCTTCCTAGGCCATATCAAGAGCCAGTGACTGGTTTGTCTATTCTGGGCTACTGTAGAGACATGGCAATGCAATATGGCTGACTCCACAACAATTGTTATTTTAATGAATATAAACTAATGAAAACAAATCCTATGAATATTATATTTCTACTATATTTGGCCAATAATTCCCCTAAATCTTACACAATGGTGCTTTAAGATTAATTAAAAACTTAAAATGCACAGCCTTGCAGAAAAATTGGCAGCTATTCTCCGACTACTATAGATCGGTGACTGTCCTTATACATCAAAACAAAATCCAGAAAATCTTGCTACAGTAGTGTTAACTTGCAAGGCAGTTGGATTCACAAGATCATGAGATCACATGAGAATCCATCTTGCCAGGCTCTAACTTTATCAATTTGTGTCTGCACCAGAGGTGGTGCAAGCCAATCAACATCCTAGGAGGGATGACTGGCAGTTATGGGCGTGGGTTTAGGTGTACCGACAGTGAGAAGCATCCATGGAAGCAATTCATCTCAAATAAACAATGGATACTGCTAATCTTGCATAACCAGACCTTTCTCCACATCACTCAGCACTGCAGAAAGGTCTGTCTCACATAAACACATTCTGTTTTAAGGGAAAAATGCCCTTCCTTGTTTGCATTTCTTTAAACCAATCACAAACATCTTGGGAGACGCTAAACCCAGGATGCAGCAAAGGTGCTGCTGCAAAATAGTGTTGAGGGGGAATTCTGACCTGTCTTTATTCATTGAATAAGATGTTTTTGCTCTTCTTGGTTCTCCTTTTGCCTACTTTGGTTCTGTGACTTGATCTGATTGGCTGAAGTTAGCCAGTGTGAGACAGATGACAGATGGTTAATCCAATCGCCTGCCAGGTGTTTTTTTTTTTTTTTTCAAAGTGCCTGCCCTTTTCCTTTGTATTGACGGCTTCCCAGATGGTTCTTTGTAACAAACCATCTGGCCTGAGGTTAAGAGTAGTTCAGACAACAATGGAAAACGACAAGGTATTCCATCTTCAGATGGAATAACAGATTTATTCTTCAAGCATATAGGCAATCAAACAGACCAATGCATATCAACATCAGGGTCCCCAGTGTGGACCTAGATAACCTGATGTAGACATAGAGTCGATACACATGGTCTGTTTAACTCCCTGTATGCTTGAAGAATAAATATCTAATGTTGTTTCATTTGAAAACGCAGTACCTTGTTTTTTTCCGTGGTTGTCTGCACCACTTCAGCAAGACTTCATGGATTTTGTATTCTGTACTTTCACTTGCCCCAAGATCACCTGTCAGGTCAGCCATCTGAGTTATGCAGTGCTTCCATCTTCCATTGTAAACTACCCTTTTACATTCTCAGCCTCAACTGACTGGAGGCAGCCTTGTCATAGAGTGAATTAAAACCTATACAACACCATGACTGCACCAAATACATCACATACTGCAGAACAGTTTACCCATCATCACTTACTGCTCTTATAGATCACCTAACAATGGGATAGTGAAGGGAACCTTTTTACAGCAGGATATCTCTGTACCAAGCACATCAGTTCTATAATACTCTAATTCCATCATCATTTTAGGCTTTATTTTCCCTCAGTAACAATTAATCTAGGGTTTATGCTAGAAAGATGCTAATTTAAAAGTGTGAATTAAATGAGAAGTGCAACATGTCGGGGTATGATCATGGTATAGGCCTACTCAAGGGAATGCACATGGAACCATATGTGTTGACTCTGTGTCTACTGAATTTTTATTGCATTTTTTTTTTTAAATTCAAACTCCTGAACCTTTCATTACCTAAGTGTTATCCAGCTCATAAAAATGCTCCTACTAAGGCTTTAATCTATTGACACTGTTTCACCTTGTTGCATTTCATTTCGATTCTTCTTTTTTAATGTTATTTACCATTAAGTCTTGGTACAGTGGAACGTCAATCTTCAAAAAAGATGCCTTTCCCTCCTTTGAGTATAATAATTAATCATAACTCCAGACATATATTAAACCTTTACTTCATGTATTTGCTTTAATATTATGATGGCTGTGCACACAGCCACACAGTGAAAGGTTTAAGGGTTAACATATCATTACCACATATGTTCAGTTACATTGATCACTTAAAATGACATAAAACAGTTACTATGTTTGGGTTAGAATTTCTTTTAGACACAGATCATGCATTTATTTTACATTGTTTTGTCATATTGCTAGTTGGTTTCAATAAGTTATTAATTAATTCCTCTTTGCTTTTGAGTGACTTGCTGCTGAGTTCTCCTCCAGGTCTGACAAAAGGGTGGAGGTGTTTTATGCAGAGGCCAGGGATCATACCAAGAGTACTGGCAGTATGGAGGGGTCATGTTGAGTTTAAGCTGTTGCCTATGTTGTCCTTCCTTGTGTGTGTTTATTGGTTTGATCAGCGAGTACATACACTGACTGCATGGCTCACTCTGTTAGGTCTGTTAGTTGACTTAACATGTTATTAGCCCTATATTTCAGGAGTTTTATTTTGTTCACATCTTTAAGGGCCCTATGATGTTTAACTCTGTCAGTAATGTACATGTATGACTATTACCTTCAGTTGGTGCAGGGATGTCAAACTGCAGGGATGTCAAACTGAGTTTCATCCCAGGTGACATCAGCATTATGATTTCACTCAAAGGGCAGATTGTAAGTTTAAGGGTGCTTTCAGTGTGCTGATTACAAAATCAGGATGTTTTCTGGGACACGTTGTTTATGGATACCTCAAGGCTGTAACTTTCTTTGCACATACCACTGGTGCTACCAGGGGTGGAACTAACTGATTACAAATACTCAAGTTCCCATAATTAAGTAATTTGTTTGGGTACTGGCACTCTCATGAGTAGATTTTCAAGTCTGTACTTTGACTTGTACTTAAGTGTTCTTTTCACCACGTAATCTACTCAGTTACTTTCAAAATCATCACTGAGAACTGAGTACAAGCTGATGCAGTTTTGTAGCTAATCAGGATTGAGGTGATCTGATCATAAACAGGCCAATGAACAATAAGACATACTGATGAAAATCTCCATAAAACCCTGCAGCATGCACAGGTTTGGAATAGGCATGTTAACAATTATTCATTAACTGATTAACTGCTGTTAGGAATTTGACCAATTAAAAATGTACTAATTGATATTTAATCAATAGTTTAGAAATTGCAGTAAATGCACCTCATTTGTTGAATAAGGAACTTAAAATGACAAAAAATGTAAAAAAAAAAAAAAAAAAAAAAAAAAAGAAAGAAAGAAAAAAAACATGAATTTTGTATCTTCTAAATTATTAAGGATTAATTGATTATTAGTGTTTACATCTATAAGTTAAGGAAAAAGCCCAAAATTTGCAACTCTAGAGAGCTGAGTCATTAAATGTCAAATGTAACTAATACTCTGAGTAGTTTTTGAGATTTTTGTTTTTTATGCAATAGATTAAATTATTTGACTGTTATTCAGCCTATTCGTCCCCTTATTTTAGTGTTTACTCACACACTTTAACCTGCTCACCTTGCTTTTCCCTTTAGCTCTTTTTCTTTCACACACACACACCCCTTCACCTTGTGCAGGTGGCACACAGCACCAGTCAGCAACAAAATTAATCATAACTACTTTAAAATAAAATGTCGACATTAATCAGTTTAAGTGCACACTACATTTAGAATATTTTCATTAATCCAGTAAACCACTGCCTTGTTAAGTTAGTTAGTTTTTGTTTCTCAGTCCCTCCTGGAAGTTGTGATGGATTGGCAACAATGCGATGGCAACAATTAATGTAAATTCAGCTAGTCCCTTCGAATTCTGCACAACCTTGTGATTTTGTATGATCACCACAACCTTTCCGCAAATTTGACCAATCATTGAATTTCATGTGAGTTCCAGCAATCATAGCAGTCCTCCATGCTGAAATCATTCATGTGCATCTCAATGAACAGACTCAATGTTTTAATTATTTACTATTTTGTTGGATTAAAAAAAAACATTAAGTAACATTACTGTTTTTGACAAGGAATCTGGTTGCTTTGGACAGAGTGATATCTGGCTGAATGGCAGTTTTCAGCTATCAGACAGCAAGTGAAAATATACTAAATATTACATACATTTATATAACTTTTTTTTTTTCAATTTTTTGTTATGTTAAGTGGCTAAAATATTAATATAATACATATAAATAGCCCTGTGGAAAAAGTAAGGGTATTTAAATAAGTCAATTCCCAATAAAGTCAGATAAACACAATATAGTAATGTGATTAAATTGAGAGTAAATAGCGGCTATTTAGCTCAGGTGGTAGAGCATCTGCCCCATGTATAGAGGCTGTCAGTCCTCTGCAGCAGCTGCTGGTTCAGCTCCTGCCTGTGGCCCTTCGCTGTGTGTCATCTCCTCTCTTTTCACCCCCTTTCCTGTCATAGCTTCAGCTGTCTTATCTAATGAAGGCAAAAAAGCCCAAAAACATAACTATAAAAACTGAGAGTAAGTTTGGTTAATAAAGAGAAAACCAAATAAACATTAACATAATCTAATCACAAGTAAGGTATTCTGTAAATAGTTGAATAAGTATGTAAAATAAATTGTTAAGATATTAACAGTCTTAAAAGAAATAATGTCAACTGTGAACTAAGTGAAAACTTGCATACTGGCTTTAATTTCAGCATTGTTATTTGAGTTTTTTATTGGTTAACATGGTTGTCAGTCAGAATCACCTGTGGTAAGTGGCCATAGGTGAGGAAGAGAGCAGCAAGGGGCGGGGTCAAAGATGACAACACGAAGAACTGAGAAGAAACGCGATATGCGAATGAAAATGAAAAACATGAGGAGAGACACCCAGCGGTAGAAATGCAGAGAACTAATACTGTAGATGGTCTGTAAAAGATGAGCAAACAGTAGTAAACTGTATCTGTGGGTATTGAGTCACATTTCCTCCCTAATTATAGAGTTTAAGGCAAGTTTTTGTGCTAACTTAAGCTAAAGTCAGTGAAGTCGCGGGAGCGGAGAACGTCATTGCTGACTGGAGAAGACTGTTTGCGCTTGCCAATTCAATATTACATACTTTTGAGATACTTAAGGTAAAGCTAAAGGTAATTTTGGTTTTGTAAAATTGTATATATAGGTTATATAAAGGGTAATTTTGTATTTTTTAAAAATGCAAACGTTTTAAGTAAATTTATTATTATTTTTTTTTAATTCAAAAGAGTTGTCTGGGGTTATTTAAAAAGCAGTACAGTCAATGTGAATACATGTTTTACTATTTTAATTTAGTACAGGGGTATTACAAGTTTCACCCAAAACAGGTACCTTTGTGATAGTTAAGACATCAAACCAAACACCCCATCATTAGATTTGTCTGCAATAAATTAAAGTACTTAAGTCTAATTTAATGGAGTGCTAGGGTGCTACATAAATAACAGTAAATGACAACAGTACATTGCTTGAATTCAGATTGCCATCTACTGGAGGTCATGCACTGACTATATATAAGTAACACCCACATTGCAAATAATCCAAACTATTCCTTTAAACATGTGTTTAAAGGATCTCACTGCATCAAAACCAATGAAATATAAATAGAGAGTTGTGAAAGTAAATGGTGAATATAAAATGAAAATGTATATATCGTAGCTCAGTAAAAGTACCACAAAATAGTATTCAAGTACAGTTTTCCATGGAAACACACACACACAGACATACACAAACATGAATGCTGCAGGCTTCTTTGTATGCCTTCCATCCTCTACAAAGACAGAGTGTTGAGTATGGAAGCACAAAGGGGCTTCCTGCGGGCAAAGAGAAGAACAGAGCAAACCTCATCACTCCAACACAGAGCGCTGATGACTTTGTTTGAGAAAAGAGGTGCTTAGAGAAGCCTGCTAGCTTAGCCTCAGAATCTGACAACATATTATTGCACTGAGAGCAGCTTCCAGGCTAAATCAACCATTACTGTAAACTGCTTCAAATCAGTCATATGTGAAAGTGCAATTTGCTTTATTTTTTAATTCAATTGTATTTTTTTCATTGGCATATTTATTCCTCAGAAGGGATTAACATACTCAAAGTTAAATGAAGCATTTAAAAGAAACACTTAATAAAAAAACTATTAAATACATGAAGTCATGCTCTTGCTGCCCTTAGGCCAGGACAAATCATTAATGGTTCAGCAGCCACCAGCTAAGATTTGGTGCAGTCGACGGTGGGAATTTCTTTTTCCTTTAACTGACGTTATTGCAAGCAGCAATAGAGCTGGATATTGTTTAAAAAATTACAATAACGTTACCAATAGCAGTACCCCTAAAGTGATACCAATACTTCATTCAGTACCTATTTTTCACAGTGCAGTTGCCCACCCTGATGCTTTTCCTATGTTTGATAGGCTGCTTTCCCATTTCCAGTTTTTCCTGAAATAATCCTGTTTGCATTTGTTTTATTAGACCCAAGTTTGTAGTATACTTGACTTCATATGTTTGCATATATGTATTCATATTAGTGGTGGTTAATCTGTCTGATTTTACGATTATTGAGGTCCCGATTCGATTACCAACCGATTTTTGATTATTAACGATTCTCGATTAGCGATTATTGATTTTACATTTGACAACAGTAACACAAAATACACCACAAAGTTATTGCACCATTAAAAAAACAGTCAGTTGCTGAATTACTTAACTCTTTTATTGAGTAACAACTCAAAGCACTTCCTGTGTAGTGCAAAAAAGAAAAAAGTGGTGGGATTAGGGTTAAATTATTTTATTATATTATATAATAATTGTGTTTTTTTTTAAAAAAATTTTCCCTTTAATACCTATCCGACATGATTATTTTGATCTTGATTTATTGATGTCCCTTTTCTGGAGATTGATATATTTTGAAGTATGATGCACCAGATAAAATTGAGATATGTGTTGGTCCATGTATATATGTAGATATTTTTCATGTGTGGGGTGTTAAAAAAGAAAAAAAGAAAAAAAGAAAAAATGTTTATTGAGGTTTGATGAGCTTTCGGCCCTAATGATGCACTGATGACACCTGAATGTGTTTCAGGTGTTGACCAGTCTCAGCAGTCCTCTGATTGGATGTTTTGTGGATGGAGGCATTCGCTGTCTTTAAATGCATGTTGAAATGTTTGTATGCCTGCCAGTATACCTGATGAAGGTCATTTGGACCGAAACGTCGGATATTCAATAAATCACTAGAAAGCGAGACAGTGTGCGGGAGTCTGCTAACTTTTTTTCAAATTGAACTTTTTCTTCCGACGCACCTGTCAGACATTTCAGGTGTGCAGAGACCTTCTCAACATTGGTTAAATTATTTTAAAAATGCACTTGACTTTGATCTTTGTCTGTCTGTAATTATCACCATAGTTATGTAATGTAATAATAATGATAATAGTAATGATAATGGTAATAATATTGAAAACTTCAAACTTATACAGTGCTGTACTATATATATATACTATACATATATTAGATCATTTTACACTGTACAGTATAATACACAACTACGCTCTGTAGTCTGGCTCAATGTCCCGCCTACAGCAGCACATCTGATTGGTTAGAAGTCATGATCAATCAGCAGACACACTGTGTCACAGATGGGATGAGACAGAGCTGCACCGGTGAGCAGAGAGGAGCTGTGTAGAAGTTTAGACAGCTGATATCACCAAAGTTTCAATAAACATCACAGTTTTAAGATCTGTTTCTTTGGTGATAGCAGAGTTACATCAGTGAAAAAAGTTATGGTCTGGATTTCACTCAAGGTGATGTGACAGCTTTTAAATCAGTCACTCTTCACAGAGATGTGCTGCACACAGCAGCATCTGTCCTGTCTGTTCACTGCAGCTCTGCATTGAGATTTCTGGTATTATAACTTGTACAAAAGTAACAGTGACAGTAAAACTATGATGCTCACATGTGGTCCGCGGATCACATGCATGCCGAACTGTGGAGGGTGATCCATACGGGACACGGATCAACTGCAATCCGTTGCAGCCCTAGTTGGTTGCTTGTTGCTGGTTGATCCTCGTCCATTTTACACACCTGCTCGTACGGCTCACTTGCTCTGGCCGCTGCACGCACTTGTGAATTGGAACTGGGCGTGCTCTCATGACGTTAAACTTCTGTTGACTGTGGGATAACACTTTTGCAAAATAAAAAAATGCAAAAAATAAAAGATTTTTGAAAATTTAATAATCGATTCGTAGTTGTCCATAACATAATCACGATTAATTAATAATCGATTTTTTTCACCACCGCTAATACATATATGTGAATGTTTTGGGCATCTTGGCAAAATGAACTGCCATCTTCATCAAATACACCCCACTCTACCTTAATACCACAGACCAATGGTAGCTGCTAGCTGTAGCTGCTATAGCTGGCCAATCACACATCGCACTAAGTCAAAGAACTCTTGTAGTTGATTGGCTGTGAGCAAAAACATACAATTTTTCTCTAGATCTGAGCACAAAAAGGATAGATTGCAGATATCCTTTGACTGGTACTGGGTTATTTCCGTTGATACATTAAAGGTATAGAGTCCTGATACCCAGCCAACCATGTCAACCCTTGTCTCTTTTGTTTGTATATTACTAAATTGTTTTTATAATTTTGTTTTAGTAGGAAACATCATTCCTGCTAGATGATGTTGACAATGTTTCTCTGAGACAAACATTTAGAAATCGTGTTGAATTTGCAAGGAGGTGGTTGTGGTTTGTGATGTGTGTACAAAGTGGACGATACACCTCCACACTCCTGAAAGAGATGAGCTTTGGTTAAGGTGAGAGACTATCATCATTTTGGTTTTGGCTATAAAACCCCTTTCTCTGTCTGACTTGAATCCTCACGCAGCTGTGACTCAAGGTGAGCACCAGTTGCTGTCAGCTGCATGCTCCAGCTGTGTTTATCGACTCCAGCTGTGATTGGCAGTGATAAAAACACGAGACCAGGGTGAACATGCTAATTTTCACCCCTTTTTGGCAGAGGCGATGAAGGCTTGTTGCATCCATCATTAATGTCTGTAACGATGTTGCCCCTTGTTTGTACACATGTACTGCTTGACTTGACTTGGTGCTTTAGCTCAGCATGGTAGAGTTTGCACCCACTTGATGGTGTATATTAAACTCATACGCGCTTATTTTGACTCATCTGAAAGTACAAACCTGAAGAAAATGATCATCTGAGAGCTTTGTAGTCTCTTTCACTCACTGTTTTCTGTTCTGCTGTCACTATTTCCAAGCAGTAGTTGGAGACAGTTTTGAGAAACAAAACTTTGACAAATCCACTACCTGTCCACCACCAAATGGCAGATGGACAAAGTCAGATTCTAGCTGATTAACATAGTGGAGCATTTAAGACCCTCAGGAGTCAGTGGACCAAACCAGAACTAAAAGACTAGTAAAAGTTCAGTCCTTTAGGATTCATCAGATAAGATGAAAAACATAACATCAGATGAAATTTTATCTTGTTATGTGTCTTCTGGATATATAAAAATGGCGAATAAACATCCTATAAATACACCTCCATTATTTTGTTAGCCAAGAAGCCAAATCAGGAAATGTTGGGTTTTCATCAGCAGTAACTTAAGAAAAACTGAAAGTGAACAGCAAACCAAGAGAGCAACTAAACTTGAAACCACAAAGGAGAGCTGAACAGACAGAGAATTTAAAAACACCCTTCTCTTTGCTCCCCTGCTGCACAGACATGACGGTTTCCAGTGCATTAACAGAAAAACTCTGAAAGAGAAACTCTTCCGGCAACTGGAAAGGAGTCAATTGCTTATTAGAGGTTTAGCTGCATTTAAAAAAACTGCATATAGCTATAATGCATATAGCATACTAATTTTGGTGTAAAAACAGTATCAGTTTCCTCTTGGATCGCTTTTGCATCTCCATTCAGCCTATGGGTTGTCTAAGGCAGTGTTTCCAAACATTTTTTCTGACTCTTTTTACTGCCATTTCTGCATCAACTTATATTATCTTGACTGTGTTACTGAAAACATATACACATTAAATATTTTATAAATGAGAAGTAAATACATGTAGTATGAGTTAAGAGGTCACCTCTCATCATCATCCTTTCATCAGGAAAACAATACAGGACATTTAAGTTTCCTAAATAAATGAGACAAAACATGCAGTCAGGTAGAATTGACAGGCTATTATTTTTCCTTTCCCCCTAACCCCTAACCCATTAATAAAACAGTATACACCTTTTAACTGTTTTACAAAAGGTGTATTGCAGATATACATCTTAAATTTGGAGAATTTTTTTCTTCAGTCTTTTAATTTTGGCGACCCAAATAAAATCTCCTTTTACCCACCTGTGGATCATGACCCAGTCTTTGGGAAAGACTGCTCTAAGGGCCCACCACAGCTCTTTGCCCCTTCTGCAGTGAGCCATCGGCTCTGCATCTGTGCGGTAGTATTGAAAGTATTAAGGGGTGGCTTTTTCACCACATTTGAGCAGTTACATGCACTCACAAATGTTTCAGATTTCTTCATGTTTGTGGCTGTGTTAAATCTAAAATTACCTTCCTTCCTAGAAGCCTTTCCGCAACTATAGATATCTTCAGTGTGTGATCAATGGTTTAACCTACAGAATCCCTCGTCAGACCATGTGCTTTAAAATCTGCATGAGAAATGGATAAGGAGATGGGTATAATACAAGAGCAGTCTGCAGAGTCTATGCAGGGAGTACATACATCTTCACTTGTAAGAGGCATGGCCTCATGTAAGTTTAAGCTGCTTCACTGACTGCATTTCTCTGAAGTTAAACTCACTAATGTAACAACATTAACACAGATTCCATCTGTGACCGCTTCACATCTCTCTGTGCATGCCTGGCTTTGGGATCACAAAACAAGCTGTGAAAAAGTGATCCTATGTAAGTCAGGTGCTCATTTGTTTTTCTCTTTAAAAATAAACTCTAAATTAACATTGACTTGGGGAATCTAGGAAGCTAACTGATGCTGACAAGTTGATTTAAAGTTCATGTTTTACATCTCTTCATTCTTTATCATCTAGGGATTCGTGTCAGAATTGATATGCATGTACTTTTTTGACTCCCTGTTAAGGACTCAGTAGGAATTGTTCAGTTGGCGGCATTTGAGCATCTATAAATAGTCGGTGTCACAAAAGTTACACCTTCCTCTTTTGCTTCTGCAGTTACCCTGGAGCCTGACAAGCTAATCTCAGAATCATGTAAATTTAATTACCAGACCTCGAAGAGGATCATAGAGGTATGTGCTGCTATGTACCAACAAGTAATGCTGTATTATACATAAGCAGTGGTGTTCTGGTAATCAGGACATTCTGTTAAAGTCAGGGCACAGAAATGATGGGTTCTGAATACTTAAAACAAACTATTTCATATAAGCACTCTGAACTTGAACTTGACCTGGCTGACAGAGCAGCTAATATTGCAGGTTTATCATATTGGTGTATATATTGGCCAGTGGTTAACAAGAAATGTCTGTATAGAAATACTGCAATTGACCCTTCACTAAGTCCCACCTCCAAACAGCAACTGTTTGGCTTAGCAACCATAATTAGAGCTTCTCTACAGGGTGAAGTGGTGTGCAGGAGGCTCTGAAAAGAGCGATACTCAATGTTTCATGAGTCTGGACGATGCCGTCTTTCTTTGTCATCTCTCAAAAATGTGAAACACAAGAGCATATGTGTGTGAAAGGATTAAACTCTGTCTTCATCTGCTAGAACACATAACATGGCTGGCTAACTAACACTAGCTTATTAGCTGCAGTAACTTTACCTTCAGCCAAACTTGTTGGATACCTCTGCATTTGTATTTGTTCTGTTGTGGTTTGAAGAGAACCCAGATAGCACGCATACGTCTCGCCGACGTCGGCCTCAGATCGTACGTCGGCATTCTCCTCCTGACATCTGTAAATGCATCGGAGAAGCATCGGCCCATAGCAGGGACATGGTTTGCCATTTCAAAGTCGGCGATAGGTCGGCTGTGGATCGATACATTGCACGTTATCCAATTGGTGCCACTGTCAACGGAACTGAGAGCAGGCTTTGGAGACGGAGAGGCTACTTCATCTCATCCAGGACTAGTCTTCAGGTAAGCTCACTTAACGTAAATATATTAAAAATAGCTGTTTTATAAATATGACATACAGGGTTAGCAAGATAAGTCGGGATTTAGCAACATAAGTTGTTAAGCCCTGACTGGGTATGTTAGCACAGGTGAAGAGCCCATATGCCGACTCCTAACAGGCTAGCTAGCTAGCTTAGCAAATGTTAGTTGCTTAGACCTGACCAGCAAATGTATCAACTAGCTCTAACTGCATTTAGCCATTGCTAGGTAGCCATGAGTCTTTCCAGCACGTGAACGTCTCCATCTAGACAACAAATCAGTTTTGAATTTGGGAAAGGGTCAGGTAAAGTTAGTTAGCGTTAGCTGTTAGCTAGTAGCTGGTGGGCTTCGGTGTTTTTGCAGCTGCGGAGTTAACTTTAGCAGTTAACTGGCAGCTAATGAAGGGAAGCTCTGCTCTGCTCCATTTGTAAATATGACTGACATTTTCTCATAGTTCAGTACTGGTTATGGACTATTGTTTTGTTGTTGTTTGTGTTTGTACTGTAAGTGAAGTTAATATCCACTTCACGTAGGTGTGTGGAAAACACAACAGACTCCAGTTGTTTCTGTCATGTCCCTCCAGTCACCCCTCCTCCGCCTCTCCTGTAGAGCTGGCTGGAGTTCAGCAGCTATCTGTGGTCAAGCCAGGGCTGTCAGATCGCACCGCAAAATAATACACGCAAACTTTTTGTGGTTCATATTTTCAAGTCATGCTTTCTGCTGGTGCTTCATACAGTGTTGCCTGTGACACTGTATTAAACATGGGTTATTTGGAGGTCTTCTTGTGGTGCTCTTTAACACGTTTAATAGCTAAAGAGCATAGGGCTAATACTATTAGCTCCAGGTCTCTTATCAACTACGGTGGCTCTCTAAGGTCAGACAGCGGCCGGGAAAAAAGGCACAGCTACATTTTCCTTCCTTGGTGTGTCTATTTGTACGTGTTTATTTGTGAAGTATGGGTATAATACTGTATAGTATAAGTTAATTGAACAACATGGGCTCATGCGTTTTGTCTTTTTCTCCCCTTTGCAGGCTCATAAGTCTGCCAGCAGTCCAGACCGTGCTGTCTGTGTGCGTCTCCCGACCGGCCACCTGTATGTTTTTATATGTTCTGTCTTGGTTATCTTTTCTGTGCTGGAGTTGTTTTGACTATACAGTCCGAAATAAATGTATGATCATTAACTTGAATCCTTCGTGTCTCTTTATTTTATTAACACACTAAATTAGGAAGCTATTTTGATGGTCAAGCATATTGTTTTTTATTGTCATATTACCATATTCCTATCACATGTAAGATGAGATATTATGATAGATATTATGAGATATGAGATATTTGCTGATAGAATGATTCGACCTGAATAAATAAAGGCCATAGAAGCTGTAGAGAGGCTACGCTGTGCAGCTTTGATACATCGGCCAAACGTTGTCTGGAGAGCATTTTCGACCAAATGCCGATGTCTCGGCGACGTCTTCCCAATGAGCAAACGCTCTCCATACGACGTTGCAGCGATGTAACTTTATTCATCGTGCCGATGTCGGCAAGACGTAGGCGTGCTATCTGGGAAGGATGTGGGCTGATGCAGAATCAAAGTGGGCCGACATCGATGCATCTCACTCTGGTTTGCTCTCTCAGGTCATGACTGTCTTCTGTGATCGTGGTCTGGCTGGGTGACCCATCCTAAGGTCTGCTCATTCTTTTAGCATTAACGTTATATCATGTACATAGCTCTCAGGTAACTTTACATAAACACTTTCACAGGGTTCTTGTTTTAAAACGTGTCAGATGGAAACATTAAAACTTCAGCTGGAGTCTTCTCTGCTAACTCAAGTCAAGTTAGCATTAGCTTACATCAGCCAGCTGCACTCATGAAATCTGCATGTGAGTCATTATTTTAGCCGACAAAATCCACCGTCATCAGATAGAAAAAATAATCTGCTTTTATTTACTTGTCTAAGGAATAACAGAACTCATGTTTCAACAATTACACCCAATTTTGATGTTAAATCTGCCACCATTATCACTGCAAACAGCGTAAATGCTGTGCGAGAATAGAAAGTTTGGCATGCTTAGCAACAGTAGCTGAGGAGGGCGGTGCTTAGCAAAGGGTCAGTTGGAGCTATCATCTGCTGAGGTGAACAACACTCAAACATCTTTGCTATTGGTTGAGGCTGTGTGCAAGTAAATCTGTGCACATGTGACCATGGCATTGCATAATTACTCCACTGGAGAGCACTGACAAGTTGATTTTTCTGTTTTTTCTGTAAAATGTGTCATTGCTTGCGTGTGTGAGTATGTGCATGTGTGTATGAATGATCACTGGAATTACAACCACAGCTAATCCTAAATACTACCATTACTCTGCTTAATTTTCTGTGCACATTCATGACTGTATACTGACCTTGGTGATTCAGAATTCCTGAAAAAAAACGACTATTTATGCCTTTGTGTGTGTTTGGCCACAAGCATTATGTTTTCAGGTCTTACCACTTGTGAACATGACATCTCAACAGCACCACAACAGAATTTCTTCAGACTTGACACAAATGTTCACTTGGACTCAAAGACGAACTGTGATGATCACAGTGGCCTCTTTAAACACATTTTTAGCCATAACTCAAGATTTCATACACTAATTATGACAAAATTGCACACAAATGTCCAGTAGGAAAAATTTATGAGGTGAACATATTTTCTATCCAAAAAGGTCAAAGGTTAACTTTACTGTGACATGATAATGTTCAGCTCTCTATCAGTCCTCTGTCCTCCTCTCTAAAAATAGTCTCTAAGTGAAGACAGCATTAGAGTTGGCAATATGCTAAAATTTTCCAAGCGATCATCGTCAGCCTATCCATTGGCAGTTGGTGATACCATCGTCCCCCCACCCACTTTCTCCCGACCTCTTGGGTCTCAGCTGGGAGATGTGCGCAAGCGGCAAATTCACTATGTTACACATGCTGCGTACGTTCACTACATCCAGTGGACAAAATAAACTCACAAAGTATCTACAAATTACATGTTTTCACACTTTCAATTTTAAACAGAGAAATACAACCATTCACCTTGTGAATTCAAGTTTCTCTCTTTTACCAAACTAATACAAGCTTAATTGGCTCGTTAACACCTCGGAAAACACACTTCATTTAAACTCGACAGAAAAACGTAAAACTCACCGAAACCGCCGTGTTAGTCTGTGCACTCTTCCAACAATCACCAACTCAAAATAAATCCTCTCTTTACTGTGTGAAAAGAGTTTAAAGAGTCTGACTCTGCAGGCTGTTTTCCTCTCACTTGTCACCCAGCTCAGAGCACTCATGGTCAGCTGAGTGGGTGTGAACTGCGCCACTGGATGAGAGCGCAGTGCAGAGCAGAGGCTGTCACTCTGCAGACCATTACATTAGCAAAATAAAATGACAAATATCGTCCCAAAAATCGGGCAAAATAAGCAATCGGCAATGGATTCAGCCCATTGTCGACAGACAATACAGTCATCCAATCGTCCGACCCTAGACAGCATGTTTATTTAATTAGTAGGGGTGTTGAAAAAAATCGATTATTAATTAATCGCGATTATGTAATGGATGAGTATGAATCGATTATGAAATTTTCAAAAATCTATTTTTTTTTTTGCATTATTTTATTTTGAAATTGAACGTCACACGAGCGCGCCCAGTTCCAGTTCACAAGTGCATGCAGCGGCCAGAGCGAGTGAGCCATACGAGCAGGTGTGTAAAATGGATGAGGAACAACCAACCAATCCACCCAGCTCCATCTGGGCTCAAAGCAAGCGTGTGTATTCATTTTGGTTTTCATGACAAGGGCTCTAAATATGTCGCACGTGGTCTGTCGACATTGCCACACTAAACATTGCCACACTAAACGAGCAACTTGAGGGCTCACATTTCCCGCTTTCATCCGGGGGTGATGGCGGCGTTAGTGGTGGTGCCGAATGAGCGTGGACCCTCTCACCAATGGACCCCATTACCGTGTGCTCTCTCTCCTGTTAAAAATCATTGTAGCTCACCCATTACTCTGATCGCTTCGTTTCTCTCTCTCCTTACAATCAGTTTAAAGAGTAATCCAGCCTGATCAAATGAAAATGCATTAAAAGGAATAAAATGACAGTTTTCTTAATGAATTGATATACTGATCTACTTGATCCATAGTGAAAACATAGATAAGGAGATATCCTGTGCCATTTAAAATATAAATAGATATTAAATATAAACTGCAGACTGAAACTGTTCAAAAGATGTTAATAGTGTCATAATCAACTGGAAATGCTGGTCGCCATCCACAGTATGATACCAGTGATTTTTGTTAAAGAGAGATTACCAGTTGGACCTTTGTTAACCTTTGTAATTAAAAGGCCCAACCAAAGTTACCATGACCCACCCAAAATTAAAATCCTGGCGCCGTGCTGCCATCCATCCATCCATCCATCCATCTTCATTAATCAATTCACTCACCAAGTTCGCTCTTGTACAGCCATGTGGAGTATCTACAGTCTGACAGCCATGTTGGATCAAAGCCAGACTGACGGTGGTGACCCGTCTGCAGCTTTTAACTGCGTGTTTCAGTGGGAGGGCTGGAACAGGTGTGTTTGGGTCTAGTCGTGGTGACGTTAACAGGGGCAGGAGATTGACGAGCGCTGTGGTCAGGGCTGGGAGAGATGCTCTCATTTTGGCTAACACTGGCTGCAGAGCTACCTGTGCTTCCCGCCTCACCACGTACGGTTCGTTTAAAAAACGCCTATATTTTTGCGAACAGCTGGGGAACCTCTGGTCATCCATTTACAATTTTTGTTTGTTTGTTGTTGTTTTTTACCTTAACGGTCAGAAACTCTCTCTCCTCCGCTCTCTGAGTGTGGGTGGGTGTGTCTGTACCGGTCCCTAATCCCACCACTTTTTTCTTTTTTGCTGATCCGAAAAATGATCCGATCTGTGACTCAATACCGTGATACGATCCGAAACATGGGTTTTTTGATCCGTTGCACCCCTACTCAATAAAAGAGTTAAGTAATTCAGCAACTGACTGTTTTTTTTAAAGGTGCAAAAACTTTGTGGTGTATTTTGGGTTAATGTCAAATGTAAAATCAATAATCACTAATCGAGAATCGTTAATAATCGAAAATCGGTTGGTAATCAAATTGGGACCTCAATAATTGTAATCGAATCGGATCGGGAAATCAGACAGATTAACCAGCCCTAGGAATTAGTCACTAAAATCACTCATGTATAGTGAGAACTTTAATTTTGCCAAAAAGAATACACTTTAATACGATTCTTCAAAATTACAGTTCCATATTAAATTCCTGCAAAGTCATCACTTCAGACATTATATGAGTGTGGACAGACATGGATGTAAACTGTACAAGTTACAGTTTACATCCATGTCTGGAACTTGACTGGTTGGTGGAGACAAACAACTGTGAGGCAGTGATTCTGTTTTTGATTTCTCAGTTTTCTCACTCTTCTAAGCGGTCACTAGAGGCCACAAGTGATCAACAACTGCTTCAGTTTGAAATCTTGTTTCAGCTAGAGACAACGCATGTAGGGGTCACTTTGATGATGGTAGAGCAATCTGGCACTGTACTAAGTTTACTCCTCTAATTTAGTTTATTTATGCCATGTGTATATCATTATTGGATATTTTGATTATTATTGGCTCCTAAATATTGACATCAGTACATCAGACACCACTACACCGTCCAGTGAAACAGGTGCACGTGCATGATAGCAATACGGATTTGTGCAAAGTAGCTCTCTTTGTTGTTGAGAGGTTTATGACTCAAAACCTTTGCGAATGTGCATGAATATTCATTCTGTTTAGGTCGAGATAAATGAGCACGGAACAGACATATGATCAAACGGCAACAACCAGTTAAAGTGTCGCTCCTTCCAGAGATTTGTGGCCCATATTATCTGCTTTAGTGGCCCATTATGGCTGCCTAATATCACACTGTAAATCAGCAAGGTAATTTTCCACCAGTGACTGGGCAGGACAGGTACAGTAGCAATGCATTGCTATGAGTTGAGGGGGGAGAGAAGGATGACTATGGAGGCAAAGCAAGGACAAGATAAAGGGTTTCCTCTGCAGAATGACAATTAAAAAAGGATAAGGGCAAAAAACAGGCAAGCAGAAGGGGCTGGGCTGCCTTTAAACATTAAAAGGACCTAAGGTGGATGGAAATGACCTGAGCTGACACCGGACTGGGACAGTGGAGGAGACCAACAAAGAAAGAAAAGGAAAAGAACTGATTCATTTAAAACACATCCCAGTATGTTTCTTTCAAAACATTAGAACCTTTTCTTTTTTATGTTTTTCCGTCACTCAGTATATCTCCTGGGCTAAAATAAAGCTCTGGCTTTAAATTAACTAAAAAAAAGACAGGGACAGGAAGATACAGAGAAACCATGACAGGAAGTTAGCACTGAATGAATGAAAGGACTACATGCAGTTTCAAAGAAGTCACTCATAGAAATGAATCTGAAGGAAATAATCACCTGAAAGCTTTTTAGCCTCTTTCAATCACTTGTGTTCCACTGTCACCAATTATTGTGCAGCAGCAGTTGGAGACAGTTTTCAGAAACAAAGCATTGATAATTGATTTGGTGGTGGTGTCTATCTGCCATTTGGTGGTGGACAGGTAAAGGCTCTAACTGGTGATCATAATGAGGCATTTACCAGCTAAAAAGCCATATATTTCCCTCACGAGTTGATGAAGACCAGAACACGAACTAAAAGGCTAGTAAAAATACTATACTTTTACTAATACTTCATCAGATTCATCAGATAAGATGGACAAAAACATGATATCAAATGAGTTAGATCCTTTTTGTTTCACCAGAAGCTTCTGATTTATCACTCTTACCAAACCTACCAAACTCCATTTAAAGAAATTTTATCATCCCAAAATATTCAGACTCAAAACTCTAAATGCCATCTAGAGCTGGAATATTTTCTTGTGCTTGTAACACTTGGGTTTTATAGGGTAAAAACAGGTTTCACCAATGCTACTAATTAAGGTTGTATTCCACTCAGGTCAAACAGTTAGGGTGCTCAACTGGACCAATTTCAAAAGTTGTTGTCAGGCTGCACCACTCTAGAGGTGCCTCAGCACGTCCCAGAAGCAGCTCTCCGCTCTGCTCCATGGAGAACACACGCCAAGTCTATTTTTGATGGATACTGCACCAATCTGCTCAGAGCAGATGGGACAAGAAGTCAGGGACAGGAATGGCATAGAGAATCTGGTCAGTTTCCAAAATAAAAGACTTTCAATCATAAAAACAGACAGAAAAGAACCGATTTAACTACATAGCCCACTTACCCATGATAGAAGCACAGAAATCAAGGAAAGTGACCAAATCGACAAAGTCTGAGCAACTTAGAATAATCAGGTGAGTAGAACGCTCTGCTTCTGAAATGCTGATAAATCAAAACTGCGTCTAAGAAGAACTTTATTGTGGCCTGAAAAATTGAGCCCAAAAAGGCCCAAGCCCAACAACATTCAGTCCCAATTTCTCTTTGTGCACCAAACAGCAGTAGCTGGTAGTGACAAGGACAGTACATGGGGTATTTGAATTGGCAATGACAAAATTGGGGAGGAAAAATAAACTACTACTGGTAATAATAATAATAATAATAATAATAATGATAATGATAATTACAATAATAATAATGATACAGTCCAAATCTGAGGTAAACCCATGAAATATGTGAGAAATACAGCCCGACCCAAGTCAAACATGTCAGGTCCTGTTGGGTTTGGGATGCTGCATATTATCTTAATGAATTCATTCAACAATAGAGGACATGTTAAACCGATAATTAAATAGCTTATTTTGTCCAACCAAAACCCAAAGAGATTCCACTGATGGTAATAGGAGACTAAGAAGACAGGAAAATATCCACTTTGGACAAGATGGAAAAGAAAGCTGATGAATAATCCCTCATTAAAATTGTTATTAATCAATAAATTGCCTAATGATTCAGGTCCAGTCAGAACAGATCATGTAATGATGTTGTAATGTAGAAACCAACAGCTCCATAGTCACCACACACATCTGCAAATAGTTAACAAACACACACGTGAATAAAATTCTGCTTGAAGACACAAACAAACACATGATGCCACATACCGAGTTCCTCTTATTAGCTAAACTGGGAAGTCTTGTCTGAACTCATTAACATGCTAATGTGAACTCAGAGCCTGTTTTGTGGGTTGTGTTGTGCCTTATTTTATAATGTATCAAACTCCTAAAATATGCATAGTCCATTTAATAACTAATGCATTCATAGTTATTATTTATAGACCTGTGTGTTATCTGTAATAGAATCTTGCATGTAATTCCTTTGCTATGTGGAAACAAGAACAAATCCAAAAAAATATAGCAGACTTATTAACAACAGTCAACTGTAACAGAGCATTTCTTTGGTAGAAGTTCCACATAGAAACATGATATTGTCTGCTGCAGTTGGTTTGTCTCTGTCCTTTGTTGCCACCACAAGCTGCTCATCTTATCTAACCAGCCCATAGCTCAGAGGTGTGATCATATAAGCTGAGTCATTCTGGTCACCTCATCTTTTTAAAAGCTACCTCAGACTGAGGGTATCTAGATCCTGTAATTAGTGCCTGCACTGAGAGACAGATGTGGAAAGTGATGAGGAGGCTCTTACAGAACTAAGGCCACTGATATTATTTTTGGAAGCAGCTTGCATTCAAGTTTCAAACTGCATCACATCAGCTTGTTTACGGTAGCTGTGGACAGAATGACCAATACAGATAAAATCTCAAACAATAATGTGCGAGAACACTATACCACCACATATTTAAAGCAGTTAACACATTTGACATTGGTAATTTCAGGCTGGTTTAAGATGAATTTGCACATGCAGATGCTGTGAATGGGTTGCAGTTCTGTTAGATTTAGGCACTAAAGCCACTTGGTTAGATTTGAGAAAAGATTGTGGTTTGTATTAAAACAAGTCTGTTCATTATGTACATTTAGTTACGCACATAGGTTAATTTATGTCACATAATTTTACTAATGTATTGAAGTCTGTGTAAAGTGATCATAAGCGTGCTCTGAGTTTGTCACACCACAAAAATGTTATTAACACCCAGACAAATTTGAATAATTTAAAAAAGTCACTATATAAAATTAGGTATCAAAATCATGAAAAAACAGGAATTTGCACTGAAACACTGGGGGCAAGTCTGCTGCACTGTCGCAATACTTGGAAAGGTTTAGGCACAACAGCTACATGGTGGGGTCATGTAACGTTAAGTGCCTTACAACTTTTTATAACTTGTTTGTTTCACATGGGACAGAAAACCTGGCCTTATGACAGTCCTATGTTTTATTGAGCCATCCATCCACTTCACCTTGTCCATGTGTGGACTTATTTATACTACATTGAAAGCCTGGTGTGTCTTATACAGCAGCAGATGGGTTTACATTGAAGTCACTTGAAAAGCCTGGTGTGTCGGTTTCAGCTGCCACCATGTACCATCCGCATCGGTATAAGTCATTGAGGTGCACTGAAATATGTAAAGACACATTTGAGTGCAACCCCCATGGATTGATACAAGTGTAAGTGTAACCTTTGAATGCAAATACTATAATAAATAATATATAATAACTAAACTAAACAAGGAAAAGGACAGTAAGTTACCAATGACACTAATTAAGAATAGGGCTGAACGATTAATTGCATTTGCGATAATATCGCGATATGATAAAACGTGATTTTCTAATTGCAATATGTGTAATTACAATGTGGCCACGTAAAAAAAAAAAAAAAAAAAAAGTTGTCACGTGATGCGCGCGAGTGAGAGAGAGTGAGACCACTGGACTGCATCAACTTTTTATGCTGCACCTTAGCACATCAGTGGTGTGGAATTATTTCAGTTTTAAAAATGAAGATGCTGCACAGCGTCAGGTGTTGTGCAGAACATGCCATGCTACTGTTGCTACTTCACAGGGCAACACTACAAATAGGGGTGCAATGGATCGCAGTTGACCTGTGTCCCGTACGAATCGCCCTCTATGGTTTGGCACGTGTGTAATCCCCGGACCACATGTCAGCATCATAGTTTTACTGTCACTGTTACTTTTGTATAAGTTATAATACCCTAAATCTCCATGCAGAGTTTCAGTGAACAGACAGGACAGATGCTGCTGTGTGCAGCATATCTCTGATTTAAAAGCCGTCACATCACCTTGAGTGAAATCCAGACTGTAACTTTTTTCACTGATGTAACTATGCTATCACCAAAGAAACAGATCATAAAACTGTGATGTTCATTTAAACTTTGGTGATATCAGCTGTCTTATCTTCTACACAGCTCCTCTCTGCTCACTGGTGCAACTCTGTCTCACCCCGTCTGTGACACAGTGTGTCTGCTGATTGATCATGACTTCTAACCAATCAGATGTGCTTTGCTGTAGGCGGGACATTGAGCCAGACTACAGAGCGTAGTTGTGTATTACACTATACAGTGTATAATGATCTAATATATGTATAGTGTATACATAGTACAGCACTGTATAAGTTTGAAGTTTTTAATATTATTACCATTATCATTACTATTATCATAATTACAGACAGACAAAGATCAAAGACAAGTGCATTTTTAAAATAATTTAACTTCAGTCAGACTACCATACCAGAGATGTACAAAAAGTGCAAAGAGCAAGTCGCCACTGAGCATTTAAAATTATCTTTATTTTGCAGAATGTTTAAAAAGTGCATGCTATTAAACAGTACCTTTTTTGTTTCAATGACTTTGTTAAATACGAAGAGGCAAAGCCAAAGATCTGTTGCTCTTATGTTTCTGTAACGAGCAGTTAAATAAAAATGTTATTTATTTCAACTCTTGTATCTTATTGTGACATATTTTAATTATAAAGACACCCAGCCTATGGGAAAGAACTTTTTGTACTAAATGTATGTAATATTGTGTTGGCCATATTAAAATAATTCATGACGTTTTGTTGGGAAAAAAAGAGGATAAAATAATAATAATGATTAAAAAAAAAAATGCATGCTAAATCACAATTGCAATATTGGAGAAAAAAATCGCAATTAGATTATTTTCCCAAATCATTCAGCCATAATTAAGACTCCATTCAGGTCAAACAGAGTCAGGGTGTTGCTATTGTGAGGACCTGAAATATGGCCTGATGATGAGAATACCAGTTTTTTTTTGTTTTTTGTTTTTTTTTCATAATCCTGTTCATTTTGTTCACTGGCCACAAGTTAACTGACTGAAAAAAAAACAACCCCTGCTTCGATATTCCAAATTTATATGTAGAAATTGGTGCAAGATTACTGTTCAGCCTGATTGAAATGGTGTATGAATAAGACAATGTCCAAAGTGATTTCATATGTTATACTGTTTTTTTGCTTTTTGCTCATCATTTTACGCCATTTGGTCTGTACTGACTTATGCAAAGACTGTCATTTAACATGCTAATGTCAAAAAATGCTGACATTATTAAGAGTGACAAAGTGTAAAGGTGGGGTGGATGGATGGGTCAAACAAACACAGAACTGTGATGCACAAGTTTTTCTTGTAAACACATTATAAATGTGGCTGAGAAATGCATAATATTGAATTGTGGAGTTCGACTTATAAACTGTTGTTCAACATTTCAGAGTTCAATATTTTTTTGGCGGATCTGAAATATGGCTTGGTGATACAATGGAGCCATGGTCCTCCATAATCACTGCTAAATGACTCACGAACAATTGACCTAAAAAAAGCTTAAAATACATAGACATGATGTACACTATCCCTTGAAATTATGTTGTAATGTTGCTTGGCTACTCTGTCAAATACTTAAATATAGTTTTTGTTTAAAGACAAAACTGAAGAACATTTGTACAAACCTGGGTTCCTCCTTCCTTTCAGGTATCCCACAACATTGTAGATTTTCTTGTAGGACAGCTGGTTTCCAACCGTCAGAGTGATCTTCTTCCGCTCTAGGGAAAAGAAAAGACAGACTTTTAAATGAGCTACTGTGGGGAAGAAAAATCTTTTTCAAATTCCCTGTAAGTGATTTCAAACATGATCCTAATCTTGACCAGCCTTGGCTGATTTGATGTCGTTATGCGAGTTATTGAATGCTACTGAACCAGAATTTGTCCCCAGTGTGATGATATGGGATGATACTGAACTCTTATTTTGTTAGTAATCACCCAGAGAGAGGGCAGAAATGAGAAACAGCACGGCTCACATGCTCTGTCTGCTGTATTAACTTAAGAAAAGCAGACTGGGAGAAAAACAAACTGTCGAAATCAGAGGAAAGCTTTGCTAAGTGAAAATCTTCCACAGCATAAGATTGTTCAAGTTAAAATAAAGAGTGTATGAGTCAATCGGCAGGTTAGTTTTTGGTGACACTGACTACTTCAAACACTCTAGCAGCCAAAAAGTGTTGTTTATATCTCAACCCTGTCACCAACTGAATTGGTTTATTGCTTATATACTGCTAAATACATTTTGTTAGAGACATTATTGCTTTTAAAAGATCAAACTGTTAAATCTTGTATGATGCCAACCTCCTAGTGTTTGGATGGACTGTCATGTCTTCTTGGTCTACAGGGGCCAATATTTCAAAACAAAAGTTTTACTCTGTATCAAGTGACCCTTCGTGAAGCCGAGGGGTTTTGAGGAGGAAGATGTGGGCTGATGAAGAATCGAAGTGGGTTGACAACGATGCATCTCTGTCTGGCTTGCTGTCTCAGATCTAAGCCGTTAGCGATCATGGTCCGACTGGTCTGGCTAGATGACCTGTCTCAAGGTCTGCTGCATTAATCGAGTCCCTGTGCTTCTTTTTCCCACATTAAAGAGTGTATTTCTGTCATCTGTCATGTAGATATACCTGCTATATTTCACCATCTGACCAATGTTTGCTAAGATGTAGCTAGCTTTAGCCTCATTTAGCATTAATGTTATATCATGTACACAGCTGCTAGGTAACTTTAGATTTACACTTTCACAGGGTTCTTGTTTTAAAACGTATCCGATGGAAACATTAAAATGTCTGATGGAGACTCCACTTATGAAATCTGCTTGAGTCGTTATTTTAGCCAACAATATCCATCGTTCTCAGCTAAAAATGAGAAGCTGCTTTTTTTTTACTTCTCAAAGGAATCACAGAACTTGTGACTTGTGTCATCAATTACTCCCAATTTCGATGTTAAGTCTGCCACTGTTATCACTGTAAACTGCATAAATGCTGTGTGACAATGGAAAGCTTAGTAACTAAGGACAGCGGGGCTTAGCGAAGGGTCAGTTACATTCATTTTTGCAATTTCGTAAGTCTGTCATCCTTTTACTGCACAGAAGTCATGAGTGACATTTAGGTGTGGACTGAAAATGAATTAAATTTGTTGACAGAGAACATTTTGCAAACAGGTTCAATATAAATGTTTCTTTGTCATGCTGGTAAAATTAAACATTAAATAAAACACAGGCAATATGTTTCCCACCAGATATAATATTTTTTAACTGCATATCAGTTTAATACAAATGTGTTTTTAGTAAACAGTGTTGCATATCTATATGCATGAAAGACAGAGGAAAACAAATGTGTTTACAGTAATACTGGTGTCCAGCATGATTTTCATTAAGATATAGAGCTTTGCTGTATGTGAAAGGGATGGTTTGGATTCTTTGAAAGTGGTTGTATTACTGTACTTATCCATAGTGAGTGTTACAGTAGATGGCAGTTGAAATGCCCCAGTTTAACAGAGGAGGGAAGTAACTAAGTACAAATACTTTGTTACTGTACTTAAGTAGAATTTTCTGATAACTTTTCACTTCCTACACTTTAACACAAGTACTTCTACTTTCTAGTCCTTACATTTTCATTTCTACCTAAATGGATGGGAAATTAACACATAGAAAAGACGATTCCTTGATGTATCCATCAGTGCATATCACACATGACAGTAGATGAAAATCAATATTAAAGAGGTAACAAGATATAAAAAAACAACAAAATTTAACAGACCTAACAAGACACAAAAGGTGTAACAAGACAAAAAAAAAAAAAAAAAAAAAAAAAAAAGACGTAACAAGAAGAAAAGCTGTAACAAAACAAAAAATAATGTAAAAGACTTAACATGACAAAAATACCAAAAAAGACCTGATAAAACAAAAGATGAAGCACTTTAACTACATTTCAGAGGTTCTACCTTTTCACTTTTACTTGACTAAAGAAGTTGAATCAGTACCTAGAGTCCTGTTACACAAGTATCTGTACTTCTACCTGAGTAAAGAATGTGTGCACCTTTGCAACCTCTGCAGCTTGAAGAAACAGTAGGAATAACCCTGTAGGAAGCTAAGTAATATTCTGCTGTGGACAGGGTCAGCAGCAAAACAGATATTAATCACCTAAAAGTGTACGCTATATTTAGAATATTTTCAACACTTTACCTTGCTGTCACACATACTTTTCTGATGGGAAACCTGTCATTACATTAGTCTCTACAAAGCAACCAGACTCCCCTGGCAAAAACAGCAAGTATATCTCACAGAACAGAAGAGTTGCCGGTCTACTGCTGCTGTGAGCACTTAGTTTGTCTGTATTATTGTGACTCGAGGCAGCAACTCCTGTGTTCTGCAAGGTAAAAAGTTTATGCCAGAGGAGTCTGGTTCCTTTGGAGAGAGTGATATTTGCCTAATATAATGGCAGTCTCCTGATGGACGGGGCTGTCTGACAGCAAAGTAAAGTGATGAAACTATTCTAAATATAACATACATTTTGCTGCTGACCCTGCCCACAGCAGTACATTGTTTAGTTTCCTACACCAGTACTCCTGCTGCTTCTCCAAACTGGGGATGTGTCGACTGCCATTACAATGATGGATACAGTACAAACACAGACACACATTCATACACACACATTTCTGTTGTTGTCAAATTCCCTCGGTCTCACTCTCAGGGGATAATTGGATTATGTCAAGAGGAAGACAGTTGAACGAGAGCTCTAATCACCAACACACACACACACACACACACACACACACACACACACACACACACACACAGGCAAAACCACATTTCTAAGACAAGACCTCTCTTTTGTTAAGTACTCTGCGTGTGCGACTATGCTTTGTTTCAGTTTAACTCCAAATGGGTATCTTCAGATAGTAATCCACACATACATTAACTCAACTCAGCTTTATTTATACAGCACCTTTATGCACACAAACAGCCCAAAGGGCTCCACAAAGCAAAATTAAAACAACAGACAGGAAACAAATAAAAACAGGCAAATAATAATAGAAATAGAAATGAATAAAAAAATGCGGGACTAAAATGACAACAATACAACAATAAAATTAAAGTAAGAAAAATTAAGTAAAAGGAACAGTTGATGCTTAAACAACCAGGGTTGTAACACTGCTCCCAATTAATAAAAACAGAAAGTGGAGTGGAGGATATCAGTGATCCGACTGGAACAAAGAATTAAAGAGGCTCGCTAATGTATGGAGGAGCGAGGTCATTCAAAGCTTTATGAACAAGTAAAAGAACATTACAAGCAATTCTATAAGAAACAGGTAAAAGAAACAGGTGTAGTGATTTAAGCAGTGGAATCATGTGATCAGTTTACTTTGTTTTGGTTAAAACGGGCATTTTGAACTAGCTGTAGTGTCCTTATTGACTTTTTGTTGTAAGCCAGTAAAAAGTGCACTAGTCTAAACAGCGAGTAATAAAAGTGTGGGTGAGAATTTCAGCATCCTTATGAGTTTAAAAGGGTCAAACTTTAGCAATATTTCTAAGATTAAAAAATTAAGTTTTAATAAATGAGAATTAAAAATTAAGTCAAGATCTAAAGTCAGTTTGTGATGCAGATTTAATCTGTCCATTAAACCCACCAAGCACTGAGTGCAGTTTTTCTTTTTCTGTTTGGTCCGATTAAAAGAATCTTGATTTTAACCTCATTAAGCTCTTTTTAAAAAAAAAAAAAAAAGAAAAAAAAAAAAAAGTTCTTACTCATCCAAACATTAATGTCACTGAGACAGGCAATAAGTGTCTGCAGTGCACTGGGATCATTCGGTGAGATGGAAATGTAGAGTTGTGTGTTGTCAGCATAAAAATGTTAATCGACGCATCACCCAATCTATGCAACGGGACCAAGAAGGATATCGATTGCTATCTTGTGCTCGGTGCATTGGCGTAAAAAGTCTGGTGTTTCAGCACAAGATAGCACACACATCTCCACAATCACAGAACACCTTTCATTAATGTTAAACAGCCGTGTGCGCATGTGTCTTTAAAGATCAACTCACTAATAAGGAATAGCACACAGTGCGTGATCAGTCTTTATCAGATGAGTCAGCATGACAGCTGGAGCAGCTGTAGTGTTTATGTCTGTGTGTTTATTGTGATCCAGAAAAACAGTGTTTAAAAAATTATGATCTATAACATATAAAATATACAAGACACTATATTTGACCACACGAGTCCGGCCCAACCTGAGAGAAAAAGGCAAGGCAAGGCAAGGCAATTTTATTTATATAGCACCATTCATACACAAGGCAATTCAAGGTGCTTTACAGAACTTGAAAATGCATTAAATTAGAAACAGACCTTCAGACCTGTGAAGACACCGTTATAATAGTCCAGCCTGCTGAAAATGAAAGCATGAACAAGTTTTTCTGTATCTTCCCCAGACAGAAATCCTTTAATTCTTGCTATGTTTTTAAGGTGGTAGTAGGCTGATTTAGTAATTGTCTTTATGTGACTGGTGAAATTTAGGTCTGAGTCCAGAATGACACCAAGATTTCTGCCTTGATTTTTAGGTTTTAGTGTCATGGATTCAAGGTGAGCACTCACTTTTGATCTTTGTTCTTTAGGGCCAAAAACAACTATCTCAGTTTTGTCTGTGTTTAGTTGTAGGAAATTCTGGCACATCCATGTATTGATTTCATCAATGCACTTATTTAACAGATGTAGGGGACTGTAGTCATCTGGTGACACTGTAATATAGAGTTGTGTGTCATCTGCATAAGTATGATAGAAGATGTTGTGATATTCCATAATCTGAGCAAGAGGGAGCATATAGATGTTGAACAGAAGAGGCCCAAGGATGGACCCTTGAGGAACTCCACATGTCATTTTTGTCCGCACAGATTCATAATTGCCAAGTGACACAAAGAAATCCCTGTCTTGTAAATAAGATTTAAACCAATTTAGCACAGTGCCAGAAAGTCCCACCCACTTTTCAAGTCTGTCAAGCAGAATCTTGTGGTCGACTGTGTCGAATGCAGCACTGAGGTCCAGTAATACCAGAACTGAAATCTTTGATGCATCACTGCTCAGATGAATGTCATTCAGAACTTTTACAAGTGCAGTCTCAGTGCTGTGAAGTTATGTGTGCTTCTATCAGAGCTGGTTGGATATATCTGTGCGTAATTTTCTGCACTTGTGCACTGGATCGGTTCGCCTCCCCTCTCTACTGCACCATCTCTCTCCCCCACTCCTCAGCCAGCAGAGTTAATAATGATGATGATGATGATAATAATTCCTGCTGGCGCACCTGCCTCTCAAAGGTGATGAGAGCTGACTTTCTGATTGTTTTATTGAATGTTCGGCCTAAACTCGCCTGTGAATTAATGAGGGCACTTGGGCACACCTGATAGGTGTATCCCTCTTTGTGCTGGTAGCGTGCAGGGCAGGACAAAATATCACTCCTGCCCCTGGTGCAAGAAGGCAAAGGTGGATTTGGACTCTTTGAATAAATTAAATCCATTGCACCTTGCACATTCCACTTGCACTTTAGATCAGCTTAAGATAGGGCCCTTTAATTTATTGCTGACTAACCTTTTTTTTTCTTCTTTTTTCAAAAAACTGTGTTTTGTTTTTACATGACAAAAGACTCAAAGAATGAGGATGGACTGTAGTTGGTTTGGATAATGTATGTTGGGTTGACAGAACTGGCAACTTGTCCAGGGTGTACCCTGCCTCTCGCCCAATGTCAGCTGGGATAGGCTCCAGCAGCCCCACGACCCTTATGGACTAAGCGGTTACAGAAAATGAATGAATGAATGAATGTTGGGTTGACATCCACATGTTGCAGTGCCCAGTTGTTTACCCTAAACATAACCATCTTTTCATTTCGCTGCATTCAGGATTACCTTCGACTCAGTAGAAGAGACAGCAGAGATGCACAATTCTTATACAGTTATCAAGAAAAAAGTGTGTAATTTTAAAATCAGTGGGCTTCAGGAAACCTTGCCTCAGGTTTCTATTTAGGATAATCATTCATTTTCCCTGACAAAAGGTCAGAGTTTCCAAAGTAACATTTGAAGCAACACTTTCCATCAATTTCCTGTCAAAGGAAATTGCATTTGGAGGTTTTCAAGAATGTACATATTCTGTATATGTGCTTGAGTAAGCACATATAAAGAATATACAGAATCATCTGGCAAGATGGATTCTCTCAGTTCAGCTTTGAGTCCAAGTAATTACATGATCCTTTTCAGGCAGGATGATGAGGAGCAACTGAAGTGACCTCAAATAGAAACAATGTCCTTCATGTGAAGGTCTAAAATGCAGACTAGCTCTCACAAAGATAGCAAAAGAAGACCCTACCCCCACCCCCCACCCCCCAACCAACACACACACACACACACACATGCAGACTATACAGTGCCATGCGATGCATTTGACAGAGCAGTCACTGGATATTGTGTCTGCCAGCACTGCTGCCTTGCTGTGGATGGCTGTGAGCTCTAGGGGGGCTGATGGCTGGATATCTGAGGGAAATGCAGACGAGGTGCCAGTAAAGATGTGAAGCAGGGGCTCAAACTGTGTGTGACAGAGGTCCCCTGCCTACAGCACAGCACTACAGCATGACAGCCCACTTTCCCAGCTCCACTGCCGTCCTCCATCCCTCCCTGCCTGTCTCCTCGCCCTGCTCTTGCTGCTGTTTAATACATTATAAAAATTCACTGCTTTCTCTCATAGGCGCCACATAACCCATTTATCACTTTTGACATTGGCACAAATGACTTTGGCTAAAGAGCAGGGATGGAACATGTGGCCCGTTTGTGTATTCACTCTGCAGACGTACGCACAGAGAGCAGCGAGAGAGATTTGTCACAGGGTAATTCCACTTCATGATGAATGGGTTTATAGATAGGGCTGCCTCTACAGGTAAGGGGTGACTCTGAGTTAACTTCTGAGAGTTTATGAAAATATTCAAAGGGACTACAGTATGTGTCTGATTTTCACAAGCTAAATGAAATGTGAAAGCAGATATTTCCATAGCCCCTCTCAGTGGGCTGTCCTTGAGAGACTGCGTTATTTTCTACCCGCTGCTCTTAAAATAATAAGAGTGGAACAGTGAATATCAATGTGCCCTAACTTCACCAAATGTATCAGACACAAATGAATTTTGATGTGACTAAAAGTGATACATTGCCAAGTGTTTTTCATGCCATTTTGTGCTGATAGATTTCATGATTTGGACTGTAAGTCGCAGGTTGGCAGACAGACTCTCTCTCAGGGACACAGGTTGTCCTCTCGCACAGTCTTTCAGTCTCTGAAAAAAGGCTCTTAAAAACAATACTTGACCTCTGTCTGCTCCAAGGAACATCACATATGACTAACCCTGAAAAAAGAACTTTCTCTAACAAGTCCTCTAACTAAAACTACAAAATGGATGGTTTGATATCGCCTGATTTGTACAAAAATTAAAGGAGCGTTTTAACTACTTTGATCCTGGTTTGGTTAAACGAAAAGTTCAACATTTTAGGGGATGTCTCAGACATGTCTCATGTCTATGAATTATGTGATCACATGCCCATCAGCCTCTGCTCCATTTTGCCTTCATGCTAAACTTACATGATAAGCAATATATCTGCATGCATGTTAGCATTGTTGTTGTGAGAATATGAGTATGGTGACCTTTGCTATGATGCACAGCTGTGCTTAGATAAAGCAGGTCAAATCAGATCTTTATGACTGACTATCCACATTGTTATTGCAAGCGATCGATCAGATTCAGCTGGACGATCTTAGTCTATAGGGCATAGTCAAAAGTGCATGGTGCATGTGCATTTGTATCCACCTTGCTATTTAACAAGTGCACAATCTGGGTGCAAAGCAGGCACAAGGTGCAAAGAGGCTGTATTTAGTCTCTAAATTAATCATAGGTGCATTCTGGGTGTAACATGAATGAAACCAATTAGTGTCATCTCCCATTCCCTTTAAGAGCCAGGTGTGTCTGTCTCTGGTGCATTGCTAATGATGGACTCAGCAAGTTGGAGAAGTGAACAGAGATGCTCAAAGACTGACCAGCTTGTTTAAAAGCAAGCACAGTGGTTAATCCAGAGCTCTGATGGGTCATAAAAATGAACATTATGATTAACAGTGGATGGTCTGCAGGTGGATGAAATATGAGCGGTTACTCTTCCATCACTCTGAATTTGATGTTGTTCTTGTTTTTTTTGCTGTACAATAAAATCAATCTGGATACAATCTGGATGCACAAAAGAAAAAAAATCTAAACAAGGCCTAAGTCTTATTTTTATTTTCTTCCCCACACTACCTCTTTCCCTCTTCCTCACAGTTTTTATGGTGAAATAGCCAGAAACACTGGACAGTAGTGCTGGGTGAATGGATCAACTGTTTATCAAGAAATAATTAAATGTAAATCCCACTGAAATAAGAAACTGACATTTTAAATGTTGCAAAATGAGACCAAGGATAAAATCAACTTGGACCAACCAATCAAGCTAAGTAATGGTAATAATAACATAGTGACAAAAAATGACTGAGTGAAATGATCAAGTTGCTAATAGCAAAACAATAAATAGCCTATCTATGTATTAAGATTATGATTATTTGGTTTTGTATATGATACTTTTGATGCCATTAAATCTTAGATTCTAGCCCCATCACATAAACTGTATTACTCATTTCAGTGGTGATGGCATCAACAGCCCTGAAACCTGTTGCTACAACAAATGGACCACATTTTGCAATAAAGAAAACTGATTTTATCACCCACACATCCAGACATTTAAACCATAAATGCCACCTAATGAAAGGAGCTGATATATAATCATAGAATCTAAATTCAGAAGCATCTCAGCAGCACACTCTGCAGGGTATTAAATGCAGAGTTGAGAAGAAAAAGCAGTAAGTGCATGTGGGAAACCTGCACACAGCAGCAATCAATAGTGGTGTAATTAAAGGGCCTGGGAGTCCTTTCTATAAAGCCATTTCAAGTTGTTCTGCTTCGCTCGCCTCTCCCTCCATGGCCTCGCAATGTAATTGCCACGGAAATTTGTTTCACTTTTGGCATTTGTTCTGAGTAGGAGACAGAGAGAGACAGTAGCAAAGAGAAAGACGTGTTAAAAAATTAAGAGGGGGGAAATGTGACAAAGAAGGAATTTAGGCACAGTTGACTAGCTGAAGTCCCTAGGATTTTTTTTTTCAGCAGCATTAATTGGTTTAAGAATGAATGTGAATGAATGAAGATGAATGTCCCAGCCCTAATTTTATGATTTCAAATACTATTAAAGATTTAAAGACACTCAATTAAATCAATTAAGTGAACAAAATCAGTAATAGTAGTGTATAACTTTAGAAGACCTTAGATCCCAAAATAACTAAATGCTCCAATGACAGATTACCTGGCCAAAAGTATCTGAGCCGTGTTTCTCAGAGCCTCCTCAGCGTTACGTGCATCTTAAGCTGTACCTTAAGGTCTGTCCCCTAGTGATGCACTCTGTTCATGAACATGTTATGAGAATGTTGTCATTTAATCTATTCTTGTGATGATAGTCCAATAAAATACAGGACCTATCCATAACACTAATCCAATTTGTGAAAAATTGAGAAAAAAAAAAAATAATAATGTAATGGAGCTAAATGAGGATATAGCTTTTCTGATTGTGTTATTAGGCTATAGTAGCCTGAACCTACTGAACCTTGCTTTGTGCCTCTAAAATATACATTTCAGTAATTAAATTAATATAAAGTAACTAAACTAACTAACTAATGGCTTCAACTGACAACTACTGATCAACCAGGAAAATCTTAAGTCAGGTGCAGCCCTCGGCTTGACACTTTCTATTTACATACTATACTATGCTATACTATTTCTAGGTCCAGCCCCTTTTTTCCCTGTGCTCCAATGAGAGCTGAGCAAGACTGGCACCCAGTAGAAAGTTTGTCGTCTTCCTCCTTCCCTGTTTTCTGTAATTAGATATAATATGTGCTAGGCTCATCTATGTTGGAAAGAAAAACACATTTTGAAGATGGTTTCAAGATGTTACTGGAGGATGTATATATATATATATATATATATATATATATATATATATATATATATATATATATATATATATATATACACATACATATATATATATATATATATATATATATATATATATATATATATATATATATATATATAAATTAGCTAATGTTAGAAAAACAAGAGCTAACAACAGGTTTAACTAGCTAGCTGAGGACTGATGTCGATCATGCAGCAAGTTAGCTAATATTTTGCTATGTTGTAAAATGCTAGCTAAATAGCTAGCTAATGGTTAATTGTTAAGCTTGATCAACTGATATTGGAGCATAGAGTGGAAATGGGTGGGACTTGGGATGGGTCAATCAGGAGAAATGTAAATGCTACAGTATAGAATGGTATTTACAGCATTCAATAGTGTCCAGTTTTGGCAAGGATCTTTCTTGTTTAAACATGACAGTACCCCTGTGTACAAAGCCAGGTCCATCAATAGTTTTCCCTGTTTGGTGTGGTGTAACTTGACTGGCCTGCACTTAACCCCACCTCCACCTTTGGGAGGAACCGGGCAGACCTTTGTGCCCAGCATCAGTGGCTGACCTCCATGATGCTTTTTGTTTCTGAATGGGAGCAAATCCTCATATTTTATATTAACCATGAAATATCTAAAGAGCAGCTCAGTTAATTTGAAGGGTAATTTTTAGGAGCCGTGGGAAACTTATTTTATTGACAGTAAGGTCTATCTGAAGATCATGATTAACCACAAATAAAAATTTAATAGTTGTAGATGAGCCAACTTAGCCAATCAAAAGCTTAAGTGGTGGTTTATGATGTGTCGGCAGGGCTCAATGACTCAGAGTCTTTCTGTCTTCCAGTCAGAGAAGACGAATGAACAGACACTGACACAAAGCTGAAAATAGCGGGAAAGTGTGTGTATGTGTATGGCTGTGTGTAAGTGTGGTAATGTGTGTGTATGATGTCTCAGCCTTGCCAAGGTAAACAGGGGCTTGCAACACGCCTTTGAGGTAGTGATTGACTAGCTTGGTAATTGTCTGGTCAACAGACAGACCACTCAGATAGAGCCAGAGCCAAAAGCCCCAAGGCCTGACGGGGACAGGGTGTGTTCAGTGAATTAATCAATCTAAACGGATTGAAAAGATGAGAAAGGCGGGCCACATCCCTCTTAGACACACCAGCCACACATACAAACACATACAGAAACATGACCACGGACATGAGGGTAGTGATCCAGGTGACATTATTGGACACTGAAGACTGAGCAGCAGTAGATCTTTTTCACAGCAGACATTTTGACATGAAATAGTCAAGTAAACAGGTGTTACAAGTGATACTAATCAAGGATGTCTTCCATTCAGGTCAAAGACAATCAGGTTGCTGCTATTGTGCACATCGGCTAACTGGAAAAGCTATACTACACTACCTGTGTTTCCCTGCCATTTTATATAAATATGGCTGCTGTAAAAAGTGTTGATATTAAAGACTGAAATGTTGATGCTGAGATGAAAATGCCACTTTTTCATGAACAATTTTTCAAAAATGAGGAACAGAAAAAGACGTAGGGTATATTAGGAGGGCAAATGCACTTAAACTCATCCTACAAAGTTGACATAGGTAACAACAGTCATTTATTCAATTTTTTGGGTCTAGAAAAATTGTCAGTATTAATCAATCAACCGAATTTTATTTATGTAGCCCAAAATGACTAATCAAAATTTTCCTTGGGAGGTTTACAATCTTTTCAGTGTGCGACACTTCCTGTCCTGTAGACCCTCTAAAGAGGAAGGAAAAACTGCTCACAAGTGACGAGTATTCATGAATTTATGATTTAGTAATGCTAGAACCTACTAAATGAGATTTCCACCAAAAATGTGTGGATGCATCATAATTAAAGTAATATTAAGTATGCAGAATTACAGCTTGTGCCTGAATATTGCACAGCAAGAACACATACCCATAATTAATGAAGAAGAACTGAAAATGCTGACATAAATGAACAAATTTGCACACACACATACATATGCAGTGTTGAGAGTACTGTGAAGTCAGCCACATCATCTCGTTAAGGTCTGCTGATCTCAGTGGAGGGCCCCTGAGCAATTAACCAATGGCCAGCCAATATAGCCAGCCTTAATTGAATGGGAATTAAAAGAGAAAAATAAGTAGAAAAGGTATTAAAACGAGAGAAAAAAAATGAAAGGAGGCAGACAGATGGAAACAAATGATAGTGGGATCCCAAGAGTGGTCAGAGGTGCAGCGAATCGATTGGAGACAGATTACATCTCTCTCATACTCTCGCTTTGTCTCGGCTTTTTTCTCTCTCCCTCTTTCTTGCGCCCGTTCTCTCCCTCTTTTCAAATTCATTTGATGTAATGGAAACACTTCAAAAAGGAGCCTACCTTGCAGAATCATTGGATGTACATTAGACTCGGTCCACACAGATGCCTGTCTTCAGAGAGTGGGGACAAACACAAATGGGCACACACACTCATGTACACACAAAATGTGCACTCCAAAATCAACAGTATGTCTGCCAGAGCTGGAACTGCTTCTGACACACAATTTAGATCCAGTGATACACAAAAGATATCCATTGCCAGACACATACAACCCAGATAAGATTCTACACACTAATAAGTGCCCAAAGTGTCAAGAAAAGACTCTCAGAAAACAATTTGACACCAAAGAAACCTTAAAATCCTATTCAGCTAAAATTCTCTGAAATAGCACTAACACCGTGGGCTTAAAGCTCACAACTGAAAACAATACCAGGGCATACAAATGCACATTCTTCTCCCCTACACTGAAGGATCAATTGTACTCATGTCTTTGGCCACTGGTTTTTTAGGGGTGCATCATTGATTGTCTGTGTGACTCACTCAGGAAGCATGGGTGCATAACGGTGACAAACTGTGTGTGTGTGTGTGTGTGTGTGTGTGTGTGTGTGTGTGTGTGTGTGTGTGTGTGTGTGTGTGTGTGTGTTATCTGTGCAACATGGGAAACAGCAGAAAGCAGTGTTCCAGTCAGTGACCAGCTGCTTGGATTTATTGGGGAATAAATGGAAATAGACAGACCGTCCACACATACAATGGGGAAACATACTGGCAACAAGAGATGACAGGTCCCTCTCATGTCCCCCAAAACCTGCTGGGGTAAGATGGGGGGGGGCTTAAGTTAAAGTCAGAGGACTCAGAATGAGGGAGTCAAGGAGCAGGAGGTGGCAGTGTGGTGGAGGCCTGCGGCAATGATGCTGAGATAAAAAGGGATTTACATGCTCAAAAGCAGGAATTTCCCTGTATTACTTTACCCATCTCATCTCTGTGTTACACACACACTCTCAACAACACACACCAGCACACATAGCTATTCCCCTCAATATGTCAAGCCTACTATCCCCGGCAACCTTAATGAAATAGACCCTGATGGGATCCAAAGGCCAAAACTGCAAGATCTCAACAAACCTAAGAGATAGCACATTTTTGAGAATTGGAACAAAACTATATTTTCTGGGGGCTTTAATTTTTACATATCAATTATTCTGGAAAAATACATTTGAAAAGATCAAATTCTTGGCTATTAAACCTTGTAACAGACCAACCTCCTAGAGCAGGGGTGTCAAACTCAATCACAGAAGGGGCCAAAATTTAAAACACAGTCTAAGTAGCTGGCCAAACACGATTAAGATTTATTGAACAGTCTAAAACTGACTGTTTTATTCAGAAATATGAATTTGAACAGCCAGACTGCAACAACATTTTCCTCAATAAAATAAATAAGATTTAAAATATATTTTGTTTCAACAATAACAAAGGAAAACGAGAATATTTCAGCTCAGAATATTTCAGCTCACATATCCAGGTGGGGGTTACATTTGAAAATGTTTGCTTTTTGTCTGCACACAAGATATCGCACACTTTAATCATGCAAACCCTCAATGGCACTGCATTTGGCATAAAAATATGCTCATATAATAATATTACAAACCCATCAGCCCATCAGGTACAGATGATCATATTGACCTGCTCAATTTAACATTAAGGCCAAAACGCACTGAGAACTTCAATAGAAAAGTCAACTGTAGCTTCTATGGCGAACTGCAGGCTTCAGATTTAAAATGTAACACCACAGAACCAGCTGTATTTTAGGAAAAGGTTAAACTACACACTGACACACACTGAGGAGATGAAGAGGAGAGACAGAGTCTGGACTCTTCATCATGACTTACAATAATGCAGCAAATAAATATTTAAAAGTACACATATCAGACTTGGAGTAAAAGAAATCGCACACCACAGAAGTGTACATTAATATTATGATTCATGATCATAAAAAGTTTTTTATATCAAGTCGACACATCTGTCCATTATTGACACACACTCTCTCTCTCTCTCTCTCTCTCTCTCTCTCTCTCTCTCTCTCCCTCTCTCTGCTGTGGGTCAGTGTTATTTTTATTTTTACCTGGTTTCAGGTGGAGCTGCAGTTCATCTCCCTCTTCTTATACTTGTGTTTCTTTGCACTGAGTCAGTTGCCTAAACAGACGAGCCTGTTTAGGCAACTTTACAATTTACATTTGACAGAAGCTCGTGTCTTCACTTTGCTGATTTATTTCTCGAGTTGCGCGGCAGCTGACACAGTGCATTGTGGGACTTGTAGTATGAGTGGTGGGAGTGCTATTTACCAACGGGCCATTCATAATAGACACATGAAATTATCTCATGGGCCGAATCGTGGGCCAGATGTGGCCCGTGGGCCTTGAGTTTGACACGTGTCCTTGAGTTTGGATGGACTGCAGTGACTTCATGGTCCGCAGGGTCCAGTATTTCCAAACTTTTAATGCAGAATTGACCCTTCACTAAGCCTTGTATAGCAGCTGTCCAATCATAGCTAAGCAACCTTAACTAGGGCTGTCAAACTCTCCATGTTGAAGGTGTGCAGGAGGCTCTGAGAAGAGCGATACTTGATTTTATGAGTCTGGATGGTGGCATCTTTTTTGTTGTCCCTCAATTATGTGAAGCACAAGAGCATATGTGTGGTGAATGGATTAAACTCTGTCTTCACCTGCTCTAACAAACTGCGAATGTTAGCATGTCTGGCTAACTAATGCTAGCTTGCTAGTTGCAGTAACTTTACCTCCAGACAAACTTGTTAGACACCACTGCATCTACATTTGTTCAACGATGCATCTCTCTGTGGCTCGCTGTCTCAGGTCTAAGCCAGGTTAGCTTCTTAGCTCTTATCACATCTGGTTTGGCTGGGTGACCTGTCTCGAGGTCCACTACGCTAATCGAGTCCCTGTGCTTCCTTTCCCTACATTAATGAGTGCTTTTCTGTCATCTATCATGTAGATACACCTGCTATGTTTCACCATCTGACCAGAGTTGTAAGCTAGCTTTAGCCTGAGTCTGTTAGCATTGATGTTATATCATGTACACAGCTGCTAGCTGATTTTACATAAACACTTTCACACGGTTCTTGTGTTAAAACGTGTCAGATGGAAACATTCAAAATTCAGCTGGAGACTTCTCAGCTGACTCGAGTTGAGTTGGCTTTAGCATTAGCTTACATCAGCTAGCTACACAAAATCTGCTTTAGCTGACAAAATCCATGGTTGTCAGCTAGAAATGAGAAGCTGCTTTTATTTACTCCTCTAAGGAATCAGAGACCTTATGTTTCAAAAATAACTCCCAAATTCAATGTTAAATCTGTCACTGTTATCACTGTATAAATGCAGTGCGAAAATGGAAAGCTTAGCAGGTGTAGCAACAGTAACTAAGGAGGGCGGTGCTTAGTGATGGGTCAAGTTATCCAGATAGGATTAAATCTCATAATTAGTTTTATTTCAAAACCAGGATATTTATCCTGATCCTACAAAACTGGTACACGGATTTGGCAATCCAGTTCTACCCAGAATCCAGATCAGATGTTGTTGTGGGGTATTTCAAAACTTCCAGGTGCAGATCAGGATAGTTTTAATGCTAAAAATCAGAATAATCCTGATCCCGCTGCAGAGGTGGATTCAGCATGGATTCAAGGTGGATGTAGTGACATGTAGGACACATGGAACATATTTAATCAGTCTTAGGAGAAGCAGAAGAATAATTAAATGATTAAATTGGGTGTTAAAAAGACACTTTTAATGCCTGAACAATCTACACAGCCGCAAACAGACCCTGACCTCCCAGCACTGCGACTAGATGGACCAGCTGGACGGTTAATTAGAGAGGTTATTTTACTGAGGGTCTTTTGATCAAGAAAAAAGTAGTATAGTCACCAAACAGTTATGTGTTGGTTTCCATGGACAATACTACTACTACTACTACTACTAATAATAATAATAATAATAATAATAATAATAATTAAACATTCTATTTATGTGTACATTGACAGTTAAAGCACAGATATATACAATATCCAGCCTCAGTAAATTCAGCAGTTGTGACCAATGTATTGTCTTCTAATGCTGATAAGTGAATATGCAGTATAATAATATGCAAACTGATTTGCACTTCTTCCCAACAGGTTCACATGACCGTGGTTATGAAATGACACTTTAACTAACAGGCAGAGGCCTATCCAAAGACTGCAAATCTAGGTTCTATCATCTGATCTGGTGGGATCTGGATCCAAATGATCTTATCTGAATATTCCTTGAAAGAACAGGACAAAATCTGCCAGATCAGTTTTTATCTGGGATAGCGAAAAAAAAAAAAAAAAGAAAAGCGATTGCAAAATCTGGAAGATTCTGATCCAGATTAAACATTTTGAAATACTGGCCTCAGAGGAGCTCGTCTTTTTTTCAGCTATTAAGTTTACATTTGTGGTTCAAAGCATCTTGCTAACTATAAGATAGATTTTCATAAAATTTAACACGTTCATGGCTTCCAGGCGATGAATCCCCTTGACTTTGTTGTTCTTGCAACTTTTCCTCTTGCACCACCATTAAGATGAACTACAGGATGGATTGTCATGGAATTCTTAGTTAGCATTTAACTGAAAACATTGCTGTACAGCCTTACAGAGCCATTTGTCAGTGTCATTTTCAATGTTGTGAGAAACACATATACACTAGAAATTCCTCCAAATTGGTGTGATGGCAGAAATCTCACAGCCCAACTCATTCTTATCCCAGATCATCAAATAAGTATTTGTCATGCCTATAGGGTATCTTGTGACATGGTTGCAGTTTGGTTGGGTTTAGGCACCAAAAAATCTTGGTAGACAGTGTTTCACGCCAGCTCAACACCACGCATGCGTCGGCGTTCTGTCAGCGTTTTATCTCTCCGCTGTATAGCTCAGGCATAAACTGCCCTTTTTATCTAGTTTTAGCCATATTTACGTTACACTCTAAACATCCTTGACGATTTTAAGTATATATTTTAATCGGAGTTAAGGATTTTAGCAATCGGACACCTGGATCTTAAGCTATCTGAGACACAAGCTGAACACAGGCTAAAGTGGCCATGGCCCCACTTACCTCGCCATCCGGCTGCAAGAGCTGTGTCTACTTCGGCAAAAAGATCCTTGAGCTGGAGCAGAGGATATCCACGCTTTACAAAATCCAGGAAGCTGAGAGACACTTGGATACTATCCTCTTTGGCCCCGCACAAGGCTCGGTCAACAATGAAGAACTGGAGGCTACTGCTCCGTATTTGCCCGACGCCCTAGGTGCTCCGGCCGCAGGGCCTTTTCGGCCCCTCGACAACACTGTTTCCGCTGCCACTGGTCCGTCCGCTGGCTTCACTCCACCGGCTGCTGCTGATGGTGCCCCGGCCGCTGGCGTCACTCCGCCGGCTGCTGCGGCTGCTGCTCCGCCCGCTGGCTCCACTCCGCCGGCTGCCGCAGCTGCTGCTCCGGCAGCTGGCTCCACTCCGCCGGCTGACACTGATGCTACGCCGGCCACTAGCTCCACTCCTCCTGCTGCTGCTGGTGTTCCGACCGCGGCTTCGGATTCTTCGGATTCAGTGGCTGTTCCGGAGGATTCCTGGCTTCGGCTCGGGGCAAAGCCCAAAGCCCCGGTCAGCTCAACGCCATCACACCCGGAGCCCTGGGTCGATGTCGGTGTCCGCAAAAAGGGGAGGCTCTCCTCTCGCACCCCTGCTGCCAATGGCATCCAGCTGGAGAACCGATTTGATGTTCTCGACCTGCATGATTTTCCACCTCTGCCCGGGAACCGGCAGTCTCTTCCTCCTCCCATCACATCATCCGGGCCCAGCGGTTCTCCGTTTCCCTCGGTGAACATACCTGGGCAAGCCTCTCGCCCCACGCCCCGCCGGTCAATGCCGAACTTCACTCCAGCTCCGCGGGGCCGTCACCCCACAAATTCCTCTCTCCAGCCCCCGTCCTATGCTGCCTTACCGAAGGCGAGATCTTCAGCTCCACCGGCTGCTTCACCCAACACGCTGGTTATCGGCGATTCAATAATAAGGCACGTCAGAAGAAGGTCAGCTGAGACATACTGTTTCCCAGGTGCTAAGGTAGTGGATATCATGTGCAAGATTCCCAGCCTCCTAGCAAAGCACACCTGTGCTAAGAATGTAATTATCCATGTCGGCTGCAATGACGTCTCTGACCAAACCTCTGAAACATTAAAACGTCATTTTAACAAGCTTCTCCACTTGCTGGACGGCTGTGGAAAGCGTGTTTTTATCTCCAGCCCCATACCTCCGTTTGGCCGAAGTGTCGGTCGTTTTAGCCGGATTCTTAGTCTTCACACATGGCTCCAGTCTGCTTGCACAGTGCACAACATGGTTTTTATTGACAATTTTAACCTCTTCTGGAACCGTCAGTCTTTTTATTTAAAGGACCGCATGCACCCTAGCAGGCTGGGTGCTCGTATTTTAACGCACAACATTTTCCATTCAGTTGTTAATGCTCCAGCTATCTGACTCTGTCCTGCTTCAAGTTCATGTGAACAATGGGGCTCTGCTGCGACACCAGTCACTTCCGGTCAGGACGACTTTTTCCCCGCCCCGCCCTCATCTTCACCTCATCAAGGTGCAGGCTCAATAGCACCCCCTTGTGCCCAGACACAATGCTCCCCCTATCGACCTCACCCATGTTTTACAATTCCTGTCATCTGCAGCAACAGACCTCACTACCCTGGTAGACCTCGGGGAGGAGCTAATACCTCCAATCTCCGCCCACTCAGTCGGAAATCTGCTCCTCTCTCAAGGCTGGATTCTTTGAGTAATAAAATTGGCCTCTTGAATGCAAGGTCTCTTTGTAATAAGTCCTTCATAATCAATGATATGATTGTTGCTAACAATTTTGACTTTTTTTTTGGTGACTGAGTCCTGGCTGACCCCAGCAGACTCTGCTGCTTTAATAGAGGCTACTCCCCCAGATTTTAAACATTTCCATCTCCCTCGTCCCTCTGGGAGAGGTGGTGGATTAGCTGTCTTTCATAAGAATTGCTTTAAGTGCCCTCTTGTTTCTTTTGGGAACTTTGTTTCTTTTGAGGTTTTAAGTTTTATTATCACTGGCCCTGCTCCTCTTGTATGTATCTTAATTTATAGACCGCCAGGATATAACAATTTTATTTCAGAATTCGCTGAACTCCTATCTATAGTTCTTTCTAAATTTGACAGAGTGCTTATACTGGGTGACTTTAACATTCATGTATGTTGCCCCTCCCGGCCCATGTCTCATGATTTTGTAGATTTAATTGAATCTTTCAATCTGTTGCAATCAGTTGATAAGCCAACTCATTCCAAAGGTCATATCCTGGATCTGGTATTGTCCTCTGGCTTTTGCCCTGACAACGTGGAAGTAGTGGAAGTTTTTATATCAGACCACAAAGCTGTCATTTTTAATGCTCCTCTACCCTCTTTGTTGTCTCCTAAACCTCAACCCTCAACACGATCACGCATATTTACTGCTGATTCTGCTGACAAATTTAGGGACATTTTCTCAAATTCATTGGGTACGAATACTCTCGCACAATCTTCAGATGAACTGTTATCTGTGCTTAACAGCCACTGTCTCTCTATTTTGGACCTCATTGCTCCCCTGAAAAATAGAAAGCCAAAATCAAGAACTCTCCCTTGGCTTAATGATCATACCCGCTCTATAAAACGACAATGCAGAAAACATGAGCGTCAATGGAAACAAACTAAATCACCTGTCATTCTTACCACCTTGAAAGAACTCATGATAAGCTATCAGTCAGCTGTGAATGATGCAAGATCAGCTTATTTCTCTCAAATTATATCAAAAAACTCTCATAACCCCAAAATATTATTCAAAGTCATTGATTCTGTTCTAAATCTTCCAACCACTGTGGATTTTGAACCTGGAAATGCTTGGGTAGAGAAATTTGCTTCGCATTTCACTGGTAAGATAATAGCTATTCGGTCCAAGATTGTACCAAATTCGCAGCATCTAGCCATCGCCTACAATAATCCTGCCTCCCTCACCCAGTTTGACTCCACTGATATCACTGAGCTCAGTAAAATAATTAGCCAAATGAACTCTTCCACTTGTGTTTTAGACTGTTTACCAACTAAGTTTTTAAAGCAGGTCCTTCCCACCATTGCTCCTCTTATTGTACAAATTATTAACTGCTCTCTGACCACTGGCAACTTTCCTAACAGTCTTAAACATGCAATAATTCAACCACTACTGAAAAAAACAAGCCTGGACCCACTAGTACTGGACAATTATAGACCCATTTCTAAATTACCTTTCCTATCGAAAGTACTGGAAAAAGTTATCTCAATCCAATTAATCTCATTTATGCATAACAACAATATTTTTAGCAGTTTTCAGTCTGGTTTTAGAGCTCGCCACAGCACAGAGACAGCCTTGGTGAAGGTCTGTAATGATCTACTTCTAACAGCAGACAGAGGTGACTGCTCTGTCCTCGTGCTCTTAGATTTGAGTGCCGCATTCGATACAATTGATCACGCCATCCTTTTGCACCGTTTAGAAGCTTGGGTTGGTATTAAGGGAACTGCCCTTCAACTGCTGCACTCTTATCTGTCTAATAGAACCAGTTCAGTCATGATATCAAATGTTTGTTCCTCTGTCACTCAGATTAACTGTGGTGTTCCGCAAGGGTCCATCCTTGGCCCTCTGCTGTTTTCAATCTACATGCTCCCTCTGAGCCAGATCATAGAAAACCATGGTCTCTCCCATCACTGCTATGCGGATGACACACAGTTATATGTCCCCCTACAATCCAATAACTCCAGTGCTTTAGATAATCTTTATGCCTGCCTCAATGATATAAAATGCTGGATGTCACAAATTTTTTTAAAACTTAATGATGATAAATCAGAGGTCTTAATAGTAGGTCAAATACACCCCACAAGCCCACCTCTCAGCAAACTTGGCTCTCTTAATCAAAATGTTAAGCAGACAGCAAAAAATCTTGGTGTGATTTTTGATGCAGACCTTGGTTTTGAGGCTCATGTTAAAAGTGTGGTCCAGTCTTGCTTTTATCAGCTCAAAAATATCTCAAAGATAAGATCTTTCTTGTCCCCTACTGACTTGCACAAAATTATTCACACTTTTATTTTTTCTAGATTAGATTACTGCAATGCACTTTATGCTGGGATCAACCTGAGCTCCATCCATCGTCTCCAATTAGTTCAAAACGCTGCTGCTCGAATTTTAACAGGCACAAAAAAATTTGGACACATTACTCCAGTGCTTGCCAACTTACACTGGCTTCCAGTTTTATTTCGTATTGACTTTAAAATTCTTCTGTTAACTTTTAAAGCATTAAACAGCCTTGCTCCGAATTATTTGAAGGACCTTTTGATCTGCTATGTGCCTCAGCGGTCACTGAGGTCTATGGATGCTGCTCTCCTGGTTGTCCCCAGATCCCGGCTCGTGTCCAAAGGTGACCGGGCATTTGCTGTCAGAGCCCCACAGCTTTGGAACAGTCTCCCTATCGAAATTAGGCAGGCTACTTCATTAGCTTCTTTTAAATCCTTGCTGAAAACCTTCCTTTATAGGAAAGCTTTTGCAAACTGCTGATCCTAGTCATGTGGTTTTCCCACACTGCTCAGCTTGGTTAATTTATTTATTTATTTTTATTTTTATTACTTATTTTTTTTAAACCAGTTTTTATCTCTGTACTTGTGATGTGATTTCACCTTCTGCATTTTTAACTCCTTGTGTTTTTATGGTGTGTTGCTTTACTTGCTGTTTCTTTCTTTGTTTTGGCTGCTCATATTTTTTATTTTTTTTCTGTACAGCACTTTGTAACCTTGTTAAGAAAAGTGCTATATAAATAAAGTTTATTATTATTATTATTATTTTAGGAAAACATATCCTTACACTTGCCTCAATCCTCTGCCTGGTGCAACCCGGCACACTGTACAGTGCAGCTGTTGTTACTATTTTCTAACTGAAGCAGTTGTAATTTACATGCCCAGCCTCCATTTGTGTAAGTAGTAAATGCACTTGCACCCACATGTGTCCATGGGTGTGTTGACCTTACATTAAGGTGTGGTATGGGGCATTGCAGGGTCATTGCTATCTTGAGGCAGCATAAAATGACTGTACCATTGACCAAAAAAATAAACAACTAAAATTAATAGTGCAGTATTTTCTAAAAGATGCATTATTCATTTAGGAAGATGTGTCTACATGAACAGACTCCTACAGTACCTTGTGACTCTGATGAGATGCCGAGGGTCATGAAAAACATCAATATTTATCAACCTGGGAATGAGAACAGGCTGCACAGCCACATATTTTAAAACCTCAGAACATAAAACTAGAAGCATCAGTATGGTAAGATACCATCAGATGTAAGTGAAAAATAGCACTGTTTGGAAATTTGGTTGAACCAAGTTGAACCATGTTTGTTCAACACCACCACCACCCTCACCTCCATCTTCTTTCCTCCTATTTAGCTGCTTTCTACATTTCTACCCAGCAGCCTCCCATTCAAATGATGGGAAAAGATCCCTGCTGCTCTCTTTATCATCTGTTCATCTCTTTTCAGCAAAGGAAATTAAATTCTGTCTATACTGTATATTTCCTTCTTTCTCCTTTTTTGGCATGCTTGAATTTGTATGTGGGCTCCCTAAAATGAGACAAGCGAAGGGAGTGTTTGCTGCACTTGCTAATTTCTGTCTTCTTTTGCAAGAGTGCATTTGAACACTGTTTTTTCCACAAGCATTTTATGGTTATTTTTGCCCCAAGGGTCTATAATGACCTGCCCTAATTCCCTTCTGATTTAGTGTTTAAGAAGGACTGTTTAAATCCCATCAATAAGACAGTATCACTATTTAATCCCTCCATCTATTCATTCTCTCTTCTTTGTGTGAAGGAAGGTCTCAGTGGCTCCTACAGTAAGAGCGTGTCCCTGCATCTCTTCTCTCACCTCATTCACAATAGGTTAATTAAGAAGTGCATCTCATTTATGATGACCTGACCATGAGGTGCACCCAAGCCCCAAGTCACATTTCAAGGCAATCAAAACTGTACCGCAATAAAAATAGTTCAAGTAATTAAACAGCACAAAATAACAAGTGCAGGGACGGCATACAACCACAATAAAAGGGAATGCAATAAAAGAAGGGTTAGAGAGCAGGTCTATATATAAAGCTCTATGAATGCTAATCTTTTTGTGGGACTTTTTTTTTTTTTTTTTAGATTGAACTGTGTTAGAGGAGACTTGAGATAATGGAGTGAGAGCTACATTCTATACGAGTCACTGACCAGCCTGCTGGCCGACAGGTACAACTGCCTATAACATATAGACTAAATGTTATCTCTGCATGCCTCCTTACCTTTATTCCTCTTGCTCTTTCCTTATCCACACATAGGGTCACAAGATAAGGGCTCTTGAAGCTGAGTACCAAAACACTAAGGATGGAAGATGCTTTGTTTTGTGGCTTGGAAAAGTGGTAAAGCCTCCTAAACATTTAATGATGCCGTTACTTCGTACAATTTGTCAACAAGTCATCCAAATTAAATGTCAAAAAAATGTTTGGAATGGCACACTAGCATTGTCTGATCTGACACTACCCCTACTGGCAGATTGACCTGCTGTGTGCCCTCCAATACCACTGCATGAAGAACTGTTTCTGATCTGATACCACAGTGTTAAAGTTTGGTGAGGTTCAAGCACAAAACAAACTTGCTTGGAATCAAACAGACAATCGTGGTTTGTGTTTAAATGACAGAAAATCGCAATATTAATTAAAATATAAAATATGTAAATTCTGCCTCTAGGAGTCAAACATTGCAGTTTGGTGACATCAGAAGTAGTGTGGGATCATGGGAGTTGTCAGGGTTTGTATAACACAGTGGCTTTCGGTGGAGCCCTGTTTTCCTGCACATACATGGGAGTGCGTGGTAGTATGGCCAGTTGCATGGCTGTAGAAAGAATTCTAGGTTTAATACTACAGAGAGTTAATACAATCTGTAACATTTCATACTTTTTTCCCCATGAAATCAGCGGGGGAGACAGGCAGTGGTTTTCTGCTACTCATTTGAGAATCACATCACGTGATAAAAACAATAAAGCTGAACATTTATTAAACATTCAGTGAACTTTACTAAAACCACAGAGAAGTAAAGCGATCTCTTGCCCTGTCAAGGGTTAAGGGTTAAGGTTTTCACAGAGCCTGGTATCAGGTGTCAACATCATCATCTGATCTTTGTGAATGTAAACTAATGTCAAGAGTTTGTGAATCAAAATGAACCTACTGAGACTTTTTTTTACATAGGACAATGAAAGGGGAACGTGATAAGAGAATAAACACACAGCATCGCCATATATATTACTGTTATTATTTATCACAGCAACCTTAGCTCCTCTATAATTCGAACCACGTGAATTGCTTCTATTTGAACAACCACCATGAAAATCAGTGTGACAGTAATCATGTTCATTGATGATGTAAAGTATTAAGTTTTATTTACATTACTTTTTGTCACATTCATCAACTTCCTTCCACACTATCCAATCTGTATGCTCTCAGTATTTATGTTTCCGATGTATCCTGTGTTTTCCCAGAAGTTATAGCAACTAGCGGCTAGTAGAAAATGTTCCATTACCTTGAAAAAATTATGGATTTCTCTAGGTCTGTCCAGGGCTGCCTGATTTGGTAAACAAGTCATATTGTGATTGTTTTGACTGAAATAGCTATTGCAATTCTGATATGCAATATGATAAGTGGAAAAGATTACAGTTTTAATGTTCACTGAAAAGAATAACTATTAAAATCACGATGATGTGATATTTATTGAGGTCTGAATCAAACAAACATGTTTTTTTTTTTTTCATTTGAAGACTGAGATCTTTAGGCCAGGTCATCTCTGCAGCTCTACAGTACCTCATTATCATGTATTTCTCACACATTTCACAGAAATGTTTGGGAAATACATAACTCAACAAAATATATAATATTGGCTAAGCGCTTCTATACATTTTAAAGCAGAGATGTTTACATGCATGCTACATTTAGAATATTTTTACTACTTTACCTTGCCATCAGACAGCCCTTTCTGATGGGAAACAACCTAAAGTTGTTATATTGCTCTCTCCACAGCCACCAGAGTCCTTTGGCAACAATAGTCATCTTACAAATCTTTTGTTTGGGGGGTGGTGATCATATTTGAAGTTGGTGATCACAACATGGCTATCCTTGTCATTTACTAGAGTATGCCTTACATTTCTGTATTTTTCTGTTAACTTATCAGAGGTTGTCATGACACTTACACAAACAAACAAGTAAACAAGTGGGTGGGAGAGAAAAAGAAAGAAAGACAGACAAAGAGACTGAAGTTGAATGTTAACACAGTGTTTGTGAAAGACTTTCAGCAGACATTACAGCAGCGGTGGAAATGAGTCAGGTCACATTTGTGACTCACCCAGGTCGCGTTTGCTGCAGAGTCCAGGTTATGAACTCAGTGAGTCAGTGTACAGTGTGACTGACATGTTAGCAGAGGTAGGCGGTGGTGACGGTGATCCATTCACATCAGCAGAATGATACAAAAACAACAACTCAGACACAGATTAGTCAAGTCCTGAACCCATGATTTAGACTTTGTGTTAATAATTCTTTCTTTTGTGTACTTTGAGTTTTGCAGTGGTCACCTCCATATGCAAGAATGTAATGCTTGCATGTTAATATAAATAAGGTAAATGTAATGATGAAATGCAGATAAGGGGGATAGCATACGCGTTTTGGAAATGCACACAATTGATCTATTGTTGGAATAATATCTATAAATATATATCAGAAATACTACAAAAAGCAATCACATCAACTCCCCGAATGTTGATACTGGGGGATGTAAAAGTGCATAAAGGGGTTGATAATGATGAGACAAGAACAGACATTAGAAATAATAAAGACATTAATGGGCTTTTAACAAAAATTGTTACACTGGGCACCTTTGGGATGAAAAATGGTCACCATAGAAAAACTGCCATAAAGATTTTATATATTAATATTATTTTCCACTTTGATTGAATCGATTTTTTAACCTTCATCTGTCCAGATTATTAATACTAAATATTAATTCATTTTCAGAATTTTAACCCTTTAAATGTCAGTTTGGTTACATAATGCCCCTGTTGTTTTTTATGGAAAAAGACATGAAAAATGTATTTGCCATATACTAAATGCTAATGGGATTTCTTTGAGGGGTTTATCACAGCCTTGGATATGATGAGCTACAACTTCAATTTTGAGGCATTTTTTTTACAGTGTCAGGAGGATGTAGAAGTGCTTAAAGGGGTTAATAACAATGAAAAGAAATTAATACTTATAATAAAGACAGCAGCATAAAATGTATATTAATTAATTAGAAATCAAAGAATCTACCATCTATGCAGCAATGGTGGAGAGAATTATTGTCATACTGCACTCCAGAAAAAAAGATGCTGTATGTGGACTGTACATATTTGTCGGGGACAAAAAAGAAATTAGGTAAATGTGCAGTGAGACTGTAAAAATATGTCAAAAAAATCCAATACATCAATTAACAATCAATGTGACATTTGACCACTTCTACTAACAACTACAACTAATGACAGATTTAATCAAAATTAATCTTCTGATCATTGCTTTGTCAATAAAATAGTCCCCAGAAAAGCATGAAAAATATCTTAAACTTGTGACATCTTCAAATGTCTTGTCCCATCTAGCCAACAGTCCAGATTCCAAAATCATTCTCTTCATAATTAAATTAAAAAAAAGAACAAATCTTTGTATTTTAGAAACTGGTACTAGAGAATGTTTACTTCAAAAATTAATCCTTTTTAAAACAAAAACACTGAAGAATATTTTTCTGTTGATCTTTTAATTGACTAATCATTTCGACTGTAATGTGAGTCAAAGAGAAGAAGGCATCTTTAGTGTTCTCATAGACACGTAACAGTGACCCTGCCCTGCTACTGCAGTCAGTGTGATTCAAAGGGATCCCTACACAGCTTGTAATTGGATGCAGCAGGACGTCTGTAGGACAGATGATAACATAATCAAGACTGCTGTCATGCCAAACACTTGTAAATTGGATGTCTATTTTTTTTTAAATCTACATGCTGACACAAAAAGAATCACTTTCTGCTTCTGTGGAGAATGTGGGTGATCCTGAAGCTGATGCATGATACATGAACAGATAAATAGATATGTATATGATGCCTGAGTTGTCATCTTCAATAGACACTACACATATACACTGTATCTCAATCATGGACAAAACCTTGCACACCTTCACTTGGGGTAGCAGCTTGGTCATAGTTCAAAGGGGGCAACTACAGGCACAGTTCAAGGGAGTCATTGTGCCCCTACTGGCCATACCCAATTCATTATTATTATTTATTATTTAAATGTTATTATATATTATTTTTCATAATAACACAGAACAAATAGTTTCTTGTAATTCGCTAATAATGAATGCAAAGGATAAACTAATTGTGTGACTGTAATTATTTTCATAACATAATGTTGTGGGTATAATTATGTGGTATGGTAGCCTGTAGTGATGCATGTTGTTGCTGCACAGTCTAGTATCCCCCCCTTTGTTTTTGTTTTTTTTTTCTTTTCTATATGTATCTATTTGTTTGACATGTTTTTCTCTATGAGCACCAACTGGATGATGCTTACCCTCATTTGGATTCAGACAGTGGTGGACTGGCTGTTTGAGGTGTAGGAGCCAAAAAAATAAGGACACCAGCTGCATCCGGTGGGGCACCAAATAGGATGCAATTTGCCACATTTTGTCCACTGGAAAGACAGCTTGCAAGGCATTTACCACATTTTAGCCACTGGAGGGGTACACTAGAGGTTGCTTCATCACATTTTGTCCACTGTTAGGGTGCCTTAATGAGGCATTTTACCACATTCTTTCCACCAGTGGGCATGGGGCACTTTATCAAATTTTATCCATTGGAAAGGCACTCTAGAGTTACCTTGTGAAGCTATCTGTTTGTGTCTGCACCAGAGGTGCGGTGAGCCAATCAGCATTCTCTGAGGGTATACTAGCAGCTACAGGCATGCCAAGAACGAGAAGCGTACGTGTCACCCAACAATGTAAACAGGCTTGGCAGGAGAGGAGAGAGTGCTGATCGAGCTGCAGCTCCACCTGAAACCAGGTAAAAGTAAAAATAAGGCTGATCCACAGCAGAGAGAGAGAGAGAGAGAAAGTGTGTGAATGTGAACAGATGTGTCGACCTGATATAAAATTTTTTATGATCATGTTTTACTCCAAGTCTGATTTGTGTATTTTAAAATACTTTATTACTTCATGCTGATTGATCGTAACAACGAGGGAGGAGAGACGAGCTGCAGAGAGGAGGGAGGGTGGAGAGCGAGTGTGTGAAGTGTGATATAAAAACTTTATTGATGATGAATCCTGATGTTACTGTACAATTCTGTGGTTTAAACACTACAGATTAAAATATCTGTCTCTGTAAAGACCAAATTGATAGATGTAAATGATCCTGCTGCATTAAGACAAAAACAGGAATATTTCATCATCATCATTTCTTAATGAAATTAACTATTATTAACAATAATAATACAAAATAAATAAATAAATAAATAACATCTGCGTGATGGACTTGGATTTGTCATATTATTATTTGAGCATTTTTTTTTATGCCAAATGCAGTGCCTTTGAGGGTTTCTGGACAATATTTATCATTGTTTTTGGTTAATGTATTTAATAAAGTTACACTTAAATTACATTTTAAACACTTAAAAAATATCAATTTAAGGTACATTTTGAATAACACAAAATGTGTGATTAATTGCAATTAACTATAGACAGTCGTAGTATATCGTGATTAAATATTTTAATCGATTGATGGTGCTAGTATTTACCTGCGTTGGGAGGCATGGCAAGAGGAACACAGGTGTCTCCCTGCTCTGTGGATGGAGAGGACAGTAATGTCTTGGCCAGGAATGCAGAGATGGGCTGAACCAACAGAGATGTCAGACTTCCTCCAGCCTCTCTCGATACCTCAGCTAAAAAGAAATACAGAAATACAAGAAGAGAATCAGTGGAAATCAAAGTGAAAATCAGAATGAAGCACAGCAGTCAGAATATAAGAGATAGCCAGACAGCCATTTTGTTGGCCCAGGTAATTTCAGATCCTCAAGGTCCTGCTTCATGTCCCTTTATTTTTCCTATGCTACATTTGATAACATTCACTCATGGTGTCTATTTTGTACTTTAGTTTGTTGGGCATTCTTGTAGACCAGGGGTGTCAAACTCATTTTAGTTCAGAGGCCACATGCAGCCCAATTTGATCTAAAGTGGGCCGAACCAGTAAAATTAAAGCATAATCTATTGATTATTCTGGCGATTATTCGAGTAATCAGATAAGAAATATTGCGTATTCTGCATTTTTTTCTATTACATTACTAATTACTAATAATTACATTATTAATGAACAACTATAAATTGCTAAAGTAAAAATACTCAGTAAAGTAACTTTACTTTTAATGTAGATTTACTTTTACTGTTTTTACTTTACTTTCTACTTTTTTCAAGTACAAAGGTAAAAGTAAAGGTAGTAATGTCTGCAGAAACCACAAACAGAAGAGTGAACTAACTCCATCCATCCATCCATCCATCCATTTTCTGTAACCACTTATTCCGTAAGGGTCGCAGGCTGCTGAAACCTATCCCAGCTGACATTCGGCGAGAGGTCTGTATTTAGGCATCAAAAAATACCAATAACCTACAAGAATTTTAAATTGTAATTAGGTATTTGTACATCGTGGTATTAGTGCTTTTACTTAAATAAAGAATCTGAGTATTTTTTCCATCACAGCAGATTACATTACATTAAAAACATCAACACCACGACATGAGTTTCTGTTTTTGGAGCTGTGCACCTTTTTCGGTCGTGTCTAGAAGGTAACTCTTTATTTTCACAACTCTTGCAAGATTTGTGTCCATTATTTCTACTAAAATAATCAAACTCTCGTGATCTTTCGCGGGTCTAGGGTTCCCTTCAAGACACGACCCTCTGTCTCTCTGTCAAACTACAGACAGCAGACTGTCTTTAAACAGCACGATGTTACACTCTGCAGTGTTTCACACAAAGACTTTATTTGTGTGGATTGGCATTTTTATTTTTTAATCAGTCCGAGAGGATGACAGTATCAGTGATTGATTAGTGATCAGTCTGCCCTCCTCTCCTCCCTCACCTGTTCACTCTGCTGTCAGAAGGTCTGAAAGTTTCTCACAGAGAAACACAGACTCTCCTGTTTTACGTATAGGCCTCTTTATACAGTTGTTTAATTTTATAAGTGCATCTGGTTGGTGTCGATGTCGTTAATCATCATGTTAGTTTCGACTGTTGTAATAAACTCCGTCATTAACAACAGTCTCCTCCACACGCAGCTTCTCTGCTGCTGTGAAAACTGAATCGAGGGTGGATTAATATGTAGGGAAAAACCCAGAATGCGAGTTAGCTTTAGTCTTTTTGTCTTTATAAAACATCCTGCTGATGAAGAAAGTCAACAGATCAGATACAGACAGGGTCAGAGAATCACACTGACCTCCTCTGTGTGTCTGTACTGTATGTGTGTGTCTGTACTGTACGTGTGTGTATGGAGGAGCTGCACTGATGCAGAGAGGAGAGATGCTGCAGCCGTGTGATAATAAATTACATCAAAATTTAAATGTCAGCACTCATCAATACTCTGGTCTTTAATAACCCCCACATGTGAAACAGTGTGCTGTACAGTTGTTCAGATTTAAACAGATTTTAGTAATCAAATTACTCAAATTACTCTAGGAATCCTTTCAACCCTAAAATGAATGTCTTCGCTGTAATTTTCACACCTGGCAAAGTTATCCCGCGGGCTGGACTGGACCCTCTGGCAGGCCGGTTTTGGACCGCGGGCCGTATGTTTGACACCCCTGTTGTAGACAGTGGTGGAATGTTACTCAGTACATTTACTCATACTGTACTTAGGTAAGTTGTTGACATACTTGAACTTTAGTCAAGTATCTCCATTTTCTGCAGCTTTTAACATCAACATCAGAACTTTTGAGAAGTACTTTTCACTTCACTACAATTATTAGTACTAGTAATTTGGCAGATTCAGATCATACATGATTTAATCAGCAAATGAATTATGAAATTTTATTATGACAATTGAGCCCCTGGGGTAAAATTCATAAGCTGCCTTGTAGCATATGAAGTAATTATTAATTAAAAGAATCTCTACTTTTACCAGCTGCAACATTATCACAATGTACACATGTACATCAATCCAGTCCACTCTTATAATGAAAATGATTCTGAAATGGGCCATTTTATTTGAGTACTTTAAGTATATTTTAATACTAATACTTTTGTACTTGTATTCAAGTAACATTTTCAATGCAGGACTTTGTTACTTGTAACGTATTATGGCTACACTGCTGTACTGCTTTTACTGAAGCAGAAGAGCTGAGCTGAGCTTCCACCGATGCTTCTGAAAATGTCAGATATAATTGAATCACCTTCCCTAAATAACGTGTACAATAAAATGAGTAATATGGCTGTACCATGTTAGATCTTTGGTCAGAAATTTAACAGTAACACTGGATTTGAAAGTTGTGTGTAAATGATTTTTCAGACCTGTATTTAATAAACTGAGAAATAAATCATGTGAATAGTTTGGGCATAAAATCTTTTCAGTCAAGAAGATATATTAGCTACAACAAGGCCTAATTAAGCAGTTTGTTGTTAACAGATGTAGCGTTTAGTTGGTTAATTACACACTTAAAAATAGCATATATCCACCAGCCAGCCACAATATGAATACCATTACTTTTTGTCATTTTTGTTTCATGTAGAATGCAGCCTGTCCTCACTAGAAAAATGTAAGTAAATAGTAAGTGGTCTTAAGTGCAAGCAGCTCATTCTGACTGATATGTTTTTGTTAGACGGCACCTCCTAGTAGAAGTAGTAAGCATGACAGGAGAAGTATGAGGAGTGAGAAGGTCTGAGGGGTGTACTACGAAGCAAGCTCAACACAGCCAGGCTTTCTTTACATGATCTGGATCGACAAATCCTAAAACCACAATCAGAGATAACGGGTGTCACGATGGTGGTTATCAACTTGCTTTGTTAATCCAGGTTCTCATTTTAAGGCTTTGTGCGCATTCACATAAAAGGGGCGTTTGTTGCATCATTTGACTCTTCTTCCACATGAAATGAAGTGATCGAGCCACTTACTTAAGTCAAAATCATCAAGTTGTTATAATTATGTGGAAAATATACAAAATACATTACGGCAAAAAGCAACATTGTTGCTGCAAATAAAGCAGGAGAAGAAGAATGATGTCAGAAAATGACTGATGGACTAAATGTGGTCTTAATGCTGCCGTTTATTCTAACATGAAAACTGCACATTAAACAATAAAACTCCATACAGCAGATTTAAACATGATGAAGTCTGACACTGTCCTTTGATGACAGAGGCGTGGAGATCACAGAAGTCTTTGACCAAACCAACGTAAAATGAGTGCAACTGATTTAAGATTGTCAGTGATAAATGATGATGAATTTTCTAATCAGTGATCTGAGCTTCAATATCACCAAGACAAAACAGATAACAGTAAAAAGTATCCAAAGTGTCTGTAGTTGTTTCATCATTATTTTACTGTGTGGATTATATACCATGTCAATTTAAAGTGATAATATGATCTTGAGCAAACGGGAAAAATGACTCTGCATCACCAAACGGAGGTTACCATCATGACAGCGCGATGCATACAGTTTGTGCCACTGTTAACCTGCTCCCGATCAGGTTATGAGTTTAGCATAAGTTACCATGGTGATCTAGCCAGGTGAAAAGAGAGCCACCTTTGTGACACTGAAAATCCTGACTTTAGACTCAACATAGCTCGCTAACACATTAATTTTGCTTCATAGTTACACCCCTCTGCACTTGGAGGAGGATCAAACAAGCACAGAACCTTCACACAAGAGACCTTGAGCCCTGTGTGCAAAGGTAAACTTAGAGTTATTTTATGTTTTGAGTTACTTAAAATTTTACTATGGATGTCACATTCATTGCATCACTTCTGAGTGCACTTATTTAAACACAAACCACAATCTTTTCCCAAACTTAACCAAGTACTTTCATTATATAACTGCAATGATTTTACAACATAAATTACATGGATGCCTAGAATTAAGTTGTGTGAGTGATGTCACCTCTATCACATAACACGCATAACAAAGTCATTTTAAAGCACAACCTTTTCCTCACACTAGATTGTGTTACTGCAGAAACCTAAACAAACTGCAACCATTAACCATATAATTTAAACCATGTGTGTAATGTCATGTGACCTCTGTAAGGTCCGGTAAGCCTGCCACTAAAATATGTATAAAATATTTTGAGAGTAACTGACAATGAAGCTATTCTGGCGTTTAGGTATGAGGATGTGTTGGTGAAATAGAAGATAATGTCATGGTTACAGTATATGCAAGTAGTCACAGGAAGGTCACAGATCCAGTTTTAGTTTCTTTGTAAATCTTCAGCCATCAGACAGGAAACCTGAGATCCTTCTGGACCAGGGGTATTCAACTAAAATTCAAAGAGGTCCAGTTAGAGAAAATTTCCTAAAGCAATGGTCCGGAACATCATAATGTCTAACTTGTGTTATGATTTAGAGTGATATATACTTTTTGTGATCAAAATTTTTTATTAACAAAATGTAGATGCCGAAAATAGAAACAGATCACCAAAATCCTTGAACAACAAAAACAACAACAACAACAACAACAACAACAACAATAACAATGACAACAAAAACACATGAGCATATTTCATGAACAGCGAACAGCAGGGATAAAAATAAAGAAATAACTAAATAAAATAATAAAAAGTTAAATTAATAAAAATAAACAAAAGAGTTAAGAAAGAGAGAAAAAGAAAGCAATGTGCCAATATAAATGCACAGATAGATAAAACATAAGCACAAAGCAGAGTATAATAATACTTGACCATAATTTGCAGTAATATTATTACTTTAACCAGTGTTAGTTGTGTAAGAGAATACAAATTTAAAAGCTACTAATTGTTTAATTTTATAAGTGCATCTGGTTGGTGTCGATGTCATTAACCATCATGTTAGTTGGACTGTTGTAATAAACAATTAATGTCATTAACAACAGTCTCCTCCAGACGCAGCTTCTCTGCAGTTGGTCTGTGCGTTTCCTGATCAGCTAAAAGAAAAGCCGGAAAGACTAGAAAAGTTGCGCCAGTTAAAATAGAAGCGTCCCGTCAAAATTTAAAATCTATTAATGATTTATTGGTTATAGGTCCGGGTCCGTATAGGACGGCGTGTGGGTCCGGACTCGGACCGCGGTCCACCAGTTAGGGACCCCTGTTCTAGGCATTCAGAAAAGGCCTAACATATTAGTATTTCAAATGTTAGATTTAAATACATTATATTTGATTTATTTCATTTAATTATTAGGCTATTGACTTCTTCAGAGCTGACAGACAACTGGACATTTATGGTACATGTAACTGTGTGTGTGGTACTTAAATGGAAAAATAAGAAACTCAGAATGATTCATATAGATTATTACAGATATTAATAACAAACTATTAATTAATTATAATTATTTTATTAGAATATAATTAACTAAACTTAATTATAACTTATCCAAATGGTGTGTGCTGCCCTCTACAGGGTATATGAAACTACACACTACAAATACATGTCACAACTTGCCTGCCGCTTATTTCAGCAAAATCTTTTTCCATTTTGCTCCATTTTTGGTCTGGCTAAGTTTTGGCCAAACTGAAGTCCCAGCACTAAAGGTCATGGTTCACCACTGGTAGCCATGATATAGGAGGGCTCATGCAATTGGTGCATTTAGTTATAGACAGCTGACATGACAATTGCCAGCAGCTTGTAAATGAACCCAATATGATGGAATGCAGAAATATCCTTTATCTATTCTACCCAGCTCTGTACATGACATAGAAATAAAAATCACAGTGAGTCTGCCGAATGATGAGGCTTAAGTTCTCTGTATGTTGTTTATTTGGTCTCTCAGACAGAAATTATTATGGGCAGCATGGCCTGATCAGCCTGACTGCACTCTTATCTCAGTGTTGTTAGTTAGCTACCACAGATACTGTTTATCCTTCACAGGTTTAATTCATCCAGGATAAAGGTGTGTGTGTGTTTGTTTGTGTGTTTGTCTCTCTCTTTCTTCCTTTTGCCCTTCTCTCCTCCATCCTGTGAATTTAGTGGATTGCTAATAGAGAGGAAGTTTTCTACATACAGAACCATTCAGCCAATAGGGGCAATGCTCGGAGCAGCAGAGATGGCTGGACTGTTTGATTTGCCCTCATTAAGAGGCTAAATTTCCTCCGTAATCCTTGTTCCAGGTCCATGCATATTCAGTTCATAGCATTGCTGTTCCGCCCTCCTGTACAGCTCATTACATACATTGTGAGATACACACAACATATAATGGATGTAGGTCATGACCTGCAGTAACAATATGAACTAATCAAAAAGCTGAAAAAAACCTGAGTTGCTACTTCACTGCTGTCCACCTCCAGTTGCCATACATGTGTGTTGTGGATGAACCTAATTTCTGCAAGAAGAAAAGTTTATTGGTCTTTTAGGGAAGAAGGTGAATCAGCGTCCAATAAATTGTTGATGTTTGACACAAAAATTCTGTTTGTATTATGTATTTTCATTCTGCCAGGCAGAACGATTGCTTCTGCGTCTTCATGTGAGTGTGTGTGATTGATGGACTTGCGTCTTGTCTGGAGCTAATCTCAAATACTACTGGACCGATAAGCCAATTTTTTGGTGCACAATCGTAACTGTATGCTGAAGGACTTCTGTGATTCATAATTCTTGAAAAAACTTCTTTATGACTTTCATGCCTTTATGTTCTTGTGAACACAATATCTCAACAACACCCTGTAGGAATTTCTTCAAACTTGACACACGTCACCCACACGCAAAGATGAACTGATTGAATTTTTGTGGTCAAAGGTCACACTGACCTCACTAAATACATTTTTGGCCATAACTCAGAAATTCACACATTAATTATGACAAAATTACTCACAAATATCTCCTAGGATAAAATTATGATTTTTTTTCCCCAAAAGCTCAAATGTCAACTTTACTGTGACATCATAATGTTCAGCTCTCTATCAGTCTTATGTCTTCCTCTGTAAAAATAGTCTTTAAGTGAAGACAGCATGTTTCTACCTGGAAATCATTCACTGGAATCACACATGTGTAGTGATTCAATTCTGACAAAAATACACTTAATTCTTTTTATTAAATTGCTTCAAAGTTACAGGTCAGTATAGTGATAAGTTATTAATAATGAGTGTGGACAGACATGTAAACTGTAACTTGACTGGTTGGTGGAGACAAACAACTGTGAGGCAGTGATTTTACATTTTACTGCTCTGTTTTATACGACCATTGACAGCTGACTTCTCACTCTTCTTAACGGACCACTAGGGGCCGCAAGTGATCAACAACTGCTTCAGTTTGAAATCTTGTTTCAGCTCAGGACAATGTATGTGGAGGTCATGTTAATGTTGATGGAACTTTGCACATCTCAGCTGGTTGCATCTGGCAGTTGTAGTGACATTGCAGTAGGTGCTTCATCATCTGTTGTCTGGTAGGGTTCTGCACTCTACTGAGTGACCTCTTCTAGTTTTGTCATGTTTAACTTATTTTCTTATGTATCTTATGTTTCAGTTGGTATGTTTCACGTGGCTGCAAGGCAGAATGTACAGTAGGATAAATTTAGGTTCAGTTCACACAAACTCTGGTTTGTTTCCCCATCTGGGTTGCTTTGTTTGTTAGGACTGTGGTAGAGACTGTCAATTGGGCTTTTGTGTGGACTAAATGAGGGATGTGTCTATCCAATACTCAGCGTTGGTCCAATCCAAAATCACTGGATCTGATTTTTAGGGGGAATATAATCAAATACAATCCATTAACCTAAACCATCACGTAAATGCTTAACTATACTTTGAGCAACATGCCATAGAGAGTTAAGTGTCACAGATGTAATCTAGTTTAATTTTGATTATTTGAATGGAGTTGAGCTATCAAAAATGCTACTGAAAGTTCTGTATCTAAAAAAGTTTCAAGAGAAACAATAGTATTGTATAACTGAGTCATATTGTGGGTTGTGTATTTCTTTCTTCATGGGAGTGGAATATTTGTTTCACATTTGAGCATGATGTTTTTAAGGCAAAGCAAAGTGCATCCATAAAATATTATTAACAACTTAGCTTTTTAAAAGATGGAGAAAGATGATATAGGACTGGTATCAGATACTCAAGGTGGTGGAATCAATATCAGTGCCAGAAATGAAAATGTGGTGTCGAGCCACTAGACTAGACAACTGGAGAGCTTAAGAAGGTTCAGTATCCGGTTACATGAGAACAGCAATGTGGACTACAGGATTTTGTGATTATAGCAGTTAAGCTTCTGAAAATGCGCTAAAATAACAAATCGACTAAATCTATCTGGTGGCCTGAACTGGCAGAAATCTGTCTGTATATCATAAACCATAGTAACAAATATTAAATCTCACCACTTGAGTGCAGGAATTTTTCATCAGTCCATATGCTTTTGTACATACAGCTTACTGGTTTGTGTAGTAAGCCAGTGTGAACATGAACCTGACCATAATGAATAAAACATAAATATTTCCTTTGGTCTTGATGAACCAAATTAAAGGGCCCTATTATAATTATAAGAGTGCATTGTTCAGTATTGTGTAGTAGGTCTTGGGTGTGTGGACTGTTTGGGTGTCTGCAAGAGCACTAACTGCTTTGGTTCTTATAGGTACAAGAGGACAAAGTGTAAAGGGGCTGAGACAAGTGGAATATCAGCGGATGTGGTGACATCACTGTTTTCATAGTACCAAAACATAAGAAAATAAATTGTTGAAAATGTTTATCCCAGTCAGTCGACTGATTCTTATGCTGTAATTGGCTGCATGACAACTTAAAATGTCAAACAGTATTGTTGCAAGACTGTATCAGGACATAGAGCAGGTTGTCCACTGATCACAGGGTCGACACTTCGATATATCAAAGTGTCTGTGTGCACTGAACACTGAACACCCAAATTGGTCCTGATGGTCAGGCCAGCACCTTATTTAGTATCTTGCTGCCATTGGTGTGAGTGTGTGTGTGTGTGTGTGTGAATGACATGCAAACTGTAAAGCACTTTCCATCAAAGCACTACATAGAAGCAGCCATTTCCCATTTCATTTAACATGAAACTGCAAGAAAAAAAAAGAATAAATTGTAAAGCTTGTCCTGATGCACAAGAATAATGAACCCAGGTATTGTGACGTCTCCTATATGAACAGGCAGAATACTGAGCAATAACCATACTGAGTTGATGTATGCAACAGCTTAGTGCCATTTGCACATGATTAATCAAGGTAAATGCTGCCTGTATTGTTGTGCTGCAACATAAGTAGAGCCCAAAATCATTTTACTTGCACACCATGAAGTTAGCTGTTAGAGAAATTAAAAAACTATGATAAAAGGAGCACTGTGTCTGCAGGAGCACATACTGTGCTTAGATAAAGCATGCAAAAAAGACCAATTACTCTCCTCTCACTGATTATGTTTTCGGTGTAAATCTTATTCCTGTTGTACTCAAATGGACGGTAATTGAAAGAAGAGTTGAAGGACTAATTAGCTCTTAGATGAGAGCATCCTTATTGTCATACCAGAGGAGAGCACTCTAGATCTTCATACACAGACATGGACTGACGCACACGGCCTGATTCTGCAGAACCGGGGGCAGATATTTCGCGCAGTGGTTGGTGGGGACATGTCCCCATACATATATAAAAGCGCCTTAACAGACTGGTCAAGACAGCCAGCAAATCACTGGTGCCCCACTCCCCTGCCTTGATGAAGCTATACCAGCAGCACTGCATCAGTAGAGCCACCTCCATCATCATGGACCAGCTCCACCCCTCCCACCACATCTTCTCCCTTTTGCCATCAGGGAGGAGATACAGCAGCATCAGCTGCAAGACTAGCAGGAAGCTGAATAACTTCTTTCCCCAGGCTATAAGACTTATTAACGGACTGTCCCCCATCCCCACATACACACCCACACTCACCCTTGACAGCTAGTCACCTGTCAAGTCAAGAGACTGAATGCACTTTGAGAGAATGGACTGTTTTTATCTGATGTTATTCCTATTGATTAGTTTATAATGATGCTTATATTTTATTATGATGTTTACTATTTTATTGAATGTTTCTATTGCACTGCAGTCACTGATTGAGAAACGAAATTTCGTTATCTTGTGTATGTAAATGCACAGTGAAAATGACAATAAATATCCTTGACCTTGACCTTAACCTTGATATAGTAAAAGCTGTCTTCTGCCTGAAGCGGACAGGGCAAGGGGCGACAGAGAGACATTGTGCTGCTGCCAGAGGAGTGCTGACTGAGATTACAGCATGCATGGGAATAAACTGCAAAACAATCAATTTGTGTATATTTCTCACTTTCCTCTGATGATCTTAATAACTTGCTAGACATTTAATTCATGTATTAAAAAATTTGCCAGCAGAAGAGACCAATGACTATAGGTAGATAGTGGACCAAACTGATGTGAGGCAGAATGAGGGGGAGCATCTTTCAGAACTTAAAAATGCATTGTTTTGTGCCTATTATTATATATACATATATACAAGTGCTTTGTTACAATACCGAATCTCACTAACACTGACACTGACAGACAGTAGTGGATATATTCTAATTTTCTTGATCACAATTATTGGTAGTGCCAATTCAGTAATCCCTGGGGAAATGTGCCTACAGTCCCTGCCCAATTTTACACCCTCATGCAGAGCAAATACAGATTCAAGGCTCAGAATACACATTACCATAATAATTCATAATGATAATTTGCACATAAATACTACTATTTGCTGCACAAGACATTATTGAAACACAATACAATGAAATCTTACAATTTGATTCCATGATGAAAACATGGCATTTGTGTATCTTGTGGAAATGTGAATTCTTTGTGATTTTACTCCATTGAAAGTTTCATTGACATTGAAGCTGCACACTGTGTCTGTTACCATAGCAAAGTGTCTGGCAAAAATATCAACTAAAGTTTCCTAATACAAAACAATGTGCTGATTATGCAAGCGCTATCTCATGCTAACCTTGAGTATTTTAAACAGAAAAATATCAGTGCTAGCACTAGACATTTTTTTATTTAGAAGAATGCTGTTACCCAACAAAACTAGAGAAAAGACAACATTATATTAGACTGGGAAACAAGTTCATTCAGTGACATACCACAAATAACACTGTTTACACACCTCTACAAACACTACAAAAAGAAAGAAAGAATAAAAAGAAAAGCTGAAAATCTTTCTGGCATACACTGTAAAAGGAACTGTGATTTAGGGCCTCATTAGTTATATTTCCTGTTACATCAGTGTGAGTTTCTGTTACAGGAGGTTAAGTCCAGATTGTGAGGCTGATTTAGGATCTGGATGGTTCTAGTTCCTGTGGTAATTCATAAGGTATGCTCAGTAAAGACAGTGGAAGGAGACGTGATTATGAAGACTTGGACATGCAAATGGACAAAAAATAAACCTGACAAAGTGCATTGTCTTTATTTTGCATTATTATTCATTATTCAATATTTTACGTCTGTCCAGTATAATGGGACACTAAGATAAACTGAAAAAGGCAAAACCAACAATGCAAACTGTCCTTTACCAGGTCAAGACAAATAAGCATTAAATAATCTGTATATAAGCAAAACCTGTATCAGGTTCAGTGATACAACAGTCAGTTTAAGTGAAATAATGTTTAAATATGTAATTTAAGTAATTTTTAAAGCATCACTGACCAACATTCTCTGTCTCCAGCTTATCAGTGTAAGAATTCCATTGCTGCTTTTGTCTTATGTGGCAGAAGATTATCCTTAGGTTCTTTGGAATAGTAAACTTTAGATTTTGGACATTTGGTTGAATAACATGTTAAGGATGTCAGTTTGGGCTTGCCTGTCTATAGCTGCACACCTTTGCACAGTGTCAGGAAATATGTGTATGATTATGACTTGTCATTTTGCTGCTAAGCATGCCACAAGTCTTAATATCTGAGATTGTGGTCTTCATGTACTCCACCACAGGGCATCAGTTGCTGCCAGGTATAATCTGTCATTGTAGCTATGTTTCTATCACAATATTTTTGTGCACATTTTGAAGTATCACAAGAGACAAGGTTGATGGAAATGGCAAAATCAAAATTTTACGTTTTCCCTTTTTTGAAAAAAGAGTCAATTTGTTTAATAGGAGATGGGAGCACTTTTTCTGAATGGGTTCTGAGGAACATGTGAGATAACAATGAAGAAGAAGATGTAGAAGAACAGAAAGAAAAAGAAGAAAAAAGAAGTTATCGCAGTCAAGTGATACTTTTCAAAAGTTTGCTTCTAATTCACTTTATACGGAGATGTGGCTACTGTTAATTGCCTGTGGGTTAGGGTTAGTCATTGTAGAAAAGGATCACATGCACACACCTCACAATCAGAACTCACTCCACAGACTCTCACGGTGCACGGTCAGCTTGAGAAGTTACCTGTGAATGGTGATATGGATGAGGCAGGTGGTCATTCTTTTTTACAGTAATTACTGGTGACATTACATCATGATATTTGTGGTTATTTGGCCATAGGTAGAGTCAGGCAAGGATGGCGGCATGGTGGTGCAGTGGTTAGTACTGTCACTTCACAGCAAGAAGCTTCTGAGTTTCTTCTCACCACATGGGTTCTTTCTGGATACGAGCTGTTTCTGGGATGTTCCACAGCACTGTTGTTGGAATCACAAGCATTGTGTAGAATGGCCACAATCACCTCCACAAGATATGACACAGCTATAATACAGCACAGCTGGGCCTGATGGTAACAAGCTGTCCTGCATTGCCAGTGCCTCTTGGACATTTGTTTCTTTTCTTATGGACAATTTCTTGTTTTTGCTACCTTTAAGTAAGATAGGTATAACCTAGAGCATGGGTTTCCCAACATGGGTTCCTTGCCCCTCTTAGGGGGGTTGGTAGAAGTGACAGGGGGTCCCCAAGATTTTGTCTGCTCTGAGGTTATCAAAATCATATTTCAACATGTCAACTAAAATCACAATTTCAGGGTTCCTTTTGCATTATTCAAGCATTTCAAGGTGCATTTTCAATCTTTTCCAACACCTTAAAGCTTTGATAAACAACATATTATTATACAAAATGATTAATTCACCTCTTCATCACATTAAATCAGTTGCTATTGTGCTTTTATCAATGAAAATTATGTTCTGTGACAGAATTCTACAGAAGGGAGACAAATTAAAGGAAAGCACAACAAAGTCTCATGTTTCTAAATGTGTCACCTGACTGTAAGTAGACTTGATTCCCTGTTAGGACTGTGGATTTTGTGCATTTTCTTTAACCGATCATTGAATTTTTAGCTTAAATTTAAGTTTCCTTATCCACTGAATGTCTCCAAGAGACAAAACAATGTCAAATGGGGTGCAATTCATGCTTCAATTCAGGTTTCTGAGGAACAAAAGGTTGGTTATATATTCTTTTCTTTTTATTCCACACACCCCATAATTAACTAGATGATTAATAAACCCATTTTAGAAGTCATGAACTGAGAGCTCATTTTAGTTTCAGGCATCTGAAAAGCCACTGGGTTTAAAATGATCCATTGGTGGTTCTCCTGTTAAAAAAATTGACGCAAACATTTTGGTCATTTTGGTTACTGGAGTTATCATTCACTTTATGGAGATAAGTAGGGATGTGCATGTTTAGTTGACTATACGATTAAACGTCACCACCCTCACCAGTCAGCACCAGAAATACTAGCCAGCTAAACTATTTATTGATATTTTATTCATGAACAATGCCAGTTAACTGTTGCCTCTAAGGTGTTATGTAGCTAGTGCAGGCGGTAGCCCCATCAGATAGCACCCCCTATAGAAAATGAAAATATGGCTAGATGTAGGTTGTGACAGAATAAACTGGTATATAACCACTCAACTGTAGCACCATGTGACCACATTCAGCACAGACACAGACATTAACCTGTAAGCACAACAGACTGCTGCTAGCACTTCTAACATTAGCCACACTGACACTGTGTGTCAGGCTGGCAGCTAATGTCAGCTGCAGGTGAATGAGATTGTTTACCTGCAGACACTGTGATTTTTTTGTTGCCATGTTTTGTAGGTTAATATGCAGTGTTCAACTGTGTTTAACTGCTTTCTGAGTGTTTTCTTACTGTTACACTGCTCAACTAGTTTAAATTGAAATTTACAATTATTCAACAGGGAAATTAGTCACCAGGAACATCCCTAGAGATTACATCTCCAGTCTTTATCCCTAATACAAATTATTTTTGAGCTTACAGCTTACAGATAACCTATCACACATAAACTAGGTAAACTGACACATGTTTATGTCCCAACAGTGTTCCTTTGTCCTACTGCAACACTGTGTCTCACAGTATCCTAATGTAATTTCTCAGGACTATTATTATGCAGATTCCGGAGTTCTCTTTAATATCATCTCATTGCCAGGATTGAGAAATAAAGAAATTGCTAACTTGAAAAATAAAGTGTCCTGTTGCATTTCTTGCCCTTTGTCATAGTTAAACTACAATATCTGCACAAACAAATGGGAACTGCAATCAACCAAAACCCACAAAGTCATAACTCATTACAAAGACATGCATCCTTTGTCCCGAATATCTAATTTTCTCAGCCAGTTGCATCTTGTATACCTCATTACCTTAAGCATAATGTTACTTTTCTGCTTCTCTTGCAGCTGATCCATACTTTGTCCAAGTTTGTGAATAATCTATATTCTAACCTTAGCTGTGAGGACAAGTTCAGCAACCCTTGAAAAATCCCTTGTGGTTTCTTTGAACCAAACTTCTAGTCAATATCTTTGTGTGGCTGGTCTAGAGAGTGTCAGTGCGGCATTCCAGCTCCACAAGGCAATTAATAATCCATGAACGACATGGGAGACAAGACAAGGGGAGAGGGGGTGAGGAAGAGGCAAAGGGTGAGGAAACAGGGAGGAAATAAGAGAAAAAGTGAAGACAAAAAGGGAGGTCAGGAGACGGCTGGAAAAGATCATAGAAAAAGAAGAGAGGTTAGAGGAGAGGAGAGGGGATAAGGCAATAACTGAATAGTACATTAAGTGCAAAAAAGGAGAAGGTTGAGAGAAAATGAGTAGAGGGGCCAGAGAGGACAAAAGAGATGAGAAGACAGGGGAGCTGGAGGGGAAGAAAGATGCAGAGCTGGGAGAAAAAACAGCAGACAAAGTGGGGGAGGGGAGAGGAGAAGGACAAATGGTGAAGAGGAAGTATGACAGCAAGGCAAGAGAAGGTTAAGACTAAATATGACATATCTCAAGGAACAAGCTAACTGAAAAATAACTTTGAATTGATGAATTTCTAATGAATAGTACCTGAATATCAAACATGCTTTCACTCCAAACTCATCAAATTCAGTAACATGGTCAGTGGCTCTACACTTCAAACTATAACACTGCAGGTACCTGTCTGCCGTCAGTTTTAGAGAGTGTGCAGAATAGAGCTTGAGATCTATGCCCCAACCTGACAGGACCTGACGACATGGGTTTGGTTTGGGCCGTATTTCTCATACATAGAGGAACGAAGAAAAGTGTCAGGCTGTGATCAGGTTCTGTCTGAAATATGCTAATTAGGGATGGGTTCAGGACAGTTTCAGACAGAATTTTGTATTTCAGGCCCGATTAAAGTTCTAACTCAGAGATCCGTGGTCAAGTTATCAATAATAAATTGGCAACATCTGGGTAAACTTTCAAAGTAATGGCACAGAAACTACTTGGTTATGTTTAGGACAGAAAACTACTTGGTTTGATTTAGGAAAAGATCATGGTTTGGGTTTGGGAAGTACTTACGCAAGTTAACATATGTAACTAATGTAACATACACATATTACGTTGAGTAGTTTACATTCATAACATAAATTAAAAAGCAGCCAACAACTACTGGTTTCACACAGTGAAAATCCTGTTTGAGACATCCATCAATCTCACTAGGGCTAAACAATTTTGAAAAAATATCTGTGATTATTTTGACTGATATTGCAGTTGCATTTGATTTGTGATATTAGAGGTAATGATAATTTTTTACATCATTATTAACATTATTAAGGACTATGGTGTGATTTTTTTTGCAGGAATTTGTACCAAATGAAGATGCTTTCTTTGTCGAGGCATTCATTCAGTTAAAAGTTTTTGGACGGGGTGGCCCTGTAGCTCACTTGGTAGAGTGTCTTCCCTGTGTATGTAGGCTGTCAGTCCTCTGCAGCGGCCGCTGGTTCGACTCCTGCCTGTGGCCCTTTGCTGCCTGTCATCCCCTCTCTTCTCTTCTTCATTTCCTCTCAGCTCTTCAGCTGTCCTATCCAATAAAGGCATACATTTTGCCTTTAACAAATATTGCAATTCCTGCAATTTGAAAATTGTGGAAAGCCAAATTGCAGTTTTGATAAAACACTGATTTATTGTGAAGCCTTATATCCCACCTTCTCAGGAATTTCTTGCACTTTATAGTGTCAACCTGACCTTGACAGCACATCAAAACATAGCACTGTCATGGCACCTCTGGAAATGAAGCTGCAGCATCACAGTTTTAAGCATAGTGGCAGTGACCAAGCTGTAATATCTGAGAATTCAGCACACTAAGAAGATAATTTACTTTGTGGTGGTTGGAAAATTTTACTGTCCGTCAGTTATGGCACACTTACTATGTAGACTGTGTTCCAGGAGACACAGATATCTTAGGCCTCAGATAAAGTCAAAACAGCTTATGTCATGCTGCATCTTCATGTTAACTCTTAATGATGTTAGACTTACTGTATAAAGCTAAGTATTGCTATTGTATCTTTCAGCTTTTGGTACGATGTGTATTCACATGTAGATGCTGTACCAAGATCTTCTTAAGCACAGATATGTGTTGTATTAAATCCATATATTCAAGTAAGATTAACTGGATTTATTCATTTGTTCAAAGTGACATCTGACCAGAGTACAAGTTTTTCTTCATCACTGGTTTTGGGTTTTATTTGTACTCCTTCTTTAATGCATCATTCTGATTGGTTTTTATTATGCTACTCACAGGAACCTAAAACTGAGTGAGTAAATTAGTATGATAACACTATATCATGGTGGAATTCTGAGGATAGAGGCAGAATGGGGCAATTTCTTTTTGAGGACTTAGAAGATTATATTGTGTTTCTACTGTTCTATTTATCTTTTAAATTAACATTTTAAACACAGGAATATAAGAAACTTTAAGATACTTTAATATTAGTAATTAAAGTAGATACACAAAGCATAAATTATTGCTAATCTGATACGTGTACATGTGTGCCACCCCTTCATAAGTCAGTGACCCACCTGTTCCACCCCCGTCAAACTAGTTTGGAAATGGCACTGTCACTAGAGCCAGATGATTTTTACATCTAATGCAGTGAATTAAGGATTTATTTCAACCAGAGTTGGTGATTGGTCAACACATTCTTGTGAATGCAATATCTCAAGAACAGCTTGAGAGAATTTCTTCAAACTTGACATCAAAGATTTCCGTTTTGGTATTACTGGACCTCAGTGCTGCACACAACATAGTGAACCATAAGATACTGCTCGACAGACTGGAAAAGTGGGTGGGCCAGTCTGGCACTGTGCTAAATTGGTCAAATCTTACTTACAAGGTAGGGATTTCTTTGTGTCACTTGGCAAATATGAATCTTTTTGACAAAAATTACATGTGGAGTTCTTCAAGGGTCCATCCTTGGGCCTCTTGTATTCAACATCTACATGCTCCCTCTTGCTCAGATTATGGAATATCATAATATTGCCTTCCATACCTATGCAGATGACACACAACTTTACATAACAGTGTCACAAGATGACTACAGTCCCCTACACCTGCTAAAGTGCACTGACAAAGTCAATACGTGGATGTGCCAGAATTTTCTACAACTAAACACAGAAAAAACTGAGATAGTTCTTTATTGCCCCAAAGAACAAAGATCAAAAGTCAATGCTCACCTTGAATCCATGACACTAAAACGTACAAATCAAGTCAGAAATCTTGGTGTCATTCTGGACTCAGACCTAAATTCTATGGTCACATGAAGACAATTACTAAATCAGCCTACTACCACCTTAAAAACATAGCAAGAATTAAAGGATTTCTGTCTGGAGAATATACAGAAAAACTTGTCCATGTTTTTATTTTCAGCAGGCTGGACTATTGTAACAGTGTCTTCACAGGTCTGAGTAAAAAATCAATCAGACAACTGCAGCTCGTCCAGAACGCTGCTGCCAGAGTCACCGACACCAAGAGAGTAGAGCACATTACACCAGAGCTTAAATCACTGCACTGGCTTCCTCTGTGTCAAAGGACTTTAAAATCTTGTTACTTGTTTACAAAGCACTAAATGGTCTCGGGCCTAAATACATCTCTGATTTACTTGTGCGTTATGAAGCACCAAGACCCCTCAGATCATCTGGAACCAAGCAAGGTAAGCAGCCTTTAGTTTCGCTGCACCCCAACTGTGGAACAAACTTCCAGAATATCTGAGATCGGCTGAATTGTCAGCTTATTTAAATCAGGGCTTAAAACATTACTGTGTACTGCAGCTTTCCAGTGAAGTAGATAAGGGACTTCTTGTTAAGATCATCTGTAGCTATTGTTTTTATATTTGTCTCCTGTTGCTTTCGTTTAATGTTTGCTTTTTCAATGCAATTTCTGTAATGTTTTTTTAGCTTTTGTTTTTAATGATCTCAAACTCAATTTTAATTTTCTTTTAATGTTTTTTATTTTAATGTTCTTCTATGTTCTTGTAAAGCACCTTGGAATTGGCTTGTGTCTGAATGGTGCTGTACAAATAAATTTGCCTTGCCTTGACACAAATGTTCACTTCAAATCAAAGATGAACTGATTCAATTTTGGTGGTGAAAGGCCAAGGTCACAGGACCTCACTTAACACATTTTTGGCTATTACTCAAGATTTCATATGATAATTATGGTAAAATTACTCATAAATATCTAATAGAATAAAATGATGACATTTCATATCCAAAAGGTCAAACGTCGACTTCACTGCAACATCAGAATGTTCAGCTCTCTATCAGTTCTTCAGAAATTATTCACTGGAATCACACATGTATAGTGATAACTTCTATTGTGCCATAAAATTCACTTCATACCTTTTATTAAATTCCTTCAAAGTTACAAGTCAGTATAGTGGTAAGGTCCATATTAAATTCTTCCAAAGTCTTCACTACGGACATAATATGAATGTGGACAGACATGGATGTAAACTGTAACTTGCCTGGTTGGTAGAGACAAACAACTGTGAGGCAGTAATTCTATTTTCGGACTGCTCTGTTTTATATGACCATTGACAGCTGACTTCTCACTCTCCTTAACCAGCCACTAGGGGCGCAAGTGATCAGCAACTGCTTCAGTTTGAGTTCTTGTTCCAGCTCAGGACAACATATGTGGGGGTCATGTTAATGTTGGCAGAAATGATGCCTGGCAGGGATCTGCACTATACTCAGTGCATTCTTTGTTTATTTTGCATGCATCTCCCAACTATTGTGTTTTGCCATAGTTGTCTTTGTTTTTTCACTGGCAGTGTGGGGTTGGTTCTCTGGTTCTTGTCTCTGGGTCAAGATTGTTTCTCTGTAACTACTCAAAATTGTGCACAGTATGAGTATGAGATGCAACTGAAAAAAGAGTTAAAACAAATCTGATATTTTATTCATCCCTGTATTTGAACTGTGGGTTAAAAAACTGACTTTTACCCTCTATTACAGCCTTGCCTTTAGTTTAAGAAAGATATCTTGGAAAACAATATTTCATTTCCTGAATTACAAATGGTCTTATTTCAAGATAGTTGAATATTTTTTCTTAGAGTATTATTGGTGCAAACATAATATGAACGATGAAGAGGACCCAACACAGTAGCACTTACAAGCATTTCATTACCACAAACTCCAGTCCTATCTCTAAACCGTGCATTACAAGATGCTTAAAAGAACCATTGTTTTTGATGTTGGACTTTTGTTTTCGCCCTTATCTTCTTCCACTCCACATACAATGGAGGAAATAATTATTTGACCCCTTGCTGATTTTGTAAGTTTGCCCACTAACAAAGAAATGAATGGCCTATAATTTTAATGGTAGGTTTTTCTTAACAGTGAGAGATAGAATATCAAAAAGAAAATCCAGAAAATGACATTATATAAAACATAAATTGATTTGCATTTCATGGAGTGAAGTAAGTATTTGATCCCCTACCAATCATAAAGAATTCTGGCTCCCACAGACCGGTTAGATTAGTCCTCTCGCTTTAAGAAAGTACTCCCAATCTCAACTCGTTACCTGTATAAAAGACACCTGTCCACAGAATCAGTCAATCAGACTCTAACCTTACCATGGGCAAGACCAAAGAGCTGTTTAAGGATGTCAGGGACAAGATTGTAGACCCGCACATGGCCGGAATGGGCTACAAGACCATTGGCATGAAGCTGAGTGAGAAGGAGACAACTGCTGGTACAATTATTCGAAAACGGAAGAAACACAAAATGACCATAAATCACCCTTGGCCTGGGGCTCCACACAAGATCTCACCTTGTGGGGTATCAATGATCATGAGAAAGGTGAGGAATCAGCCTGGAACTACACAGGAGGAGCTTGTTAATGATCTCAAGGCAGCTGGGACCACAGTCACCAGGAAAACCATTGGTAACACACTACACCATATTGGATTAAAATCCTGCAGCGCCCGCTAGGTCCCTCTGCTCAAGACGGCACATGTACAGGCCCGTCTAAAGTTTGCCAATGAACACCTGAATGATTCAGAGAATGCTTGGGAGAAGGTCACATGGTCAGATGAGATCAAAATCGAGCTCTTTGGCATCAACTTGACTCTCCGTGTTTGGAGAAAGAGAAATGCTGACTATGACCCCAAGAACACCATCCCACTGTCAAGCATGGAGGTGGAAACATTATACTTTGGGGGTGTTTCTCTGCTAAGGGGACAGGATGACTTCACCGCATCGAGGGGAGGATGGATGGGGCCATGTACCATAAAATCCTGGGTGACAATCTCCTTCCCTCAGCCAGGTCACTGAAAATGGGTCGTGGATGGGTCTTCCAGCACAACAATGACCCAAAACATCAGCCAATGCAACAAAGGAGTGGCTCAAGAAGAAGCACACTAAGGTCATGGAGTGGCCTAGCCAGTCTCCGGACCTTAATCCCATAGAAAATTTGTGGAGGGAGCTGAGGCTTCGGGTTGCCAAGCAACAGCCTAGAAACCTTAAGGATTTGGAGATGATCTGCAAAGAGTGGACCAAAATTCCTCCTGAGATGTGTGCAAACTTGGTAATCAACTGCGAGAAACATCTGACCTCTGTGCTTGCCAATAAGGGTTTTGCCACTAGGTACTAAGTACTAGGTCATGTTTTGCTAGGGGATCAAATACTTATTTCACTCAATGAAATGCAAATGAATTTATATCTTTTATATAATGTGATTTTCTGGATTTTTCTTTTGATATTCTATCTCTCACTGTTAAGACAAACCTACCATCAAAATTGTAGGCCGTTCATTTCTGTGTTAGTGGGCAAACTTACAAAATCAGCAAGGGGTCAAATAATTATTTCCTCCACTGTAAATCCCATGTTGACATGCTTCTTACATGTAATTAATTTACCTCCTGTGGTCATTAAGGAGAGTATCAAGGAAGCTTACTGTGTTTTCTGTTTACTGGCAAACACTGATTGCATGATGTCAATGTCATTGCGTCATCATCAATGTTGGAAACTGCCTGAAAACTGAAACTGGAGACTGATATTTACTTCAGTGTGGCTTCTATGCACTTGTACTTTAGGGAGTAAGCAAAGATGGTTAGTTCAAGTAGTACTCTGCTAATATTAAGCATTACATTTCCATAACATTTTGGGTACTTATTTTCCCAAGGCGAGCTCCAGAAACACTGGATCTGGCATATCCCATAATGCAACCCAAAAGTGTATTTTTGTCAGAACCTTCTTGCCTGGTAAATTCACTCCACAATCTCAATTTGTAAAACAGACTTTCTGGTTTAATATTTTAGTTTCCAAACTAAGTTAAGATAAACCTGACATCTTCAGGGTTATTTTTTCAGACTTGATGAAACTCTTCCAGAACCACAGAAAACATAATACAACTGGTAGCTGATCAACATCCAAAAAGAAAAGATGCAGATTATGAGGATTAATGCAACCAGTGTTGAAGAAATCACACTTGAAGGCAGTCAAAGAGTCCTTTATCTACTTGGGGAGTATCCTCGACAAACATGCTGACAGATGTCAAATCAAGAATAAGCAAAGCAATGATAGGCTTTCTACAGGTTAGGTACATTTGCTGCTCTTAAGTAATACAACAACAGACAAGCTTAGCAACAATTATCTGTGTACAAGAACACAACCAGCAGTATTTGGTTGATTTTGGAAGAAGAAGAATGAGCTGGATCTGGCAAATACCACAAAACCCAGTGGCACCACCAGATACCACCAGACAAGCTTTGACATGAAGCCCCAAAGGGAAGAGGAAAACAGACTGGCCAAAGGACACCTGGCAATAGGACCTCCAGGCACACAAGACTCTAAAACCCAGCTGATGCTAAATAGAAAGAAGGCTAATGACCAATAACTCTGGACAAAAAACCCACTAACAACCACTGCTATCTGGCTTTTGTGTGCAGAGACCTGGAAAGTACAAATAGTGATGCTGGAGAGAAACTAAACTTCAAACCACAGAGATTCCGTTAGAAGCTACAAACTACTGAAAGCTGAATGTACAGGCACTTTTAAAAGCTTCTTTCTCTCTGTTGTTTCTCTCTGAGTCTCAGCTTTCTAGTGTACATCAGAAAAAGCAGACAGGAAAACTCATCTGCTGGCAATGGAAAAAGGGCCCATTTTAGCTTTAATTCTCTCCCCATCAATGACAAGATATTCTGTCAACTGCTGTTTTTACTGCCAGGCAGTAGGGGACGCTGTGACAGATCATCTGACAAAAACTTATCATTCAAAGAAGAAGACAACCATCGTAATTGAACAGCAGAAAAAGATGATGCTCAGTAGCATGGAAACATTGGTGCTCCATTGTAGACCCACGGGTCAGAGAGCACCACAAACCAGGCACAGAGCCTGGGCACAGAGTGGGACTGCTGCAGCCCCTGGACCTCCACAGCATCCGGGACACAGCAAGGCTGTACTGAGCCAGGGTGGAGAGCGCTCCAGGGGGACACACACAGCTAATGTTAGCCACACTGGTGACAGTGATATCACACATGTACTACAAAGTGATAACCAAACCAAGGTTTTCTCATGCTTATAAAAAAGAATGAATGAAGCTCGAACAGAACCAATTTTTTGTGTCTGATCTGTTCTTTCTTTTGACATAATCCATATTAACATATTAATAGAACTAGAAAAAATCAGTGAATTCTTTTGAAAATGCTGATGTTGGCTGACAAAGAGTTTAAAAAAAACCCTACATATATAGGCTAATTTTGGTGACTTCCATTTAAGTGTTGCCTGTTGTTTGCCACTTCTTCTCCTACCTATCCTCACACAAAGTCTTCCCCACATTCTTCTCTCTCACTGTTAATTTTCTTCTTGGACTTTAACCTTCTTCAGCCCTTCTTCTCTCCTCTTTTCTCCATTCTTTGAATGTTCAGTAAAGCGAGAACTCCACAAATCAATACCTAGGCAGTGTCCACGCTCTGTAAATCAGTCTTTCCATTACTGGACACTGATATTAACTGATACCTGGATTGACAGACTGGCTCTATAAGGCCAGTGTTTCTTTGTGTGTGTGTGTGTATGTGTGTGTGTGTGTGTGTGTGTGTGTGTGTGTGTGTGTGTGTGTGTGTGTGTGTGCGTGCGTGTAGCACTGCAAGCCTCTGACATCTTGACATATTCACAGAGGCAAGACCAGCCGCTGAGTCTATGATGTGCTGAAAATCATCAAACCACTTGGATGAAAAACTGTCAAGGAGCCTTTGTTTGAGGAACTGAGAGAAAGCACTTGATTTCCTAACGGATGTCTGTGTATGACTAGCAACATGCTGGATGATGTATTGTCAAAAGGACACTACAATAATTATTATCATTAAATGTAAAATGTATGAAAATCTGACATAAAAGGAAACACACTGCATTGTGTCCTGTGTGTACACCAATTGCCCCTCTTAAATTATCTCTCAATTTGTATTTTGTCAGATTTCATGGGCCATTTCTGACTCTGGCCTTGAGTCTCACTTTTAGAAAAAGACAAAAAAGCAACAACCTGGTGCAGACTATTGTGCAAGTGCTTTTGTAATCTGTTTTATACCAGATATGTGATAATATTTCTATAACAATATTCTCTATTTATCTTGTTGTCAAAAAATATGAAAAAAACAAACCAACCATGTGGTAGTCCATCTCACAAAACACTGACTTTCCTACTCTGCTTGTGGCTCCAAAGCCAATTCCTTTCTCTGTGTATATATATATATATATATATATATATATATATATATATATATATTTCCCCAAGAAGGCCCAGTTATTGGCATTATTCTTTGATTCTTTGATCAAAGTCAAGCAGTGTAATACGAGGAGGAGGTGGGATGGATGGATGGGTCAAATATACACAGGACTTTCACCCTGGTTTGTGTTCTGCGACCAAAACTCAATGTTGACTTCTTTTTAACATACATATGTTGACTTATGTAACTTACGTTGATTATGCAACTTACATATGTTGCATTATGTACATGAACTTGCATAACTAACTGACTTATTTTAATTCAAACCATGTTTTTTTTTCCAAAACCTAACCAAGTAGTTTTTGTGTCCTTATTTTCAAAGTTATCTGGGTATTTATTATTGCTAATTTGACTATGGGCTCTGCACGTGCAAAACTGATGCTAGAGAACTACCTACAGCATCATAGTTTGAAGTATATGGCCAATGACTAGGCTACTGTATTTCATTAATAAGTAGTAAAATTAGGTTTCAAAATCATGAAAAAAATGAGCAGTTTTCATGTCATGTCCACTCTACTGTCTCAGTGTCAAACACCACTATGACCTGAAAACCACCTGAAACATGGACACTCCATTGAGCAGCTTTATTGGACATGTCCAGACATGTCTGAGCCTCCAGAGCCAGAGGACAGTGACAGGATGGTGTTTTTTTTTTCTTCTGTGTCAGGTTGTTGGAACTGAAGTGAGCTGAAGTGATGGACTGATTTGGACTCTAAACAGGTATGCATTTGGTAATGTTTGGTTGTTTTATACTTTTAGGTTTGAATCTCAAATCTCATAAGATCCCCCTGTAGCTCAGTTGGTGGAGCGTGCAGCCCATGTACTGAGGCTGTCCTCTGCGGTGGCTGCTGGTTTGATTCTGCATGTCATCCCCTCTCTTTCTACCCCTTTCCTGTCATGTCTTCAGCTGTCCTCTAAAAAAAAAAAGCCCAAAAAATTGTCTAAAAAAAAGAAAAGAAAGGTAAGGTAAAGGTAAACCTGGCTCTGGAACATTTTTAATGCAGGCAGGCAGCACAATGTGTCATGGATGCAGTTCTAAATATGACCCAGGATGTTAAAGCCTGTGATCGAGACAGCAGTTAAACCTATTTCATCTGGAGGGAGGTTCATTTCAAGACATTTGAAACACATTTCTCATCCTTCTGATTTCAGATATATATTTACTTGGCTTTTATTCCAAAATGTACTGACAGAGATATTTTTATTGTAAGCATTTCTTTATTCTGCAACAGAGTTCAAGTGAGTTGAAGCTTGCCAACAAACTGAATTCCAGGCCTGTTAATTAACACTGCTAAGTTGCCAAATGATGTGATCATTTAACAACTTGTTCTGAGCTAAATTAAACTGTTTTGCTCAAATCCAGGAACAGCTACTTCATGCCGCATTACATAACAAGAATAGACAGAGCCAAATTCTGTATGTCAGTCAACTCTGAGAGGAAGTTTTCTAAAAACATTTAAAAAAAAACACCAGCTGTCAGTAGGGTGTGAATGTTACATTGATCGGACAGCAAATTAAGACTCATTTCAGCCTGGGCTGGAATGAACGTGGACCCTCTTGACCCCTTTACCATGACTACAGAGCATTTGGACCTGAATAAACAGTTAACACTGATTTGTGTTCACATTTTTTTTTATTTTAACAATGGAACATTTACTTATTTATTTTATTTATGCATCTATCCATCCACCCATCCATCAGGCGCAGCGTTATGGGTGAGCCTAACAGGCCTGGGCCCACCCACTCTCTCTCTCCTGTTAAAAGTCATTGTAGCTCACCCATCATTCTGATCACTTCGTTTCTCTCTCTCTCCTTACAATCAATTTAAAGAGTAATCCAGCCTGATCAAATGTAAATGCATTCAAAGGAATAAAATTACAGTTTTCTTAATGGATTGATACACTGATCTACTTGAGATAATATCCTGTGCCATTTGAAATAAATATAAACTGCAGATTGAAACTGTTCAAAAGATTTTAAAAGTGTCATAATCAACTGGAAGTGCTAGTCGTCATCCACATTATGATACCAGTGATTTTTGCTAAAGAGAGAGTACCAGTTGGAAACAGAGTTAACTTTTGTAATTAAAAAGGCCCAACCAAGTTACCGTGGCCCACCCAAAATTAAAATCCTGGTGCCTTGCCTGCCATCCATCCATCCATCCATCCATCCATCCATCCATCCATCTTCATTAATCAATTCACTCACCAAGTTCGCTCTTGTACAGCCATGTGGAGTATCTACAGTCTGACAGCCATGTTGGATCAAAGCCAGACTGACGGTGGTGACCCGTCTGCAGCTTTTTACTGTGTGTTTCAGTGGGAGGGCTGGAACAGGTGTGTTTGGGTCTAGTCGTGGTGACGTTAACAGGGGCAGGAGATGGGCAAGCGCTGTGGTCAGGGCTGGGAGAGATGCTCTCATTTTGGCTAACACTGGTCGCAGAGCTACCTGTGCTTCCCGCCTCACCACGTACGGTTTGTTTAAAAAACGCCTATATTTTTGCTTGGTGGGGCAAACAGTTGGGGAACCTTCGGTCGTCCATTTATAACTTTTGTCTGTTTGTTGTTGTTTTTTACCGTAACGGTCTGAAACTCTCTCTCCTCCGCTCTCTGAGTGTGGGTGAGTGTGTCTGTACCGGTGCATCGGTGTGTGCTGTGAGAGAGGAGCGAGGGGGGAGACCCGCCCGTAACAGAGGAGAGGAGAAATGCATTGTAATGAATGTAATGTCTAATCCGACTCTGAAATCGCACAAATTAGAGTTAGCTTTTTTATTTGATAAAAAGAACAGCTGTTAAAGGCCATTTTAAAATATAAATTAAATAATGAAATTTAAAAAAATCTATAACTTGAATTTCTATGTGGGGGGTCCTGTTGGCAGGGCGGGGGCGTCTGTTGGGAGGGTGGGGCGCCCTGCCAAATACACTATAGGAGAAACACTGGTATTGAACAAGGTTTCATTACTGAGAGATTGCACAATGTAATAATGTCATGACACAGTAATCTTAGAGCCAACAAGATTCAAGAAACTCAGTAACTGGGCTGATCATTTTTGATGTAGACATTCATTAGTCCCTTGCTTTTGCATGTGTTTCTAGTCATTCTATTGATATTATGGAGTACAATACAAGACAAATGGCTATATAAATGTTGGTCTTCAAGAAATGTACTACAAATTGTACTTGTTTACAAGCATGTTCTCCTGGAAGAAATGATAATGATAACAGTGATGCAAAGCTCAAAGGCCTCAGTGAGTCACAGTGTGCCACAACTGATATCTGTTTCAAGAAATAAACTACTGGGACAGCGAGATTTACCTGAGAGGTTTGTGCTATAGCTGAGACAGCAGAAGTCCCCTGAGATGGCGATGCAGGATTACATGTACCTCTAACTAAAATAAGTTATTTTATTTTATGCTTGCATTCACATGACTTTTATCCTCCATAATCTGCACACTGGAATCTATCTATTTCACACCTATAGATCCACTTGCTGAATTGGGCCAACGCGAGAATGATATGTCGTTCCATTTTTTCAGCTGGTCTGGTTTGTGCTTACAGTGCAAGTCAAACAGTCCACAAATTTAAAATGCATACACCGACCCATACATGATGCGCTTATCCTGTTAAATGGTGGAAGTTTCATGTCCTATAAATTCTTAACATTAAAAGCCTCCAATTTAAATATCTTGACTCCTACAGTATAGAACTGAAAGCGAACATGAAATGAAAGTTCCAACAATGAGAAGAAACTAAACTCCAAACCACAGAGGTTCAGTTAGAAGCTACAAATGTACTGAGAACTGAACACACAGACATTTATAAAAATGTCTTTCTCTCTGCTCTCCTGTACAGACATGAGCTGAGTCTCCCACATGCTTGTTTGACAGGAAGAATCTGGCTAGCTTTGACTCAGGGTGTAGGGTTGACATTTCTCTCTTTAATTTTAGATAGATTCACAGGTGCCATCTATGGGGCATAAAACCCAATGACATCGCTATATATATATATATATATATATATATATATATATATATATATATATATATATATATATATATATATATATATTTCTGTGATTACTACTATCTGTACTAAATTTCATTTCATTCAATCCATTCAATAGTGGTGCTCGACTTGTTGACAGATAGACAGACAGACGGAACAACTAACCAACATTGCCAACCCTACAGCTATGTTTCTAGCATGACTAAAAACAGACCTGTGCTATACTGTCACTCTGAACTAAGCCTGTAGACATAAATAACAATAAAGAGCATAATGACAAGCTGAACAAAATGTATTATACCATATCAGACAGATGTATGATACAGCATGTAGCCCCAAGACTCAGTCAGGCCAGTCACGTGTCAGTACGAATGTGCATGAGCATATTTCCAAGACAGAATGAGAGAGAGAAAGACAGCTGATAGAGAGACAGAACATTTTAGACATGAAACAAATGAGATGGCAGGAAACATCACATGGTCCCCCACAGTGATCAAAGCGGAGGAGAGGAATGCATTACAGCTAATAAGCACTGCAGGAGGGTCCCTTCCTCTCATCTCCTTGAATATGTGACACCTCACTATTAGACATTTTGCTTAGCTCACGCCAGCAGAAAGAAATGAAGAAGCAAGAGAAAGGGATGGAGACATAAGGAGTGACACAGAGGGACCGATTCAGTTTTTCTTAGACACAATGCCAAACTTAAATCTGTTTTAATCATTAGGACAGAATTATTCATATTTTTGTTTCATCTGAGCTGTAGTAATTTCTTGCTTTCCTGCTTAGATTTTGGCAGCTCGGCCTAGTCAGTGCAAAATGCTGTTTAAGGTCTTTTTCTAAATTCAACAGCATACGGCAGGTTCTTCATTATGTTAGTGCTGATCTCAAACTGACCCTAGATGGCATTGTTTCTGACATGTTATTCCACAGCCCACAGCATTATGGCAGTTTATGAAATAGTCACAAAATGTCATCTATAGATTCATGTACATGGAGACAAACTGTCAGTATTTTTCAAGACAGTCAGCAAAACCTTTAAAATAATAAGGTCAAGCTTTGACTGAAACTGATGATGATGTTTGGCTAAAGAAGCAATAAATCATCTGTTTCTGTTTCGACAAAACATATCTTAGTCTTTAAAAATGTCTCTCACTGCAGCGATCCTTTCCATGATGTTGCCAGACACTTATGTATCGATATAAGTCATTAACAATCTGAGCCTGTGCGCTCCATGGTGCGCTCTGATGAAGTAGCTAACAGTGCACGTCACCTGCACTCTGTTTCTGTCACTCCTCACCACCTCCATCAGTTAGTTTTGTGGTTTGTGGTGATCTAGAGAGTCAGTCTGTAAAGTTTACAGCCTGTCATGCTGATGCATTACTCTGTGTACAATGATGCAACTAAAAATCAAGAGCTGACTCTTATTTATCAATCACTAGTTTCACCCTCTCTCATCAGTTCACTACCAGCACATGTTTTCATGCGGATATTTTTAAATAAATATGCCAGCTAGTATACAAATATTTATATGAAATATATATTTATAATCTATAAATATATATTTAATATAATTCCTCACTGAAATGTTCTCCCTGTATATTTTTGTAAGCTTCTCTCCAGGAAAAACAAAAACAATAACTTGACAGAAAGAATCTCAGCCAACTGAGGGGTCTCTGACTAATGATATGAACCTTCGACTATCAGGGATCAGTCCCAGTGCACACTGACTGTGTAATCAGAGTGCTCCTTTGTATGTTTGTCCACTGGCTTAGCTTTGGACTGATCTCAGAATCCAGGATGCACTCCACTTCTTTGTGTATGGAAGCCCATTCCAGCAAATGTAATGAAAAAAGATCCTCAAAATAACAATGCAATATCTCAAAATAATGAGTAGTTTTTATTATTTTGAGATACTAAACCATTTTTTCAATACTTAGTCATTATTTTGAGGCACTATATTATTTTGAGAAACTATGTCATTATTCTGTTATATTCTTTACTTGAGACACTAAGTCTTAATTTTGTGATGCTAAGTCTTTATTTCAAAAAAGCTTCTTGAAAGATCATTTTTCCCTTATATTGGTTGAAATAGGTATCCATATTGCTGTTAGTTTCTTGAGGTAAAAGGTCTGTCTTTACTCAGAGGTGCATCTACCAAAGTTATTCTGTCCCTCAACTGTAGCTACAAACTGGAATAAAGCATTCAGCAATCAGACAGCAGGCATGAGGAAAAGAAGAAAAGATGTCACTTGGTCATAACTTTTAAAAAGAGACCCATGGTTATGTGTTTTCTTTCGGTATCAGAAGGTAGTATTAAATCCAGTGTTACCATTAAGAAGAAAAGTGTTTTACTTGCCCTTCACAAAGATAAATCTAACTAAAGAAAACTGAATTTAAGTTTCAAGGTAAAAGTTAAACTCAATACAAACTACATATCTGATTTCAAGCCATTGCATTCGATGTCCAATTGAGTCTTACAAATTTAATATTTGAAATCATTTATTCAACAAATCCATTTTCTTACTTGAGTCTTCAAGAAGAATGTGACAAATTAAATTTGTGTAATTGCTTGCACTGCTCTTTTTCTGTCTCCACAACTTTCAAACACCTCCATCTTTCAAAGTTTAATGATGAGACACCTTGATCTTGTCTGATCCTACCTCAGCATGTCTCCTCTGTGAGGAATACAGGAAGGGAAGCTGTTCTAAGACATTATAATGAACCACATAAAGTTAAACGAAGCAATCAGTGGTTTTGGTGAGTTGACTGTGCCTTCCTTTATTCTGTTCAGGAAAATGATCATTCTGTCACAATCAGCCCTACAACACCAGAACTAAGAATTCATGGTTAGTACTGGGCAACTGCTGCAGAAAGATATTAGTCAGAGTTTAGCCTTAGTTTGAAAAATTAACTGAGTTAGAACCACATATTAATATTTATTCCTCTGTCAACCTTCTGTGTGTAACCACATAGTCAAATGTTGATTTTTGCTTCAGCCAATGACAATGCTCAGTGCCAAATGTGCAACAAAGCCTGCTGAATGAAGGCAAGACAAGATGTCTTCAACTGCAATGCATGAATTCAACTCTCCTGTCTCCCAGTCTTCATCTATAGCCGGTATGTTTCCACGGCTGTATGGACTCAAATGTGTGCTAAAGTGTAGAAAATTGTTTAGCCTAATTACCCATGTATCTTAAAATTTGGCTAATTATTTTAGACTTCGAGGCTGGAACCAACCAGTCTCTCCCTGGTCCCACACTGGTGCCAGGCAGAGAATCCATTCACATTAGTAGTGAGCAGGGAGGATGATGGTGCATTCAGACCTACATTAGACCCTTCATTCATTTTAATGAGGCTGCTCTCCTGTCATCCATAAAGATGGAAGTTGTGTGTCCGTCTGTAATTTTCAACATGCAATTTTTGCATGTTGCATTAAGCTCTTTTATAAATAATGTATAGTTTTTGTACACAAGTGAAATTAATCTTTGGTGTATTTTTTCCAACTGGAGCTTAATGTATGATCAGTTTTTCATGGGTCTCTCCTGCAACTTGATTGGATGCTGTCAGATTGGTTCAAACAAAGAAAATCTGGAGAATGAAGTGCTGACTAGCAGAGAATGAATAGTGTGAACATTAGCTAATTCAGTAAATGAGGAGAACTTAACTGATTTGTGGATTTAAACTTTTTAAATAACAGACTTTTGAATCATTGGACTTTGGGGAAGGGATCAAATATTTTCAAGTCCAGGAGAAGTCACTTGTTGTTGGTGTTAAAGTCCAAGTCTAGTTGTGGGGATTTTTTCATGTCAAATTGTGTCTGAAGTCATCGTATATGTGACTTGAGTCTGACACATTCAGACCTACATTAACTCCTTCATTTATTTTAATGATAATCTGTTGGTGTAGATGTCTCCACTAAAATAAACAACAACATGGGATATCCAGAGCCACAGGCCAAGTCAAAACAAGCAAGTCCCAAGTCAAATCCCGCTAAACTTTGAATTTCAAGTCATAAATGGGTTATAATGCAAATAACCAAATTTAAAGCCATTTTAACAACAGAGCTTTGACTTACTGTTTGCTTTTGTGACACACAAAAGATGTGGTCACATTTTTGTTAATGTTATTACCTACCATAAGGGCCAATAGTTGCTGTATAATTATTCCAGCTCTTGCTGATATTTTTTTTAAGTCTTAAGGCACTTTTATTCAGTGTTTATGGACTTTTCTTTTGGGGCAATACCCAAAACCATCAGTAGGTGGCAGCAGGGCATTGGGCAGCTGTCTGAAACTGTTTTGTACTCTTCTTGACTCTCCCATCATTCTGCTATGAGAGGTCAATGCAGCAACAGCCTAACATTGTCCTGTCTGCTCATTTCACCCTTCTTATCAGGATAATTGTTTGTGTGATCACATATCTGGGACCTGCAACACTTTCAGCAAATATCATGTGTAATTTTTTAACCTACAAGTTTTGCATACTGTAGTTAATTTTTGTTCACCAGTGTATAGTTTTTGTACACAAACTTAATTATCTTTGGTATATTTTTGTACTACTGGAGCTCAGTAAAGTAACATTAGTTCTTTAGGTTCTCAACTGTAACTTGCTTAGATACAGTCAGATTGGTTTAAAGAATTAAGTGTTGACTTGCTGCGAATGAATAGTGTTAACCTAACCTGACACTCCAGATGGTTTATTACACAGAACGATCTGGGAAGCTGTCCATTAAAACTGTTTGGAAAAGTGTGGGGATTTTCAAGAAAACACCTGGCAGGTGATTAGATGAACCATCTGTCATGTCTAATACAAACTAACTTTAACCAATCAGATCAACTCACCAAACCGATGCCAAAGCCGACTGGAAGAAGAGTGAAAACATCTTTTCCATCGGTGTGGTTCTTTGCTCTTCCTTCAATGAAGAAATACTCCCCAGTTCTGATATAACTGATGCTATCACAGTATCTACGCTAACCTATTCAGGAGCTGGCATGGTTTGTTCAAAGTCATTTCCACTATCAGCGCACCTAAAATCATGGCCGTAGCTGCCAGTAGTCTCTCCTAGGACTCTGATTGGCTCGCTCCACCTTTTGGTGCAGACATAAGCAGATAGACTGGAGCCTGGCAAGATGAATTCTCACATGATCTTGTGATCTCGCAAATCCAGCTGCCTCACAAGGTAAGTGATAACCTCAGTGGACTCAGGAAATGAAGGGAAATAAATGGATTTGCAGAGTCACTGTTTAAATAACACACTTTGGGCTTTAGTCAAAGTGAAGTCATAAATTGTTGCTCCATAAAGTGGAGCTGGAAGCTTTTTTTGATTTTTTTTCAAGTTGGGTATAAAGCCACCATATTTGTGTCTCGAGTGACAGTCAAAAGACTTGAGTCCACATATCTGACTTACTGTATCATAAAATATCAGTACCAAAGCTAAGGCAACACACTGGCAACCAAAATAAAATAAAGATATCACAGTGTTTCAGGATTAAAAAAAAGATAGCAACCTCTACTCTGGATGCAACAAGGGCTTAAACACGTTTATCTTTGAAGTTACTTGAAGTTAGTCTATACTAGAAGATTCCCCAAAAAAAAACAAACACCAAAAAAAGACTTGTCACAATCTATAGGAGGATTTTCCCAGGTGGACCTGCTGAAGCCTTGTGTGTTTCTCTGTGAGTGTGCACCATATGAAGCTCTCTGATCAACACTGCTCCTATTTTTTGTGTAATTGAGTTTTCAGTTTACTGTGAGTTTTTACATGCTAACAGGCTCATTGCCAACATGTTTCTGGCATTGTGTTGACAGTTCCAAAATAAACTGTCTCACACTCAGAGGGAAAACAAACAAACAAACAAACAAAAATGCCAACTGCTGCTTCTCATTGGGCCAGCAACATTGTTGTTTTAATAGACTTTGATTGTGTTTTGATATTCCTGAGCTGCTGAAGTGGTGGATCCAGGGAATAACTAATCCTTCTCTAATGATGATGGTGTTTTAATGAAAGCTTAATGACACTCTTAACACCCTGGTGTACTTAATGTCAGTGTCTGCCAGAAACAGAGAAAGATGAGGAGACGAAGATAAAGAGAGGGACTTGGTATAAAGAGAGACATGACTATAGACATGTTGGGGTGAAGAGCACTAAAGTACCATCACAGGACTCCTGAAGCCGATAGACACAACTGTAACTAATACTACCTTTACCTCCCATGAAGTCTGACTCTTCCCGGTGACGGCATCCGGTGGCATGCAATGTTTAAATGGAAGGATTCATGACCACCTAATGGGTATTGTTATTCATTTCCACATGAATGAGAGCCATTTGAGTTTCAGCCAAAACAGTGCATATGTATACATGTATATATATATATATATATATATATATATATATATATATGATTGCCTTTTGGTTACACAGGGGCTGTAAACAGTTTTCTACTGTGTTAAATTCTGGATGTGTTGCTTCTATCATAATTACTACAGCCACTAGAGGTCACCACTTAACAATAAATGTACAATAAAGGGCCACAAAAAGCTGTTTGTATAGACAGCCTGTAGCCAGACCACTTTTACAGCACAAATCACTACTGTTCTATTGATCCATTAGTCTGTGTATGTTGTTTATGTTTAATAATTGTCCAGCTGACCACTGATCATTCGTTGAGCCTGTGTAAAACCAAAAAAAAAAGCCAATTAAAACATCAACTGATGAAGTTAGCTCAGAAGACTGTGGATGAGCAGCACTCATTTCCTTTTTTTCTTTTAGTATGTGTGATAAAGCCACGTAAGTTGCACTCCAGCAATTCATTTGCACATCCCTCTTTAAAATTCTGTCCATTTAGAGAGAAATTATCTGATGGACAAGCAATTTTGTCATTTTAAATAGCAAATGTGTGTAAGAGCTACACTTAAGTGTAAAACTGCATTATATCTTATGTGCTCTTAGATAAAGACACCGTTTAAAAGGATATTTTCTGAGAGTAAGAAAAATGTCAGTTACTAAGAGCATATATCTCTAAATTTATGGAATGTCGAGTGAAAGTAAAGCAACATGCCAGAGGTCTCTTTTCCATTTACATGAGAGAAGATAACAAGGTATGAAGCCAATCAGAAGTCAGTAGATGCCAACAGTGTGCATTATTCAGACTGCAGAGATGTTAATAAAGAGACTGTGGCCCACAATTACTTCCTCTTACCAGGAAATGAAGAGAAAGAACCAACACTCCAGAATTACACACAGCTACATACAGCCATACACATGTGCACACAGGTCGTGCCATGCACAATTACTTCCACTTGGCGGTCTAAGAATATGGCAGCATGATGTACAGTGTGCAACCTCAAGAGATGAGCCAGGTTAAAGCAGAATTAGCCCAATACAATTTCCATGGTCATATGAGGAAACATATGTGGGAATATGGTTTTAAATGCCAAAAATCTTGCATTTGCTTTTCAAAAGTGCTTCAGAAATGAACTAATGCTGGTCCTGCTGACTTTTATTTTTGTGATGTAAAGCACATTCTGTGTAAACATACTGTATGTATGAACTGTGAACTACAGTGAATCTGTCACAGTTCACGAGAAAATTCATCTTACCTCATCCTTTCATGCTCTTATTTGGAATTAAGTTTATTGTGTTGTATTTCATAATGGATTCTTTTGGGCTGTTATTTATTGGTTTCCATCATTTCTTTGGTTGGGCATGTGACCCTAATTCTCAAGAGTGAAGTTCCAAGCAGTTCTAATGGTCTTCTAATGGTCCCTAACTTACCCAAAACAATGTGCCTCAAAAGATATGTTGCTACTGAATTTTGTCAGGTGTTAAATGTCACCAAATAATCAGTTCGCTCCATTGCATTGGATATCTTTAAGTGGTGAGTGATCAATAGACTAAAAAAGTACCATATAAAATACACTTCATTTACCATGTAACCCTTATATTTACCTGGTTGCCGTGATTTACATTAAAGGTGCTATACACAGTAAAATTAAGTGCTCTTTAGGCCTTAAAACTAAATTTAAGTCCTTCACAAATTCTCAAACAGCTTTAAATGTATTCACTACTTCTATTAATAAATCAAACTACAGACCTGTAACAAAATACATACAAACAGTGCAATTAAAGAGAAAAATTTCCCATTCAAAATAGACACAAAATATGCCCATCATATACAACTAGTTCTTACGCATGAGGTTCTGTCCCTCTGAATCATTGGTTCCCAACCTAAGGTCTGGGCCCCCCTTAAGGGAGCACGAGAAATCCCATGGGGTCCCTAAGACTTTGATTACTTGATGAATCATTAATAATTAAAAACATAAAACACACATTTTTTTTCTCATTTTCTTTTTTGTTTTGTTTTTTTCAGTTATTTTCTTATTTTAAGTTTCTTTATCCAGTGTATGGCTCCCAGGAACCACTGCTCTAAATTATGGATTTGCATTATACTGAGTTGAATTAAATCATAAACACAGCAAGCAGTGGTGTAGTGCTGTTTCACAAGAGGGCACCACTGCATTGCAATTACAGAGTGGGGCTTTAATCCCTGCAGTAAAGACAAGTGGCTACTGTAAGGAGGACTATCTCGCCATATAGACATGCTCACAGTTAAAGAGTCTGACCCACTACAGTTGGTGTGTAAGCCGGGGGAAGACATGCTCGGCTAGTGGCTTCAGCTCAGAGTGGTGCTTCTAAAGCTGCTTATGGAGAGAGAGAGAGAGGGGTCGAGCGAGATAAAAAGACATAATGACACTGACAGACGGGGGAAATGAGTCAGAGAGGGATAAACACACACTGTTTGATTTGACAGACTTTGTTCAACCCCAAGAGAGAAACTCTCTTTCCTCCCTCTGGTTGGGGTGTGAGGTTAAGTGTCCTACCCAAGGATGCTTCACTGTGTGTGTGTGTGTGTGTGTGTGTGTGTGTGTGTGTGTGTGTGTGTGTGTGTGTGTGTGTGTCTGTGTGTGTGAATGTGTGTCAGGGATCAGATCCCTATCAGCCAACATTTAACCAGCCTAACTGTTGGACCATCCTGCGTCCCTGCTGAAGGGATGTGGACAACTGGTTGTACAGTCTACATGTCAGTTTCAGGGTCATGAAAAACTGCACTAGCATGAGACTGACAAAAAATCTGCACTCATTCATTTTGTATGCCTTTCCATCCACCTGACTAACATTTCATAAGATAGTATAAGGTAAAAATAGAGCAAAGACCTCCTAATGTTGGGGTCACTCTAGGCAAAGTCATCAAATTTCAAGTTGAAAAAAGTTTAGAAAAAATTAAGGTCCCTTCTCTGAGGTCATTTTTGACAGAAGATAATATGCATAAATATATTTATCAATATTATTAATGTAACTTGTAGCGAACCAACCAGTGGCCAAAAAAAAAACCCTGCATCAACATGATAGTCTCATATACATGATTGAGGAGTGACTAGCATCCTGAATGTTCACTGTTATCATCTCTGTAGGCAGCTCCGTCTTTGAGTGTAGTCATTTGGGACAGCTATAAATACATTAACCATTAGAACTGTTCAGAAGACACTTGTATGAACCAGTTAGTCTGCCTGAAGGAACAGCAAGGATTTGTTGACTTTGATACTACCACAGCATCACTGCTCAGTGATTGGCCTGATTAGCTGAGAGATTTGTTGGCTCCACTCCATGGGAACTTGACAAAGACAGTATAATGCAGGTCAAAAGAAAAAAAGAAGACCTTTAACCTTGGCAATAATTCTGAATAAAAACATTTTACCCCCTGTACATGTTGGTTCATGATTTGTGTGTCTTATTGTATGTGTGTGTATCTGTGGTTTACATCTGTGGGGTGGATGTGTGTTGTTGACAGTTTTTGGATGAATCTGTCCTAATTGAAGGCATTCAAGACATGTGCTTGGCATTAGCTCTTAGAATGTGGGGGTATCAGAGACCTGGAGGGAGTTTTGTCCAAAACTTTGTCTCTGATAATATACTTTGGTTTATGAACACATACTGCAAACATGCTCCATTTCTGGAACACTCCTGATGGGGCATGTAGCTATGTCTAGGATGGATCAAAAACAGGGTGCAGGTGTGACACACAGTGGAATTAATGGGTCACTACCAAATATGTTGGCCACGGATATGACGCATCACATAGGTGGGGCGGAGCATGGTTTTTGTAGCATGTGATTACATGCTGACCATTTTCACTGGAGATTTAAAGAAGGATAGATGATAGATGATCAGCTTCACTGTGTGCATAATGACTTTTGCAAAGTGATAATGCAGTTGATTATGCAAGCTATAGGCAATATTAACTGGCAATACATTAATTTACTGGATTGTTTTAACTACAAGATCATGGATACATATTGATTCAATTGATTTTTTTTTGTGTGCAATGTAAAAACACCCACAAGGTTGCTCTGCTGCATCATATCGCCTTTGGTACATTGAGGTCTATATTTTAATCATTTTCAGACATGCTTTACTTGTTTTTTACTCATAAATATGTTGTTATTTTTTACCTTTTGGGGGGAGCGAGTTGTTATCTGTATAGAGAAAAAAAAATCCATAAATTGCATAAAAATAGAGATGAGCAGCATGCCTTCCATGTTCAGTGTACAGTGGGAGCCTCAGCTGATTATAATGTACGTTCTCTGCTGCTGGCAGGCTGTGGCTGACATGCTGCATACATACCACATGTATTTTGACTTGCAGTTGCTGTTATCACACTGGGTTGCTTTGTGGGATGGTGTTTTTTGCAGTTTATTTTTTGCAATTGCTGCATGTGTTTTAATGTAAAGCATATAGCATATATTGATAAAATGTGCTCTTTAACCTCAGTGTTTATTTGGTACAGCTTGATAAAACAAATGCAGTCTCATGAAAAAGCCCTGCATGAATGTTCAGTTTTTGTTTGGACCCATTTTAGAGAGGTGTTGATTCATCTTTATAGTATTATGGAGGCTGTAGAGTTTGTGATGTTGGTAGATTACATGTGCACCACACTTAGGTGTTTCTACTGTTTTGTCCATGCCACTTATGTCATTAGAGTATCTTAATGCAGGACCATTGCATAAAACTGCATTTGTTTTACCTTGCTGTACAATTGTATAAGTTTAAAAACTTTTGACAAGTTTGACAATATCTTTTTTCTTTTTACTTAAAGTTTGTGTAAAAGAAATTCTGAGTTTTTCTTTTCAAGACATTATACAGAAAACTGATAGTATTGAAATGCTGATGCCACTGAAAATGTGAACAGATTGAGAACTCTGTTATACTGAATTGGGTGTGTCAGTTAAACTGCTGTTCATGATTTCTTTGTTCAGGATTTTTTGGATGGACCTAAAACATGGATCAGTGACATGACATGGTCCCCCAACACTATATATAAGACCCATGAACTAAAACACTACCTCCTCCAACGCTTGCCATCCAATCCTCCATTACAAATGTGCCTTCAATGTCTCAGAGTCTCTCAGTCCAGATCAGCCCAGCAGTTCACTTAAGCTCACTTCAGTTCCAACAACCCGACACAGAAGAAAAAAAAATACTATCCTGTCCCTGTCCTCTGGCTCTGGTGGCTCAAACATGTCTGGACATGTCTAATAAAGCTGCTAGACACAGCGTCCATGTTTCAGGTTGTTTTCAGGTCGTAGTGGTGTTGAGACAGTGGAGCGGACATGTCCCCAGTGTTTTGGAGTGTTTTTGCTTTACACAGACTTAAAGTATATATATCAAAGATTTATGTTGTCTGGTTGTCCAATGTAGGCCACTGGACTTAAAGCCAGTAATCAAAATGACCACATTTGAGAAACATGTACACACAGAAATAAAGGAGAAGACGAGGGGAGAGGATAGGAAGAAAATGTCTTCCCATTCAGTAATCCTCTCCTTCCCTATTGCACATTCAAATAGGAACTAATTTGTGTGCTGGGGGGGCAACGCTGCACGGTCATGGTCACAACAAATCCTCGTTGGGCAAAACACTTTTGCATTTGGCCAGACTTAAGTGTCTTTCTCATCCCAAATGAGCTGCAGGGAGCAAGGGCCAGAAAGGATAGAGGCAGACAGAGAAGCGGGAATGGAATACAGCTTAATTGGCCAGAAGAGGCAACTGCAGCGAAGATAGAGGGTTTGGTTACTAATTCTGCCTCAATGCTTATTGCCATTCAATCTAGCTTACTTTGTGGGGAGAGAAGACTAAACCCCGTGAAGGAAAAACAGACTTGTTATAGGCTGCTGAACAGAAAAAGGAGAACAATGGGTTGGGAGAGAAATTCAGAGAATATCAAGTGCAAAATCCTACCCATTGTTCTTGTATTCACATCATCTCTGCTTGTCTCATTCTGGCCCACTGCTCTACTTCATTCACTACTAGAATAAAAAATCTGGAATTGTTTAGGAGATCAGTCAATCTGGATCCAACCTATCAAACCTGTTTTTACAACTCAGCCTCCTGTGAGATTAGACTTTTACTTCACTGTCTTTACCATCTCAGTGTCACTTACATATACTATTCATTATTGCTTCTATAGAGTCTATGACCTCACAGCTCTTGATATATGGTAAACTAAAACTATACAATAAATGCATGAGAACAAAAAGCATAAATGGAGGTGCATATACTTCAAAATGTCATAACCACTGTTTTGTGGTGAGGCTGTACTCTAGGTTTGCTCTTCAATTCATCATCTGTCCAGAATCAGAACTATTGGCTTCTTGGCCAAGTAGGTACACATGCACAGGGAATTTGACTCCATGTTTTCATTGCTGTCAGTATACTTACACAAGAATAGAAGACATATCAACTAAAAACAAGGACAGCAAAGCAAATAAAGATAAATAGTAGACAGGCAGGACAACATTGTTATGTACGCAAGGATTATGGGATATATTAGACAACAAGTGAAGGGTCAGTTCATTAAGTTAATGTGTTAGAGGCAGAAAGAAATATAAGCATAAAGATCTGAGTGACTTTAACAAGGGCCACATTGTGATGGTTAGACAACTGGGTGACCAACAATGGGCACGTGAGCATCAGAACTGGACCATGGAACCATGGAAGAAGGTGGTCTGGTGGTGAAAGGTGTTGAAAGGTGTTGGTTTTAATGTTGTGGTTTATGGGTGTATATATACCAGTAACCAGCAAAAAACCTCTGTATACAAGTTTTAATCTGTTATTTTGTCACCTTTATTACTGAAACACATAAGACCTATGACAGAAAAACTCCATGCTTCCTTTTCCAATGTCATTGCAAAAAGAAGCATGGAGTTTGGATTAAAGGCCCTGAGATAATCAACAATGCACATGGCATCTTGGAGTCAGATCAGCCAGAAGCACCACTGTGGACCACACCGGGAGGGGAGGAGGAGAGCAGGGATAAGAGCCATGCTAACCCAGGACTGGATGTATGGCTGCTCCTCACCGATGTCCAGTCAGGAAAATGAAATAAATAAAATGAGACTCAGACATGCTAAGCAACAGGAACCAAGACACTCTTGTGCCCACATCTGACAGAGAATGCTTCACCACAATATTAGGATCAAACTGTTACAGTTGATGGACAGTGTTTCCAAGATGTTGAGTCACAGAGAGCAGTTAAAGTTACTCAAGGTTCTGGTGATGCTACTCAAAATACACATTTTTAAACCATAATTCTTATTTAGCTTGATTTAGAAGAGCCACAGAGTCGACATGTTATGGTTGAGACTAATCTGACAGCAATATTATTTGATGAATTTACCAGTGCTTGAGTAGTATTTCTGCCTCTTTTAAACCAGGAAGTGAGACAGGGTTCTTTAGGGTATGGCTGACCCTTCTTATGCCTGATTAAATCATATTTTTGTAAAAATCGGATGCAGTTGATAGAAACCTGGGAAACAACTTTCATTAAAAAAGAAAAACTTTTTTAAAATAAACAAAGATGATTATAATAGCATATTTTTTTTACCTATATTATCAGTAGGCATTGTTAGTTTTAGATTTGGGTTTTTAACACATATTTTAAATGTTTGTGTTTTCTGACACAGATCAAGTTCAGAAATTGATTGATAAATTAAAGCCAACCAAAACATAAATTACACAGAGTAAGTTTAAATTCATAAATTACATATAGTAAGTTCTTTTTCTAGGAAATTGTTTATCCTAATTCTCTAGAATGGGTGGTAAATGTAAGTGTGTGTGTGAGCATGAAGTAACTACAACTCTAATTTGGATGCAGCCCTGTGTTGCGTATGATAATATATGACCTTGATACTTTCATACATGTATTTATACAGTATGTACAGTGTGTAGGATTTTTGACAGTGCATGATGTTGTGTCTGTTAAATGCAGGTCCATGCAGTATATGACACATCTTCCTGAGCAAATTATATCAGCAGGATTAAAAAACCCAGAGTATTAAAACCTTAGACCATAATGTGAACAACACATAATATTCATGCATTTTAATTACTAAACAATCCCAATCTGTGTGTGTTATCAACTTTTTACTTAAACTGGCTGAAAAGGTCCCATGATTGCAGGAGGCTTTTAATCTACTTTCAAAGACACGTTGTTGTAAAGCAAAAACTAGCTTTTGTTGCTAACTTTCAGAAACAATACATTTTTAGCAATGACCCACATCAATCCTTAAAATTCTAGTTCTTGTTCTCTTGGGGGAAATAACCTAAAATAAACCCAAACCATTTAAAACTATTCACTAAACTGCGACAGGCTGGGCCCAAAGAGCCGATGGTGTCCTAAAGGGAGCCTTTTCTGTTTGTTTTTCATTTTTTTCTAAATGCATTCTCCCATGAAGGACGACATAATTATGGAGAGCAGTTTTATTCAAGTGTAAAGAGTGCAAGCTGCAACTATACAAACCTATAAGTAATTGCCAGGTTAACCATATGTTATATCATTTTTTTTCTTTTGATATGCAACCTGCTGAAGCAGATTCCTCATAGGCAAACCATCTATTTTCAGCTCCCTCCTGGGCATAGTGAGGCACTGAGACACAGATGTTCAAATTTCCCACTGGATTCTATTCTTTCACACATGCACATCGAAATGGCGCACAAAAACTTCTTCAGGGGGAGAAATTGTCTTGAGGATGGCAATAATTATGTCAACGCAATTAAGCAAACACGCTCCACATAAGCCACATCTCAATTTGTCACCCTGTTAAATCTGAAAATCAACAGGGCTGAGGCTGAGGCTCTGTAAACAGTTTACTCTGTCCCTTTAAGTGACCCAGAGACAATGCATTAACACTAGCAGTCACTTTGACATTTTATTTCCAAACACAATAATTTCTCATAAATACACAATTAATTAATGCATGTATTCTGTTACAATATCTTTTAAAAATAAAACATAAAAAAAAGAAATAATTTAATGTCAATTTTGTGACAGTAAAATAAAAATAAATATAAAATAAAAATATAAAAATATAAATATGTTTTAATCACTATGCATGACATTACATATAGTAAACCATGACGATTCACAGCAGTGTTTTTCCGATTTTTTAAATCTTCATAGCCTATGGGAAAAGACGATGTCTTTGTCCTCTTTGCATATTTTCTTAAAATAAACAAATGTGCAAAAAATAACACAAAAAATGTTTGAAACATTTCTATTTGTATGACGTAAGGGAACTCTGTCTCAAAAATTCATTGTCATTGGTCCTGAGGTACAAATGACACCAGTCATCCCTACTTTATGTTGCTCAAATTTTTTCAGTTATTCTATTAATAAGTGAATTTAGTCCAATTATTTGTATTTTGATGTGGGCAAATTTATGGAACTCAAGACTACTTGCAATGTTTTGTTGATAGAGACAATGATAGTTGCAACCACAATTAATTACCAACCAAGCAAAAAAGTACCAGTATGACCGCTGATATTTCAGAGCAGTTACACAACTGACCATGCTCATCCTTTCCTCTCTTCTTCCTCCCCATCCTCATCCCTCCACCTCACTAACACTACTGTGGATGTAGGAAACAGAATTTGAAAGTGTTTCTGAAGTTTGAAGTGCACAAAATGATGCACAGTATATCCAACCAGCTCTGTCAGAAGCACACATACCTTTCTTCTCTCTGGGTCGGGCTGCTCTCATGCAGTCATATATGAAAGTAGATTACACGTTCTGCTCTTTAGAAATGGCATTGCGATTCATTTTTCATCTCAACTGATTTCAGTCCTTACACATTTGTATCAAGTTCATCATGATGCATCGTTACATCCCTACTTGTTATTGTCAGTTTACAATGTTGCACTTGTCCTGCACTTTGCAGTGTTCCTGCAATCTGCCTGAGCTTCCTGTCTGGGGAGGAGAGGGTGGGGGGAAACAACTCGCTCCAACCATAGACAGTATGTAATATTGCAACCATACAGTCTATGGCTCCAACTCACTATTTGTAACAACTGGGCATCCAAAAATGAGTACAGCAATCCATACTGCTCCTATAATTCAACCAGCTCATTGCACATATAAATTTGAGAAGAGTCAAAATGACCCTGGTGTCCATTCTAGTGTTAAAGTGAATACATGGAGGAGGCACGACTAAACTGTTTAGAGAACTCAATTGTGCAAACATGCAGCTGTTTCACAGTGCAGTATGATGTTGGTTTTGATAAGCAATTAAACCTGACAAACGGAAATGTTGACAGTTTAAAAAAAGAAGCAAGAGCAGACAATGAGAGGAGAAATGTGTTTGCACACATTTTCTTTGGTAAATGGAGTAAACAGGGAAAAGGAATGCAGAACTTTGATCACTTGTGCTTCCTCTCTCTCTTGCTGCCTTTCTTTATGTGTCTACAGTACGTCCTCCTCTCCTGTCTCTCCCCCCTGTCGTACGCTGTGATACAGTGTGTGACAATACAAACACCTCATTCTGTCACTGTCGCCGTGCTAACAGGCTCATTGGACTGCCTTGTTATCCAACTCAAACAGTGAGACCCAAAGAATCCACGGCACATTTCCATAATGTTATTGACCGAGTGCCGAGACGCGATGCCGCCCGGAAATATACGCACACACCCTGTGTTATTTGCATGTCTATTACCTCGCAAAACCGACGCTCTCGACATGAGGCAAGGAGAGCCAATTTGAAGCTCTGCTGCACATCCAACATCCTCCGACCGCCCACACCCACACCCACACATGAGCCCTAACGCACCAGAATCACGGCGAAAACTGGAGAGCAAAGCATTTTGGGAGACAGGAAGTAGTATAATGAAGGCCAACTGTGTCCTTTAGTGGGTTAAACAGACACGCTTGACATGCATGATGGATCAGCCGTGAAATAGGCTGGAAGGCAAAGTTCAGCAAAGCCGGTGTGACAGGAATTTCAAACAGGATGTACCTGTCTATCTTTCTCACATGATGTCAGGAGGCTCCACTGGTGTTTAGATTGTAAAGGGGAGATAATGGGATCCTGTATGACACAGGTGGCAGATTTAGCTGTTGTGACAGTACGAGAGGATTATACCATAAAGTCGGAGGATGTGAGGGGGATCCTGGTGGCTCAGTGAGCTGAGGGCTGTACACGATGTGTACTTGCAGCATGATTAAAAACACAGATTATAGTGTACATTTTTAGCTCAGGCGCTTCAGTATTAGAACCTCACTCTTCCATTCCAGCTACAGAGGATACGCTGCTAGAAAGAGCTGAAAAACACCTCCCTCTTCCTCTGCAGGTTATTATATTGACACAGTTAATGCAAGTTTAGTTCATGTGTTTTGTGGAAAACTTTTCATTTGCTGGTCTAAATACCTACTGATGATTTCACCAGGGTTATTTTCTCTTAGCTTTGGCTTGACCAGGTTTTCCCAAACCTTTTTTATGGGGACCCATTTTTTAAAAAATGACAAACCATCATGAGCCGAATCATGTGCTCCACCTGTTCTCACATATTTGGATTTATTTTCCAACTAGTGTTCAATCTGGCAATATTTTTTCTACTATTCAATTACTTGTTTGGTCCACAAAATTTCCGAAAACATTAATCAAAGTCCAAGATGATGTTGTCAAATGTCCTGTTTTGTCCACAACTCAAAGATATTCAGCTTACTGTCAGAGAGAATTTGGACTTTTGACATTTACTCAACCCAATGAATTGATTATCAAAATAGTTGGCAATTCATTTAATACTCAGTTAATGATTGAATAATTGTTGCAGCTCTGAATACTTTATTAAAGGTGAACTGTAGATATAAATCTTAAATTTGTGGATTTTCGTCCATAATCTTTTATTTATTTGGTGACCCAAACAAAAGTTCCTCTGACCCACGTGTGACCCAGTGTTTGGGAATGACTGTTGTCGACAACAGGAAGCCTGCACTTGTGGAGTTTGAGAGACATAGGCATTTTATCACACCCAACTGTGATGGTGGGTGGTCCCAAGTTGATACTTCGGTACCAAGACGATGCCAAAATTTTGAAAACGTGCTGGTACTCGCAATTTTCCAATTTTTTTAATTCTTTATTTTTAAAAAATGACCATTATTTTGAAAAGATTTGCACCCATTAAGCAACAGTGAGTATTGGTGTCTAAAACTGTGCCCAGAATTTATTTTAAAGAAAAAAAAAAACAAAATTAAAAAGTTTTGAATCACCCATCCTTAGTGGGTTTTACACAGTCATGATGCTCACTCACTTGCTTTGTCCTTTTTTAACACGTTTTGTATACCGCAAATAATTTTTTCTCACATACTTTTTGGACGCAAGAAAAATGTTTTTCCAACTGGAGTGTAACATAACGTTAGTTCTTCATGGTTCTCTCCTGCAACTTGATTGGATGCCGTTGTGACTGGTTCAAACAAAGTGGATCTGGGAAATTAAAGTGTTGACTTGCTGTGAATTAACAGCATTTATGTTATTTGATTGAGGAAATGAAGGGAAAATCACTGATTTGTGGATTCACATTCACATTTAATAATGAATTCCTAATGTTTGTGTGAGGAGAAATGAATCAAAAATTGTCAAGTCAAAAGGCTGAAGTCCAAGTCTTTTTTGGCTGTGTGAAACTGTGTCTAAAGTCATCAACTTTGCCTCAAGACATCACGTGACTCAAGTCCACACCTCTGCTGGATAGTCTATATGCTGGCTGTTTGGGCTGAATGAACAGTGACTGCACAACCAGAGCGGATCATAAAGCTTCTGAGTATAGCAGCAGAGCATTTCAAAAATTTTTGGATGGTATTGAAGACCAGTATGGTCTTTTTCTACAAATAAAAAACAAAAATCTATAATATATTTGCTGCAATAAATCACAAAATGACCATGATGTGTCATCAGAGATCAAGGAAACATGTTAAGCTGAAAAGCTTGCTTCACTTGACATGAACGCTACAGCCATGGTGTCCCCCTATGAAATTCACCTTGAAATTTCTGTTCCAGGATAACTGCAAGAAATCATGAATAATCTTGTAGAAGACGTAGATATTTATAACGGTTAAATTGAGAAAAATGTTAATAGAGTTTGGCAGCAATGAGACAGGCTGCCATTTACCTCATCATCCACAGTGTGTTATTTCAGAGCAGTAGGCTTTTGTTTTCAGGATAACAGATTTAACTTTACATTGACAGACAGTTAGAAACAGCTGATCAACTTACAGTGGAGGACTTTGCACCACTTGTCAATTTATGATGTTGCACAAATCCTGCACTCCTATAGAGCTTCTGCAGCCTGTATGTCTCCACCATGTCTGGGGAGCAGGGGGTGGAGGTTAACAACTCGCTTCAACCATAAATGGTATGCTAAACAGGATTACAATTTATTTAATATACAATCTATAGCTCCTACTCACTATTTGGACTGCTATACTCATTTTTGCATGTGCAGTGGCTACATAGTGCTCCTTTAACTATCCTAGATGACACTTTCAACTGGTTTCTAACAGTCAGTATGCATGCAGATTATTCACATCCAGTTACCACAACATGAGGTCATTATTTGCATTGCATTGCTTACACATAATTTAGTTTAACCTAGTTTCTGACTGTAATGGATTCTATATTGATTGTGTCCTGTATGTAGCATATAAAGCTTATATTAAAAAAACAGTATCTTTCTAACATGTCAAATAAATGCTGGTTTGAATTCTACCACATGCTTGTTTGAACCATGCTGCTCTTTAGCTTGCAGACCAATCAATAAAGATGGAGATCGAGTTGAGCCATACCATAAAGCAGTTAGCCTCTGCTGGGCTCAACACAGCTGCTCCCTGAGAGCCATTTGTCTTCCCACAGTTATTGAGTCTGTCTCATACACAATGTATGAAACTTTAAATTCTGTGAGCACCCGCTGTTTCACAAATGTTGGAAGTCGATGGAATAATATCATCATTTTGGCTTTGATTTCCATCCGGTTTTGTAACACAGCTCCGCCGTGACCATTGTGGATGTGTCATCGTTTGGTATCCCTCCCGCAGACCTAATCCATTCCTATCTGCAAGCAGACATTAATAAATCATAAGGAGAAGCTTTCAGAAGCTTTAACCTCCATGCATAATTCAGCCCGCGCTGATGCTAATGCTACAGCTGCAGCTCCCACACTCAACTGTTCAGTAGTGTCCCACTAAACAGCCAATTAACTGTAATGAATCCAACAAAGTCCAACTCTCAGCAGAATGAACAGAGAAAGTACTTTCTCCTGGAAACTGTGTGAGCTAATTCCTGATGAGAACTCACTAAAAGTTTGTTTTCACCTTGAAACGAAATGAGAGGTCAGGCGTAGTGTGATTGTCTCACTTCATACTGAATACTCTGACTTTGAGCAGGCTGAAAACTGCGTGGGCTAACTCTGTTTGTTATCCTGATTAAATTGTCTTCAGATTGAATCAATTTGTTGTAAAGTTTGACTTTATGGGATGCTAACTGCTACCCCCATCACTTTGAGATTGTTGCTGCATGGGTGTTACCAGCTGAAAAACTTTGTTAGAAAGATAAAGAGGAGAGCAGGAATGATAAAGTTTAGTGTGTCATTATGCAATAAAACATTTCCCCCATGGACAATGCAAACCAGACTCTCAATGCAACATTTTATGATTGCATGGGAATTTTATTTAATGGCACACTATTACCCCCAAATCCTTAAAATTAGTCAATTAAAACTACTGTATTTTGTTTTTATATAGATTACATTAGAAGGAAACATTCTAAAATATCCAGCTAAGTGTCCTGGGAATATAAGATAATAATGGTTGGTTCAGCAACTCTCAATTTATGTCACAGCCAGCTTTCAGAATACAGGAAGCATTGTGTCCTTTATGTCAGCAGAAAGTCAGGTTATTATGGAAGCCCACTTCCACCACTGAAAGAAAAAAATATCCTCATGTTAAGTCATAATTATGAGATAAAAAGTCAAAATTATGCAATAAAAAGTCAAAAGTATGAGATAAAAAATCTTGGTAATAAGTCATAATTTCAACTTTTTATCTCAAGTTAATGCCTTAAACCTGCATTCTTTCTAATGGCCAGCAGGAGGCGACTGCACTGGTAGCAAAAATAAACCAGACTGTACAGAAGTCATGAGAAACAATCCTACTTCTCAGCTGATGTATGTCCTCAATGAACAGTTTCTTCATGAGTTTATGGTGTCAATTGCTAGTTAGAGTTCCTCTTCATTAGAGCATGATGTATATTTTGTAATTTATGCTCTTATTAAGAGTCAAATAGAAGATAAAGCAGGGTATACTTTTGGGCGTGGCTTCCTTGTCATTGACAAATCACCACAATGGTAAATGTGTGCATCGTGTACTTGGGTTTTCGGTCACACCAAACCCTCACTCTTGTCCAGCTCCACTCATGTGTTCAAATGCAGTCACTTCTAGCTACAAAAAAAAAAATTAAGATGGCATCAGCAAAATGCCAAACTTGAGCCTTTAAACAGAACTGCAATTAACATTTTTACCATAAACACAATCTTTCCATAACTATAACCAAGTGTTTCAGTCGCTTAACCCTCTCAATACCTTTTACTTACTCAAAGTATTTTCTAAATCATATAAGTTACCATATGCAGGTAAACACTGGCATTGAAAGCAGAAAAAAATGAAGCCATTGAATGTAGGCAGAGATTCTGAAAGAACTGTGCAACGTTGACTGTCTTCTCAAAACCATGACCTTCCCATCCTGCTCGTTGTCCCACGTCGTAAAATACAGGTGTTTTCTCCCCCCCTTTGGTGTACGCACATTGTACCCTCTAGTGTCTGTATGAAACATACTGGGCTTTCAAATACCTTCAATGTAAACACACCCAGATCGAGTCACATAGCCAGACTTATAGGAGCACTGATGGCTATGCGCCGGGCTCCACGCATACACATTCTGCTGTAGGGGTGGTGCTAAGCCCTTGATGCAGCAACAGTGCTGCTGCAAAATACTGTCAAGGAGGGATTTTTTTAGGTCGAACATTTGCAGGTTGGGAGGCAAGCTCTCACTGATCACTACAAAAGAAAAGGTAACATTTCTTTACACTGATACCAATAGTGTCCCACATGCTAATTTGTAGTTTTCACTGTGTAGGTTGTGGCTCAGAGGTTGTTGCTGTTACCCAGGGACTTTGAAACCATAGATAGTGGATGCTGCGATGCTGCTTGAAACAAGCAGCCAAAGGCAGACCTATATCCACAGTGTGTCCACAAGAGTGAGAAAGTCCTCATATGGAGAAGACTAGGTGGATGGAAAGATCAAACAAACACACAGCTTTAACCCAAGAGGCCAGGGTTCATGTCCCACAACACAACGCAACACAACACAATGCATATATACAGTCAAATGTACATTGTGCATTGGTATGAGATGCTGAAGATGCTGACAAAATGTCAGTGTTTGATGACCTGGCATGAGACTTTCCTAACCTTCATATAAGTAAAATAACTACATTCCATTGTCAAAATACTAAACTTCTTGCGCCCCCCATCCATTGATCACCCTTATTCAAGATTTGTGTTGTACAAGAACATAACCCTGCCAGTGAACATAAACATTGCTAGTGAAAATGATCCACACAGCAATTTCTTTTCCACTGAAACCTATTTTGTAAAAAAAAAAAAAGAAAAAGAAATGTTCTCGTATATAAACTAAGTCTAGGAAACAGGGCTGGTTTGGATGACAGAAATAACTTTTTTGTTCTTCCTTCACCAGAGGGAATAATAGTACAGATACTCTAATCACACTGTCTGACATCCTGACATCCAACGGAGGACCAACCATTGCTCCATTCCTCTGCTCACATTACCGTAGCTATGATTGTCCATATAAAGGGGAAAAATAGATGTCTTGTAGCAACCTTGTATTTAAATCAATATGGTAATGAGTACATGTTCCATTCACTGGCTTCATTTGAATCCAGCAGAGGTTTCTAAATAACCCAGGGGACCCAGTGAAAATACCCACCTGCCAACCAGTTCAAAAATTAACATGGGGAAATGGTTTGAACATTTTCTGTCCAGCCACATCAAAGAAGCATTGAGAGAGAGGTGCTGCATGTTAAAGGTCAACACAATTATGCAATCGCAACCATACACACAGCTACTTTTGTATAACCTCCAAAACACCACATCCAGAGAGCAATCACAAGCTGCTGACCGGCAGTTCTCATTTGTTAAACACAGTGAGGGGATATGGAAAGAAATCAGTGAAAGACAAATCTCACACATGGCAGCTTACATTCAAAGAACAGAGGAAATTGCCTCACTACCAGGGGCAACAACTTGGCAAGAAACAAGGTGTCTGATAAGAAGAAGGTGCCAGAAACAATTATTTTTCTCTTTTCCCATGAAGGGAGGCCACAGTGTCTATTTCCCTCTTGTGTTAAACTCCTGGAACATGGCATGTCTTTCAGGCAGATTGCCCCATTGTTGTGAGGGACAGAAAGATGTCCAAAATCAGCATCTGCACAACTAATGATGCTGCACCCAAAGGAACTATCTGAATGGAATCAATTTAATATACTATTACCTCACTACCCAGCAGTCAAGACCACTTCAAACAAGATTGATTTTTACAGCTCTGATCTCAATATGGCTGCATTCAAACAGACTTGAAAACTTCTCATTCAGTCATTTTAAATGCCAGTGAAAAAATTGAACCTGTCTGAACTTTACTGCAACACAATGCAACACAATGCGCTGCATCAAATCTCACATATTCCTGCTAGACTACACTATGAAAGGAACAGCATGACATTGTTGTATACAGTTACCCTCAAAATTGTCAAGAAGAAGCACATTTCATTATCCCAATGGCTCAATTTTGTGTACATATTAGTAATTTGCAACAGCAAGTAATGCCACCCAGATGATGTTATTTTACCAACGTGATGGGAAAACAGTACATAATTAAATCACATCTAATCAAATATCCTACTTGTCAAATGTGGACCCAACACATCCTCATACCTACCAGTGACTGTCAAAACAACATTTAAGACTTTTCCCAAAATAGAATACAGTATATCAGTCATTCCCAAAGACTGGGTCAAGACCCACAGGTGGGTCACAGGAGATTTTATTTGGGTCGCCAAATAACTAAAACACTATGGAGTAAATTCTACAGATTGAAATTTATATCTGCAGTACACCTTTTCTAAAGCATTTAAAGTGTGTATGATATTTTACTGATGAGAGGAAAAAACAAGAGACTATTAATTTTAAGTTAAATGCACTTATTTAGCCTCTTTTGGGCTAAAATGTTCTATGTTGTTTTGCTGATAATAAAAACAATGAGATGTCCCATTAACTCAGCCTAAAGGAATTAATCTCTAATTTATAAAGTTTTAATATGTATATATTTTCAATAAAGTGTAAAGATGAAATGGCAATAAAAATGGTCAGGAAAGTTCATTAATTCACTGAACATGAACAACGAACCAGAATTTGTATATATGGCTTATTGTGACTTGGGTCACTATGGTTTGTCATTTTTAAAAAGGTGGTCAACAAGAAAGAAGTTTCAGAAACATTGCAGTATATGACAGTTGGAGAGAACCAGCGACAGGCGTACTGGACATTTGTCCTCATGTGGTTACTGTTGCAAAACAGTTGCAGTTTGGTTAAGTTTAGGCACCAAAACCACTTAGTGAGGTTCAGGAAGTGTTTGAGTTAAAAGAAGTGTATTAGACAAAAGTTCAAGTAGATTCTACTGCAGAAAGAAAGTAGTTCCTACATGAAACTGCTCATAATAAGGTCTGAGTAAAGTCTTATCATGATTTTTGGAAAGATACACTGATTAAATAATTTTCAACTATATTTTTGGTGCTTTGAGCCTCACAATCTGAGTGCCATCTAGTTCCATTATGTTGGAGAGAAGGCAGAAACCAGCCAGTGGCATAACGAGACAGCATCGGCCCCCAGTGCAAGATTATTAAACTGGGCCCTGCCCCTCACAATCAGACATAATATAATGCAATGTCAGAGAATGACAGAAGTGAAAGCATGCAGTTTTAAAATGACCAACAACAGTGGAACTGCACTGCAGTGATATAGAGGAAGAGACATAATAGCAAGGCCAAGATAGTGACGATAGTGATAGATAGTGATCTCCCTGACAAAATCTGGTGTTGGAGCATCATAACAGATTAAAGCCTCACTGTGAGTGCACAGTCTCACATATAAAAAGTAACTGGTGACAGTGCACCTTAGTATGGATGGAAATAGAGTCTACTCAGTGATACTCACTAATGAGCACACCCATTAACACATAAACAACAGTTTTCATGTCTACATGTTGGCATTAGCAAATAAACAAAAAACATAAGTGTGTCGGTTGATTTTTTTTGTCAAATAAAATAATAAATAAGTTCTACGTATATCAAAGGTGCACTGTCCTTAATAAATCCATGGGAACAAAATCACACATTACTTGTTATTTTAACTTAATTTAGAAACATGACATAGATGTATGAGTGGATGAACTATTAGCTCCTATATGCAAAAATTTTGTGTTATTGTAACATTACATACATATTTATTTGGTGAATGGCAGCAAGTATGTGACACCATGAACTAAATGTCTTGCCTGAATAAGCACTGTAAATACCTTCCATTCCCACATATAGGTTCACATGCTGATAAAATATAGCAACAGCGAGTTTTTATGTTATGTTAAATTAGGGCCTGTATCTATATAGTACAGTATTTTGAGACTTGTGGACATGCTCTGGTTGGTTGCAGGCCTTAATGCATGTGCATTATCTGCATATATGGTAGTTCTGCCTCTGTCTATAGCTGATATAACTCACACCAAAAAAATCTAAATGGATAAACAGCACTACAGACCAGAAAGAATATAAATTGTGATTTTCTTTTTTTTTTTTTTTTTTTGTATTTTTGGAGTGAACTGTCCCTTTAAGCATGCCTTTTTATAACTGTATGTTTCCCCCACACTTCACTGGCTCTCAACGTGTGCTTCCCCTCCCCCATTACAAACTATTCATCTGTGTGTGTGCTTCTCAAATCAAGCTGTTCATCTCCAAATTAAACAGCTAACCAAGCTTTTACACACAATCAAACCAAACAAAGTTACAGCCAATGTCTTCTCAGTCAGTCATTTTAATGCGTCTCCAAGTTGCACAGACTTTTCTGTTGGCCCTGGTTCAGCATTACACCAAGTCTTGAGACAGCTATAGGGCGAGCTCGAAGATCCGAGCTGTGGCATCTCTTCCAAGAATAAATGAATGCTACAGCAGCATGGTGCATATCAGACGAGATGAATGCTGGTGCAACGTGGAGTAAATCTGACAGCGAACACCTGCCGATGATATCTAACCAAACACTGCAGGCTCTGCAGGAATCTGCACATGACTTGATGTTTTTTTTTCTACTTTTTGTTAATGCAGAGATACACGTGACATTCACAGGCTTGTGAAAAACACATGCATAAATATATACACATTCATACCCATCCAAGACACACTACCAGGGTTGCAGACATACACAAGCACACACAAACACACACACTTCTTCCATCCTACTGAGCTGTTCATACATGCAGAAATACAGGCGCTTCCTCTCCGAAGCCAACACACTGGCATACATACACATATATGTACTAAATAAGAGAACTGGGGAAGCTGTACACTGTCAGAAATAGGGGTTCTAAAAGGGTCCTTCCTGAGAGGCTGAGTTCTACCCATTTCTAAAGAACGAGTTTTTGAAGAAAGGGTTCATCAAGACTAAGGGTTCCATCAAAAAACCTTTTCATGCAAAGAACCCCTTCAAGATAGAAGAGTTTGTCATGGATTATTGAAATCAGTTGGTGGGTTCTAAACAAAGGCCTTAGAATATAAAAAGGGTTTAGGTAGAACCCCTGTGATGGGTTCTTATTAGCACCCTTAGAAGTTGGGACAATTCTGGGTAAAAACCCCAGAAAGTGTTGTTGAAATCCTTGAAAACCTCTTTCATCAAGGGTTCCTTGTACCATAATTTAAGTTTTCTGGGTAGAACATCCTGGTTGGGTTCTAGATACAACCTCTGGAACATAGAAGGGTTCTCAGTAGTACCTCTTGCATATGTTTTAGATGAAACATTGGAATTTCAAAGTGTTCTTGGTAGAACCCCCTAGATGGTTCTTGTTAGCACCCTTAGAAGGTGGAACACTTCTGGACAAGACCCCCAGAGAGTGCTACTGAAACCTTCAAAGAACTTTTTGGCCAAGGCTTCTTTGTACCATAATGTAAAAGGCTTCTGGGTAGAACCCCCTGGGTGGATTCTAGATAAAATTCTTGAAATATAAAAGGGTTCTTGGTAGAACCCCCTGGGTGTGTTCTTGTTAGCACCCTTAGAAGGTGGAAAGATTCTGGATAGAACCCCCAGAGAGGTTTCTGGGTGGAGCATTGCACCATAGAAGGGTTTTCCTTTAGAAAATCCTGTTTATAAAAGGCCCAGGAAACAAAAAGTGTTCTCCTATGGGGACAAGCCAAAGAACGCTTTAAGGTTCTCCTCAGCCCCTTTATTCCTGAGCATGTGTATGAGATGACGGAGGCTTTGATTTGCTGGGAATGGCTCAGCAGGCAGTGTATGAAGACACAGCAGCGATACGAGGAAGAGTCAAATTAACAAGCGGAGGAAGGAGGAGGAGAGGGTGGAGAGAGGAAGACAACAAAGTCCAAACAATAAACTGAGAGGTGGGGAAAGTCTGGGGAACATTATACAGAGCCCTGGCAAACAGTGGAATTACACTGACTCTAAACAGCTCTTCCACCACCAGCAGCTCTGCTGGGGAGCACTCGTGACAGCTTCTTGTGTCTTATTTTTGCATTTGAAAAGGGAGGTTCTGTTTGACACCGCAAAGAACTGAGTGTATTTTAGAGCTCTTAAAACACCAACAGCCTGAAAAGTAAAGATGTTTCAAACTTAGCAAAACAGGTGCAATAGAACAGCTTTACAGCAGCCACACAAAACAGCAGGAGATACCTCAGCTCTCGCATCGTAAGTGCACATGAAGTGTGTAAAAGTGGCCTACATTTCAGTAAATTGCGAGGGGCTGTTTTGTACCAGGGTGAGTGTGAAGTACAGGCCCACCCTGAAATGACTGGAAGTCATAGTGTGGTGAATTCAGTTCTTATTCTCTGTTTCACCACCAGGAGATGCAGTGATGCTCCCTTTGACATACAACAAAGCATGACTGCCAGATCAGCCAGACGTTAAACAACACTGCAGAATCCTCACATGAAAAACACATCTGATTCATCTGTAGTCGAGCACTTTTAAGAACATCTTACAGAAAATGGTTACATTCTGAGAGGAATAATGGTGCAGATTACTTTGTTGCACTAATGGATCCAGTTTCCATCTTGACCCAGCAAGGACTGGTTTAAAGATTAAGTTGAAGAAAGGCAGCTGACTGTCAGTGCTAAACAGCAGAGCTGTAGGCTGGTAAGAATGAAATCAAATCAAGGGTGGTATGATACGTTCTCTTTCTGCTCTGACAAATATATATATTTATATATATATATATATATATATGTATTATTTATTTATTTATTTTTTCTATATGTTTATCACACATGAAATTACATTTCACTTTGGCATATGTGCAGTTAATGAAATATTTCACATGTAATTTTCAGTATGTTTTTTTCAGTATTCAAGATGTGAAAATATTACACACATTACACATTTAGGTAAGGGATAAACAACGAGTAGATGTGCTAAATTCATTAAAGTTAAAGGACCAGTGTGTAATAATTACAGGAATTTATGTACATAAATAAGATATATTATATATAAGTATGTTATTTATTATTATCAATCAGCGTAAACTCATAATCTAAATGTTCCCGTTACTTTAGAAATTGCCATTTATAGTTACATACTGTCGGGTCGACTTACGGAGATCATCATCCTGCGCCGTCTACGGCAGCGCAGAGCGGACAAACTGCACTAACAGTGAGTCTTGGGAAGCCCATGGCGACTTTATGTAGACGCTGCAGCGTAAACACGGAAGTAGACGGGGAGGATAGATGCGGGTGATTGCTGGCAGACCATTTAGCGTTGTGAACCTTGACTGGCACAATTTTGACAAATGGAGGATCATACATACACTGTACCAGAACAAAAAGCAGCGGACAGTGAATCCCCGTCATCCAAGAAGCAGAGAGGTGAAGAAAGTAAACACAAGCATGACAGGAAACGGCAAAAACACGAATCAACATCAGCATAGCGTTTACACGATGGAAATCGCTGATGGAGGACAAACGTTTTCACAGTGACGCCGAGGTTGCCTGTTTTCTGCTGGACAGGTAATTCATCCTACACACATAATTGTAGTTTGATGTGAGATAGCTTTCGCTTGCCATTTTGTCCGCTGACGGCCACCGTACTCTTGGTGAGAGCTACCTGTCGTGGTTTTGGGTTTTCTTGGTTATTTCCTGTTTTATTTTGTACTCTTGGTCCTCCCTCATGTGTCTTGTCTGTCTTTGTCCTTTTCCTACTCTTTTTGATGGCCATTGGTTTCACCTGTTTGTCCATTTGTGTTTGATCTATTTAGTCCCTGTGTTTCTCTGTTTCTGTGTCAGTTCGTCGTTGCCCTTTGTGTGTCATCCTGCCTTCTCCTGGTTTGCCTTCTTGTTGGACCTGATTCTATTTTTCTTGGACAGTTTTTGTGTTTTGCCTTTTGTGGATTCTTCTTCTTGTGGACCCTGGTTTTGACCTCACTGTGTTTTTGTAAGCTTTTATTCATCCACTTTATTTATGAAATGCCTTTGAACTGTTTTCTATTTCATTGTCTGCATTTTTGGGTCCTCCATCTTGTTTAATTTTGACACACACAGTACCACCCTCAGTGTGCTTTACATTCCTTTTAATTATTTATGTACCTTGCAAAATAATATCTTTGTACATCTTTTTAAACTATCTGATATCTTTACTTTGTTTGATTTCTTCACCCAGTGTGTCCCACAAATATAGCCCATAAACTGAGCTGCACCCGCTTTTAAGATGGTGTGAAAACAACACATTTCAAATTAAATTTTTAAATTTGAATTTTTAGTTAATATGTCCTATTTAACTAAATGATATGTTAGATCTTTAGTTTTATAACATCCATACATTAACACCAATGCAAATGTGCCATACATGCAAACCTGCAAGTTGAGGACTGATATCTTTATCTTTGCACAAGTAAATGATGTCAGTTCTGGGTGAAAAACACTGGAGATGCCTTCTCCTGTAATTCAGTCATGTCAATACTGTCTGGTTAATTGCTGTAATGACTGTGAGTTACACACTACATACTCACACTTCATGACATAAAAGAAAATGAAAAACAGTGAAAACAAGCACTGAAAATAAGCTGAATACTGTATTGTATATGCTGGAGAGATCCATGAGTTAAAGGGCATCAACAAGAGATTTGATTCTTACTACGACATATGACAGATATGGCAACATTGGTCCTTTCTCTCATGGCCATTATATTCTGAGTCCAGGGAAAAATCTGCATCCACTGCATATGTACAGAAGGACTAAACCTGGAAACAGTGAAATGACTCAAACGCAAAAAAAATCAATGAAAAGTAACAAAAAAAATGTAACTCTAGTATTGCTACATAGCCAGAAATAGAAATACCCAAGGAAGCCATTTTACTATCTACTTATTTTGGAATGTTCCTGTTTTAAGCACTGCTCAGAGATTTATAATATCTAACCTTTAAACACCTGCATTAATAGAAATCTAATTCAATCAGGCTGAAACAAATGAACAAATGATGACTTAGAAATCTGGAACGACACATGCATTATTCAACTGAATGGCTCATAAGTTTCAGGAAACATCACAACTGTGCCAGCTGCAGTGACATACATGAAAACAGTCATTTTTTTAATCATCTATGAATGAAAACATATTGTTGGGAAGCTGATAACTCATAATGAAGGAACAGATTTACAAACAGCTTTCTTCCACCAAATAATGTGCATTTGTAGCAAGTGACAGCACATACAGTAGATTTACCATCTGTGACGCTTAAGTTGGCATCAGAGAGCTGGAGGCAGCAGATTAGAGCAGCTGCAATAACTGAATTTTATATATTCAATAAATAAAAATGGGAGCAAATGTCATATTACTGTTTGGAGCTTCCTTTGAATGCATCAATATTAACCTGCATGCAAAAGTTTGAAACTTTTTGTGACTTTTAAATTAGACTTGAAGCAGTAATATATTTTATAATATTATGTGCATGTACATATAGAAATTGATGTATAGATTTTCATTTTCAGTAAACAGCAGGCTGATATCAATACGATAAACCTGCACTGGGCCACAAACCTGCATTGTGTCCTGTGAATCCCTTGTGGTTAGGTCAGCAGTCTGAATCTAGATTTATTGTGTCCAAAAAATTTCCAGCAGATTATTAAGTTTCATTATGCTTGTGGGGTGGTTGCTGGGCTCAGTTGGTAGAGCATCTACCCCATGTATGTATGTTAGTCCTCTGCAGCGGCCGCTGGTTCGATTCCTGCCTGTGGGCCTTTGCTACTTGTCATTATGTTTGTGACTTTCGTCAGGAGTTATGTCACTTCATGTGAGATAGGTAATATATTTATTTTAATCCCAGCTACAATCTATTCCGAATGCCATGAGACTTGGTTACAATACCATTACACTATTATATGTCTTCAAGAAAACTCTACAGACTATACAAGGCAAAAACACCAAAAACTTTGCAAAGCTACACTGATTGCATCTGACAGTTGTGTGGCACTATAGTAGGTTTTTTAAAAAGTTGCCAGCCAGCACCACTATTTTGACAATATTCACAGATTTTTCAGCACCCTTATATGAATATGTTAACATGGAATATATCAAAAGAAAGAACAGATCTTCTAGTTTCAGACACAAAAAACATTTTGTGTGGGCTTCATTCATTCTTCTTCTTCTTTTCATTCGTTTATTTTTACTTGAATGTTGGTTGGTTGCACCAAAAAACAAAACAAAAAACTTTTTAGACAAAAAACTTGAAAAAATAGCATTTTTGTGAAAGAGAAATTTTTAAGCAGAATACTGACTTCACTTTTTATGTTGTTTGTTTGTTTGTTTATCACTTCATATTACGTGTGTGACATCACTATCACCAGTGTGGCTGATATTAGATGTGTGTCCCCTGTCCCCTGCCCAAAACACTGGGAGCTGGAGTGCTCCTTCGTGTGTTTTGATGGAAACAGGACAATGAAAAAAAGAAGCCTTCATGGAGTACTCTAGCAAAACTGTGAGATTTTTTAATCTTTAATGAAATACTTGGAAATTGCAGATTAATACCAGTTGAAAGGCTGAATGGGTAGAACATGCTGCTAAGACATTTCTTCTTGTTAATTTTGCTGAATATTTTAAAGTACTAAAAAAACAGATTTAACCCTGGCAGTCTGTGGTCGTTGAATACAGTATGGTTGATATGAGTAATGAGGTGTCCTTTCACATTTTCTGTTCTTCTGAGGTGTATTAGCACCAGGGACCTGCGATTGGTGAGACTAGACAGCCAGCATCTGTCTCTCTCTCTCTCTCTCTCTCTCTCTCTCTCTCTCTCTCTCAACCCACCCCCCCCCCCCCCCGCCCCCCCCCACACACACACACACTTTTTCACACACAAGCTCTTACACATGCTCACACAGCAGTCCAGACATCTGCTGGGGCTCTACTGGGTCTTGCCACTGTGGTACTGGGACTCTTACAAGGACTAAAGATACTTCAGTGGTAATGACACGTCCCTATTGGCCAGACCGGGCAGAAAAACAGGAAGTGGGGACAAGACTGAGTGTCGGAGAGGTCATCCATCTTGGGAGGGTGATTTAAATACAGTACGAGAGAGTCACAGAGATACAGAGAGATATAACGTCCTCTGCCTGAGGCCAAGGTAGGAAATGTGAGTAAGTTTCTGGCATTGACCAGATTCCAAAGAGAGCTGTCTTTGAACTGATATATGTGCTTAAATTAGTAGCAGTAATAATAATAATACAATCTTTGTGTTTAAAAACACCAACAGAGAGCAGTGCCTGATTTCCACATATTATGGTGGACACAATGGGAATTTCTAAATCTTAGATGCTGTTGCTATGGAACACAAGTATAATTTTACTTTTTTTGGTTAATCATTGGAGAAATGTCTGCCTTAAAACCAATCGGGTCTTAAAGGGATACTTCACCTAAAAATGAAAATTCAGTCATTATCTATTCATCTTCAAGGTCAGGTTTAGCTTTTTAGTCTACAAATCACAGCTGTTTCACAGGAAAACAACGTTGCAGCATTTCCCAAACAATGGAAGTGAATGGTGACCTGTTTTCAAACGAAAAAAAAGAACCAAAAATACATAAAAATAAAATGCCTCTATACTGCTCATCTGATGTAATCCAAGTCTCTTAAAGCTCCAACATGCCAAGTTGAAAGGTGTTGTTTACACCATGTTTTAGCCTGAATCACTGTAGATCCTTAGCTTTGGGCCACATTCATGTGTGCGTGCACACTGTCTGAAATGTATGTGTGTTGTGTGACGGTGTGTGTGTAAGTCAACATCATGTCAGGGCTTTAGGCGACTTGTATTACACCAGCCAAGCAGTATGGAGGTGTTTTATGTATTTTTTTTTCCCAGTTGTTTTTCCACAATTTGTGTGTTACTGTTTTAAAATCACTGTTGCTACAGTAAACAACACTAACGTCACAGTATTCTATACAGCATATTCTGAAAATGTCAAGTTACCTTAACCTACTCGCAAATGGTACAGACGTAAACAAGCTACTAGCTGTGACCTTTTCTTTTGTGGGGATTTAACCTTTTTAATGCCAGGCCTCACCTCCTCACATGCAAAACAAGTTCACCCTGACATTATTTTGCAGAGGTACCATCACTGCATCCTGGACTTTGCACCGCCCAAGACAATTGTGATTGATTCAAGTAAATACAAAGAAGCCACAGCATTTTTCCCCTATAGTAGAATGAAAAAATGTGGAGCCAGACATTTCTGTGGAGACAAGTCTGGCTATGTGAGACTGATCCTGATGCACTCAGAATGAGAGCAATGTTCCAAGTCTGACCATGAACTCAGACTCCTTTGTTTAGGGCTGAGGACTAGAACAAGGATGCTCCTTGTCTCATGTGCAGCTTGTGATATTTAAAGATATGATATTAAGGGGAGAATTTTCTTTTTGGTTATGTTACTGTGCACATGTCCTTAGTGTGTAAACTTACAGGTACATGTTTTAGAAAATTTTGTAAATGCACAAGACCAAAGTTAAACATTGTTTATGACCTTGTTACAATATAAAGATTGACCAGTCCAATCAAACTGACATATGTGCTGGTCATCACTGTAAAACCATATGCTCACATTAATCAATTGTAATAAGGAGCAAAAACTGAAAACTTTTACCGAACATGAATATATTTTTTTTATTCTTAAAATTAATCAGTTCTGTCCTGTGGGAAAAAACAATGAGAAAACTCATAATTTAAAGGCAGTTTCCTTTACTAGATTTTTGAGTTTTGAATTAAACTCAAATTCTCAAAACTTTGAGAAAGTTTTTAAATAAATTAAAAAAAAATGTTTTGCTGACCTAAAATCTTTTGTTGATATGATTGACTTTTCTTCTTCAGATAAAAATTAAATCTTGTGAGGTTTTGAAGTTACCCGAAAATATTGTAAATATTGTTCACAGTGAACTATGAACCTGATTTCTCTTCTTCTTTGATTGAAGTAAAAGAAAACATTATTGGTTGGTAAATCTTTTTTAAAACTTGGGCTCAAAACTCAAATCTATTGAATTAAGTTGTGTTGAAATTTTAAATTTTCTCAACTTTTTTGTTTTTACAATGTGTTAACTTGTTGCAGTGAGAGTTGTGAGGAGTTGCCGAAAACATTTGAGTTGGCTTAATCAAATATTTTAATTTAGCTCTAATCAAAGGGTTCATGTAGCACTAACCATATTTAAGCTCCCTCCAACTTTTAATCAACCCCCCAAAATTGTGGCAAGTGATTGGCTCAATTTTTTTAAGTATTGTTGACTTATTTGGGTTCACAGTGTAGGTAGAAGTGGAATTTACACACACACACACACACACACACACACACACACACACACACACACACACACACATATGTATATATTGAGCTTCATACACTCACTGATGGTAGGGCTCCCTCCAGGGTTGAGAGTGACTCTGAAGGCTTGATGCCAGGTGTGGCGGCCAGGGGGGGCGTCACATGGGTCAATGTAGAGCAGAACACCTCCAAAACCCAGCTCAGAGAGCAGGGATAGCTGGACACAAACACACAGTGGTACAGTCAGTAAGAAAGAGAGATGGTACATCCATACAAACTCACAAAAAATACATTTATATTAAAAAAAACATGTGGTACAAACAGAAAGTAACTGACATATTATCACATTTAAGGTTGTTTAACTTGCCATGAAGTCAAAATCTTTTTTTTTTTTGCTCACCAAAGTGATCAGAGAGTTTCTGGGGAACAGGCCTCACTTTTGGGGAAAACAAGAGGTAGTCCCTGATGGTGTTTCTATGGCAGCTAAGGTCAGAGTTACATTTGCTTTGTCTCTATCAACAGAGCAGATGTAACTGTAGTCAGGGATCGGATATCACTGACCCTGAGGAATGAGAGAAAAGGGTGCTGAGCTGTGTTTTCAGACATTGTACATTCATACTTCCCTTGTTTTGGATTTTCAGACCAGTAGACTAATTTTATATGCTGTAAATGTGTTGGGTCTGACCATGTTTGGGCATAGATTAATTATGGCATTATCTGTGAAGGCTTTAAGACTATGCCACAGGACCAAAACTCCAAAATTGAAGCCCATTTAGTAAACCATATATATTCAACTGACAGTCAAACAGAATTGTGTTTTTCTGCTTTGATTTTGGCCTCACACTACAACTGACTGTATGTTGAATGTTTCTTGTCCCATATTAATGAATGGGAACAAGTTACACTAAATAATTCTGAAGTCACTTTTTAATATATTTGAGGTGAATATCGGATCAAATGCTGATGAATTGTATTGTTGTTTAGTTAGCCAACATCACTGGTAATAAGAGAGAATAGTATGTGGGTGAGAGGCAGTGTGCTGCAGCTGCAGCTGCCTCTGTGCAGAGCTGTATTTCACTGTTGTCCATGGGAGATGTAGCGTCCTTGTTTTTTATGAGAGTAGATGACTATTTTATTGAATATGTGACACCAGCCACGGTCATTCTCCTCTCATCACAACTCTGTCCTTCACTGGAAACAGGGACACTGCACACACAGGCTCACACACACACACACACACACACACATACACACACACACACACACACACACACACACACACACACACATACACACACACAGATTCACAGAAACACACACACTTAAATACTCTCACTTATATGCACACACAAAATCACCCACTAACAATAACTACTCAAATACAGAGATTTTCATTTTTTTTAACACACACAGTGTAAACCATGTGGACTTGACACACTGACATGCACGCACCTTTGCACATTCACACAGGAAAACTCATGTTTTTGCACACTTGCTTTCACAGGAACACAATAGACACACGTGACTGACATTCACATGGATTACCAATATATGACAAATATGTGGAAAATCAATAATCATTAGGAAAACCTTCAGCAGATAAAATTCCTACTCATGTTCACAGATTGTGATTTTGATTGGAGGTCACACATTATAACATCAATACATTTATTATAAATAACTTGACTGGAATATGACAATATACTGAAATTGATCATATTGTGAATACTTAATTGTGATTCTCAAATTAGTTGGTATTACAGTTTTTTTTACAACTGGTAACACATCTCTGCCACTCATTATATGGTGGACATAAAAGTCACTAAAAACAGGAAGCATTATGTATCACTATTGTCTTTGTTTAAGTCTTTCTTAATCCTTTTTCTCATTCTGCTGTCTTTCAGTGCACCTCCTATACCCAACACAAGTCTTCATGTATTTTGTTCATGCATGTATTATGAGTATTACTGATGTGTATTGCACTGATTAGTCAGAAATAACACATTGTTGATATCATTTCAGGCCTTTCTGTGTGGAGTTTGCATGTTCTCCTCCTGTCAGCGTGGGCTCTCTCCAGGTACTTCAGCTTCCATCCACAGTCCAAATACATGCAGGCTAATTAGGTTAACTGGTGACTCTAAATTGTCCGTAGGTGTTAATGTGAGAGTGAATGGTTGTCTGTCTCTATGTGTCAGCCCTGTGATGAACTGGTGACTTGTCCAGAGTGTACCCTGCCTCTCGCCCAGTGTCAGCTGGGATTGGCTCCAGCCCCCCACAAAACATCAACGATAAGCGGTTACGGACAATGAATGAACAAATTGTCTAAGTTACACTCTGATGTTACTCTAAATTAACTTCCCTGTCCTGATTTCACACATTCTCATCTGGTCACAGTAATGTACCTGAATGTAGGAAAATTTCCACCTAATTAACAGTCATTTTGTGCTTTTTGTATGATATGTGTAACAGTAATATGTGAACATGAAGAAGGTTTGGTTTGGAGTACAAAAAAGCATTTCATGAAATGTAAAAGATATGGACATTAATTCATTTAATTCATTCAATCATAAAGTGATCCACAGTTTCGCCTACAATGACTTGTGCTGTGCTGACTGAGTGAAAAGTTTTGTCAAACTGTCTAACATGGTCCAAACATGTGCTCTGTGTGTGTATCAAATGTGAATGTAGCCATGTGTAACACTGGGCCTGCAGTCACCGTCACACACTCATTAGTGAGAGTACAAGGCTCATCAATCATTCTTCCCCATTTCTATGTAGAGGGCGATCATTTCTCTCGCCTGCTGACACAAAGAGACATTATGAAGCACACCTGATCAAATTTGTCACAAACTGTGGGCGAGGAGGAAAAATAGGTCAGTAGCCTGTTGCTGGAAGGGCCCCATGTGTCTGATTTAATGGACTTTTAAAAGTCTAACTGTGTATATGTAAATCCAGTACGGTGACCCTTTTTTATTCCCCTCTCCTTTTTTTGGTAACCTCCATTTACTGCTGTTATGGCTCATTAGCCTGTCATTTATCACCAACCTCACAGTCAGAAGTTCAATGAATAAGGCAATGATGATTTTATAGTAAATCCAGGGCTCTTATATATTAACAGCTAGTTGACACTCCCAATGTGTCAAATATGGTAGCTTGGTCAGTGCCCCTGTGGTTCAAAGGATGATGCTGTCGGTACCTAGTCGGCTCTAGAAATGATGCTAGTTGTTTTGATGTGCTGTCAAAATCAGGTGACATAGTATCACAAGAGAAGAAGTCCAAGTACAGGAAGGCTCAGACAAACACAGGACTTCCATGCAGGAGACCAGGGTTTGTGTCCTGTGTGAAACCAAAAGTCATTCCTTACTTGTTTTTAACTTATGCTATGTAGCAGTAGCCAGAAAAAATTCTGCATCAGAAAATCTGGGTGTGCCAGAGTGATTTAGAGTGGTTAGCACTTCCACACAAATATAAGCATACATTATTTTTCATATAGGTTTGCCTACAACATACAGCAGCCATAATACAGTATAGTGCTTCTACTTGTCAAATAAAACAAAAAGTCAAACTGACAACAACTAGGTAAGACTACATTCTAAAACAGCATTCCCCAAAATGACATTTAAATGAAACTTTATTAGGGCACAGCCTACATGTGCAAGCTGACAGCCTAAAGGGAAAGACAGCTTGACTGGGGCTTAAGGGATTAGTCCAGAGTTTCAATGGAAAACAGCATTGTAGAATCTTCCAAACAATAGAAATGAATGATGACCAGTTTTCAAATGTAAAAAACAAACAAAAGAATAAAACTATAAAATGCCTCTATACTGCTTGTCTGGTGTAATCAAAGTCTCCTAAATCCCTGACATGCTGTTTGCTCATTGTCACAGCACACACTCAGTTCAGACAGTGTGCATGTGAACGTGGCTCCAAGTTTAAGATCTACAGTGAAGATTCAGACTAAAAACATGGTGGAAATTATGTCTTTCAAATCAACTTAGCATGTTAGAGATTTAGGAGACTTGGATAACACGAGAGTATGGAGGTATTTTATGTTTTTTTTATTTTTCAGTTGTTTTTTTTCGTGTGAAAACTGGTCACCATTCACTTCCATTGTTTGGGAGATTCTGCAACACTGTTTTCCTGTGAAACTCCAACAGTGTTTTGTGAACTAAAAAAGTAAACCAGACCTGGCATGAGGAGTAGATAACAACTGAATTTTCATCTTTGGGTGAACTATCCCTTTAAGTAAAAGAACAAATAAAGATACTAACTCTTAACACTTCACTGTCTTTGTCCTTTCCCCACTTCTTTTGTTTTTTTTTTTTATTTTATGTGGATATGGCATCATTTAAACCACAGCTGGTCTTCCTCATCTGGTAGTAAAGAAGTGACCATACATCTGTTTACAGTCTTCATCAGCAGATGGACTTTGTTGAGTTGTGAAAGAGATGGATCAGTGGACATGTAAACTCAGTAGGTGTCAGTAGGTGTTTCATTCATGGCACTTTCAGGACTTTTCACCTTTGCTTAAAAGTTAAACAGCAAAGTTTATTCTTGACCTGAGAAATAATAACTGTTGTGGTAAAATGCAGAATATATTTTTGCTAAACATATCATTTCAATATCAGTAAATTAAAATATCTTTTCACAGAAATTTGGGAGACCAAGACTCAACATTTATTACATTTTAACTTGTAAGCTTTGAATAGCTACCCAGACGTTACATATTTATTATTACTATTTTGACCACGAAGCTACATTGTTGTGGTTTGTTGCATAGAGCTGCTGACCAAGCTGCTGTATTTGATGAATTGGGAAAGAAAAACACTGACATATGACCCTCTTTGAGAGTCAACAGGACAGGGAGTGTCACACAGTGTGCAGATTGTAAAGCCCCCTGAGACAAATTGTGACTTGTGATATTGGGCTATGTAAATAAAAACCGACTTAACTTAAAAACTGACGTGGGAAACAAGTGAAGTGAAGGGGCAGTCAGAGAGAGAGAGAACTGCAAACTACAAACAGCTGATTTTATGCACCTCCCCTGATGTGTTTGAGTGCATGGCCTGATTAATAGAATAAAAAAAAAAATTCCTTGTTTGTGATAGCACTTGCTTAGTTCCAACAGCTAACGGCTGGTTCACACTACATGCTGGACTAGTGCGTGACGGCACCATGACCAAACTGCTGCGGCTCACACATACTGTGGTGTCCACACAGGCTGCATCTCTCCTGCGAGGCGGCTGCTGAAAGTTCTATCTTACTACATAGAGTCTGCAGAAGAGTTTGAAGAAAATAGTTGTTTTCTGAACTAAATCAGTCATTTCCCCCTCGTTCAGAGAGGGAGGGAAGGAGGGAGGGAGGGATAGACAGAGGGAGAAGAGAAAAGAGAGAAAGAAAACAAACACTGCCCTGCACCCAATTTTTTTCATGTCTGTGACTTACTGCACAGATATAGACAAGAGACTGTAGCAAGAGGTGTCCTGTTTCTCATATAATGTTGATATGACTTTCAACAGATCATTTTTAATTTGTATTTTTGCTGAGAACCACGTGCATCACGTGGAAAAAATAGGCGAGCCTATGCGAGAGCAGCATCAAACGTGCGCGTGAGTCATGCTGCTCATGCGGGCTGTGTGGACGCTGTAACCAGTTAATATGGGCACTGAAATGAAAATCAGGGGGCAACACCACACACATGCACTGCTCAAGTGTGTAGTGTGAATCAGCTGTAACACATACATACCTACTGTGGATTTTTGATGTGTTCTGTGACTTTTTGTCTCCCCCTGACCTGCCGGAACAACAGGCTTACTGTGCTCCGGGATCTCCTGATTTACAAGTTAAGCACTGGTCAGCCATGTGTGTGGCTCGGACCTCAATAATACACTACCAACACTGATCACTATTGCACAGACTGAAAATGTGCTGAACATGGTGAAATTCAATTAATATCTCTATATAATTATAGTATGGTAAAATAAAATGTCTGACGATGTCCTTATTAATTCAGTCAGCTGACGTACATGGATAAAATTGTGCTGGAAGCTACATACAGTCTTTATTTCCATTGCTCAACTGCAGTCCACATGGAGTTTGTATTCAGGTTTGTATAATTGAATTACTTTTAATTTAATAGAAACTGAAGCTAAATTTTCCAGTAATTAACATGTAAGTAGATGTTTATTTTTTGATTAACTGGATCGGAATTCATATTTTCCCCGTCATCTCCTAATTGATAGGAAAACTGCTTAGAGCTGAATGTGGCACACATCCAAGTCGGAACAGGTCTAATCAATCAATGCATCACTAATGTTATTCCTTACAAAGGCAAATGGATTCAGACATCTTCACACTGAAGATATGCAGCTACAGGAGTCAGCTATGATAAATCTATAGCAAAAATAATATAAAGAATTAGTGATGCATGACTAGCCATATACATTAGGCCCTAAATCCCTGTGCAGCGAGCTGTATTGGGGTTTCTTCAGAGGGCAGTGAGCTGCAGCACATAAGTATATTAACATACCCAGTATCATTTTGGAAACTCAGTTTTAAACCCCCTCATTATGTGAAAATCTTTTTTTTTTCTGTCATACTTTGCTCCTGCACTTATTTTAGAGATCAAAAGATCTCATTCGTCAGTCTGGCTGAATATTTTTCCTGCTGCAGGATTATAGTATCAGGTAGATCTGGACTAGCAGTAAATCACGTGTGATTCTCTTATCAGCAGAGCAGAGCAGCAGCACACTGCAGAGCTCTGATTTGAGCTTACCTTGTACAGCAGAGGCGCCTGGCCAAGCTTGACCACAGCAATCTGATTGGTGTGGTTCAGGCTGTCTTTGGCTCTCCTCAGGTCGTCCACGTTGCCATACTGGATGTCCACCACCTCCCCCTGGTGATGAGACATGGCACAGAGGTTCAGGGGAAAGCAGGTACCAAAGTAAAAAACATTAAATGCCCTTTAATCAATTTTTTCCTAAGATTTTTAAGCATAATATGCCTCCCAGATGTCAGGTCAAATATATGTTTATGCCCCTGTCATCTGTGTGCACCAGCACAGGCTTTTTTTAATTTATCTATTTACTTATTTATTTTATAGGGACAGCACGTTAATGAACATCATAAAAATACAAAGTGTAAACATGCCAGATTTTAGCAAAAGTGTTAATTTACAACCGTATTCCCTGGCAGGTAACAAAAACAGAGACATTACAAATAACAATCTGTAAATACACATATACAATACAGAGATAAAAAAAACAAAATACTCTGTGCACCTTGTTAAGTTAGAAGTGGTCACAATTTTGGTTTGCTTTGAGCCATTGTTTTTGGGTCTTAAATGTGAGATACGTAGCACATGCTCTTAGTGCAAGTTGTAGGTCATTCCAATATTTACTTCCCTTTACTGACAGCACAGTTTACCCAAATGTAAAACATGTATGTGGCCCCTCACAGTCCCCTCTAATAGTGGCCCTGGTCTTGAAGCCACTGTCAGCCCTCTGAGAGCTCGCAAAGAATATTATTTGTGCAATACTGTGTTACAGAAGTATGGTGTCCATACATTACGTGTCCCTGAATGCATCCAGATTTTGTTGTGTGAGCACTGAAGGTGTTCAGGTGTATAAGCTAAATAGCATGTCCATGTCATATATATTCGTTTGCAGCCGTGGCACTCTAGCAAGTGGTTGTAGCTGATAACATCAATGGTAGAATCTGACCAAAATGTCCAAGAAAGGAATGTTGACGCAGAAGGACGAAAATTTCATGAGACATGCGAAAGCAAATACATTTTGGTGCTTTAGAGACAAGTTGGTGTGTTCTCTTTGTGCCAAAGGAAGAAAATGTACAGCGGCACTTTGACATCAAACATGGAGCCCATTATGCTAAACTTAGGTTCCAAGAAAAGCAACAGAAAATCCAAGAATAAAACGGCAGCCTGCGTTCTCAACACACATAGGTCACAGCAAAAAATGAATGCAATGACAGCCAGCTTTAGTGTTGTCACTAAGAACTTTTTGGTAGGTGCATTTTTGAAGCAGTGTACTAAGTTGTATACTAGTTGCACACTTGAATGTCTGCTTGTCATTATTTTCTTAGATTTCTGCCTTCAGAGTTATTATTATTGTAGATCTAAGAATTTTGGAAGCTGATTGGACGTCTTCTGCACATGTAGACATGACTAAATCATCTTCATACTTTTGAATATTGATGCTATTGATGCTTGGACATGTATAAGTCATTAATATACAGCATGGATAGGAGTAACCCTCTTTGGAATTTATTTATTGTGTTTTTATTTCTGTGTGTGTTCTTTGGACTGTATGTGTGTGTGAAAGGTGCTGTAAATAAAACTGAGTTGAGTTATACATTCTGTGTATGACCTTACTCTGCATTAGGGCATGGTGTTGAACCTCAATATTTTGAGTACCAACCAAAAATAAAATATTTATTCCCTCAGCATAAAGTATTTGCTGTACATTTATTTTGAGCAGGTATTTCTAGTTTTAGCTTTGTTTATTTTGTGCTTTATTTTAGTCAGCAAAGTTCAGCTTTGGCTGCCCACATTAAAGAGGCACTCCACCATTTTTTACAAGTCAGTTAACTATTCATAGGAGCTACTAGTCAGCCCGTAGAAAGAATGATGTATAATGTCATCTGTGGCTCTAAAGGAGTTTTTTAAAGTCTCAGAAATTACTCAGATGATGTCACAAAGGTTATTTCTGCCTGGGCTCAAACATGAAATTCATTAAAAAAAAAAAAAAAAACTCACTCCAAACTTGGGGATGTAACTAAAGAAAAAAAGCTTTCTTATTGGCTAGACACGGCAACCAGGAACAATTGTTTTCTTCTGTACTCCTTCTAACTAACACAATAGACTAGGGTTGTAAATGAATAGGCGACTACTCCTCCCTTCTTAAAAATACCCTGGCTTTGCATGAGTTATAGGGAATTCTAATATTTCATGTACAATCATGGAACAGAAAGTTCCCAAAGACTGTGATTCTGCAGTGTAACCCAGCTTCAATTCATGTCCTTATTGACTGCAACAAAAGGTCAGATTTCTAAGGTGGAAGCAGGCTTGAAAATAATAATAATGATTTTTTGTGACCATTTGACTGTTTTAGATGTGGAAACTTGTTAGAATCACCTGAATGATTCTACAGTAACTTGGGACTTGCTTGAGACTTGAAGTTAACACTTACGACTTGTTGGTGCACATGTATGACTGACTCCCACCTCTGGCATGTAATCATTCCTGATCTAGTCATTATAATCAATACCACTGTCAGGGGTGGAAGCAAATAATTACAAATATTCAAATTACTGTAATTAAGTAGTTTTTTTTTGGTACTTGTACTTTTATGAGTAGGTTTTCAAGTCTGTACTTTTTTTTGTACTTAAGTATGCATTTCAAGATGTAATCTACTTAGTTACTTTTAAAATCATAGTTGAGTACTAAGTACAATTTGAATTAATATCCAAACCTTTCATCTGCATTTTAGTAGCCAATCAGGTGATCTGATCACGGGTCAGTGAGAACAAAGACACAAACGAAAAACAAAACGCTGCTGCACCACACATTTGGAGCAAGGATGTTTATGATTTTTCATTGATCAATTAATTGACCAAGTTAGAATGTAACCAATTAAAATGTATTCATGGATATTTAATCAATAGCCATGACAGTAATTTGCACCTCATTTGACACTGATTTGTCTGGTGGAGCTGTTAGTTGAATAAGGAAACTTAAACTTAGACTTCAAAGAGAAAGAAATGACATAAATTAGTAATGATTAATCAATTGTTAATGTTTTCAACTATGTTCAGGAAATCACAAAATTTGCAACCCTAGTTTGGAGAGGTGACTGTGACATCAGCGGTAATATTTTAGTGATGTAACAGGACTGTCAGTATTCTTTCCACCTCTGACTCTTGCACTGACTGACAGTAGAAGTGGCTTGTTGTACAGCACACTGGAATCACTGTCTAAGTGTGTTTTTTGTGTGTCTGCATGTCTCTGTGTTATCATCGAGCAGATTACAGTGACCTAGAAGTTGTTGAGGAAAGTCAAAGCAGTACTTTTTGGGGTCTCTCTCTCTCTTTCCCTCTCTGTTCTTCCTATCTCCCTCACACCGCCTCTCCTCCTCCTCCACCTCCTCCCTGCATCACCTGGGCCTGATTCATTTTTCATGTGGCCTGGGGGCGAGTGTAACACGATGCTGCAGTGGAGAGAAAGTGAGGGAGAGAGATCTTTTGCGTGAGGGGAGCCCAGGAGAGGAGAGGAGTGAGATTTATCGCTCCTGCCTGCATTTGCATCATAAAAGTCCTCCATTTAAACTGCAGACCATGGAACAGTACAAGACGCAGCAAATTGAAATACAGGAGGATCTCTGGACGCACTGTGATGCTGCTGCTTCAACTACATCCATCTCTCTCTTTCCTTTCTCCTCTCCTCCTTTATTTTCTTTTGGTTCATCCTGGCGTGGTAATGAAATTAACAATATAAGTGGCCTCTGTCTGCTGAAGCTGTGAGCATCATTCTCCTGTTGAGATGATGAATCTTTCCTTTTAACCCAGCCAGGCACACCGCAGTTTTTGATTTGAAGGATGATAAAGAGAACAATATATACTGATGGACACAGTCAGAGTCCAATACCTTTGACCATTTTTAGCCTGTAAAATGGAAAATATTAAACATGTCTGCCAAGTTTGCATTCTATTCTTTTTTAACAGCATTTTGTCTGGGCCTGAGCAATACAACTATAATCAGTCCCTCCAGGAAGTTGTGATGTTGCGATCACAACAGTTCATGCAAATTCAACAAATTCTGCACAACCTTGTGATTTTGTTCAGACTTCACAACTTTTCCACAAATGTGACCAATCACCTTTGCTTTCCATAAGTTCTACCAGTGATGTCAGTCCCCTGTGCAAAAACCATACATGTTCCTCTCAGTGAATGAATCTGAGCTTCAAAAAGATTTGGCCTTTTTGTGGAATACTCCTCAGGTGCACATCTTCATCTGCAAATACAACATATTTTTTGTAATCATGAGCCTTTTTGGTAATGTTAGTTAATTTACATAATGTTATGTAATGTTACATAACTTTAATGAATTCTACATAAGATGCAAAAAAATGCCTAGAGACATTGAAACATGCAATGCAGATGACATTTTAGGCCGCAACAATCTTAAAGACAGCCTGCGAAACCCTGGAGGCACTGAATAATGATATCTATTGACAGCAGACACTTCATCAACAGATATCACCTATTGCCATTCTTGATAACTGTACAAATAATGTCATACCAAACAAAAAAATTAAAAGAACAACAGATTAATACAAACACTGTCATTCCAACTTTTTGATGAAAGTTTGTTCTTTAAGGATTTATATATATATATATATATATATAAACATATAAGTCATGACATGTTTTGGTTTGCTTTTTCTTTTTTGTTTTTTTCTTTTTTTCATTTCTAAACTTGCTCTCTATGAGAAAACAGTCTTATCCCAGACAAGAAAGCCTATAAAATGTCTAAAACTAACAATACCTACTGATAACATAGGTGTAAAAATGAGCAATTATAATAATTTTTGTTTTAAAATCTATTTTTTATGAAAATGTTGTCATTATAACGTTACAGATTTATGTCAACTCCATCAGATTTTTACAAAAATAAGATTTATTCAGGCATAAAAGGGTCAGTTATACCCTAAAGACCCCTGTCTCACTTCCTGGTTTAAAAAAAAGGTGAGAATACTGCTCAAGTACAGGTAAACTTTCTATTTTTTGGACTTTTTGGACTCAATAATATTGCTATCAGATGTGTCTCAACCATAACATGTCAACTCTAAGCTAAATAAGAATTATGCTTTAAAAATGTGTGTTTTGATCAGCATTAGGAGAACTCTGAGACACTTTAAAAAATAAAATAGCTGCTCATTCTGACTGTGCTGTGAAATGAGAACATGCAACTTTCTGCTGACTCTGTATGACGTGAAAAGGAGGTGGGCCCCTTACGAGGTTTAGTAGCCAAGAATTTGATCTTTGAAAATATAAAATATAAAATAGAATTCCACCATAATTGAAAAGTAAAAATCAAAACCCCTCAAAATACAGTTTTGTCCCAGTTCTCAAGAGCGAGTGAAGCATCTTTGTAACTAGTAACCAAAATGATTTACCTGTACACATAAAACATACAGATAAATGTTTTTGTTTTCTCTGCTTTGCTCATGTCTTATGCTCCAAACTACAAATGACAGTAAAACTATTACAACTACTATTAAGTAATCGTACTAAAACTGGGATATCACATTCTTTTCTTAAAATAATCCCTCTATTTGGTGAAAGTAGGAGCAGGAAACTTTATAAATGAAGTCCTACTGTTAGGTACCAGTGTTGTTAGTCACAGGTTAACTTTGATAAATATGGGGCCTGATAGGAAAACCATTATCTCCAATAAAAAGAAATGGATTAAGCAGTGTGCAAAAGACGGGAAGAAGTTAGAATGGGAAAACAAGACTTATGACTGTCTCTGTTCCAGCCTCTCTGAGCCTCTCTGTCTAAACACACAGTGTGTGAATGGAGTGGAAACTGTAAAGAAAAGAAGAAGAGCTGTGCAGGGAGGAGACACAGGAGGTCATGGATTGTTTCTACAGTCTACTGATTGAAGGCAGCTCAAATCCAGCCTGTAATTAACTCTTATCACATCAACTAAATGAAGTGTCTTCACAATCACACTGTCATTGTGTCAGACAACAAGAAGAGGCAGGCCACAGGAGGGCCAGCACTGGGAAAGCCATTCTCACAATCTTCACAAGCTGCTACTCTCTGCATATGGCAACAAGCTGAACTACAATAAACCTGAATACAAGAGATAGTTTAATGATTAAAGGCACAAAACTTTACGATACTACAGTAAATCTCCCGTAATAATACAGGGCTCAGAGGATGTCGGAACTAGATATAAGAGAGCATCACTGTCTGCTTTTAAAGAAATACAATAAAATACAGTATTATGTATGGGTGTTATGAGTCCAGATAGTCAATTACTGAAACTTTCAAAGGATCATTAAAGGGATAGTTCACCCAAAAATGAAAATTCAGTTATTTTTTACTCACCCTCATGCCAATTAGAAGTTAGGTTTAACTTTTTTTCATCCGTTTCACAGGAAATCAGTGTTGCAGAATCTCCCAAACAATGCAAGTGAATGGTTACCAGTTTTTAAACGTAAAAAAAAAAAAAAAAAAAAAAAAAATGGTATAATGGTATAGTTGGTACAGTTTTTCTGGTATAATCCAAGTTCCCTAAAGCCCTGAGAAGTGAGTGAGACCAGTGGATAATTCAGGTGTAGCATTTTGAAGGTCATTGTTTCCCAGGTCAACAAAGTGTGCCATCGTGTGTAGTAAACTGCAATGATTGCATATATTGACAGCAGTATTTTCTATAAGATAATAACCATCAGTGATCTCATTCAAATTTTAGATTTAGAATTACTCAGAACAAGAAACAGTTAAATGTACTTTATAAGATTATAAACATGTTACTTAAACATTAATAATAACAAATTTACACCTTGAACAATCACACAAAAAATAGTCTATGGGAAAAGGCTGGAAACCAGTACAAAAATAAAATAAAAAAAGTTGGAATTATTGCTGTTGGTAATAAGTGAGAGTACTTTGTTTCAACATTCAACAGACAAAAAGTGTTACAACCATCCCTGGTCTCCCCTACTTTATTTTTAGTCTAATTAATTAATAATTTGTATTTTAATGTTGGGAAATTTGAAATTGAGACTATTTGTGAAGTTTTACTGACAGAGACAGTAATAGTTGAGTGAAAGTACAGACACTTTTAGGAAAGTACATTGTACATATAAATTTGAAAACAGTCAAAATGACAACCTTGGCTGTTCTAGTGTTAAACTGGGTAGAAAAATTACAGGCTGCAAACAAGAGCAGTCCAACGCCTAAGTAGCAAAGTTTTAGATGACCACATCCTTCCTCTGAATCACTACTTTTGGCTTCTACCATCAGGGCAAAGCTACTGAGTCCCCTGTGCAAAGAAAAACATATACAGAAAAACATTTATTCCTGTTGCCATAAAATATCTTTATCATTAAGAACAGACACTTTTTAAAGTCAGCCTACAACCTCAGCACACACCACTTTACAACTATTTATTCTTTCTCCTAACCTCAGTTCTGTCCTGACCATCAAGCACCTGGTGCTCTTTGTAATGGAGCTCCTATATATGAAAATGGATTTTTATGTATTTTGTTTTGATATGATATGTTGTGTTTTTAATGTACGTGCCTTTTTCTCCACATGTAACCAAAGACAAATTTCTACCATTTGCACCCAAATGGTAGACAGTAAACTATTTCTCTTCTTCTTCTTTCTTCTAAAAACATTTTCTTTACTCTTTCATTTTATGTATCACTGTACATACTGTGAGTTTTGCCAAAATAGGCAATATTGGTGTGTTCTCAGAACTCTCACAATATTGCAGTATAAACTATAAGTTCACAGTGTGACTCTGGACAGCTGGGTTGTGAATTTAGGCCAGTTTGAAAAGGATGGACAAACTTACACTGTATCATATACTAATAAAATGATTGATTCAATATTCATGATTTACTCAGAGTACTGCATCACAGTAGAACAGGGTAACATTCTTTATCAACCACACTGTAAAACTGAAACCTATTTTGGGACAAAAACAAAAAGCCTAAACTTTAAAAAATGAGAAAAAACAAACCAATTTCAACTAAATTTCATACATTTGAATATGTAATATGGCCTAATGAAACCAACACATATATTAACAGAAATTTACTGGTAGTATTTTATATTTTACACACCAGTGTTTAAATTGATGTTCTATAGAACAGTGTTTCTCAAACTTTTTTCCAGGGGACTCACTTTTTAAAAATGACAAACCATTGCAACCCAATTCACAATAAACCTTAACAATACATATCAGAAAGAGGTCATTCATGTATATGTATGAATGTTCCCAACCATTTTTACTGACATTTCTGCATCACCTTATATCATCCTGATGCTTTATTGAAAATGTATACATGTTAATATGTCAGAAATGAGAAACACTGAACACACTTAACAGAAAAACAATACATATACATTTTAGCCTGCTTCATAAATGAGACTAAATAGCTGCATTTAGATGGAATTAACAAGTTTTTTTTTTTTTTTTTTTTCTGTCATCAGTAAAACAATATACACATTTTTAATGCTTTAGCAAGTACTGCAGCTATAAATCTTCAATTCAACGAATTTCCATAATCTTTTATCTATTTAGGGACCCAAATAAAATCTCCTGTGACCCACCTGGGGGTCTTGATCCAGTGTTTGGGAATGACTGCTATAGAAGATATTAATATGACAGGTGTGTTTGATTTTGGTGAAAACAGTCCATTTAGAGAAGAGAGAATATATTATTGAGTGCAACGTTTCATTTTGCAAGACATTTTTGACAAAGTGTTTAACATAGTTCTGATAAACTGAACTACATTTCAGCAAACATGTTAAACAACTGAGGAAAACTATATCATAAAGAAAAAATAAGCAAAGTGAAAACTGCAATATAGATTTTTTTTGCTACTGCTGCACAAAAATAGCACAATTTAAAGTGATATGATATAAATTACACACAGAGTATTACCAATCTGCTAAATGGTAAAAAGGCCATTATACTATCATGATGTGATTTTACTGTATGTAGTCACAATCCTGTGAATTAATTCTCATGCAGACATTAACTGCAGAATATTCATAATCACACTGCAGGCTGGCCTTATAAAGGAGATGATTTCATTAGATTCTCCAGCACATGTGCTTACATTTGCATATTAATGAGGAAAAACAGTTTTTCTATTTGCAGTTTCAAGAAAACTGCAAGAACTCCATTAAGCTCTAAGAGGCATAGTTCGTATTAATAGCAGCCATGATTTATGTGAAGATAAGTATGATGACATAGTACTAGCGTCTAAATAATGCTAATTACCTTAATTACAATCTTATTAGTATGGCTTTTTATATCAAATTATTGTGGTTGAAGAGGGATTAGGCTGCTCCAGTGCCTTGTTAATTTAAAACCTGTCTATTAACTCTGACATTATTCAAGAATAGTATTTTAAATGTAATAAAATTGACTTTTGGTCTGATGTGAATACTTCTATCTGCATATTGCCTTTAACTCTGTATCTTATTTGTAATTAAAGATATATTTGGCTATAAAGGAAGCAAATTTTGCATCCTTTACTGAAAGACGCACTTTACGATTCACTACTGAATGATGGAATTTGATATAAGCAAGTGCTTATACAAAAGCTAAATAATATAGCAGGACTTTTAGATTCATTAGATTCTGATTATGTTATTCTGTTGGGATATAATTAATCATTCATTAACATATCAGTGATGGAGTGTAGACTGTTCCAACAAGGCAGCTGTAGTTTACACAAAGGAGCAAATCCTGCAAATGTTTACTCTCTGATTGTGGATGCACAAGGGTACATATGCATATAAATGTACCTGTACACTTTTAGACACATATCATTAACCTGACGGATCTATTAAATATGCTCTCCAGAGCACACAGCACATGTATAACTTGTGAAATACATATAATGGTCTATATGTAATAGGCTATTTATAATTGGCAGCATGGGCTGTTTATGTGTTAGTGGTTGTATGCATATGTGGAGGTATTTTATGTATGATGTGGAGGTGGTTGGTAAACATGGCAGATGAAGGGCATGTGAGTAAGGAAAGTCAGGAGGTGTGTGACTGGATGTACAGTATAGTGATGCAGAGAATGGGGGATGGGGTACAATAAGAGTTTTTATAATAAGTCTTGAATACAGAACCAGAGATGTAATGGAAAAAGAACCAACTGTAATCATCATTTTCTAGGCGTACGAATGCAACTGGACTTGTTTGAGGTTCTTGAAGGTATTTCACCTTTCTTCTGAAAGGCTTCTTCGGTTTGGGATTGAAAGGTGTCCATTCAAAAGTGCATAGCAACATGACTGTGAAGATCCTCAGTAATCCAGGTCATGGTATTCTCGAGGAGCTGTATGAAGGTAGGTGGACCTGGTAAGGTTTTAAGATATTTTATTTTTGTCACATCTTCAAGAACCTCAAGTAAGTCCAGTTGCCTTTGTACAGCTTCTAGAGAATACCACAATCTTGATGACAGAGAATCTTCATATTTAGTGGTCATTACAAACATACATTTTTTGTCAATTGCAGTGTTAGTGGCATAAATGAAACAATGACCACCATGGATCTCCCCTGGCATCAATGCTGCCTGTTGATGATCTCCCAGGCCTCAGCTGAGTGCATGCCTCTTTTCTGTGGATTAACGGCTTGCAGAAATAGTGGGCATCTTTGCTTAGCACCAAGCCTCCAGCTGTTGTCTATGAGCCCCCTGGAGAGTCAGATCAGGGACAGTGGAGAACCCTGCAACAGTCATGGTTAGCCACCTACCCTCTCTGGCTAGGTTATGTTTGCTTCCAAAGGAATAGTGTGACAGGTTCTTCAACCACTGTCACACTGCCTACATGCCCTTTCTCACCAGTTCAGTGAAATCCCTGGGGACAAGTCCTTGAGTTCATGCATAGCTTGATGTCCCAAGCTTTCAGTGTTGAAATGTGTGTGTTGTTGTTGTGTTGCACATAAGAGAGTCCTCCTTTCTCCTCCTCTTTGAACCATTCAGCACCCAGGAACCAGTGCTGCAATCAAGACCAACTAAACCAAAGTCATAACCAGGACCAGAGTGTATTGGGACCGAGACGAGACCAAGACTATGAGAGGTTGAGACCAAGTCAAGACCAAAAACAAGGCAGGGCAAGATTGAGTCAAGATCTAGTGCTGACATAAACTAATGTTGATGTTATATAACTATATAAATAGTTACACAGCTTTATGCGGGCTGTCTCATCATTATTTATCATGAGCAAAGACATAACTTAGCTAACTTGCTTTACCAGCATTGCTTACACTCAGCTTACCTTTCTTTATGCTTCATTTTTAAGTGTTGATAAAAGTTTGACCAAATGCCAGCCATCTCTGTAAGCCTTGCATTGCAGAGGTCACACACTGCTCTGTGTTTTCTCTTTTAGATGCTGTTTTACAGATGAACTCTTTGTGGTTTAGGTGGCCAAATTTTAATACAGACAATTAGGCTGACATCCCTTAGACAGCCACAGCCGTCTCCTGCATTGACTTTGTGGGAGTGCGAGTGAAGAGGGGTGATGAGGGGTGACAGCCAGTAATGGAAACAAATATTTCAAATTAGAAAAGAATGCAGTTATTGATTGCATTTAAAGCAGGAAGAGTTACATCCAATCACACTACTGATGTTAACAAATAAATCAGAGAATGCTCTGGCAATTTCATGATATCCCCGCAGTTGTGGCCTTTACTGTTCTTGAAACAAAATTTTAAGTCCTCTTTGTCTCAGAGAGAGACAAGGCCAAGTACAAATGTGGTCGATTCTGAGAGATCTTCAAAAGGTGGTCTTGAGACCAAGACTGATCTCAAGTACTACAACCCTACCAGGAATCTGCTGCAAAGAAGGATTAAGAGTAACTGGAATCCTACCTACAGACCTTTCCATCACATGAATCCTCTAGGAGAGGTGACCAACTCATGACTGTCATTTGCCCTCTGTTCCCACAGCAGTAGTATCCAGTTGGTCAAGAAAGTGATCAACATTCCAGGTCTTTCCCTCCTCCTGTAGTTTCTCATGAGTCAAATAGCGGCAGAGTGGATGACCCCATTTGTCCTTCTGTCTCTGACAGCAGAAGGCCAAAAGTAGTTTCTAGTAAAGGGCAGCACTTCATACATTACAGCTTCCTTCAAAGAGTGAAGTTCCTAACCTTCCTACTTCCTCTCAAATACACTCTAAATCTAAGGCTGCCTCAGTGGGAGATGTCAGCTGTTGCCCAGAGGCAACCTCACTTGTGGTGTGCTGTATCATCATCCTACCTTTGGTAAGGTGAATAAGGGGATAGCCGAATAAATTGTCAGGCTGCCTTTTGCCTCTGTTTCTCCTCCTTCATTAGTTTGAGGTGCCAGCACCTCTATCTTCTTTACCAGGCAGTGGGGGGTCCACCTTCCACTGCATGCATCCTGGGTGCTCTGTGTAATTCTACAGTTAGACAGGTGGTTAGTGATTTTTCTTGTTTCCTCCACCTTCTCATCCCACATGGAGACACTCCTACTGCTTTCCAATGCTGCTGTGATTTCCACAGCCTTGATCAACCTTCTCCCTCAACCATGTTTAATATAAGTTGATCAAAAGTATGACATTCAGTTTGTTAATAAAAAAGGTGGACTGCGGAGACCAGAGATGGTTATTAATTCTGCTAACACTACTTTCTTGAGTCTGCTTGAAGGACGCGTTCCACACGTGCTCAGTAGATCAGCGTTTATAGTTGCTGCCAAGTCACTGGATAAGTCCATGCAGTCAGACTAAATTTGGGGGTATGTGGATGTTCACATGGAGCCCATGCGTGCATCTTCTGATGACGGAATTACCATAGCAGAACCTTGCACATTTGTGGATGCAGAAAGTACTGTATATCAGCAACTGAAGACATTAGGTTAAATTTCACCTTGCGAGTCTGTCTCTGTGTGTGCCATCATGGCAAAATGTGGCCATGGAGACACCTACTGTGGCAGGAACTACTGTAGGGGTAGCTTTGAATACTTTGGCAGGTGTTAATGTCTGTCTGTCTGATTTTTGTCAAAGCAATAGTGTCAGTATGAAGATTGGTGTGCACTCATTGGTTGGAACATCCAACTGTTGATGGATGTAATAGCTGGTGTGATCCTATCACAAGGTGGTCTCTAGATTTTTCTTCCAAGCCACTCCCAGTGGCTGATGGATGATGCAGGTCCAGCAGGGAGTAAATCATCGCTTACAGCCTTCACCCCAAGTTTTTAGCAGGTGTGAAGCTGGTTATAGAACAGAACACATACAAACTAGAAATAGTTTGTACTATTTCTGGTAGAACTGGAGCAATGCCAGTTCTATAGTATGTGCGTAACTGCGTGCCAGGCTTGCCCCTTGTTCAGAGTTCAAGGAGCAGTTGCCAATGTCAGTGTTGCCAGAGACTACAGTGATGTGATGACAAACCTTGACAGGGTTAATTAACACCAAACACTGTCAGTGTCACATTTATTCATAGTTGCAATAAGGCTTTAGTATTAAGAATTCAAAAATGGTTCTTCACAAGTGTGCTGGACAAAGATGACAGTTTATCTAAAAGACAGCAAAAGTAAAGAGATAAAAGGTAAAAAAGAAGACAGCGATGAGGACATGGGGGGAGTACTTTACTGTTGCTGTGTTGAATTAGTCAGAGGCTTTTCCCCACAGCCTATCCTCGGAAGGCTCAAAAGTGAGCATTTATAAAGCATCAGTGAGCTTTTTGATGCCGTAATGTTGAGTCACGTAATGAAGCCTGTGACTTTACCCCAGCTTACCTCAACTTTGTCATTTGCATCCAGCTGGATTTTGAAGTGAATTGAATTCATCCGTTTACCGAAAAAAGACAGAAAAGGGAAGAAGAAGAAAAAGGCTATTTCCCAAATTGGATGTTTATTCTACTTGTATGAATGATAATCAGAGGTGATTTTAAATTCTCCCACCAACTCTAATTCTACCAAACCATAAAATAAATCAAAACATGAGTTTGAGTTTAAAGATGATGGGGAAAATATATCTTAATAGACTAAATATAAATGTGAATAAGTTAATAAAACACACTTAGTTCTTCTTGACAGGAATTCTATTTTTTTGGATCAAACAACTGACTTATAGAACCAAAAATCTGGTATAATAACAAGCCAACAGTATAAAATACAGCAGACTTCATTATAAAGCTTTAAAGCCAAACATCAGTTTGCAGTATTGCATAGAAAACAGAATGCTGGTAATGTTCTAATTTCTGGGTCTGTTTTTTCCTGATAATTTTGTTTAAAGATGATTTTAATATGCTCCTGAGGAGAATCATGTAATTATGTAATACCTGTAGCACTGGCTACATGGAAGTCCTTAAACACTGGCTGTGAGCCCAGAGGCTAAATCATCATCAGATGATAGATAATGGGTTTCAAGATGGTATAGTCAGTGACAATGAATCTTTGAACTGAAATGAAATAATTTAAATCAGCAAAGTAATTTGTGATGGTCGACTCTAGGCCTTACAGTAGTAACAAAAAGTTCCTGTGGCTCTACAGGGAGGCTGGTCTCGCGTCACATGATGGATGACACCCTCTGGTGAATGTGTACGGTGCCAGGGGGATTTGTTGTACTTCTGAGATGTTGATGTCTCCCGGGATGCTGCTTGTATATTTTCTCAGTGTGTTTTTCACAAGTCCTACGGCTCTTATGACAACTGGGTCTGCCTCTGGTGTCATTTCCAACATCCATGCCTATTCTTCATTACTGGTTATATTTCCTATATCATACAAAAATAACTATGTATCCTGATTTATATGTATGTCGTGTTGTGCAAAAGGATGGAAATAAATAAAACATTCCAATTTGCTCTTAAGCTCAATCATAATAGCAAACAAAATAAAATTCTAGGGTCTGATTTGTTCTGATTTGTTCATCACCACTGCAGAAATAGATGCATACTGACATATACAGCATGCGTGTTCAGAAGACATTATATTGTGACGAAACAGAATTTGATTGTCCACTTCATATGTAGGTATTTGCCTAGAGAGAGCATGTTTTCCAGGAAAGTGGCAGTTTGGTTTTAAGTTTGGGCTTAATAATGCCCTGTCCACATTACCACAAAATATTTTAATTCCCCTTCCATCTCTCCATTAAAACCTTGATGTGGATATCAGGATAAAAGCATTCAGAATCGCTGTTTACATTCAGTAACTTTATGGGCCCTATCTTACGCCTGGCACAAAGCCATTGCGCCGCCAGCGCAAGTGCCATTTTTGCCATGTGGGTAAGATAGCAAACGCACTTCCGCTGGGTCTGTGCCGCTGTGGGCGGGAGGTCTAAGCATGAAGGCAAAACGAAGGCGTGGCCGGGCGCGTTTGCTATCTTGTGCTCAGCGCAACGCACTTTAAAAAAGCGCGGGTCAGAGGAGCGAGGATGGGAGGAGGAGATGATGATTAAGTGGGAGAGGAGAAGAAGGAGGAGCATGGACCGCCGCGTTTCTGCTCCTCCACCTGGCTCAGGTGGGCCAGTGGAACCGGGAAGCTTTGCAGCTAGACTGGATCGGTTCGCCTCCCCTCTCTACTGCACCGTCCCTCTCCCTGCTCCTCAGCCAGCAGAGTTAATGATGATCATGATGATAATAATTAATGATAAAATACAACATACTTTCAACGTGCTTCAGGTTAAAATATAAGCAGTTACATATCTGCATTACATTTGCGGTTCATTTACTGTAGTGTTTTTTGCAGGCATTAATGTAAAATAAATTATTAACACATGAAGCTGTTTTAGAGACGTCCTGCTGTCTCCATATATCGCGTTTTCACTCCTCGAAACAGGAGATCTGTCTCCTCACTTTAAAAATCTTTTCTCTTTGTTTCCTCCTGGTAAATCCGCCGTCATGCTGCTTCTGCTTGCGCTGCTGGCACACCTGCCCCTCAAAGGTGATAAGAGCTGACTTTCTGATTGGTTTATTGCATGTTCGGCCTAAACTCGCCTGTGAATTAATGAGGGCACTTGGGAACACCTGATAGATGTATCCTGCTTTGCGCTGGTGGCGCAAAGGGCGGAGCAGGGCAAAATATCACTCCCGCCTGTGGCAAAGGTGGATTTGGACACGCCTTGAATAAATTAAATCCCTTGCGCTTTGCACTTTCGCCTTGCGCTTTCGATCAGCGTAAGATAGGGCCCTGTGTGTTTAATCTGAGTCAATATCATTTTTACATGCATTTATCCAGGTTACTTGACTTTCATGAAAGTTGCTGACCTTGGTGCCAGCTAACAGGGGGTTATTAAAGAGTTTCAGCTAAAATTCCTAAAGACGTACATGAAGAAAATGTGGGGTAGAATGCCTTTATAGTCACTATAATCACTTTCCTGTTCATGGGGCTCATGCTGCCTCCCTCTTCCTCCAACTATGGGCATGTAGTTTTTATATGCAACTTGTAATGACTTAAATAAAAATAAAATTAAAAGGCCTATCCCTTGTCTAGACCACAGGGTCATGTCAGCGTCACACTTGCATGACAACAGCGTTCACACTACACTGAAGTGCAGGTTCTGTATCGTCTGTGCATTTCAAAGCGTTCAGCAGCAAATGAGCAGTCAATCTGTCTGTGTAATCTGCAGTTTTCCTTCAATATGTATGAATATTTCTGATCTATGTCTACATCAACATGATGCATACGCACGGCAGTGTGTGTGTGTCTGTGTGCACAGTGTATGTGGATGAGCAAAAGAGCAAAGATGAAGAAGAAAAGAGTGGCTGGTGGCTGTGCTCTGAGCAGACAGGTGTTGGCCATTAGAGCAGAGGGATTAAAGCAGTGAAGTTGTCTAGTCGCAATAAATGTACAGTTTGCCCACAAAAATGTGACAGAAAATAACAAGAAGTTCCCTTGTCATGCCTCCCAGTTTAATAAATGCTCCAGTCATGCACGGCACTGGTGCCAACAGCTACACTGATAAAAGTGAAAGCGTTTCTGTTGAGTGAGATGTGCAAGTGAAAAACAAATCTTACTTGCTTGCAGTTGAAACAGAGGGTTACGCTTTCTTGCAATTTCCTACAAAGCTACAAATGTAACTGTGAATTACAGTCTATAATGAACACTAACATTTCCATTCTTTGCTTCTGTCATTATCATCCTTCTCTTGCTTGCAATGCCCCTGCATACGGTAGTACTTTTCACACTTAGGCAAGGCAAAACATGACATGATCACAGTATCCTCTAGTCTGGTGTAGCACTTCTTGAACTTTGTGTCATAACCTAAAACTGATCAGTTTTAACATGGACCACCATTTGGCAGAGAAAAGTGCATACTGTATTTCCTCAGATATGACCAGGGTCTTTATTTACCTCAAGTACAGATGGTATAAGACCTTCAGCTGAAGATGCTAGTATTTATTTCTAATTCCTTCTGTTTGATGAGTGTAAGTAGACATGTTGTGGCAGGCAGCACAAAATGAGGGAAAATAAATAGCTCTCAGTCATGTCAGCCCTAATGACAGTCAACACAGAGGACAAACACTCTAAAATGTAGTAAGAAAACACAGCTGAGATCAAGAAATCTATCTGACACCTCACTTATGGTCAAAACTATAAGTAGCACAAAAATGTCAATGACAAACACAAAACCACCATGTTCTGACCAGACACTTTACGAACCTGAACAAATACTAACATTTTGGAACAAGAAACAGCAAACTTAATAAATTACTCAGGAGACACCAAGCTTTTCTTCAGTAGCTGACAAACCCTTGTTCTAGTGGATTGCCGCGTCTATTACAAGCTTTGAAATGAGACTGGGCTGGAAGATTATGTTTCAAAACAAACATCACTGGAAGTTTAAACCTACTGCAAGGATTTTTTAACTGGTTATCAAACAGTCTCAACTTAATACTGATGCCATTATATGACCTGCCAAAGGATATAAGACCAGATCAGAAAGACGATCAGCTATTGCTATATAGTTATTTTTAATGGCTGCCAGATGAAAACCAGCCTGTGTTAACATTTTCACAGGTAAAGTCAGCGTGAGTAGTACATTAGTCACTTAAAGCAGTGAAGTTGACTAGTGGCTGTAAATGTACAGTTTGCCCACAAGAACACTGAAGAAAAAGACTAAGGCTGTCAGACGAGGCTGGGATGTGAGACGCACTGAGATAAAAGAAGCAGGAGGAGGTTTTCATTTACATTATTAGTTTTTTACACTACCACTTTTATCTACAGGGGGCTCCAAAATCAACACAACATGAAAATTATTTTTAGTAGCTTTAAATGGTGAAACACATTCAGTGTATTATATGGAGATCTACCTGGGGAATGTGGGATAGAAGATGTCATTTGTTTATTCTTATCTACTTTTTAGTTGTTGTTGTTCGTTTTAGTTTTATATGTTGACGTTATGTTCAGCATTAGTGTAAATTATGTTACTATTTGTTATTTAACAGGATCTTCAATAAATATTCGATCACAAAAGGATGCAGGTCTTGGTCCCACAAATAACCAAATCATCATTAGGCAGCAGAGTTTTCTCTATACAAGCCCCTCGTCTCTGGAATCTTCTTCCTATCCAAATTTGACATGCTAACTCATTCAAAAATAAACTCAAAATACATCAACCTCGCAAAGTCTGACTAAAGTATCAAACTTTGATTATCCAGCTTATTTTCATCTTTTATGTGTGGATGATTACATTTATATACTACATGTCACACATATTTAATTTGTGTGTTTCTCGATCTGTACTGAGGTGTAAATGTACAAATATTTTGCGTGCATGTTGTGTGTTGTCGTTTACTCAATATACTTTTAAATATTTTGTCATGACTTTACTCTCTTTGAAATCATTACTTTTTTTGCTTATGTCCATTATTGCTTTCTTTTATGCACAGAATATAATTGTCTCTCACCACTATTATACCTCTGCTGCATGCAGTCCCCTCCTCAACCCCCCCCCCCCCCGTAAACTAACACATCACTCCACAAATCATCAGGAGAGACGGGGGCCAGTTAATGTCTTATTATTGCCACTGAAGGATTTAGTTACATAAAAAGTGAAAGATATGCAAGCAGCTCCTTTAATTAAATTACAAATGTAGAATGTGTGCAATATATCCATTGTGGCTGCAATTTGCATATTGTAATATTACATACAAGAAGCCCAGTCACATTGGCAGACACTGAGAAAATAAAACAATCTTCTTACATGATCTTTCTGTCTGTCTTTGTGTGTGAGTGTGCGTGTCTGTGTGTGTGCATGTGTTTGTCACTGCAGCACTAGTGCCACCAACAGCAGGACTTATTAGCCTGGTATACTTGCTCTGGGCCGCCATCCATCCATCACAAACGCCATATTTAATTGTCTGAAAGCCATGTTTAGATCCGGCAAACTGCCGCTTAATTCAAGGCAGCGTGCAGGAACAGGGCTAGGAAATAATCTGGTGATGGATGACTGTGACCCTCCTTTGGGTAGACTCCGACGAGTGGACAGCTGGATGGATCGAGCAAAGCGCAGAAAGGAGAACAAGGAGAGGGGGAGGGAGAGAAAAAGAGGTGGAAAACTTGGTATTCAGAGAATCACTCCAACTTTTCATCTGCCCTCAGGCCAGCAGCGGCTCAAGGGAATAACAAGCGTCTCCTTCAACCCCCTTTTTTTCTGTTCCCGGGATACAGAGAAGTAAAACCCTCTAAAAATAGTGCAACTGTATTTCTTTGTGTGTGTGTGTGTGTGTGTGTGTGTGTGTGTGTGTGTGTGTGTGTGTGCGTGGGTGTGCTAGCTAGTATGAGCAGACTACATGCATAATGACTTCCATTAACCTTCACACTCCTGAAGGATGGTGGAAAAGATTTACAGTGCATCCAGCATGATGCAGATACCATGCTGAGGATTTTTACTCTTTCTGCATTGAGTTTGCTGCTGTTGTTCTAATCACAGAGTCTGTCCTTATCGGAGTGTAATATGTAATATGTGTGAACTACCTCGTCTGTATAAGAAGGCCTGAGGCAGCCGAGCAAGAAAATTTCTCCTTCTGTTCTATTTATGGAAAAAAAGAAAGAAAAAAAAACTATTCTCTGGAGTATGACCCATTTAAACCTAGTGAATATATGGTTTCATATGATAATATGCATTTGTGCTCTATGAAATGCTGCATTCAGGAGCTCTTTTGTGCATCCTAAGATATTGGTTTAACTTGTGGAAAATGGTAAGATTTATAATTCCAATAACTCATTCAAATTTTAAATAATGGTGCTTTTTTTAATGATATATAAGTTAGTGACAGATGATTGTTGTACTGTTAACACTTCTGATTCAGGTATCATGACTGACTGGACTGAGTTGGACCGAGTCTGCTGACTGGTGCAGACAGTCAAAAGATAAAACAATACAGTGTGTGCTGCTTCATGAGTCAAAGCCTGACTTTCTCACTGAGGCGATTTTCAAAGGTAAAATATTTTTGTTTTATTTTTGGAGCTCTAGTCATCACTTCTGTTGCCTGTTATGTAACACTGAGCCTCTTTCACCAACCATTCAAGAGGAAATTTCTTCTTAAAACCTACTTATGCAGTTCTCATGAAGATTCTGGCATTCATCAATGTTCTCTTATGTCAGATTTGGTCAGAGTCGGCTGGCCCATTAGGCAATATAGGCAAATGCTAAGCGTGCCCTGGCTTCCAGGCTTACATAGATTCAAATGTAAAGCAATGCCCAATTAATATTACTACAAATGATAATACCAAATCATTAAGTAGTAAAGGTACAGTAATGAAATGAAGCATCAGTTGTACTGCATCAGTTATTTAGTAGGTGTGCAATGGGTCGCAGTTGATCCGTGTCCCATACAGATCACCCTCTACAGTTCGGCACGCATGTGATCCATGGACCACATGTGAGCATCATAGTTTTACTGTCACTGTTACTTTTGTATAAGTTATAATAACTGAAATCTCCATGCAGAGTTGCAGTGAAAAGACAGGACAGATGCTGCTGTGTGCAGCGCATCTCTGTGAAGAGCAACTGATTTAAAAACCGTCACATCACCTTGAATGAAATCCAGACCGTAACTTTGTTCACTGTTGTAACTCTGCTATCACCAAAGAAACAGATCATAAAACTGTGATGTTTATTGAAACTTTGGTGATATCAGCTGTCTTAACTTCTACACAGCTCCTCTCTGCTCACCGGTGCAGCTCTGTCTCACCCCGTCTGTGACACAGTGTTTCTGCTGATTGATCATGACTTCTAACCAATCAGATGTGCTGCTGTAGGCGGGACATTGAGCCAGACTACAGAGCATAGTTGTGTATTATACTGTACAGTGTATAATGATCTAATATATGTATAGTATATACATAGTACAGCACTGTATAAGTTTTTAATATTATTACCATTATCATTACTATTATCATTATTATTACATTACATAACTATGGTGATAATTACAGACAGATAAAGATCAAAGACAAGTGCATTTTCAAAATAATTTAACTCTAATCCCACCACTTTGTTCTTTTTTGCTGATCCGAAAAATGATCAGATCTGTGATCAAAACCGTGATACGATCCGAACTGTGAGTTTTTTGATCCGTTGCACCCCTCTTATTTAGCACAGTGTACTGTTAAGTTGATTGCTTCTGAGCAATTAGCCTCAACATGCTATGCTAAGTAGCTGGGTAGCATGGAGGGGTCTTAAAGACAATGGTTAAAACAATGCTATTTGATTTCTTTTGTCTATGTAAATCTAGCCCAAGCCTATGTAAAGCCTATGTAAATCGCCGGTGGAGGGGGGCGCCATACAAAATCTCGCCTAGGGCACCACATGGGGTAGAGCCAGCTCTGGATTTGGTCTTAGGTGAGAACAGAATCTAAGAACATCCAAGAGCATGCTCAGACACTTTGCATGCAGACATACTTAAAATAATTTGTAATAGCATTTTCTTCAGTTCCACAGTTGTATTATAATACACGATTCAAAGTACATGAATATTTTTTAAATTCATAATAGTATTAATGATTATTTTCAATAGTTTACAAAGTATTATGGTCTTTCAAAATTAGACTTTGATTATTTTTAGTGTACAATCAATCAGAAGAAACAAAGACATCACAGATCAAACAGGTTTAAAGTGATAGTTCTCCCAAAAATGAAATTTCACTCAGGGGAGAGGACAGAAGTGACCTTTTGGGGGTTTTAAATTATGCAATGTTTGGTCTATACTGCAACATAGTATAGTGCAAGTGTTACTATACTGTAACACTTTAAACAAATAAACATGCTGAGGAAGAGATCACTTTTTCACTAAAATGATCGCCTGATTTGAGGTTTCACACATAAATGTTTCAGCATGTTTCATGGCTTTACAGCTTTTGCATCACATTTACGGTCAAATTGTATTAATTCTGAAAAACCCTACTTACTTATAAAACTGCTGAAACCGCTCCACGATTAGATTTTCATTTGGGATTCTTGTCCTCTCTTGTCTGTGTGTGATTTCTGTATGTTGGCACAGCCCTGCAGTCTCATTCCCTTATTTGGGCATTGGTGAGGTGTCTCCATATGCTAATTAGGAAGAACTGGCACTTACAAAGGCAATGGCTTTCATCATTCTAAGAACACAAATACCAACAATTCTGTGGTTTACAAACACCGTTATGAATCTGAGTTAGACTTTTCTCAGGACTGTTCTTAAAAAAAACTTTGGAAGTTGGTGAATGAGGCCCAATGAACTCCAGATGCTGCCACCTTTAGAAAAAGTTTACGGATGACCTCATTAACATTAACAGGTTCCCTATTAGCACTGGGTTGCTTTTCATTTAGGCTGCATTCCAATCGCCCATTAGTTCCCTATGAAGTGGACTGTGCAGGGTATTCAGCCATGCAGGGAGCAAGAAATACTGAGTTCAAATGGAACTGTGAACTTTGTAGGGAAGAAGTGAGCAATGGCTCTTCACTGTGTAGGTCAAGCAAGATTACCCATGAGTCACTGGGCCAAATTTATAACAATAACAACCAAGATTTTAATATTAATCTATTAGTCAGAATTAAAAAAAAATATCTTTTATATTCCATATTTATTGTTAATTCAACGTTTTTAATTCATTTAACTGATGTCAGATTTAATGTATGACACAAAATAATGTCTAATTAAATCAAAACAATTTAATATTTTTATACAGTTTACATGTCTATAAGTACTGTAGTTGAAACCAGCTGTGCCAGTCATAATTATTAAGGACAACATAAAATATTACACAATAGAAGTCTGTATATAATCAATATTATCTGTAAATAATAGGGGTGGGACTCGATTATAAAAAATAATCTAATTAATTAGAGGCTTTGTGATTAATTAATCTCAATTAATCATATTTTAATGGCATAACAATATTTGCCACAAGAAGCAACATTTTTCAATTTAAATGGATTTTGATATATGACTGAATCAAATGATAGACACATGCAAAGACAAGCACTTTGAAACAGTAATCCACACCTTTGTGACCACTAGGCTGGATTACTGTAATGCACTTTATGTGGGTGTTAGTGGGTCCTCCGTCGCTCGTCTTCAGATGGTGCAAAATGCTGTGGCACGTCTTTTAACTGGCACACGTAAGCACGAGCACATTTCCCCCATTTTAGCCTCACTTCACTGGTTGCCCATCCATTTTAGGATCAGTTTTAAAATTCTTTTATTTACTTTTAAATCCCTAAATGGTCTCGCCCCGCCCTACCTCTCCGAACTGCTGCAGCCTTATACACCCCTCCGCTCTCTCAGGTCAGCTGATCAGCTGCTCCTGAGTGTACCTAAAACTAAGCGAAAGCTCAGAGGTGACCGTGCCTTTGCTGTAGCAGCTCCTAAACTGTGGAATGATCTGCCTCTCCACATCAGACAGGCCTCCTCGCTGTCTGTTTTTAAATCACATCTTAAAACCCATCTTTTCTCCCTGGCTTTTCACATCATGTGAGATGTTGAATGTATTGTATGTATGAGCATGTGTGTGTATATATGTGTATATGTATATGTATGTATGTGTGTATGTATGTGTATGTGTATGTATATGTGTATATATATATATATATATATATATATATATATATATATGTATATATATATATATATATATATATATATATATATATATATATATATATATATATTTGTTTAATTTTATTTTTCTTTTGCTTTAAACTGTATAGTTGTTTTATGTCTTTTAATCTGTTCTTGTATTTTATTTCTGTACAGCACTTTGGTCCACTTGCTTATAAAGTGCTTTACAAATAAAGTTGACATTACATGCATAAACATTACATGCAAACAACAAAGTATTGTTTCTTTTGCATCAGTCTGACAATGGCACTATAAATCATAATGGTGGCTATATTCAAGCTTTCATAGACCTTTATTTAAACTCAGAAGCATTTCAGAAGCGTTTCAGCAGTGCAGAGTTTTGCCTGTCTGAGTGTGTTTACTTGCTCTGATTTTGTTGATTAAGTCCTCTTTCTTTGCTCTTTGTGCTTCTACCATGGATAAGTAGGCTACATAGTTAAATTGTTTATGTTCTGTCTGTCTTTATGATCGTGAGTCTGCACAGGTCTTTTATTTTGAAAATCAACCAGATTCTCCCCTGTTTTCTGACTTCCTACCCGTTTGACCTGCTCTGTGCCAATTGACGCACCATCAGTCAAAAATAGACTTGCTGCGTATTTTCTGCGGAGCGGAGCGCTGAGCTGCTTCTGGGACGCTGCTGAGACGCGCCGCGGCGCTTCTGGTATAAATTACAGCATTGACTAGAATGGCAGCATATCTCTCCGAGTGCAGCCACGCCTGGTGTAAAATAGGTTTCAGTGTGATTGGCAGACCAGGAACTCCTGCACTGACAAACGTTCTGTGTTGTCTGGAGTGCAAACTGCAATTAAATGCGTTAATTTTTTTGAAGCGTTTTTTTTTTTTTTGTAATGAATTAATCATAATTAATGTGTTAAAGTCCCACCTCTAGTAAATAATCTACACTTTAATATCTTTTGGAATGCAAAATTGTCAAAAATTAACTTCATGAAATTTATGTGTATTTAAAAAAAAGAAAAACAACAGTTGTCAGGTCAGATCAGTGTGTAATTGGTCACGAACACCATGTAATACTGGTGACACTGACTACTGCAGCAAGCCTAGTAGCAAAAGAAAACTTTCCAGTCAGAAAACAAGCAAACGGTGATATAATGCAGTGTGCTGTCGGTGATTTTTCTTTATATTCTGCCTCTTCAGGTTTCAGTGCAGAGCCACAGCTGCCCTGAGGTTGACCTCACTCTTATTTAGTTCCATCACCTTTACTTCCACAAAATGCAGCAGAAGTTAATAAGTCAAACTGTTGTAAAGGATGTTTTTCAGAGTACAGGAACATGAGAATTTGTGCTCTCACAGGATTTCAATGGTTTCCTAAGGACACGACTCCAAAGTCTATCCAAGGTTTCAACTATGCTGCAGTAAAGATTCCAATAAGGTGCGGTCCAACGTGTACGTGATTAGCAGCAGATTTCTTTTCTGAAAGTATGAAAAGAGCTTATTTATAAAACCTTAAATTTTCATTAGAATAAGGATTGAATCAGCAGATCCGTGGCACAGAAGAAAATTGGTGTTGAAGTGATTTCATAAACAAGATGCTGACAAAGAGGATGTTTAAGGACTCTTTCCAATGACACAAATCACTTCAACATTACACCAGAATACAAACAGAAATATCATCTTTTTCCTCGCCTGCCTTGTCGAAGGTAACAGCAGAGATAGGATGACCTGTGGTTGACCAAGCTATAACATTTAAAGCCACATCCTCTAGTTATGGCCTTTACTGCTGACCCCTCAGAGGCCAGTGGCTAGGGACGTGGACAGTGTGACAGCATGACAGCATGAAGGTGATGAAGGACAGAAGGAGCAGAGAGGAGAGAGCAGCAGCCAGAAGGGTGAAGCAACCTTTGCTTTAGGAAATGTCATCACAGGGTGACGGTGCAGTACCTGCAGACTGCCGACAGCAGAGTAGGCTGCGTAGGAGAAGCGCTGCTTTGGCAGGTCGTTCGGACCCCGCTGGTCACAGGGGATCCCGTTTGGCAGGAAACACTGGTGACTGGACCTGTCGGTGATGGTGTTGGGTGTGGAACCAGGCAGGCTGAGCAGGACTGTGTGATTGGTCAGACGGACATCGGTCAAACCTAGTCCCACCCACTGCCTGTAGAGGTACCTGGCTCTGGCTTCCTCGCTGTCGTCTGATAGGCTGGAGAAAGACCTGGAGGCAGAGACAAGGAGGAGTCAGCAAGAAGACAGCACTGTGAAAATATAATTTGATTTTTACACTTTTCTAACTTGTTAATCAGGATAATTACATGGAACAAAATAACAAAACAAAGGCAACCCAGAAAACCAGGATTGTTATTGTTTACTGATATTTACCAATCTGTCCCCCAATATACAGTAGCAAATATGTAAAATATGTCATCCTTTTACAGCCCTCTCAATGGATCTGTCTCTTGTTACTTCCTATTCATTTTCAATTTATTTCTGTTGGTTAAATAAAATAAAAAGGAGTGTGTGACCGCCTTCTCTCAGTTGTACACTTGGTTGTGCCTTTTGGCTTTGCCAATCAGAACACAGGTCCACAGCACCGACAGGCTGGAGAGGAGACGCTGCTGACTGACACTGTAGAGAGAGGACCTGAATATTCTGAAGTTGTATGCTCATACACAGACTGTCAGGTGTGTGTGTGTGTGTGTGTGTATTTGGATACAAATAGCAGTTACTCCAGGTATTCTCCAGAAGAACAACATTGACCATTAGTCTTTTTTTCATCTATCCCACGTTCCCTCCAGCATCTAACTGATGCATTTTGTCAATCAAATTTTATATATGTAGCCCAATATCACAAATAACAATTTGCCTCAGGCTGCTTTACAATCTGTACAATGTATGACACCTCCTGTCCTGTACACCCTCTTAAGAGTTAATAAAAACTCCCCCCAAACAAACATTTAACTGGGAAAAAAATGGAAGAGCCACAGAATAGGGATCCTCCTCCCAGGATGGACAGACGTTAGTGCAATAGATGCCACCTGTGCAGAACAGCGAAATCACAAAAGATACCGTGTGGAAGAGTTTGTAGTAGATAAAATTATATATATGAATGTGAAGAATGTGAGTCCTGGAGGATGTCAAACAACATCCAGTGTCACCTGTTGGACCTGAGCCTACAGGCAACGAGCATCGTGGTGTTTCTGCGTCTCTGTGAGAATAGTGGAAGGAGCTTCAAGGTCTAAAAAGTGAAGCTAATGCAGAAGTGCATTTCTCCTTATGGCAGAGAGAAGCTAGTATGCATCCAACAAAATCAGCCGACTTCTCAGTTGATTTATGGGCTCTGTAAACAGTTTCCTAATGAGATTATGTCTCAGTCACTAGTTTCAAGTCTTCTTTAATACAGCATGATGTCCATTTAATAAATTATGGTCCCATTTAGAGTAAAACAGAGTATGCTTTGAGGCGGGGCTACATTTTTTTTGACAAGTCATTATCAGTGAATCCATCTAGCGCAATGCACCAGGCTCACAAAACTCAAAATGTCAGGCAAACTAGGCAGTGCTGATCAAATATGAATAAGATCAGTGCTGTGCAAATTAAAACAATTAAAAAGAATTAGCTGAAAGTTTGGTTTACACAGTTTAAAATTAAGTAGCTCACATTCATGATTCATTTTTTAAAATTCTGTTTTCTCTTCACTGTTCCACTGTTCAAATTTTTCCTTTATTAATTAATTATTATTAATATTAACCACAATTTGAGAATATTTTACACTACAGCAACCTTGAACATTAACATACTGTTAAAATCCAGTTTCCAGTGCAAATTGAACGCTCCATACCACATGAGAACCGCAAGGAAATGAAGAGAGAGACAAAATGGAGGCAAAGAGCAAATATAACGCAGATCTGTCAGTCTGTTTCTCACTGTAACAGAGACTCCAGTCTGCAGTGTAGGTCATACACTTCAGGCCACGTAATCAACCAAAGTTTTTATACCATGCTGACATTTCTCTTGTGAGTGCTTTTATCTCTCTGAGGAGTGAATGTTTATCAATTGAAAACTGATCTGTTCAGTTCACTGTTCACAAAAAATATGAGTGCGTTCATGCACAACACTGATTAAGATGCACCCACCACCAACCAGAGGAGACTACGGCTGATCAATCCACTTACCAGAGGCTGTTTCCATTCTTGGGCCTGTGCCGGTAAGTTTTGGTCTTATTACGACCTCCCGTGTGCGACAAGACTACTTTCCGCTGTGGGCTCCTGTTGTGGAGCCCTCGCAAGTAAGTTTTGCCCTGTGCTGCCCCTCTCTCCACCAAAGCGACACCAAAGATAATAGCGCCTACCACTGTCATGACTACTTTTACTGGTTATAGTTGTTCTGTCTCTCCAGCACCAGACCCACTGGCATGCCTCCACTCACCTCACCATCTGGATGCGACAGCTGCCTCCACCTGTCCCAGAAAATATCTGAGCTGGAAGGGAGGATATCCATGCTATACCAGATTCGGGATGAAGAACAGATACTCGACTCTCTGATCACCATGGGCCCCGCTGTCACCACCACAAATGCCAGAGAACTGGACTCAACTGTACCATGTTTAGATGACATTGGCGCTGCTGCTGCTCAAGCAGCAGACCACTGGACAAAGCTGGGAGCTAAACCCAAGGTCCCAGTTAGCTCCACTCCTAGCCAGAAGGAGCCGTGGACTGTTGCCTGCAAGGGTAAACATGGTGGGAAGTTTTCCTACCACTCCCTCCACCTCAGTCTGTCCAGCTGAGCAACAAATTTTCCATCCTGTGCGAGCAGGATTTCCCTCTACTCCCAGCTTCGCCCCTGGAGTCTGACGGCCCCCTGTCACCGCCTCCACCCTCCACAGTGGTGTCCAAGTCGTCTATCCCACCTGTTGACCGTTGCTCTCAACAGCACACACAATGTACTTTTCATTGATAACTTTAATCTTTTCTGGGATCGTGCATCACTTTTTAGCAGAGACGGTCCTCATCCCAGCTCACAGGGCAGTCGTGCCCTAGCTGCAAATATTTTTCATTCTATTTTCACCGCCAAACGCACATGACTAACTACTCCTGCAGCACACCTGGACACAACACTGGTCATTGCATCCAACTCTTCTTCTTCACCGTGTCCATTGCGCTCACTAGCTCCACCCACTGGCCTATAAATTCATCTCCTTCAAACATTGTTTTACACAGCTCTCATATTCCTGTTATTGTAACAAATAGATCTCACAACAGAACCACGAACAACTCACACAGAAATATTAACAACCAATTAAAAATTCCGACTGTTGCTCTAACTTTGGCTCCCAGACTAAACAAGCTTAAAATTGCACCCTTTAATGCAAGATCCATATCCAATAAGACTTTTATTTTAAATTATCTTTATCTCATCTGCAAACCTAGATTTTATGTTTTTAACAGAATCTTGGTTGCAAGCACAATCATGGCCCTCTTGTTGAACTGTGTCCTCCAAACTATGCTTGTTTTAACCAACCCAGAGTCAGTGGTCATGGTGGTGGTCTAGTGAGTGTTTTTAAGAAAATCTTAAAATGCTTTCAGCTAACTTGTGAGGAATTCTCTTCATTTGAAGTTCTCACTTTTAAAGTCTGCGGTCTCCATCCAATCATCTTTATGATAATTTACCGCCCCCCAAAAACGGCTGCCAGCTTTTTAACATAATTTTCTGAATATTTATCCACCCTTGTATTAAATTTTGACAGACTTGTTCTCTGTGGTGATTTTAACATTCATGTTGATGACTCCACTAACATTTATGCTACTGATCTCATAAACATCACCTCTTCTTTTAACTTCAACCAGCATGTGTCTGGGCAAACTCATAAGTGTAGTCACACACTGGACCTCGTGTTTACACTGGGTGTAGAAATATCCCCTGTCGAACTCTTGGAGATCAGATCAAAAATGTATAATTTTAACTGTGAATTACCTGCGATCAGTACAGCTACACCCAGCACCTTGTCCACTTGATTTCTTAATGAGTGCAGTATCTTAGAGTTCCGTCCACTTTTTGATAATCAAAGTTCACAACTGTCTTAACATCCCAATACCAATGATCTGGCCAACTGCTTCAATTCAATCTGCTTGTCTACTCTCAATACCATTGCACCTCTTAAAGTTAGGTCTAAGTCCTCAGCAAGAAAACAACCCTGGATAAATGATGACATTCGCAGCTGCAAAAGAGAATGTAGGAAAGCTGAGCGCAGATGGAAAAAAATCCAAGCTCCATGTACATCTCAATACTATGAAGGGGTTATTGTTACATTTTAACAAAATGGTCAAGAATGCAAGAACATATTATTTTTCTGATCTTATTTCCAAACATCAACACAATCGACGAGTGACCAGTTGCTAAATCCTGACCCTGTCTATTTTATTTTGTTGCCTTTGTGAAGCACTTTGTAATGTGAATTTTGAAAAGTGCTCTGTAAATAAAGATTATGATGATGATTATTATTATTATTATTATTATTATTATTATTATTATTATTATTATTATTATTATTATTATCATTATTATTATTATTGTATGACCCACGTTGTTGCTAATGCACATTTTCTGGTTGCAAAAAAACAAGATGGTAACCTCCATAATGTAAAACTTGACAGTCCACCAAATAATGGGTTTACACTCATCAGATCTCATGAACATCTCCATGTGTGTCACCATCACTGTCATACTGATGTCATACTTTTCAGCTGGAGCAGTTTCTCATGAAAATCTACCAGATGCAATTGTTTCCTGCTACTATACATAAAACTAACTTCAGATCAGCTCTGTAAAGATGATCATAATCATACAAAGAAACTGTGGAACATATTACAATTCAATGATGAAATGCTAGATAGAAGATTCAAATGATTCTTGGAGTGTTTTAAAACTTTTAAACAGAACTTCAAAACATTACCACTTAATCTACATAATGAGAATAAATACCAGTTAAATATAAAAGAACAGGGAAACTCATCCTGCATATTGTGTATTAGAGCTGAATAAACTGACAAGTACAGGAGACAAGACTGTGATTTTCTTCTTCTTTCTTTATATTTTCACATATGATGAAGTTCATAACCATGATATACATCTTTATTCACATCTCAGGGTTCTTAATTAAAGAACACATAATGACATTCTCAATAAATTATGCACTTTAAAATGGAAAATGTTAATACAAATGCTTCAAAGACTCTAATGTAGAGAAATCCATTTGGCACTTCAAAAATTGAGGATGATAATGACAATGCTCCTGCTAATTGGTTTTCATAACACTGAAAATAGCTTGACTTTATTTTCCTTTCAGTTTGGCGTTAACCTTGTTTTCTTTCTTGCACACGCTCAACTCCTCACAGGAGCTGTCAGTCTCTGTCATCCCCGTTTTCTAATTGCATGAAAGACATGTCAATAAAGTCTGATCCAGGCCTTATTTGAGTCCACTCTGCCGGTTTGTTTGGTTCTCGGTGTTTACCTTCTTTATTGTTCTGACTCTGAGAAGACTGGACTCAAAAGTTCAGCAATAAAGACGTTTCCAGACTGGACTGGCTGGTATTTGAGCCTTTTAGTGAAGAATAAATACTGAATAACACCTGGGTCTGAAAAGATAAGATATCTCAATACAAAATATGCTCTCAAATATACAGTTTACCAAAAGCACCAATCAAAGCAATTTTTCTTGTGAAAGGAAAAAAAAACAATTGCACTTTTCAAAATGACACACTTTTCCAATTAATGGAGCCACAAAAGCAATGAATAGTGGAGTGTGTGTTTTTTGCAATTTCTTTTCTTTCATTCCCCATTTATAGATAATCTGACTCCTTCTATGACTAGATTCCCTTTTTATTCCTAGATGACTTGATTTTCATTTCAAACAAATATTTTGACAATTTTCAAAAATACACTTCAAACACTAATATGGTGAGATGAGTAGATTGGTATCGCTCTCAAGTCACTGTGTTATGTATGCTGCTCAATCCAAGATGTACTAGTTTAGGGATAAAGACTACAAGCAGTAAGACAACAGCAATCTTACTCTACACTTCTAATGTTGACTTTATACAGTGTATCTTGTTTTCTGGCACACAAAAGACAGGAATGCAAAAACAAAAGACAGTTTGTTAGTTACAGGCAAGATGTTTACCCCCCGACTCCACCGCTGTACTTATGCTGCATTCATGCAAAAATGGGGAAAACATAAAATTCTACCATTAGTTTGACTTCAGAATATCCAGGCATTATTTCAAGAAAGTTAGCCTACCTGCTTGCTCTGCATATTTGGAGTAGTAGGAGAGAAATCAAATAGACTATTTCCACAGCAGCCATTTTGATATGAAATTGTAAATTAAATATAGGTGTTAATAATTACACTGAGGTTCCATTCTGGTTAAACAGAGTCAGGGTGCTGCTATTGTGCATGGTGGCTCACTGGAAAGGCTCTGATACACTGAATGGAATGTCACCTTAATTAGTGTCACTGGAAACACCTGTGTTTACCCTAATATTTCATATCAATGTCATAATTTAAAAAATAAAAAATAAAAATGCCTATTTATGCAGCTGCAATTAAATTAACTGAGTTAATCATATGTTGTCATATGTCAATAGTGGATTTTACTTATATATCCTTTGTTAAATTTCTTTCTTTTTTTTAAATATATATTTATTTAGTAACACAATTCACAGGTGAGAAAAGACAGAATGTAATAAGCTACATTTGACAAAAATATTTCAGTCTAGCGCCACACTCTTTGGGGACTATTAAATAGCCTTCACATCAACGTATGTGTCTGCACATTGTGTTAATGACAATAAAGTTGAATTCAGTAATTACAACAACAAAATTATGACTGAAAAGTTCAATACAGCTGACTTGTTGCTTCATAATACAGTGCCTAAATACTAAACAAACATGGACACGTCATTTCAACCTAAATTATTATTATTATTATTATTATTATTATTATTATTATTATTATTATTATTATATAATTATCTTTATTAGAGATTGGAATAACAGTGAACAGACACCATTATATACATTTTGCCTTTCCCTGTCTTTCCCCCTTTTTCCCACCTACAGAATAGCAACTTCAAAAAACAAAAACAACTCTGTTCTGTTCTGTTCTGGATATACTACTACTACTACTACTACTACTACTACTACTACTACTACTACTACTAATAATAATAATAATAATAATAATAATCAGATGATATTCTGCCATCAAATTCTAATAGTGCCAACCCTCGATTAATTTGAAGTTTTGAGATTAGCTTGGTAAAAGCAACTCTGACTTTACAATTTATTTTATCACTGACTGATCATTTCTTAGATTCTCCCTGTTGTTCAGGGAGTCAGTCTGGTTGCAACATTGTACAATGTTTGGTTCCCATGTACAACATTTTTTACAAACCCTTAAAACAAAATAACATCTACTTTTGAAGGAGGTCTTCCTACATCCTAAATTCCAGGTCATTCAGAAATAGTAATCCTGTCAGTTATGGAAACTTGTACCATTACAAACTTCTGAATGGTTGTGTACTGTACAGGTCTTCACAGGTTCAAAATTTGAGGCCTGAATCCCAAAAAACTCTGAAATGTGCTACCTGGAACTAAACCAGACCATTCTCATTTGAAAGCTGAGACAATGACACAGAACCAAGAAATGGCGGTGCCAAAAGTACAGAATATAAATATGAATGAGGTATAAATGGGTAATAATCGCCATAATCTTTTCTACATGTCTATCTGTATGTGCATGGACAAAATGTGTGTATGCAGTGTGTAGTGTCTCTTTGTGTGTTACTACTGTTTGTGAGCATGTGTGTGTGATATCTATATCAGTCTCTGAAACAGATGGCCCAAACACACAATTCTGCTATTCTCCAGTCAGCAGGCCACGTGTCATAGCTCGCCAGGAGCAGCAGCAGGAGACTGTGTGTGTGCTGCTGTGTTTTCATGCGTGCGTGCGAGTGTGTGCATTTCCGTATGTGCACGCTCACAGAGACCTTCATCTATAAGCCAAGCTGTTGGAAGGACTCCCTGTGGTTTGGGACACATGCCCAAATCTGTCGACGCCTCATGTCTCAAGTGACTTTGAGTGTGTCTCTGTTTGCATATGTGCATTGATCTGCACAGCTGGGTGTTTCTTTGCATGTCTTTATGTCTCCCAGTCTACAGTTGTATGAGAAAACCTGACCCCAGACACATTTGTCTGTCTCTATAAAAGTGGTGCTATCCAAATCTTTTAGTTATGTAAAAGTAGCAATGCAATAATGTAAAATAAAAAAAAACATTAAAGCTATGGTAGACAACATTGTTTTGGCATAATTTATAAATAATTCCATGAAAATCTTTCGGAATATTGTAAATCAAGCATCTGAGGCCAAACTAGACTTCTGCACCTCGTCTTGGCTCTGTCTTCAACCTTTAGGACATCTGGCCCATGATAGTAGACTTAAACAAATCATAGGTTATCGAGAGGCCGGGTGTTCCTATTGGCTGTTGTACACAATAAAATGGAATTATCAGAAATAGAATCTCACAAAGGGTCCAGCGAGTGAACAACATGCTCAGCCCAGGAGTGTCAGCTCACTCAGTTACTTTTGCCTTCACTTTCAGTTGAGTTGTTTCACTTCATAGGGCTTTTGCCGAGGACAGGGAGGACCAGGCAGAGCTGAGACACAGAGCTGACAGACAGCTGCTCAGAGCCAGGGAGCTCTGACTGAAAGGGTGGGTGACAGACTGGAGCATCTGGAGGAAGAAACACTGGAGTCGCTCTGATGTTGATTCCTGTATTGGCAAGAGGGGAGCTCAGAGTATATGTTTTAAACTTTTGGGATTAAACAGAGGATTTATTTTCACTCCTGTTTCTCACCCCCTCTGCAGCAGCTATCCAAGGAGGAACCGCAGACCCGTGGAGTGGCCAGACGAGAGTGTCAGTACTAACACAAACACATGTGGGTCTTCGACACTGGAATTTTTGGCCGCACTGATTCAAACTATGCTGCGCTAATTTACATTTTCATTACTGCTTTAATTTACCTATTATTACCAATTATTACAGAGATGAACTGACTCTGGAGCAGTGCCAAAGTGAGACTGACTCACCTCCAAGCAGGCTGTGGTCGTGTCTCGCTGACCAGGGCCAAACCATGATGATCCTCCTTTCTTCCCCCTCGAACAAGCAAGTGTTTTGACACTGAGCTCATATGTGTGCAGGAGAGCAGAGAGAAAGACGTTTTTAAAAGTCTCTTTATGTTCAGCTCTCAGCTCTTCTGTAGTTTCAAACTGAATCTTGATGTTTTGAAATGTAGTTTTTCTTCTCTGTTGCTGTTTCTACTTTCAGGTATCTGCTTTATTACACAGAGCTGATGTCTGTCAGTCTGTGCTCACTCTCAGTTGCCACAGTAAACTGTTGCATGTGCACATGAAGTGCATGCTGCTTGTCTGGTAGGAAGGGTTCAGGATGGAGAAAACAAAACCTAACTCAGATGAGACTCAACAATCAATTGTTTTTAAGCTTTCTACCTACTACAGCTTTAAAAGACCACTAAAAATACAAGTAAAATTCCTGCAGTCAGATTTTTACTTCAGTTTTATTGCCTCATATCAGAAGTAGAAAATAAAAAAACTCCTTTAAATCTCCAAAGTGTAATACATTGCTGTAAAAATATAGCCAAATTGAAACAGTAATGCACGGTTCTTCCTAAATATAGCTAAATGCTCTAAATTTTGATCATTTTTGGAGAGAACAAAGATTAACAGTAGAATACTGTAAGATTTGACAGCATAATGCAGTATCCTCAAGTAAATCCCACCCTGCACCAGTAGAAAGTTCGACACTATGCTGAGAAGGAAAAAGTTAACGAGAGCAGAGGGAGCACAGGCATACAAGAGTGTGGAGGAAGTGAGAACTTAAAAATATATCAAGTTGATGCATTTGTTTGTGAAACTAAGAAGTACAACAGGACCGGGGTGATTCAAGGACCTGTGTGTCATGAATCTTTTAGCAACATCTTGAATATATTCCTTGGTTTTCAATAAGGCTTTTGTCATACAGTGCTGCCTTTGAATAAATGTTAAATTCCATAAAGCTCTGATTTGTCTCTTCTTTTGTGCTTTACTGTAGAAATACAGCATATTATTGACATGAAAGCTACAGTTTTACACTGTAAACCTCACATTCCACTGTACAATACTGTAAAAAAAAATACAGTAATAAAGTGAAGGTGCATCAGAGTAGTGACACTGTAGACATAACACTATTATAATGATAACCTTGCTGCCAGTTGTTTATTGTGATTTCATGAGCAAATTTGTTACAACAGAATGTTTCTGTATGAACAGTTCTGGATCAAATGACTGTGTGTATAAAGAAAGTTGCCTGTAGTGACAAATCCACAGTTTATTATCAGGCACTCTGCAGGTTCCCCTCAGTTCTCCTGAGCATTTTAACATCCTCAACCTAATTTTCTGATTTTAGGCAAGCAAAGTTACTGTTGTGGTCCAGTCTCAGAGCTCTCATCAACTTCATTTCCAGGAGCAGAAGAGATCTGATAAACCTTGTGAACAACAGCTGCCCAGCACAGATGTTAGCTGTGCTAGTTAGTTGGTGAACATGGTGCAGCCTACGTCAAAAGAAACAGCCCATGGTCATGGCTAGTGAAGACAGAAAAGGAGCTAAAAGAATAGTGTACATTTGTATCAGGTTCCCAGAAACAGAACCAAGTCTCCCTGTCTGCTGGATGTAATAACAGGAAACTGTTTGCTTACATTCTAAAGTACTGCCCACCTTATAGAGCCCTTGTGCAGGCTAGTTAGTAAGCATGCATGCACACACAAACACATACACACACCATTAGGCCTATACTGCATATTTTACCAACAATAAGTTGGAGATAACTTTCAAAAAAGTTACCCATAGGACTCTGAGGTCATCACATGATCAAACAGAAACTTGATGTTGAACAACATCAACATTACCCAACTATCATCACTGCATATCTGAGCATGACAAAATACTTAAAGAAAATAAGAATTAAATGTATTTTTTAAAAATATTTTATTCATAGTTTTCACAGTTTATATCGAATAAGCATATAATTTTGTTATACATTGCTATTTTTCAAAAAAACAGGCAAAAAATCTAAGAAACTAAGGAGAAGTATTACCAAGTTTGCAATCTGAAATACTTGCAAAGGCTTGTTTAGTGGATATGTACTGGATGTGTCGATCCTAAATCTTTATCTAACTTAATCTACAACCAATTACATTTACTCTCGTTACCTCCACAAAGTCATTTTTCGCAGACTTTCTCTTTACATCTTAACTGCAATCAGTAATTGCAAGTACAAACAATAGCCACATTGGTTGTTTGCTGCTCTTTCTGGTTTCACTAACATTAACCCTTAAAGTACTTTTTATAACTGGTGTCTTACTTTGCTACATTTCAAATCCTGTTAAACTGTGTGAGAAAGGAACAAAAGATATGTGGAAGATCAGCAGCTGCAGCAGAGAAGAAGCTGCTGGTCTGTCTGTCCACCTGTCTGTCTGTTCTGTCTCGAGCTGCAGGAGAGCACAGCCTCCAGAGAGGAGATCCTCTGAAAAATATACATGCTGAATGTAAATTATATGTTCACTGGACAAGTGTCAGAGGGACACTAGGGATGCAGTCTCAGCCGGGCTGGACCTTGCAGTTTGTGAGCAGTACAACAGATGAATATTTTCACTGCTTTACTTTGCTGTCAGACAGCCATTTCCAAGGGGACAATCTATTTTGCTGTTGACCCTGTCCACAGCACTACATGTTTGTAGATGTGAATTGATAAAACTTTGTCTTTATCTGCTCTAAAGTGAGCTACAAACATTAGCATGTCTGGCTAACAAGCTCACTACCTGCAGCCAAACTTGTGTCAGATACCACTACATTTGGCAGACCCCCACCAGGGGTTATATTGGGATATGTTATGTGGGGGTTTGAGGTGGAGGATGTTGGCTGGTGCAGAATGAAAGTGGACAGACGATGACACACCTCCATCTGGCTTGCTCTCTTAAATCTAAGCTGGGTTGGTTTAGCTCCCAGCTCTCTTCCTGAGTCAGACCGTCTCTAGGTCCACTGCACTTAATCTAATCCCTGTGCTTCCTTTTGCAGTGTTAATGACTGCATTTCTGTCATATTTCACTGTCCAATGTTTACGAAGATGTAGCATTAGCCTCAGGCTTTGAGCATTATCATTATGTCAAGTAGCCTAGGCAGCCGTTAAGTAACTGCATATTTCAGACCCTTTTGCAGGGTTCTTGTTTTAAAATGTGTCAAGTGGAAATATTAAAAAGGACATTAGAATAAACTAACATTAACCAGAAAAAACACCGTCTTGTGTTTCAAAAATGATTGTCTGTAGTGCAAGAAAGGAAATGCTGACAGGCACTGCAGAGTAACTAAGGAGGGCGGGGCTTAACAAAGTCACTCCTGAGTTCACTTTGTGCGATTAGGAGACTGTTTTCTTTCCCTTTTTGTTTGTTGCTTCATTACTTTCATGTGCTGAGATGATTTCCCACCAGTGTTGAAACCTGACACGTGAATCTATCAGGGCGAACAGGGAGCAGGATGTACAACACCTCAATTCTTCTGAAGGACACTGGTCACTCTGCACAGTGGGCCGCTGCCATTTTGTGATTTAGTTTATTAAAACTTTAATGGATCCACGTTGCAGACTCCACTAAACCTGTCATTTCAGAAGGTTACTATCCCATCAATATCATGTGGAGATGTATCCTGTTTAAAAGGCAGATGGCTCTCCTTCTTGACATTTTCTTGCAGCTAATAGGATTGAGCGTGGATATCATGTACATCATCTGTGTTTATTTCGGGGGAATTATTCAAAAAAGCAGTTCAGAATCTTAAAAAAAAAAAAAAAAAGTAAATCTGTGTTATTTCCACGCTGTGTAACCTTTCCTGTGCCTGTGGAGATGCTCTGATTGTTTTGAAGTGTTAGCAGGCTGCGTTTGAAGCCTGGCAACTGTCTTTATCAGATGAGTGGATTGAATCCTCTCCTCTGAAGCCTCTCTACCCCACAGAGAACGATAAAAAACTGTTTATCCAAACTTCAGCCACATACAATTGTTTCATAAAAGCCTTTTTTTTAAATGTTTCATATCTCGTCTCAGTGGCATCTAAGCTTTAATTAATTCTTTATTCTCAATATCACTGACAAATGGGGCAAGGAAAAGAAACTTCTCTTCATCATGATTTGAAACAACAGTTCAAAGTTTGGTCCCCAACTCCCAAGCTGAAGTTTCTGTGCCAGTCAAAAGCTTCTGTATTATTAAAGTTGGGAAATGTTAATGTTGCTTCAAAGCCACGTCTTTAGCATCATTGCACCCTCTCATTTGAAAGACAAACAGACAAATTAACTTTGGTGTCTTTATGGTCTACAAGTCCACTATGAAAAAATCCTCTTTTTTCTCTTTGTGCAGCCAGCTTTTTATTACATGCTTGATTGTAATACTGTTAATGTGAGCAGGCAGATAAATCCACTGGTGGACTCAGAGGCGGGTGGGGGGCAATTGCCTCCCCTGGTGGCCCCATATTGGTTGAAATGCTAAAAGTGCTCCCTTGGTTGCCCCTAAGGTAGATACAACATGATAAGGTGCTCTTTAGGGTGCCCATCCAGTAGTGATTTTTAGAGTGCTCTTCAATGGTAATGTGGTAAAGTGTCTTCTAGGGTTCTCATCTAGTGGACAGAATGTGGTAAAGTGTCTTCCACTGCGCCCTCCTCGTGGACAAAATGTGGCAAAGTGCTCTCTAGAGTACTCTTCCCAAACTTGTGGGGTTCCACTTTTTAAAAAAATATAAATCATCATGACCCAGTTATAGGCCTTGTCAATACATCTTGAGGCTAACAAATCACACTGTTTTTATTTCCATTAACAGGCTCTATTTTTTTCCCTCTCTTCTCAGTAAAACAATACACACATGTTAAATGATTTACAAAAGGTATACTGCTGATATAAATCTTAAATTTGCAGACTTTCTTCTATAGTCTTATTTTTTTGGCAACCAAAAAAAAAAAAAATCTCCTATGACCCAGCTGTGGGTCTCGACTCAGTCCTGGAATGACTGCTCTTTAATGGCATTTGGTGGACAACATATGGTTAAGTGCCCTCTAAGGTGCCCTTTAATGGATAATATGTGATAAAGTGCATCATGACTTTTGGTGTGCGGGTGCCCCACTACATACAGCTGGTGCCCTCATTTATTTATTTTTTTTGCCCCTGCCCCTCAGACAGCCTGAGTCTGCCACTGGATAAATCACATGTTCTGCTCATGCAGAGTGTGGATACAGTAATTGCCTTAGTGGAAGCTCTTTGTGCCGTCTTGGGCCAAGCAGACTTGGAATATGAGTCGCTGTTGCCTGTGCTGGCAGCTGCTGAGGATAATATATTCCTGTAGCACACAATCATTTTAATAGCTCATCCATTTGTTCAGGAGACAATTGATTTTCTCTGTTTCCATACACGTTAGTCACATTTGATTTCTCTCATCCCATTTGCATTTGTCACATTTTAAGAGCGTGGCGCCTGTGCTCAGGCTCCATGATAGGAAATCTTTATTCAGGTGCCAGGGTTGGTGTTAAGGTGAATCTAAGTGATGATGGAGGCTGCCAATAAAGAAGATTCAACACATCACTGGCTCTTCTATGCAGTGCTTTATGGTATAACTCAAAAGGAAAGAATTAGAGAGGTACATCAGCTCTGAGTTCAGTCACCGATACCAAGACAGGAGTCGATTCTGGGGCCATGTTGCTCAAAATGTATGCTAAACTACAATTAAAGGGGGCCTATTATGATTTCCCTTATTTTCTATCCTATGTATATTTTTACAGTGTCAGATGTCCATTTTAAATGTGGCCAAACTTAGGGTTAGGGTTAGATAAGGAAATGCATATATGCTGGTTTTCTTCTTCTTTTGCAATGAATTCATGGGAACCCTTTGCAGATTTCTTACAATCACAGCACATTATGCCCACAAAATACAGACACACTGCCATCTACTTGTTCAGCCTCTATATTTGTACCAAGATGATGTTCTGCAGCTTCAGCCAGGAAACTGATCTGTATCACATTTTATGAAGAAAATATTTTCTGGTTTTCCCTCTGATGACCTCCAGCTGCTCTGCCTGAAATTTCTGTTAAATAACTGAGATTTCTTTCTGGCTTCAGGGGCAGTACATGAATTATGTGGTATTTTTCACCCTGATAAAAACAATCCAACATTAAAAGCACACCTGGAATTATTTCTGTTTCTAATTATAATAACATCTTCAGATTTAATTTTGTCTTTCTCCTGCCATTGCCATTGTCGAGTTTTGTTTGAATGAAAGAGGAAGAGCTCGCTCGTGCTTGTTACAGATGACGTATTTCCACTTTACATCAGTTCCAGTTGAGAGCGGGTACTGTGATTGGTTTCCTTCTGTGTGGAACACAGTGTGTGGCCAATTGCATTTTAGAAAAGAAAAAACAGCAACAGCTGACTTCAAAGCTGTGCTTAGCCTAAAAGTAATGACTAACAACAACCTTCCTAGAAATGTAGTCAAAAGTACAGTATTTGTCTTTGAAATGTAGTGGAGTGAAAGTCAGAAGTTTCCAGAAAAAAACAAATAAGTACAGTACCCAAGTGAATGTACTTTATTACTGCCCACCACTGGAAATCATCCACAACAATGTTATCTGCTAAACAGGTGTTTTAACATGCAAAAGAGGCCACCTGGTATGGTGGCTCTCTTACTAACCAGCAACAATGCAACAGAGCGCTGTTTCTCCCTGGTGTTAAAGTGTGTATTTTTTGTGTTGTCGAGAATAGTGTGGCAGCCATGAGTCTAAGACAGCAGTGATAAATGAAGACAGAGTTCAGAGACACACTGACTTTGAATAAAGTAGCAGTTAAAGAACTGAATGTAAAGCAGCTCCAGTGTTGCTTTGCCCAGCTGTATAACAATACACACACACACACACACACACACTGCATGCACTGTACAATTAACCTTTGACACCCCTGAACAAAATATTACATTTTGCTCCCTGATTCCTGGTAATAAGGGCAGCGAGGAGAAGAGAAAGAAAAAATATGTACTGTGGTCAACGGTGAGAGACAAATAATGATAATATACAATATTATATTCAGTAAACTGAATATCTCTGTGTTTTGGACAAAAGAAGACATTTGAGGATGCCAGCTTGGGCTATGGAAAACAGCAATCAACACTCTTCACCATTTTCTGACATTCTATGGACCAAACCACTAATCAATTAGCAATTAATTAATCAAGAAAATAATCATTGATGAAAATAATCTCTCTAGTTCTATGATGACATATGCAGTCTGAAAATTGGGACTACAGACGATCTTTAAGACACACCAATATATTTGTAGTGTGTGTGTTTAAGAGAGAAATCCATTCCTCATCCGTACACTCTGTTGTCTTCCTCAGTCTCCTGCTCTACACAACTGTTGCTCTGTCCCTCATTAGCCCTGTGAGCGCCTGCCTGCCTCCTCAGCTGCAACTCATCCTCTAATTAGTCTGTGTGTATATTGAAAGAAAGAAACAGCAAGCAATTTCCCCATTTCATTTGTCACATTGTCTTACCTGCCCTAGCATTCCTGCCTTTTCTCGTCTAACCTGCTCACCTTCCCATTTGCAGGACAATTACCTCGGTTATGGCTTGTTGGCTGCTGCCACACTGTTGCCGCCTACAAACTTTAAAGAAACAAAAGGAATGCAGAGGTGGTGGTTTGAGTTGTCAACAGGAAAAACTAACATTAACTACATCATTAACAGCGATCACGCAGTAAAATACCAGCATTTTGCTTAATCAAGGTTAAATAATGAAGGCAGCTGATGAGGCCAGCTCTCTGTACAGAGACATTGGTATTATTGTGCTGCCCACATGCTTATCTTGAGTCCTTTAATAATACCTGTCTCGTCTGCTGAGGTGCCTGCCTTTGGATCCCAATTTGTGTACTTACACATATACAGTAGATTGTACCTCTCCTGGGTATAACAACAGCATATGGCACATTTCCCATAAAACGCTGCCACCACCTGAGGCGGTTAGTGTCACATTCAAGGACACTTGCACAGAACACAGGGTGGCTGCTGGACACAGTGTTGTTTTTTGTCACAAATCAAACCTGCAGACACAGACCGACACTCTAATTCCAATTTATTTTGGTGAAAATGTATTCTTTATGTATATATATATATATATATATATATATATATATATATATATATATATATATATATATATATATATATGTATATATGAAGCATGTGTTTACTTTAGTTTATTTGATTTATAAAAGAACAGTGTGGACAATGACATGGATCATTTACAAGAAATGAAAGCATGGTTGCACCAGATTTAGCAAGACGCCAATTTCCAACTGTAGTCCTACATGTAACAAGTAGGCAGAAAAAATCAAATTTAAAGTGCAATACAGACTACAGTAAATGCAGGTCCCTGACATAATGAAAGCAGTAGGTACACATTGCACAGTACAAAATACATTATGAAATATACTAAGTGCACACTATATGGTCAAAATAACAACATGAAATATACAATTACTAGATTTTTTAAGTGACCATAATACTAATGCCTCTGCCTTACACAATAAAAATGTATGAAAAGTTTTTATTTGTTTTATTTACTGTGATTTCTGAATTTCTGAAATTTAAAAACCTACCGACAACATATAGATAAACCTACTGATAACTGTCTCTCGTCTCAATCAATTGTTTACTGAAACATAATATAATCAGTTAGCAGTTAAAAAGGGTTAGCTATACCCTAAGAACCCCTGACTCACTTCCTGGTCTAAGAAAGGCAGGAATACCGCTCAAGCAATGGTAAACTTTCTTTTTTTTTTTTTTGACAAATTCATGAAATAATATTGCTATCAGGTGTGTCTCAACCATAACATGTCAACTCTGTAGTAGGGTTGGGCAATTGGACGAATATATTGCCTATCAACGCTGCACTGAATTACTGCAACATGTTCTCATCCAGCGGCACAGTAAGTACCCACTCCCACACCGGACCATGAGTGATTTGAGCTGGGTGAGGAGTGAGAGGAAAACAGCCTGCTCTTTTTCATGCAGTGAGTATGATAAGCTTTCTCTGATCTTGTCAGCATATTATACTGATACTTAAGAGGCTGTACCTCCACACATCACACTGAGGTTCTGTGCTGACTAGATATCCCTGTTCTGAAGCTGAACTTGATCATTAGTCATGGTCATGACTAATGATGACCATGGTCATGACTAATGATCCGATAAAAAGAGGAAAATGTGACATAAGCCTTATTTATAGACGACAATAAATTAATAAACTACAACCCTAATTCCATAAGAAGTTGGGATAGAACATATATAAAAACTGAATGCAGTGATTAGTAAATACTTTTTGACTTGTATTCAGTTGAATACAGTACAAAGACAAACATGGATGGGGTAAAGTTCACCACTTTGTGAAAAACTCTGTGGACAAATAGTGTAACAGTGACTAATCTAACCGGTCTGTGGGAGCCAGAATTCTTTATGATTGGTAGGGGATCAAATACTTATTTCACTCAATGAAATGCAAATCAGTTTATATCTTTTATATAATGTGATTCTCTGGATTTTCTTTTTGATATTCTATCTCTCACTGTTAAGACAAACCTACCATTAAATTTATAGGCCGTTCATTTCTTTGTTAGTGGGTAAACTTACAAAATCAGCGAGGGATCAAATAATTATTTCCTCCACTGTACACTCACGGGCGGCACGGTGGTGCAGTGGTTAGCACTGCTGCCTCGCAGCAAGAAGGTCCTGAGTTTGATCCCCCAGCTCCCCGGCTGGCAGGGCCTTTCTGTGCGGAGTTTGCATGTTCTCCCTGTGTCTGCGTGGGTTCTGTCTGGGTTCTCCGGCTTCCTCCCACAGTCCAAAGACATGCATGCTAGGTTAATTGGTGACTGTAATGGTGTGGGGGATATTTTCTTGGCACACTTTGGACCCCTTAGTAAATGTAATTGAGCATTGTTTAAATTAACAAATTAAATTAAATTAAATTAAATTAATTTAACAGCCTAGCTGAGTATTGTTGCTGACCACGTCCATCCCTTTATGACCACAGTGTACCAGTTCTGTGATGGTTACTTCCAGCAGGATAACATACCATGTCACAAAGCTCCGATCAACTCAAACTGGTTTCTTGAACATGGCAGTGAGTTCACTGTATCACTCCGGGATGTGGTGGAAAAGGCGATCCACATCATGGATGTGCAGCTGACAAATCTGCAGCAACTGCATGATGCTGTCATGTCAATATGGACCAAAATCTCTAAGAAATGTTTCCAGCACCTCGTTGAGTCTATGCCACAAAGAATTAAGGCAGTTCTGAAGGCAAAAGGGTGTCCAACCTGGTATTAGCAAGGTGTACCTAATGAAGTGGTCAGTGAGGGTATAATCAACAACATCCAGAAATGCTGCAGACTTCTCTGGGCCCAAGCTCATCTGAGATGGACTGACGCAAAGTGGAAAAGTGTACTGTGGTCTGACGAGTCCACATTTCACATTGTTTTCACAAATCATGGACGTCATGTCCTGTGGGCTAAACAGGAAAAGGACCATCCAAATTGTTACCAGTACTAACTTCAAAAAGACAGTATCTGTGATGGTATTGGTGGGGGTGTTAGGTCGCATTAATGCTGACAGGTACATACAGGTTTTGGAGCAACATATGCTGCCATCCAGACAACGTCTTTTTCAGGGATCTCTGTTTGTTTCACAGAGGCAATGGCAAGACACATTCTTTTAAGTGTTCCAACAGTGTGGCTTCATTGTAAAGGAGTCCAGGTACTAGACCTGTGCACCTGAATGTGCACCTGAAGTCGTATATCAAGCAAGAATGAGAAACAATTTCACTTTCAAAATTTCACCAGTGTCTTCAGTTCACAGACGCTGATTGAGTGTTGTTAAAAGAAAAGCTGATGTATCACAGTGGTTAACATGATACTGTCCAAACTTTTTTGAAATATGTTGCAGACATTAAATTCAGAATGAGTGCATATTTATGAAAACAATCAAGTTAATCAGTTTTAACCTTAAATATACTGGCTTTGTGCTGTATTCAATTGAATATAGGTCTAAAGGTCTACAGGTCCCTGCATTTTCCCTGTCCCTGTTTTCCGCAACTTTTTTGGGTTTGAGTTTATAATAATACATGTATAACATAGCACAATGTATTCTGATGGCTGAGAAACTAGCATGTTAGCCACCTCATTGTTTGGTATCTCCACAGACATATTAAGAACTGGATACAGCATTGGAGGCAGACCCAATTCATTCCTATGAGAACTGATTAGTGGTGCATGAAGCCAACTTCACATATGATCTTCCACATATGCTTCAGCATTTAGTGGCTTATAGAGCAATTGTCTTCAAAGCCTGGTGTTGTTCCTGGGGGCTTAGGTATCTCTGATAGAGGCAGGAAATAGGCATTGTGCATTCCCATACGAAATCCAATCACAAGTCAAGCTAAGTAGTTGAATGGAGCCCACCTCCCTTGGTGGAGGGAAGAGGGGTGGAGAAGGGGTGGGAGGGAAAAGTGAAGGGGGTTGAGGATTTGTGGGGGCATGAAAACCTAAAATGTAAATGGCAACATGTTGTATTGAAGGAAGAGGAAGAACAATAGACCTTTATCACCGCAGCCACACTGATATGAAATCAGAGGTTAAACAGTGTAAAAGTAAAAGTGTTAGTAGTGATACTAATGAAGGTCCCATTGCATCAGAGCCGTCACAGCCTTTCCAGTGAGCTAACACGCACAGAGGCTGATCTCTTTGACCTGAATGGAATGGATCCCTAATTAGTATCACTGATAAGACCTGTGTTTACCCTTGCATGCACATGGCATTTGACTTGAATGTTGCCATGTGAAAAAAATCAAACAAAGCAAGAGGCAAATGGCACAACTGTATCAAATTACTCACAGAATATCTATAATGATCTAAGCTTTGCTATTAGGATATTAGTATGACCATAACATACAGTTTATGGATGTCTGTGAATTATAATATACTGTTCAGTGAGCAAGATAACAGAAACATTTACCCTCATATACTGCCATCAAATCTAATCAGAATTCAGTTCAATTCAAAATGATTTATTCACATATCAGAAAAATGTATGAGCAAATTAACAAGTACCTGACAAAAACAAAGATGTGTGGAAGAGGCACACCAGATAAGCTACCTAAAGCTTTTAGGAGGGGACCCAAACATTCAAACAGATACAAAAATAGAGATAACGAATAAACACTCCATATCACTCCAACAATTTGCCACAGGTAGACTTGTTCTGATCAACAACATCAGCACCAGAAAGTACCCCTGGTACCCCAAAAAAACACTGGATCAGGCACCAGCGAGCATGAGAGTCCCATGAAAAGCAGCCATGTTTTAAGAGCCTTCCGTCTCTTAAAACAAACAGGGGAAATATCAGTATACCAGTACTGGGAAATTACCAGATACAAAAATCAGATCAAAACAATAAACAATAGCCTAAAAAAAAAGGTATTGGGAACACCCATACGGCATGAGGTAACAATTACATATGTTGATAACAACTTCTTTTTAAGGTTCTTCTTGAAAATGGAAACAGAATGTGACATTTTTATGTTGTCATCTAACTCGCTCCATATCTGCTGTCCTCTGCACACGACATTCACACTGCTGCATTTGAGCCTTTGTTTATTTTTCCTGTAATGAGATGTTTTTTCCTGGTGTCATATCTGTGCAGAGGAAGGCAGATCAGGTCAGTTTGGGTTGATACTAGGATACAGGGGTGTAGGCAAAAAAAAAAAAAAAAAAAAAAGAATATTACAATAAATATTACAGAACATTACAGTAAATCTTATTGCAATACATTGCATTGTAAAGGTAAAATGTCCACTCTGTTATATCTGTATTTTACAGATAATAATAAAATAACACTGTAGTGTTTTGACATTAGAGCCATTAGAAAGACTCGTGTGTGAGAATGTGTGTGAGAGATGAATCTCTTCAGACTGGATTGGTGTGATTCAAAGCGATGCTTCATGTGCTGAATAACGTGAGGAGCTGTAATGTCACGCCCCATCACATTACTGAGGCGGTAACCTACTTATTGATTCCGTAGTACATAATTAGGTTGAATCAGCTTTGAACATATTAACGACTGTATACTGAGGAGTACACCACTAGAATAAAGAAATAAGAAGAAACACAACCTGTCACACACCCACACAGCATACATTTGCACAACATACAAGGCAAAGATTTTCATGAGGATGGAAAGCTGCTGGGAGGCCTGACTTTGTAACACACATTGTGATCAAATCAAAGCTGCTCACACGTGGAAAAGAAGCTCACAGGCAGGTTCACATGTAGAATAGGAAATGAAGGGAATCTATGATGTATGTAATGAAAAGAATAAGACTCTCACCCTCAAAGAAAACAACATTATTACTTCCAATTTGTGGCACCAAATTTCAAGTTGACACTGTAAGAAGCATAAGAAGGAAAGAAGACTTGAGAATATGGATGTGTGGTGCAAAACCCAACTGTTATCTTACAGAAGCCACACTGAAGACACTGTTTATGAGTCAAATTATATCACAGCAAACAAAGTCATGGCACTGAATGCATCTTGAAGATTAAAAAAAAAAAAAAAATCACCATCTTTGTTGCTGCTCATTGCTTTCATGCTTTACATCTTGGAAAATTTATTTTACTAATGGGCTTCTGATAATCAAATAATAAATATCAAATAATAAATATCTTTTTATTTGCATCACTTCAACTAATCCATCTCCATGACAACTTAAGTAAGTTAACTGAAGTCAGGTGTTTGGAGGGACAGTCCAAGTTAAGTCTCAAGTCTTTGAGATGTGATCTGCAAGTCAAAAAGTTTTTGGTTTTCTCGTCTACTATGCTATGAACAGTAGAGCCCCATCTGTGATTGTGGCAGTCATGCAAAACATGACCGAAATGCCTGGTTTTAATTTAAATTTCAAAAAGGTAACATCTGACTCTAACTTTGGTTATTTGTTATTAATGTCACAAACATTGTGTAGTGTACTGCTAGTTTAGATCCCTTGTGTCATGGTCAAAAATCTTCATTTATCTTGAATCCAGATCCCCAAAAAGCCAGTTGTAATTAGCTGAGTGCACACACAGACGGCATTCACCTTAACTGACAAGATCCAACTTCACTTTTTATAATCAGTGGTGGGAATTATGACTCTTTGGGGTTGGATCTTATGTCTCTGTTCCTTTCAGCTGGTTAAGAGAACAGTTTATCATTCTTGATGGAAAAATTGTTATCACTCTTCTCTTGACTGGCCTGGGCAAGAGTTTAATTACCCAACTGGCTCTGTCCTCCTACAACATCATAGTTGGTTAATCTGATTGGGTGAAGCTAAACGGTGATAGACATGTTAAACAGATGGTTCTTTCAATCACCTATCCAGCATTTTTTTGAAGTGTCAGCCTTTTTCCAAGCAGTTTTCCAGGATGACTTCTCAGTGCTTCTGAATATCAAACCATCTAGCATGTCAGGTGAAATTTGGGCACAAAAGAAATAGAACGGTTCTCATATACCACTCAGTTCCTTTTGTCCAAATCACAGAGAAAAACAAGCAGATCGTTCATGAACATATCACCACTAGATCACACTCTGAGGATTATGAAGTGCAGTGTCCTAGCTGTGTTAACAAGACTAACTATTATGAATGGATGGCAGGTATATTTTAGTAACTTAAATTTAGGAATTTAATCAGAAGTAAATTGAATCTCAGATGAGTCCAAGTCTCAAGTCTAAAGCTCTCGGAAGTGAATCTGGAGTTAAGATTGTTATGTCAGATTTCCAAGACCAAGAATGAACATGTCCCACTCAACATCACTTCCACTTTACTAGATGATTCTGTCTAGAAAAGGTCTACAAAGCAGACACTGTGTACAAAAGAAGGTATAGAAGAGGAAAGAAAATATCTGCATTCACTGGTTTTGGCCATTTGGGTCAGCGCAACTAAGTGAACCTTATGAAGCTGATATGACAAAGCCAGCCTGCTCTCATTCACAGGTCATTAAATACTGTCATTTTGTCACACCCCTCCAAGTCTCGGAGATGTAGAGAGTACCCTCTTGCTTTTTGGGGATATGCACACAGTAATCAGTGGATTTATTCGAATCTGTTGCTGGGAGGTTGATGGGAGCAGTGAGACTGAACCAAAAGACGGATCATACACCAAAACAACAAGCTGAAAGGTGCTACAAACTGCAAAGCTGGTGACAGCTGTCGATGAGTTCATCACTGTGACTGACACTGTGACACAGTGTCATGCAGATTTAAATGTTGCAGTGTTTTGATTTGCTGAAATGTGTTTAAGAGCAGGCACTTTGCACAACAAGCATCAAGAGATAAAAAAAGACCATGAATCCTACTTCTTACTCGTGAAAACGACTGCCTTTTCATTATGACTTTAAGTGGTGTGACAGCATAAAGGGAATTCCACTCAGTTCAACAATGAAGTCCTGAATGCAGTTACTAACAACCCTGTTTTTTGTCAAATGAATGTGCAGAAATGAGTCTTAAATGACTTAAGAGGGAGAGCAGAACCATTCATACTGTTGAAATGCAAAATCAAAGTCCAGTACTCTTACTGTAAACTGCTGTTACTATTGTAGGCCTGTGTGCATTTAGAAAACCATCCCTCATGTCAGTAATGAGAGGTTGTGGTACAAATTGGGACATTACTGGCCAGAGGATTAAAGTTTGACATGCTGACATAACATTTCCTGTTTAGTCTTATCTTGGACTTCATTGATTCTAGCCTGAAAGATATGGGACTGGTATCTCTCTAAGAGTCTCTTGTTTGCCAAAGAAAACAATTTCTTATCAATGACTTAATCCTCTGGGTCTAATATTTGTTTATTGGGATATGTAGGCCATTTTGGGTGTTTTGATTTATCTTTGTTGATATAACTACCTGAAGAAGATTGTGCAAGGTGACTGTCAAACTTCGAAAGACTTCACTTTGCATTTTGATGTCAGAAAATACCCAATTTAGATTTTTGGAAGCATGATCATGGCTGTTGGGCGTACATCCCTGCGACACACACATACAGAATGTGACTGTTCAGAGTAGTCATGAGCTGCAGCCTAATTTTGGAGGGGGAGCGGGGGGGTTGAGAGTTGAATGAATGTGATTTATGCAGGGAAATAAACAAACAAGAGTTTGCAGATACTGTCATGCTGGCCTTTAATTCACTGAAATTCAACTTTTGAATCCATTTTTATCAGTTGGTTCCCGAATTACCATTAATGATTTAGGGCTGCAACTGACAATTATTTTCATTGTTGATTAATTTGTCAATAACTTTCTCAATCAATTTATAAATTAATTAATCTATAATCAAAATTGTTGATTAATTTAATGGTCAGTTAATAATTGATTAATCATTGCAGCTCTGTAATGATAGATAAAGAAATGTGGGTAGACGGGTGTGGATCTTTTTCAGCCTTTTAAGGGGGAGCATACCACAAAAAGTCTGGGAACCACTGAATTAATTGGTTGATTATTTTCTCAATTAATGGATTAATAGTTGTTTTAACATGTCAGAAAATGGTGAAAGTCTTTCCCAAAGTCCAAGGTGACACTGGGTCACCAGGGGAGAAATATACAAGAGTTGAACCAAATAAACTATTTTGTGATGTAATCTAATGATCAGATAATATCCACTACAAGCTGAAGTACTGTCCAATATACAGTATGCTATCACTTCATTACTTCTTAAAAGATTCTTCTTTCGGTGTTAGGAAACTATTTAAATTCCACACATGAAAAAAATACTGGAACATACAGTTTATATTTGGCTGACAGTTATTCAACGAAAGTGGGGAAAAAAAAGATTACAAAGAAAATGAAATTTCAGGTGAAACAGAGTCAGTGTGAGTCAGAGAGCAGAAAACATGTGGATGGGTGGACAGATTGACAGATGAATCCTGGCCAACTAAAAAAAGAAGTTCTGGTGACATTACCACTCTGATGTTGTTGTTGTTGAAATAATCATTTCAAACTCTCCTCAGTTTTATTGCAGTTTGCTGAAAGTACTTTGAAAAGCCTTTGAAACTTACTATTTCCTCTAGCATGAAATAGGGAGGATTAAAGGCAATACGATACAGTGTGGTTAAATTGATGTAACGGGCAGTAACTGGACCCAATTGCAGAACACTGAAAGCCAGGAACGCTTGGTAATGACCTTTATTGTCACACTTGCAAAAATAAAGGCAGCACAAAACAAAGTTCATCACTCAGGCTTAGAGTAAGTTCAAAGTCTCTGAGGGTTTGGTTCATTTGACCAACTGAAACTTAAAGTGGGAACGTGAGCAGTGTTGTCTGCCCATGAACCCCAAGAGTTCAGTCTTTTCACAGGTGACGGTACCAGAAACAAGCAGGCTGGAGCTTATGCTCATGGAACTAGGGATACAATGTATAAGTTTTGTCCCATTTCACATTCAACAATGCTACTCAGCTGGGTTCGATATGGTTTGGGGGGTAAATCCTAATGGTTACACAACTGCATCATGGCAGAATCATGACCTGAACAGTTAGGTGATGTCCTTACATCAGAGCCTTAATAGACACACAGGGGGTGCAGCATCCACGTGTTCGGTTAGTGGTAGCCCCACTGTTTTTCTAACTGCTTTGCTGACAGATGTGGAATGTTTCTCAGCTTGAACATCTGGAAGTGTAGTATGGTAGAGATTTGCTTCTCTGCCAGGTATAAAAGTCTGCTGACTGGGCTATGGGACATAAAACCTGCAACCTGGTCCAAATGAACAATGATGAAGTCGTCTACACCAAAGTAGTTTGTTTGGGTACTTGTACTTTTATGAGTAGATTTTCAAATCTGTACTGTAACTTGTACTTAAGAATGCATAATACCATGTAATACACTTAGTACTATTTGTTAATAATTAATATCCAAACTTTTCATTTGCATTTTTGTAGCCAATAAGGTGATCTCATCACAAACAGACCAATGAAAATGAGAAATATGGACATATGGATGAAAAACAAAACACTGCAGTGGCATAGGTTTGGAGTAAGGATGTTAACGATGAATTTCTGTTGAGAATTTAACCAAATCAAAATGTATTAATCAATATTTAATTAATAGTCTGGAAATGGCAGTAATAGCAACCAGACAATTGCACAAGTCCCTCCAATCCGAGTCCCAAGCAAGTCCCAAGTTTTTTTGTCATGGGCAAGTCAAGTCAAGTCAAGTCACAAGGTTATGTCAAGTCAAGTCGAGTCAAGTCACAAGGTTGTCGAGTCAAGTCGAGTCAAGTCGCAGATTATGTCAAGTCTCTCACTATTGTTCCTCATCCAAAAAAGAGCATGCAGTCTAGTCTGCATGGATTAAAGCATAAAGCTGTTAATTTTATCTATTCTTACATTACATGTTTGATCATTTAGACCAAGGCAGATAGGGAAAGGCTACATTCCAATAAAGATGTAACATGTTTCAAACAAACTTGTAGTTTTTGTATCCAAAGTTGACCACTTTTGGGACACTCACCGTTGCCATGATTCCCGCCGAAGGGGGGAGACTAACAGTAGTCAGGTCTGTTGTCCTGGGCCCAGGTTGGAGGGTGCAGGGGGTGCCAGGACCATAGATAAAGAAACTATATACTTCTATTTCTATATCTATGGGTGGGACCTCATAAAATTATTATATATATTATTATTATTATTGGTTCTGCAAGATTATATGTGCCAAGAGTTTCGCCATGTGGCAACCAGCATGGGTAAGTTTAAAAAGTTTGTAGCCCCAGTGCAATTACTTGTATGACAGGTAATATATTAGTCAAACTGAATTAATAAATATTGTAATCGTTATAGTCATCATGTTTTTTTAGCTGCATCAATACCCCCCCCCCCCCCCAGGAATCAAGTACCACCTCACTGCTGAGCACTTCCCCCTTGACTGCCTGGAGCTGTGGCACAGAGATGGTGTAAGTGGTATATGTAATTGTGAAATGGCAAATATTATATTATTATTATATATATTATTGTAAATAATTAGTAATTATTTAAAATATTTCAAAACAGGCCTATTTGTGGAAAAAAATCTAATATTTGAGTTATCATAATAGCTTTCCCCCCCTATTTGTACTTAATATAGTGCAGAACCCCCCCAAAACACACACAAATGGTTTGGCCATCAAACTTTGACGTTGTCTTTTTTTTGTTCAGTATGCTCTATGTGCGGTCGGTAGAAGTCCGATGCACAGAGAAGAAAATAAAAGAGAAGAAGAGAAGAAGAAAATAGAGGCTTTAGAGATTTATTAAATATTTTTTAAAAAGGTGATGACCATAAAGCTGAGACCTTTACAGTCTATGGCTGAGACGAGCAAAGTCAACGTAGCGCAGGGTAAAAAAAAACTAACAAAACAAAAACAAACAGCAAAGCTATATGTTTACCAGCTTTGTAACGTAATACTGTCCAGCTCTAATGTTAACATCCATAGGTATAAAAGCCAAGACACGTCATGTTTTTGACAGGAACAGCTGACTGACTGTCAGAGAGGAGGCAGAGAGAGGAGGAGAGCAGAGCGCTGCGGTCAGGTGAAGGAGGGGCTCGTTGCACCGTGGTGAAGCGGGCGCGCGCGGGGGGAGGAGAGAGAGGAGAGAGCAGCAGTCAGGTGAAAGAGTGATGCGGGAGGGGCTCGTTTGTCGTTTCTCAAGTCGAGGGGAGTCATCTTGTCTCAAGTCGAGTCGAGTCTCGAGTCTCTGACCCTCCAAGTCCGAGTCGAGTTTCAAGTCGTCAAATTTGCGACTCGAGTCGACTCGAGTCTGAGTCCCTATGACTCGAGTCCAATTGTCTGATAGCAACTCATTTAACATTATTTTCTCTGGCGGAGTCACTTGTTGAATAAGGAAACCTTAAAAATGACAAAAAAAAGAAAAATTGAACATGAGCAAAAAATTCTGAAAAAAAAGTATTAATAATTAATCCATTATTAGCTTTTTCATCGGTTAAGGAAAAAGCTCAAAATTTGCATCATTGGAGAAATGAGTGTGACCACTGGGCAGCAGAACAGAGCAGCAGTTGGGGGTCATCTAGACTGAGGATTTGGACAAACAGAAACCCCTTTGATTGAATTCCTGCTATTGATAATGCATTAAACATCACCAGTTAAGAAGTGACTAATACTCTCAGTAAATATGTAATACTTTGTAGTTTTAATTTAATATTATTCTAGCACCAGTACTTTTACTGGTAATTGAGTAATGTTTCAGTCATGTAACTGCACTTGTACTTGAGTACAGTTTTTCAGTACTCAGTTTTTCCAGAAGGCAACTGTTTGGTGATCGAAGGTGTTTTACCATTCGGTACAGAGGGAACACGACCCAGAACTCTGGCAGTATTGCCTTGCTTTACTCACAGCTGTGGTGTTTATGGTGCATACAACCAATTAAGCTGCAATGGTTTAAAAAAGCAGGCAAACAAATAAATTAATTACAATAAATTAACACTGTTCCGAATTTACACAGACAGATGAGGGAAAAGAAGAACAAGGTGGAGACACTGATGTGGAAGAATATGTTCTCTACAGTGTGTATCCACTCTGATTTTTCCCTTCATGAATTTTGAAGCAAGTTTTGATGTGATGAGTTTGGAGTGTGGAGGCCAGTGGGGATGTTTTGTCAGATCAGATCAAAGATGTCAGGCCAGGCCTCTGACTTCGTGTGGCTGAGGTCGCTAAAGGTTACACTGAGGTTTATGACCTGTACTCCTGTAAAACTGATCACAGTCAGGGTCACAGCATCACACAGGTCTCCGTGCTCCTTTTTGGATAAAGTGACAGCAACATCCATAAAATGTAGGAGCTTTAGGATAATGACGTCGCTGTTATTTGTGTTACCAACAAAGTTTTTTTTTTAGCTTTATTTAGAGTCCAGGGGCCTCATTACAGACACGTCATAAATCTGAAATCCATCTATCTCAGTTCAGGATGACATTCAGGAGCTTTGGTGTTAAAGAAACATGTTTCCTGACTGACATTGTACCTCATCTTAGAATAGAAACTTAGCTATTACAGAAGCATCCTAACTGAAGAAATTAGATGGCACAGACCCTGTCCTAAAGTCAAACTAACTGCCAAAAATGGCAGCACCACTGTTGATAGGTCAGTATGGCAATGACAAACACAGCCAATCAAACACAAGATATATATACATATATATATATATATATATATATATATATATATATATATATATATATATATGACAGGACAGCTGAAGACATGACAGGAAATGGGGGAATGACACAGCAAAGGGCCATGGGTGGGAGTCGAACCCACAGCCACTGTGGAGGACTTACAGCCACTGTATATGGAGCACATGCTCTACCAACTGAGCTATCCAGGCGCCCCAAACACAAAATATTTTGATTGAAAGACTACTCAAACCCTATGATGACGCTTTATCCATACATATGTTCATATAGCTTCATATATCTTCATAAGTTCTAGGTGTATAGTGTATATAAACTGAGTGTAGAGTTTAACTCATATTTTATTTTTATTCTTCTATGTTTTCATAGTGGTTTTTTTTATCTGTATTCTACTGCTCACTCCTTTTTCCACCTGTACTTTTTTGCTGTAACGTGAATTTCTCCAGTGTGGGATCGATAAAGTTTTTTTTTTTTATCTTATCTCTAAATTTCTCAGCTAGTAATGGGTATATATGGACTGCCAAAATGATTCATTTTTAATTTGATCAAAGCGCTGTGTCCGTTCAAATCCTTACCATGGATCATAAATTGGCAAAAAACTTCCAAAAACTTGTTGTGTTTCCTCTCCTCCATGATACAATGCATTTCTAAAAGCTAAAATTGAACGTCCATCTTGTCTTGTCTATTCACAAGCTAGCCTAGTGGTTCCCAAACTTTTCCTGGCATGCCCCCCTTTTGGAAGTCAACAAAAGTTCAAGCCCCCCCCACCCCAAAATTTTCCATTAATCGTTAGCAATAATTGGAGATGGACTAGCAAACTCTTGTTTGTTTATTTTCCTACATAGATCATATTCATTCAACTGTTTGACTCTTTGTGACTCCCTTGGTTTTCTGTGCCCCCTAAGGTTTCCTGCCCCCCAGTTTGGGAACCACTGACCTAGCAAGTGACAGGTGATTAGAGGGAGCCATTGTCATGGATACAGGGCAACCTTGTGTACATTGTAAACACAGATGTAGACATGACAGGATGAGTACTGACTGAAGAATAAACTTTCCAGCTCTAGTTAGGAATTCCTAAGCAGTGTTGGGACTAACGTTACAAAGTAACGCGTTACTGTAATGCCGTTATTTTTTGCAGTAACTAGTAATCTAACGCATTATTTTTTAAATTCAGTAACTCAGTTAACGTTACTACATGATGCGTTACTCCGTTATTTTACATTATTTTTTGTGTAGTCTCGGCTAGAGACTGAGCTGCAGCCAGAGCTGTGTAGTCCTGAATCTTCCTGTGTGTGTGTGTGTGTGTGTGTGTGTGTCAGTGGGGAGACAGGAGAAGACACGCAGTGTGGGCGTGTCTGTTTACAAGACAGGTATCATCATGGCGTCGGCGGCGGAGCCCAAGTTAAGTTTCTTTACATGAAGATATTCTCACTACTTGACCCTTGTCGAGCACAAAGACAAGAACATTTTAGTTAAATGTAAGTTGTGTCTTGGATCAAAGATCTTATCTACTGCCCAAAATAGCAATTCAAACCTGTTGAAACACCTACAGAAACAACATGCTGCGATGAAGCTAGTAGCTAAGAGTACAGACACAGACTCTGATGCCACTTCACCTCCACCACCTCAGCAACAGCAGCTGGATTTGAACCGAGGGACTGACTGCTCCTGCTAACCAGGAAAAAATTGATAAAGCCATTGCAAGTTATCTTGTAGAAGACATGCAGCCCATTTCTATTGTGGAGTCGCCTGCTTTCAGGAAGCTAGTTAGCATGATACCGGGCATCACACAGCAAATGGGACGAAACACTTTTTCTAAGTACCTGGAGAGCGAATACGCAAAAATGGAAACCGAGCTTAAGAAAACTTAACTTAAAACTTAATGGGAGACCTTTTTTTTCACAGTAACTAAAAAGTTACTTTTCACAGTACTGCGTTACCTTTTGGTGTAAGTAATCAGTAAAGTAACTGAGTTACTTTTGAAATAAAGTAACTAGTAACGGTAACTAGTTACTGGTTTTCAGTAACTAGCACAACACTGTTCCTAAGTTAAGATAAGATACAAGGTCTCAGACAGGACAGGACACAGCCATGAGTTCTGCTTCTCTAAGAGGGAGATACAAGTTTTTCCTGATCTTGCAAACTTAGCCTAAGAGGAGGTGGAGGACAAGTGGGACAGAAACAGAACATGGTACACACATGCACACATTTTGGGAACGCCCCATGATGTTTCCCTTATGGAGAAATGTTCTGGAATTTATGGGCGACTGCTTAAAATGTGCTCTGCTTACAAGGTTGTGTCTTCATGGGGACAAAACTGCAGTGACACAGTTATGTAAATCTGCATTCAGAGCAGTAAAAACTGGCTCGACAACTTGTGCTCTGATGATTCTTAGATGCTAGAAAGAACCTCAGACTCCCACAGTGAAAATGCGGAAGGAACAAATGATTGAAGACTCAAGAAAATGAGCCATCATCAAATTTAGAGGAAAAGGCCTCGAGCCACAGACACAGGCTATGACGCACATTTTAGTTGACAAAATATTAAAACTTTTTTTTTTAAATTCGGTGCACAGGCTACGTGTTTTTGAGTAGAATGACTTTACACTGTTAATAAAAATAGCTGAGACGACTCAAAATTTAAAAGTGACATACTGCAACAGATACAAGATATGACCCCAACTCAAGCTCTTTTGTTTTGAAATTAAATTTTAAAAGTTTTGCTGACCTACAATCTTTAGTTGATATATTTTACTTTTCTTCTTTGGTTAAACTTGAATCACTCAAAAACTCAAAAACTTTCACTTGAATCACTTGAATGTTTTAAATACATTTTTGGGGGTTTTATAAAAGTCAATGATTTATGTTTATCTAAAGAAGAAAAGTAAATTATCTCAAAAGTTTAGTAGCCAGTAAAACGTTTTCAAAACTTAAGAGCTGATGATGGGCGTAAAATTCAAAAATCTATTGCTGTATGTTCCCTTGAAATTTTGAGTTGTCTCAGCTTTTTCATAGACCTACAACAATGATAATGATGAGAATTAAAATGTTAACGAAATAACTTATTCATTTCTTTTTTCCTTTTTTTTCCAAAGTCAAGACTAGGTAAAGAGCTGGATGCAGCTCTGGAGTTGCAGTTTGCAGACCCCAGACCCAGAAGAAGGGGTTTGTGTCCCGTGTGAAACCAATACAACACTGACTTCTTTTAAACTTACATAATGTATGTAAATCACTTAATGTACAGCTGGCCAAGCTGCCATATTTGACGAGCTGGGATTGAGAATGTGTTGAACAAACAGGCTTCTTGGTACAGGTCTCTATAATATCAGACCTATATATATTCTAATGTGTCATGCACTTCTAAAATGTATCATGATTGCACGTGTTTTGCTTGAAGAGCATTATAAGTTGTGAAATGGCAAAGAGAAATGTAAAGGCTTAACTCTGATCTTTCAGTTTAGACCTGCCTGCACAATTTCTGCTTTTGGGACAGGGCTAAGTTTTTCTTTCTGGGTATTTTTAGGGAGCAAAAAGAGAGACTAACTAGAGGTCACTTAGAGTGCAGATCTCTGCTAGGCAACAGATGGTGAACCACCTACTGCAATGCCACCACAGCTCACAAATGCAACCAGCAGTTTTGTCGAAATTAACATGACTTCCAGATACGCTGTCCCGAGCTGAAACGATTTCAAACTGAAGCAGTTGTTGGTCACTTGTGGGTTGTACTGGCCAATTAAAAAGAGTGACTTTTGACCACCAAAATGAAATCAGTTCATCTTTGTGTCCAGGTGAACATTAAATAAAGTCTGAAGAAATCCCCTCAAGCTACTCGAGACATCGTGTTCACAAGGATGGGATGACATAAAAACGTAACAGTGGTTAAAAAAGTGGTTGTCAAGAAATCTGAATCACCAAGGTCCTTCAGCATTCAGTCGTCAATGTGCACAAAAAAATTAGGCTGATCAGTCTTGCAGTATTCAAGATATACTGCGGACGCATACACAGAAGGGATTACATGATTACTTTTGACACTCAACTTTATATCCTAAAGCCTTGGACAAATCGTTGATTTTCCAATAATGTGTGACTAAGCAGCAAACAGTCACGAGTCACATTTGCATATTTCCCATCTCTTTGATGCACACATGGCAAAATCTTAAGAACATACAGCTCTGGAAAAAATTAAGAGACCACTGCAAAATGACCTTTCTCTGGTTTTACTATTTATAGTTATGTGTTTGGGTAAAATTAAGATTTTTGTTTGTAAATATTGCCATTTAGTGCATTTATTGGCAGAAAATGACAACTGGTCAAAATAACAAAAAAGATGCAGTGTTTTCAGACCTCAAATAATGCAAACGTTCATATTCATTTTTAAACAATACAACACTAATATTTTAACTTAGGAAGAGTTTAGAAATCAATATTGGTGGGATAATCTCATTGATTCAGGTGATCATCTAATCAGTGTCTCATTAAGAAGAATTAGGAGGCTTGTGTTGGAATCCAACAAACACTGGAATGGACTGGCTGCCATACATGTAGTGATGCTGATTTAACAAACATTTGTGAGAGTGGTCTCTTAATTCTTTCCAGAGCTGTACAAAGGTGAAAAAACAGTTGTAGTTTTGTGGTAAACTAGTGTGATATTCTGACAAGAAAACACACTAGGAGCCCATAAAGCGTTGCTGAAGTAAAAGGAGAAGTTGAATCTGCTGGTAGGAAGAAATTACACACTGTGCTTTGTATATTCTGCTGACAGGGCAGTGAATTGGAGATATGTGCAAATGAAATTGTCAATAATAAAAATGGAACAGAAATAGATAGAAATAAAATCCTTTAACTGCAGTTTCACTCAGGAGCTGTGGAGCCCTTTTAGTCAATTTGAGTTTATTGTTTTGGTTTCCAGCCACAGCAAACAGCTGTTTTCAGTGAAAAAGCACTGATAAACTCACTGTGTTCTACCTGCCCAGAACCACAGAGCAGACAAAGTGATATTCAAGAACCAGATACTTTTCAAAAGTCACAAAAACTCCAAGGTATGGTCACAACATGGTCACATTGGACCTAAAAACAAAGAAACTTTGATGTGTTTCAGTGTTTTTTTAGTTTCAAGGTCCATGCCATGACAATAAAGGCATTTTCATTGAAAATCTACATTCAAGGGTTGCAGTGTCCTATGTCCTGTACGGATCTGTAGACTGCATTGTAACTGTCTTGGTGCAGTTTTACTGTCTCTGTTACTTTTATACAAGTAATAATATGTCAATCTCAATCTCGATGCAGAGTTGCAATGAAAGGCAGCACAGAAGCTGCTGTGTTTCACTCTGCATTTAAAATAGATGTAATTTGCACAGTTCACCTTAATAGACTTCTCCCATTAAACAAGTGCTTTTCTTCTTTTGTTCCTCCCCTTTCAGTGACCTGACAATGAACAGACACTCTCTGTACTTTATTCAGCTGGAGAGAAGGTCACAAATGCCCTGTCAGGACTGCATTCCCATGGTTGAACACCACCATTTTTTTCCACTGCCTGGATTGTCTGATTGGCCAATTTAAGGAAGACTATTTAAGAATAACATCAGCAATTCAAAACAGGCATTTTCCCCTCCACTCTGATAGTGCTGCGGTTCCATATAAACAAAATCAATCTCTCCCCCTCTCTCACTTTCTCGCGCTCCATTTACCAGGTCATGGTGGATCTCTGGCTGTGTGTTAATTGGCCCAGCCCGATGTGTTGGCATTGATTATTAACCCTTCAGAAAATCCCAGCGGGATGGCTTTGAATGTTGAATACGATCACACCTCTAATATCTCGCTCACTCTATGTGCCTCTCGCTCTCCTGCTTCTTCCATGACTGTTGTGTTGCCATTTTTCTCTCCCTTTTCCTGCTCACTTCTTTGCTCATACATCTTCTTTGTATTTCTGCTCATTCCCTTTTTCTCCACACATTTAATCTCTCCTGCTCCATTATTCATTTTCTCAGCACCTTTTCTTTGTCAACATTTTGAAATACTCATAACTTGCTGTGATAAAAACATTGTTGGAAAGTTAAATGTCATTAGAAAAAATCATTAGATATTACTCATTGAAAAAGTTTATACCATGTAAATAATGTAATTGTGTAGTCCAAGAATAGTTATTGTTATATTCCTAATTACTTCACTTTTATTGCTAATCTCACCTTTGTGAAGCTGCCATTAATTAAACAAGGCATCCCAAAGCTTCCACACACTTCAGAGAGTGCCAAATGAGCTCTCTGGTGTTCAGGTAAGTCCTGCATACTTTTCTTGTTGTTGGCATTCTGTGCATGTTTTAGCCTGTTAGTAGCTGGTGCAGCTGTACAGCATAGTGATATCTGAATACCCTAGACGTAGCAATCAGCAAAATAATTTTACCAGTACTATTTATGCATAATCTCTACGAACAGATATCTGCACATGAATACAGAATCCATAGACAAGAGACAAGATTTTGGTGTAAGAAGCATTCCCATGTGGAACATGAAACCTGTGCCTGAACGTGACAGGACCTGATGGGTGTGGGTCAGGTCGTGCCATAGTTCTTACAAATTTCATGGGATTACGTTGGGTTTAGGCTGCATCATTATTATTATTATTATTATTATTATTTTTTTTATTGTTTTTTCATTTTTCATTGTCGTTGCCAATTCCCCCCATGTATTGTCCCTGTCACTGCGAACTCCTACTGTTGTGCACAGAGGAAAGCTTGTTAAGAAAAATGTCAGGTCTGGGCTGAAATATTAGGGATGGGTTTGGGTCAGGTTCGGTGGGTGGAGTGGGTGTGGTGGGTGGGCCTCAGAAGATCGTCAGATTTCAAAGTGGGCTGCAGCCAGGGGCAGCTAAAGGACCATACAGGCAGTCACCAAGGACAACAAATTCAGATGGATGCTGGTCAACCTCAAAGGAAAAACAAATATCCTCCTTTCCTCATTTTCAGCCTTGTGATCTTGTGATTGACTGTGCTATGTACGGCCGTAAAGAAAAAAAAAAAAAAAAAAAAAAAGAAAAAGAAAAAACTATTTTGTGATTGGGTGCTATAAAATGTATTGCACTGATGACCAGGCAACGCGTTTTGTTCTCCAGATCAAAGAAAACATAAATATCACATCATTACAATGTTAATAGTTTTTCTCTGTGAACATGAAAATTGTGATGCAAAACTGATTGCAATGTCAGTCAAAAACCAAATCATGCTGCCTTAATAGGATAGTTCACCCAAAAATGAAAAGTCAGTCATTATCTACTTTCCCTCATGCTGATTGAGGGTCAGCTTTATTTTGGTAGTTTGCAAAAACACTGCTGGAGTTTCAAAGAAAAACAGTTGCAGAAACTCCCAAATAATGTAAGTGAATGGTGACCAGCTTTCAAACATACAAAACAACTGGAAGAAAAAAAAAATGCCTCTATACTGCTTGTCTGGCATAACCCAAGTCTCTGAAAGTCTATTTGCACACCGTCACACCACACACACACAGTTCAGACAGTGTGCATGTGGACATGAACGTGACTCCTAGCTAAGGACCAACTTGGCAGTTGTAGTCAGCTTGGCATGTTGTGTCTTTAGGAGACTTGGATTACACCAGACAAGCAGTATAGAGACATTTTATGTTTTTATTCTGTTGTTATTTTTTATTTTGTTTGGAAACTGGTCACCATTAGCATTGTTTGGGAGATTCTGCAGATAATAACTGAATTTTCATTTTCGGGTGAACTGTCCCTTTAATGTTGGGTATGTTGTACCACACCTGAGAGACCAGAGAAGAGGCTTTTTGTTAATAAGTGGATTGTACATGAGTATTAGTATAATGACAGTAAACCGGACTCAGATTTATAGAACATTTTATATTTAAAAACACAAAACAAAGAGCAGATGCAGTCGCTTTGGTATTTTATACATGATAATATCTGTGTCATGATTATTATAAAACATCTGGTGATGCTGCTTCATCTCTTCATCATTTCAGAAGTCTGTTTAATTACCCCTCCGGTATTCATATTACAAATCAAAGCTATTATTATAATCTTATGAGTAATAGATCCACAAATAATGTTGCTCACGTGGAGTTTAATAACTGCCTTGGCAAACATTTCAGGATGTTTGCTGATTAATGAGTATTTCTATTAAAGAATCAGGCAACATTTTGATGTCTTTTATGAGCTTGCTGATCTGAGCTGAATGCATAATTAGCTGTTGCCTTAATAAATCAAATGATTTCACACATATTATGAGTGTGAGTAAAATGTAATGCAAGTTCGTGCCACGCTTTCATGTATTTAAATTTGACCCTTAATTTTCACAGTATTGCAACATCTGTCAACAGTGTACATAATCCAAACTGAAGGCAGATTTTTTTCACATGCATATGGAGTCATGAGCAATTTAAAAATAAATGCAAATATAAAAATATCAGTCATTATGTAAAATGAAAAACATAATAATAATGAACATGTCAACTTTAACCTAAACTTTATGTGTCAGCTAACTTTTTCTGAAGCAAAGTTTTTGGCAGTGTAGACTGAAAAACAGACCTGTATTTGGAGGAAAATGTCATTGATCATCACTTTAAGCAGAACACACACTTCTGCTTCTATACACACTGCCATTCAACCGGAGTCTAACAGCAGGACACAAGCTGATGTGAAAGTCGGTGACATTTAAACTGCTCACACCTTCTCTGCAGGCAGCCCCCTTAATAGTTTAACCAACCTGTGTGTTTGGGTTATCAGTTTAAATGTGAGTGTGAGTGGCTGAGAATACTTGCAGAAAGACAGACAGTCAGACACACAGTCACACACAGACACTCCTGTCTAACTTTGCTTTGTGTTCCTGTTGTTTGCAAAGATGTCCCTTTTGTCTTCATACTTTAATGATTCAGTTCAATTTAAAGTAAAATGGTAATTTTGTACTGTTGTTATTGTTTGTGTAAAGCAACAATAAATGTGTGTTTTGAGTTTGTCAAAAAACAGAAACATGTTATTAACAACAGAGCCAGATTTGAATAATTAAAAATATTGCAAATATATGAATTTGTCAATACCAAGTACACCAAGTTCGGACTTAGCAAGTTCGACTTGGGAGTACAGTCTCTTGTGGACGGGAGGACACAGGACGGTCATTCTGCTATTGGGACAGTAGCGTACTTGATGATGTCACCATCTCAGCTCGTCTTGGCTTAGCTACTTCCAGTCATTTTCACCATTAATATATATTTGGAATAAAACGAAATATGATATAAAACACAACCCTCTATCTTGTTGTTTAAATGTGAGGAAAACAAATTATATCTTGTTTTACTACTATAGAGATATCAGAGCCAGCGGCCAATTTCAAAAGGTCATGCTGGGATAAGGCTGTTTTTAGCGAGGTAACATGAATGCTAACAGCCCAGTCATCTTGCCAGCTGGCGAGGTATGCTGGCTGTCCCGTTAGCAGGACAACACATCTCCGAAAACTTCGGAGCAAAATTTAAACTATGTGTTATTGTGATGAATCGACCACAGATTTTAAGTTTTAATGTCTACACTCTCACATAAAACACTTGTAACTTAAAGTTGTGGGTCTTCTCCTCTGCCATTGTTGCTACGAAATGCATTCTGGGATACATGGCTGCCCCAAGTCCACACAAGTCACCACCCGATGCACCTCGATAAAACGGGTGGAGCAAGAACACATCCGATTATTTGACTGTACTTGGCGAGATGCAGACTTTTGAATTGGAACAGTACTTGGAGTGAGACTGATGACATTTCTCAAGTACACAAGAACACAAGTACAGAGAAGAACGCATATTGAGAAAGGACTCTAGTCTCAAAATCATGAAAAAATAGCAGTTTTCTCTGCTCTGAAACACTGGGGGTGTGTCCACTCTGCTGTCTCAGTGTCTAACGCTACTATGACCTGAAAACTACCTGAAATATGGACACTCCATCTAGCAGCTTCATTGGACATGTCCAGACATGTTTGAGCCAGGATAGTGTATTTTTTTATTCTTCTGTGTCGGGTTGTTGGAACTGAGGTGAACTGAGGTGAACTGCTGGTTGATATGGACTGTAAAAGTCACTGAAGGTACATTGGTAACTGACAGTTAGAGAGGGTGAGGGGAGGGGGAGGTGGTGCTGATTGTGGGCTTATATCGTGTTGGGGGACCACGGTTCTGACACATCATGTGTCAGGTCTGCTCAAAAAATCCTGAACACAGAAATGGTGAACATCAGTTTAACGGTCTAACCCAGGGGTGGGCAAACTTTTTGGCTGGTGGGCCACACAGAGTTCTAAAATTTGATAGGCAGGCCAGTTGAGGAGCAGATGGATGGAGTGTTCATTTGTACTAATGTAAATGACATGTAAAACCATTATATAAAAGGTTTTGGCCTTTAACAGGCAGCAAAGCACACATGGGCATGGCTTATTGTAAAAATTATTTTACAACTGCATTTATTTAATAACAGTAGATTTACTCACGTACAATTCAATGGGAACAGTGCTGCTGGTCTCCCATTTTTGCCAGTGCATCAAAGTCTGGGGTTAGTTTTGTTGTGGCGATTCTCAGGATAGATCTGAGGTCAGTTAACTTGGATCTGTGACAGGATTTGTTTTTGTTCATGACGCTGAATGTCTGCTCACACAAGTAGGTCGAGCCAAACAACACCAGCATCTTCTGTGCCATTCTCCGGAGGTTTGGAAATGTGGCTTTGTTGAGTGAAGCATAAAAGTCATTCAGTTTAAGAGAGTTAAACTTCTCCCTTAAGGTGGAGTCAGATTGAAGATCGATCAGTTCCAATTGCAGGTCCTGTGGTGCTGTTTCAGGGTCCTGTGACAGGGGACAGGACACCAGCTGAAGTGACTTATCGATTCTTTCAAAATCAGAGAACCGACGGCAGAATTCTCTGTGCAGGTCATCCAGTGATTTGCTGTACTTCTTTGCATTTTGGGGGGCCTCTTTCTGCGTGGCTAGTGTGGGAAAATGAGAGAAAGATTTGTTTGAAATTTGTCTGGAGAATAAAGTCAGCTTGGTTTTGAAGGCTCTCACATTTGTGTACATGTCGTGCACAAACTGATCTTTTCCCTGTAGCTTCACGTTCAGCTCATTCATGTGGGAAAATATGTCCACAGCAAATGCAAAGTCACAAAGCCAGTTCTTGTCACTCAACTCAGGAAATTCGTTGGATTTCCCCACTAACTCCAAAAACGTGCAAAGCTCCTCTTTGAGCTCCCACACTCTTTGAAAAACTTAACCAGCGGACACGAGAGTGGTAAAGCAAGTCCTTGTGATCTGCATCGGTTTCCTCTATGAACGTAATGAACTGTGCTGTAGTCCCCTTGCTCGTACAAGTTTTACCACTGGATTCACCTCATGATTAAGCTGCAGTACAGACTTACACAGAGATTCCTGATGAATAATGCAGTGAAGGAAAACAACATCCTGGTCAGGGTTTCCCTCTTTCACTTTATCCTGGATTCTTTTCAGCAGCCTGACGTTTTTTCCAGTTAAGTTTGGCGATCCATCCGTGGTGATATTGACAGGTTTACTCCAAGGTAGCTTCACTCTCTCGATGACAGCAGACACCCTGTCATACAAGTCCTCTCCCCGTGTTTTTCCTTTCAGGGACTCCATGGTGAAAAACTCCTCCATTATCTCAAAACCTTTGTTAATCCCCCGGATAAAAATTAGGAGCTGGGCAGTGTCTTTTATGTCGTTACTTTCATCCAGTGCTAATGAATATAATGTAAAGGACTCTGCCTTTTTGTTTAACTCACTGGCAATATTTTCATCAATCAGTTCCACATGGCGAGTCACAGTCCTTTGTGATAAACTGATCTTTTCAAACTTGCCTTTGCTCTCCGGACATAAGAGACCTGCTGTCTCCATCATGCGGTCTCTCAAAAACTCGCCTTCTGAGAAAGGCTTGCTAGCCTTTGCCAGTTTGAATGCCAGGAAAAAGCTTGCCTTGGTATTGGACTCTTGAATTGCGGTTTGTCGGTGAAAAAAATTTTGCTGAGTCTGTAAATTCGCCAGCAACCTCTCTTCGTTGCAAAGTGATGGCTGATGTTGTACTCTTTAAAAACAGTTTCCTGGCACATCAGACATACCACTGTTGTTCGGACATCGGTGAAAAAATATTTTGCTGTCCACTCCTTCTTAAAGACTCGACACTCACTGTCCACTTTTCTTTTCTTTGGTCCACTCATTTTTACAGAAGGGCTCAGACATGCAATGTTAAAATGGCGATGAAGAGAGTAATGTTGCTTTCATGTGCGTTTGCAAACATCGGAGAAACAAGTTCAGAGTTCACTTGGGCAAAATGTCATATTCGTCATCTCCAGTACATGGCAGACAAACGATCTTTTGTGATTTGAAAAAACTTGCACAAGCATGTCCACATAAGTGATCCAGACGTGTTGGAAAAGTTATTTGTCAACACCATCTTGGGATTTAACCCTATAGAAAGAGCTAAATCGCTAAATGGACCTAGTGTTTTTGTCATTAGGGATCAACTAAGCAGCATCTGAATGCAACATAATACACCACACTCCAACAAGGGTCAATGTGTCTGGAGTGCGCCATCTGCTGGGGAAATTCAGCAATTGCATGGAAGTTAAAATTAATGCGATTTGGTAATAATTACATTTAATTATATAGTTTAAACAAGTTTTGCGGGCCGGCTTACAAAGCCTAACGGGCCGTACATGGTCCGCAGGCCGTAGTTTGCCCATGCCTGGTCTAACCCCACAGTTCATTGATAGTGAAGCATGAATGAAGCAGTAATGCAACAAGGATCCTACACAGTAGTGCTGGGAAATATATCGATATTATATCGTATTGATCGTATGATATTAGACTAGATACTGTGATAGGTTCTCGATATTGTTATATTGTGATATGGGAGAAGTGTTGTCTTTTCCTGGTTTTAAAGGCTGCATTACAGTAAAGTGACATAATTTTCTGAACTCACCAGACTGTTGTAGCTGTTACATTATTTGCCTTTACCCATTCTGTCATTGTATCCACGTTACTGATGGTTATTTATTTAAAAAATCTCATTAGGTTAATATTTTGTGAAAGTCATCCCAACAATACTGTCACAATATAAAGGTATTTGGTCAAAAATATTGTGATTTTATTTTAGCTGCTTCTACCCCTTGGACCCTACCCTACCCCCTCCAAGCCCCTTTCCAGGTCTGGATAAGTATGAAAAAAGTAGAGTGTGCAAAAGTATGTTTTTCTAGACTATTGTCCCTATTCTTTTTTTTCTAAACTATGATATTCAGAATATAGGCTGTGTGAAATGTCCAAAAAATGCTTTTGTATTTTCCCTATTGATAAGTAAAACATTGCAAACCACTGTCAGATTCCCCATAAAAATATTTTAATGATTCTTAGTTACAGAAGTTCTGTTTTGTCAGCAGTAGGTTTGGTTTGAAATATTAATAGCTATTTATACATTGTGTGGGATAAAACACACACAAGGCCTAATTCTCCTTCAGAATAATTCACTGCATGTCAGGTAGGCAAACTGCTATTAAAACATGCAGTGATTATGACCAGTGTATATGATTGCACAGTGGCATTAGAATGGGCCAGAGTCACAGACTTTGGGCTTTTACAGACTTTTCTCTTCTGGGGAGCCCCCAGGTCTACATTTATCTTCACTGGTTGGCTGCTCCATGTCCATGTAGAAAGTGCTGCTCATTAGTTGTGCAGTGATGTAGCTATCAGAAAGTAAACAGACTATCTTTTCAAATAATACAAATACAAATTTACAGATCTTTGTATCAGTCTCAACAGTTTTTCATTCAAATAAATGATCTGTTGGTTTTCCTTATCCTAATCCCAGCTTCATGTTCTTATAAGGTGAATCTCTATCATTAACATCAACACATCACTGACTTGAGTGTGTTTGCCTCAGATAAGGAGGCTTTTTCCAGCTGATGTCATTTTAACTTGATCCTTCATATGCCTTATCCTCCTCTCTGCAATCCTTCCATCCTCCTGCCTCCACATCTTGTTCTGAGTGTGTATGTGTGGCTCAGTATCATGGGATTTAATAGCTTCATGAAAGTTGTAATCCTCTGCACCATCATTGATCCATGTATAAAGGTTTATCGAGTTCTCTCCATCACACACTCATACAGTCAGCACACAGTCACATACACACATATCAACAACTAGGTACACTCATGGTAATCTATGGGATATTCTGCTCAGAGGAAATATAATAGCGGTTATTCAATTCAATGGTTATGTTAGACATATGCATACACAATTTGTTTCTTGACCGATTGCTAGTGAACAACCAGGGAGCAGGTCCCAAGTTTAGGATGCTTAAAAACAACACTGTTAAACTGCTATACAAAAATAAAGAGTTAAATGCTTTCTTTTTTTGGGGCATTTTATGACTTTAATGACAGGACAGCTGAAGATGTGACAGGAAATGGGGAGAGATAGTGGGGGGATGATATGCAGCAAAGGGCTATATGCGGCTTTGGGTCGAACCCACGGCCGCTGCAGAGGTCTCACAGCCTCTGTACATGGGGTGAATGCTTTACCAACTGAGTTATCCAAGCACCCCAATTGCAAAGTTTCTTTAAAAAAAAACAAACAAAAAAACCCTACAAAAATTTGTCATAATGTTGATAACAATAATTTATATCAACAAATGTCCAGCAGTTTACATGAGCTAGAAATTAGCTCAGGTAAGTATTTAAAGTCATTAATTATTTTGAATCCATTCTCTTGTTGTTGTTGAAACCATGTGGTTAATGTTATGAAATTATGTCAGTTTTAGTAGATTTAGGCAAAGAAACTAGTTTGATAGGTTTAGGGTAAGACAATGTTTGGGGTTACAATAAGTACATTATGCGACATCACTGAAACAACTCAAAGCACGCACGACTCAAGCACGACAAAAGTCACATGATGCAAGTCACATTGAAAGCCTGGTGTGTCACATACAGCTGAGGACAGGTGTAAAACCTGACGCGTTTCTTTCAGACACTTATGGGCAACAAACATGTCGGAATTTGACAGGTTGGTATTGAGATCACTGGTATTTTAACTCAGACCAACACACTGATACTTGAGCATTAGTTTTGCATGTGCAGGGCTGTATGGTTAGATTAGCAATAATACAATGTAAAGCTGCAACAATTAACCCTCCTGTTATGTTCATTTGTGAGGAACAGCAATGGTGTTGGTCAATTTGACCTGGTGCATGTTTAATTATTCAAAAGATGTCCGAAACCAAAAAAACCATAACAAACATTGTTAATATTTCATTACTAATTCCATTACTAACTATTCTATCAATATTTAATACAGTGGTGTTCCTTACCTCTAACAGGTAATGGTTCAATTAGGACAATTCACTTGTTTATCATAAAAAAAAATACATGTTCAAACTTTTTTTAAATGTTTGACCACTTTATTACTTTTGGAAGACCAGTAACCCAGGATCATGCTTGGTTTCTGGTCCTCTCTTGTGCTGATTTCAGCACAACATGATGCTCAACACTCATGAGCACAACATTTTTTCCGTTTGTGGGGCAGTAAGACACTAGGGCTGTGGTGTCTGTGAAGGCAAACATGGAAGATTGAGGGGCCCTGTTCTTGATTACCAGCAGCTCAGCAGGGAGTTCAGCCCTGTTTTTTCGGACAGTTCTGACCATTGTGAGCTTTCTCTTTAGAAGCTCCTGACCCAAGTTGTAGTTTGTGAAAAAATTGTCACAGGGTGTGTTGTGCCCCCTGAGACCCTGTGCCATGTAGAGCACGACTCTTGTGCCCTGATTTTTCTCTGGGGCTTCTCCAACCGGCTTTTCGGTGTAAACTTGCATGTTCAATGCATAGCTGGTGTTTGTATCACATGCTGCCCAGATTTTTATCCCATATTTAGCTGGTTTGGAAGGCATATATTGCCTAAATGGGCAGCGACCTCTGAATGGCACCAGCCTTTCATCCACTGTGATATTAGGGCCTGGGTTATAGAGTAGTGGAAGTTGCTCTACCCACTTGTCCCACACTGTCCTAATAGCTGCCAGCTTGTCTCTCTCCCGTCTACCAGCCCTTGTCTCTTGATTATCAAATCGGATTACTCTGGAGAAAATGTGAAAAGTTTCCAGAGACATTGTGGCTCGAAATATCGGCCTCCCTGTCTCTGCATCCCACAGACTGGCTGTTGATTCATCCTTCGATTTATAGACCCCAGCCAGGATGAGGAGCCCCAAATACGCATCTTAATGCGTTTTATCCAGCTCCTTCCACTTCTCCCCAAAAACACACCTCCCTTCTAGATTAGTCATTTCCAGAATGATTTTCTGTATTGAATCTGGCATGACCAGCTCAAAAGCTGACTTGATGTGTCACTGCCATCCTAGTGGGCCCTGGCACTGTCTTTATTATGTTTTCTGCAGACAGTTTTGCCTGACGCATATTTGGGGATGAAGACCAATGTATTTCACCATTTTTTGACATAAATGTCTTGCTTGGAGGAACAGGAATAGCAATTCCCTCATCTGGTTCAGAATCAGAATCATTAGAATAAGAATTTAGCTCAAGATAGTCTTTATCTTCAGACACATCCTCCTCTATTTCACTGGCATGATCAGTGTTGGTAGGACTCCCATGCAGAGAATCTTTTATATGTTTTGCCCCTCCCCTGTTGAGTGTCCACTGAATATGGGTGGAGTTTTCCCGCGAGAACATAAATGGTTCCCATCAAAAGTCATAACACCTGCACCTGTGTGTGTACGTGTGTGTGTGTGTGTGTGTGTGTGTACATGTGTGTGTGTGTGTGTGTGTGTGTGTGTGTGTGTGTGTGTGTGTGTGTGTGTGTGATTGGGGTGAAATATGTCTCACAGTTGCAAAGAAAGAAATAGTCTGACATTTCTGACACCCGTTTATCTCCAGTTTGACTGCTGGGTCAAATTGACCCGAACAGTATCTATGTGATATAAACATGCAGGGGGTGATCGCAAATATGTGAGATGACTCATTTTCATATTATATGTTGATTACACTAATTAAGGCAAGCAGAAGAAGTTTCATACTGAAAAAATATTTTTAACTATTTTTCCTAGATGTTCAAACTTTAAAACGGGTCAATTTGACCCGTAATATAACAGGAGGGTTAATTAATCATTAAATCAATTGCCAACTATTTTGATAATAAATAAATCACTGAGTATTTTTTTTTTAGAAAAATAAAGTCAAAATGTCAAAGTCACATGTGAATATGTTCTGGTTTCAGAATAAACTGAATATCTTTAGGTTGTGAGCAAAAAGAGACATTTGAGGACGTCATTTTGAACTTTGGGAAACATGGGTTGACATTTTATAGATCAAACAGCTACCCAATTAGTTGAGAAAATAAAAATAAACATGAGTTGCAGCCCTAATATAATGTGTAGACAGACTTTAAAAATAAAAGCAAAAAAACTACTTGGTTAGGTGTAGGAAAAGATTATGATTTAGGAAAATAAGTATAAAAGTTAATGAGTTATGCAAGGTAAAGTAAGCCAACACTGACTTTTGGTTTCACTTCGGACATGAACCCCAGCACCCTGGGTGAAAGTCCAGTATTTGTTTGATCCATCCATCCACCCCACATCCTCTGTACATGTACGTGTAAAGGTAATAATACTACTATGATTTTAATGAAACAACAAACCAAATGCTGCCAGGGTACCTCCAGAAATGATGCTAGAGGGGTCCCTGCAGCGTCACAGTTTGAAGCATGGGGGGCTGACCAAGCTGCTGTAAATGAACTGTTGGACTGTTGAAAACAGGCTGTATAAACATATTCTCAATAGACTGCAGAAAATATAACAGCTAAACTTTAAACTTTGTAAAATCTCAATGAACTGCTTCAATCTGTGGGGGTCAATCTCTCACAGTACCTGACTGCTGACTCCTGAGTCCTCTTAACCGGCTGGTCGGGGACACGATCGGCACCTCCTTGGCTGAAACAAGGCTTACCTTGCAGAATGTTGGGGAATGACTAGCTATTTGTCAGTAAATTACAAAAAATGGAACTATAATCTGTTACAGTTACTGAGAAAGAATATGTAATTAAATTACAGTTACTAATCAAATATTGGAGATTAAAACAAGGTTACATCCAAGTATTCTTTCCACATTACCTGGCATAATGATGTGCACTCTGCTGAGTGCACTCCTCTAGTTATCTCTGTTTATATGCTGCTGGTGGAAGTCTTTAACTGAGCAATTCACTCAAAAATGAATTTGAGGGAGGATTCTGCACAATATAACTGAAATTTCATGTTTGAGGGATATGTTTGCATGATTTTCATCACTGAGGGAATCATTTCATATTTTAGAGGGAGATCGGCTGCTACAAGTCTCTCTTTAGTAACTTTATCTCTTACATTTTAAAATGGTTGCATTCAAATTATAATTCTGAGGTACCACTTTATGCAAACAAAAATTGGAAGAAAGTTTCTCAGCCGTTGAGGAGTATTTTCTGCTTTGCTGTACAGAATTCTGTTCAAGTTGTGTGCTATTTGACATCACTACAGGCACATATTATCCAGACGGTGGTTGTGTTAAAAATACTGCAGTTCCCAGTTCACACTTGCTGATGAAAACCATCCCCGCCATCTGCATACACACAATTTCACAAGTTGAAAGACGGCTTCCTTCAACAAAAAAGTCCTTTCGGAAGCTATTACTCATGCAATTTCCTGACTTAATCTAAATGAATTGGAAATAACTGCATTTGCTTTTACTTTGATCTAATCACTCTTGAGCCTGTTGACTGCACTTGTCTTTTTCCCTCCTTAAACCTGCTCATTAACAGATTCATTCACTCTGACAGGCAGGAGAACACATGATGAAACAGAAGCACATCATTTAGAAAGTTGTTGTGAGTGTGTGTGGGGGCTGGATGCTGTTTGTATGATATGGGTGTACTGTGTGATTTTAGCCCAGAGGAACGTGTTTTGCACTCACATCCCATGTAACACTTAACCCACTCCTGTGCCTCCCACTGATGCACTCTCGTCACTTCTCACCTGGTTCTTTTTGAAGTCAATGCGTCAACCCCCGAGTCGTGAAAAACATTAGGCCTTATGATAAAACCTGCACACACGTGCACACATGCACGATATGCAAATGCTGTTTGAAGTCATTGTTGCTGCAGGCACTGGGGAGACTGATAGAAATGAAATTCTTTAATCTTTAAAACCCAAGATGTTGTGCTGCTTCTTTGCAGCTCAGATTCACTGCACCAACACCATCAGTTTGTGCTTAGCTGCTACTAACCTGCTAAATATCACACACGCTGAGAGCTGAGAAGTTTGAAAGTCAAATTTAGTGAGAAAGCATCCTTGTTGTTGATCCAAGTACTTTAGTGTGTCATTTGAAACTAAAAAGAGGAAAGGAAAGGAAAGGAAAAGAAAGGTTAAGAGAATAAGAATACTGAAAAAGAACATTAAAAATACGAAAACATATAATCAGTTGCAGATCCTCCATAACTGCAACTCCAAGATCAGTTTAGACTGCAGATTCCAACAGTAGGAACCGTCTCATTATCTGATTATGCACCACTCTCATTACAAAGTGATAATGATGACTGTCACCAGCCAGACAACCTCTGATTGTACAAACCTACAACTCTATACACCATTCTCTCCCTTAGACATTTCACTGTTTGTTGCATTTTAATTATCTACAGAAATCCATGTATCTCCATGTATGAAGATGTTTTCATTGCATTGCCATGTCTGAAACAATCTTTGTAGGCTACGAGTTATTCCTCTTGCTGATGCTCACTTTTTTACTGTTGTTACACAGTGTAAGTTTTATTTTTAATGATGGTACTTGAGTGGCAGCCATCATTCTGGTTAGTTGGCTGGGACATTAGTGGGTCCACCACTTTGGTCCAGACTGAAACATCTCAGAATTGGATGGACTGCTGTGGAATTTTCAACACGTCCTCATACCTAAACAGCAGAATTGGTCAGTTGTCAATTACTGCTAAAACAACATCTATTACTGGTGGAGAGTACTAGCGGTTTGTTTAGGTTGCGACACACAAAAACTACTTGGTTAGGTTTAGGAAAAAATCATGGTTTGGGTTAAAATAACTACAGTACATATGTGACTTGATAGAAGTGATGTCACATCCACAACACAATTTTAAGTTTTTTTTTTACTTTAAGTAACTTTAAATAAAATGTGTTTACTCTTTGTTCCACACTGGACTTGATCGCCGACCTCCTGGGTGAAAGGCCTGTGCTTGCCATCCATCCACCCCATTTCCTCCAAATGCAGATTTTCTTGCTCCTTATACTTCTCCTGTCATACTTATGATGTCCACTAAGGGGTGCAGCCTGGTGAGTACGGGCTGGAAATTTGGGCAGTAATGTACAGTTGTTGGTCCCTGACCACCAGCAGGTCGGCATTTTGACTCACACTCAGATGTCTGTTGGAAGGGCTGGCATGAAATTTGGTACAGACATTCATTTTGCCAACAAGATGAACTATAATAACCTTGATCATCTCTTGAACTTTGGTGCAGCGCTACTATCACTTTGTCCAGCACTTTGGTCTGTGACCAAATATTTGCAAAACTAAAAGGGCACTTAGAAAGCACAGACCTCCACCAAGGCCAATAATCCAATCTTCTATCAAATCTTCAAGCCAACCACTATATTCAATTAGGTTTATTTTTGTTCGATTTGGGAAAAAAAACAGTAAAGATAATTCAGGCTTATTTCTTACATATCTCTTGCATTTGTTTCTACAATGAGATTACAGGTGGCCTCATGTTTTGTTTTGCACCATTCTCACCATTCACTTTAATTACGTCTGGTTCTCACATGTGGAACAAACTCAGCTCACTGTGTCATAGACACTGGTTTTATCATTGACCTATTTGGCAATGTTACTCAAAGTGAAAAATAATTTGTGTGTCCAGCCTGTGATTCTGATCTGCTCAAAAATTTAATGGATTCTTCCTTGGCCCATGATACATCCCTCCACCAAGGGTCAGTTTTTCCCATAATCCAACTGACAGACAAAATCAGACAAAGTAATCATTTTCTCAATGGCCTCACCTGTGTCTTTGGTTTAGTGCTGACTGCCAAATGCTGGCATACTACCATACTAAATGGAGACATGTACATGTTAAAAGAAAGAAAGAAAGAAAGAAAGAAAGAAAGAAAGAAAGAAAGAATTAAGCTAATTGTGAGCATACTGCAGATACTGGCATTTAGCTCCAAGCACTGCTCTTCCTGCCTCACAGGGTAGCTAGTGCAGCAGTACACTTTAAGTCTTGTTTCATGTTCTGTGTCATGGACATGGCTAACAGCTCCCAGAGAATGGGCCCTATCTTACACCCAGCACAAAGCCGTTGTGCTGCTGGCGCAAGTGATTTTGCTATCTTACACCAGTGCAAGTGCCATTTTTTCCATGTCTGCAAGATAGCAAATGCAATTGTGCCAGGTCTGTGTAGCTGTGGGCAGGGGGTCTAAGCATGACACGCTGCCGTCTCCATATATTGCGCACTTCTGCACTTTCGCTTCTCGAACCAGGAGATCTGTCTCCTCGCTTTGAATATCTTTTTTCTTTGTTTCGTCCTGGTAAATCTGCTGTCATGCTGCCACCACTTGCACTGCTCTTAAAGTTGATGAGAGCTGATTTTCTGATTGTTTTATTGCATGTTCGGCCTAAACTCCCCTGTGAATTAATGAGGGCACTTGGGCACACCTGATAGGTGTATCCTGCTTTGCACTGGTGGCACAAAGGGCAGGGCAGGGCAAAATATCACTCCCGCCCCTGGCACAAGACGGCAAAGATGGTTTTGGATATCCATTGCACCTTGCGCTCTCAGCTTGTGCTTTAGATCAGCATAAGATCTAAATTTCATTTTAGGCTCTCTTGATTTCTGAATTGGAATGTGTTACAGCTCAGACAGTACAATTTACATTTAATCCCATCAACCATCCATTTTCTTCCACTTATCTGGGGACAGGTCATGGTGACAGCAGGCAAAGCAGGGTATTTCAGATGTCCCTCTCCCCAGCTCCTCCTGGGGGATCCCAAGGTGTTCCCAGGCCAGATGGGATATGTAATCCCTCCAGTGAGTTCTGGGGTCTCCTCCCAATTAGACATGCCTGGAAAACTTTTTAAGGAAGCCATCCAGGAGGCATCCTAATCAGACTTCAGCTGGTTCCTTTTGATGCAAAGGATCAGTGGCTCTAGTACAGGAGTGCCCAACCAGTCGGACTGATCCCAAGTTGATTGCGAGGGGTGTAGAAAAAATTAAAAACAAAAGTTTTTTTTTGTGTGTGTGTGTTATATTTTGCATTAAATGTACATTACAGCCTATCATGAGTTTTTGCCTGCACACCCTATCAGTCTCTTAAACACATCCACAAAAAAAGAAAAAAATAGGTCACGTGTAACATACGGTAGCGCGTGACATGCATGACAGGAAGTTGACAGCTGTCAACAGTAGCTAGCAGCTAGCAATCAGAGCAGTTACGCACTCCTAAACGTTAACATGGCTGAGGGGAAACGAGCCAAGACCTACCATTTTCACCCTGAATGGGAGGAAGATTATTTTTTTGTTTATTCTCATTCAAAGCCTGTTTGTTTGATCTGCAATGCAGCAGTGGCGTTGGCAAAGAAAGGGAATCTGGAACAGCATTTTAAAATGGTACACAGGAGCTACGAGAGGGATTTCCCTGCAAAAACGCCTTTATGCGCCACAAAAGTGCAGGATTTGAAAGCACAGCTTGCAGCACGGCAGTCAATCTTCACCAAACTGAAGACCCAGGGTAAGGCCGCAACTATTGCTTCCTATCGTGTCAGTCACGTCCTTGCTAAACACAAGAAGCCATTCAAAGATGGCGATATTGTGAAGGAAGCCTTTCTCGAGGCAGCGGATGGCCTTTTTGATAACTTTAAAAATAAAACAGAGATCACGAAGGCCATTAAAGAAGTGCAACTCTCCCACAATACTACTACAAGGCGATGTGAGAGAATGGCTGTGGATGTAGAGGAGCAACTGAGGAAGGATATTGACGCGTGTGAGTGCTTTTCCCTCCAATTTGACGAGTCGACTGATATGGTGGATGTGGCACAATTGTGTGTTTTCATCAGGATGGTTTTTGAAGACATGAGCGCCAAGGAAGAGCTACTCACCATTTTGCCATTAAAAGGACACACAAGAGGTGAGGATATTTTTAATGCTTTCATGGGATTTGTTAGCGAGACAAAACTGCTGCTCTTCTGATGGGACGCCTGCTACGATGGGCCGCACCAGTGGGTTCATTGCACCAGGCAAAGAAAGTGAATCTTTCCCGGATATCCTGAATTATCATTGTATAATTCACCAGCAAGCGTTGTGTGGAAAGATTTTAAATATGAAAGAAGTGATGGAAATTGCGATGAAGATTGTGTGTTCAGTTCAGGCCAGGAGTCTGCAGAGTAGGCTTTTCCTTGGAAGAGAATGATGCTGAGCACACAGACCTGCTGCTTCAGGCGGATGTTAGGTAGTTAAGCAAAGGTATATTTTTGGCCAGATTTATGGAGCTATTGCCTGAAATCAAGGACTTCCTGAAGCTTTCAAAACATGTGGATTACCATACAAAGCTAAAGGACCACCAGTGGCTTTTAGATTTATCTTTCCTCACTGATCTTACTGGCAAGCTCAATGAACTGAATTTAGAGCTGCAGGGTAAGGGTAAAGATGTAATCAACATGATGAGTTAAGTGAACACATTTAAAAGCAAGCTGATGTCAATCAGGCTGCAGCGTGGTAACCTGTGCAACTTCCCTCACATTCAAGCAGAACTACAACGTCAAGGTAAAGGTGTGACACAGCTTGACAGTGCACGTTACGAGGAGCATGTTCAGAGCATCTTGTCAGAGTTTGTCAGGCGTTTTACTGACTTTGCATCCATCGAGCCTGTAGCCAGCTATATGTGTTATCCATTTGGTGCAAGTATTGATATTGGTGACATTGCCACCAAAGTCAAATCACTTTTCGACTTGGAAAGCTCCGCTCTTGAGGATGAGATTCTGACATTGCAAAATGACATTGAGATCAAAGCCAGATCAACATCTGCTTAACCCGGAGAGCATGTAGTGTTCTGGAAACTACTGGTGGAGGAGAAGGATCCCAATCACAGAAGATGTGCCTTGAACCTGACAGCTCTTTTTGGATCAACTTATTTGTGCGAGTCTGCTTTCTCGCACATGAAAATCATCAAGTCCAGTACAGATCAACAATGACTGATGACCACGTTGCAGCCTGCCTACGCCTTGCAACCAGCTCCTACACTCCTGACTACGAGAAGCTAGCCTCCTCCTCCCAGTGCCAGGTCTCCCACTAAGGTAGGAAGTGATTTCCTTTTTTCAAACTCAGAGATCTACCTGTTTTGTATCTGGTTTATTTTTCTGTTTAGTTCATATTAAGGTCAGTTATGGCTATTGCTCATCATGCAGATTGGTGTGTGTGTGTGAGAGAGAGAGAGAGAGAGGAACAGAGAGAGCAGGTTTGTGCTACAGCACACTATGCAAACTGGCAACTGTGTGAGAGGCATTTGTTTGTGTGTGTGTGTGTGTGTGACAGAGGGACGGTTTGTGATGTGATGTGATGTCTAGTGGTTGTGTGACAACAAGAAAAAGTGTTGTGAGGTTCGTTACTGCAGACTGGAAACAATGTGTGTGGATTTGCGATGTTGACACTGGACTGGTAGATCTCCGGAGGTTGGGTACTTGAAAAGTAGATCTTGGGTCAAAAAAGGGTGGGCACCCCTGCACTAGTACAAGCACCCTCTGGGTGTCTGAGCTCCTCACCCTATCTCTAAGGCTGAGCCAAGCTACCCTTTTTTTTTTTGAGGAAGCTCATTTTGACCACTTGTATCCCTGATCTCAATCTTTCAGTCACTACCCAAAGGTCATGACTATGAGTGAGGCTTGAACTATAGGCTGGTAAATCCAAAGTTTCGTCTTCTGCTCCCTCTTCACCACAACAGTCTGGTGCAGTGTCCACGTTACTGCTGACACTGCACCAAACCATGTCAAACTCATGCAACATCTTCCGGACACTCCTGAACAATGGTCTTGTTACGTTTAAGTGGAATACTTTTTAAGGACCAGTGTAGGATTCAGTGGCATCTAGCAGGGAGGTTGTAGACTGCAACCAACTGAATACTGCCCATCCACCCCCCACCCCTTCCAAGAGTTCCAAGAGACCCTACAGTGGCCATGTAAAAAAAATCTGCATCCTCTGTAGATATAAAGGGCGGAGTCTGATATAAGGAAAACACAACAACTCTTATTTTCCGGTGATTCTATACTAATGAAAATAATCAGCAATTGATCTCCCTCAGTCTTAGACACTGGACCTTGAAGTGGATTTGTTTGTTAGTCATGTTTGTTTTATATAAGGCATATGTACTTTTGAGTCAGCTTTTATTTCAGCATTTTATATGGAAAGGACCAAACTGTGTGTACTGTATATCATTTGATGACTGCCACAGGCTTTTATAAACTTCAAATTGCTATTCTGTTCTTTTGTGTTCAGCTTCATTAAGCCACCTGCTCATTTGGAGACTGAATGGTTTATGCCAGTTCCAGGGGAGTTCAAGTCAAATAGTCTATTAGCTATTACCTCATCACCCAGTCATGAGATGGTTTGTCCGTGCTGTTCCAGAGTCCTGTTTCCACAGCTAGACATATCAAACATTTTTGATATTTGTGACACATTGCTCATCATCAGTAACTGTCTTGACTTTGAAGTAATCTTGATGGTTTGGCACTAGTGTTTTATTCTGGAATCAGGTCCTCATAGGGATAGCTGGAGGACTTCAGTGGCCAGGACTGTGGAGCTGCAGTAGCATAGCTGATACTGAAAACTGCAGTGTTAACAGTGTGTTTGTGTGACTCTGGGTGGAGGGCGTTAGATGAGGTGGCTGGCAGAGATTCATGGCCGAAGGATGACTGTGTGTTTATTGCTGGGTCTCCCAGGGCATCACACACTGGGCTGGAGGGGCATGGCTATCAGTCACTGTGACACACACACACACACACACGTGAAACTCTGCAAATAAACACAGGCTCACACACATGCACAGATTGTTTAAACACATTCACCACATAGACATACTAAGGTGTACATAGCAACATATGTTTGTTTTTTTTTAACCACACAGACGATTCCACGTTTCTAACCTAACAGCCATGATTGGTCCACTGTAACAGCTTGACTGACTTGACTGATGATTGATCTATTCTATATGCTTAACTGGTTTTTGTCAGTAACCTGTTTTTCTGCCAACCTGCCACTGTGTCCCATTGAGTGATTAAACACGACTTGATTTAGTCTACCAAACTCTGCTCCATCACATACTGATGTGAAGTTAGATACACTTTGTCAGATAACCTAAAGGCTATGGGGTGAGGGTTCATAGCATCAGTAGTCAGACCAAGACCTTCCTGACATTTCTGATGATTCTTTCTTTCTAAATCTTAAAGAAGCAATGTGTAAGAATTGCAAGACTTTGGCCATCTGTCCAATTCATATTTCAAATAGAGGGCAGCATTTACTACTGCTAAGTGTAGCCACCATTAGCAAGTTAGCTTATTTTGCTGTGTAACTAGTAGCACTCAGGAAAGTATTTGTCAAAGCTTTGGAAGGACAGGAGTTTTCCAGACCAGTGGAGAATTTCAGTGGGGAGCTGTGCTGGAATGGGCACCAAAAAATGTGAAAAATGGTCACCATTTGCTTCCACTGTTTGGGAGATTCGGGAATGCTGTTTTCCTGTGAAACTCCAGCAGTGTTTTGTGGACTGAAAAAGTAAACCTGATCTTCAGTTGGCATGACGTACATAATGACTCCACTTTCATTTCTGGGTGAACTATCCCTTCAAGTATTTATTCCCACCAAGGTCATTTTTGGATCAGTGACAAGACACACCAACATGGTTTTGGTGAGTTTTGTTTTGTTTCTGTCGAGTATGACTGAAGTGTGTTTTATGAAGAGTTAACAAGGCCATGAAGCTCATTTTAACTTCAGTAAAAGTGAGAAGGTGAACAGTTGTGTTTTTCTGTTTAATAAGGACAACAAGTGTAAGTTTGTAATTTCTTCCTTGACATTTTGTGAGTTTTTTTTTGTTATTTATTAGACTAAGAAAGCTACGAGAGCTTGTGTAATGCAGCCAGCTTAGCTGCTCTTGAGTTACAAAGTAGCATTATCAGAGAGATGGGCTGGGGCTAACTGCTTGGCATGCTAAGTCCAGTATGTCTGCAACACAATGCATCGACATCTTTGACTTAATGTCAAAACTGCTATTTCTTCATATTTCGATGCTTGTATGAGGACATTTTTTGCTAAATTGCAGAATAAACTATTGATCTATGATGACTATTGATGAAAATCTTGTTGATTCCTCCCTGCGTGAGTGTAGAGTGCTCATGCAGCTCCAGAAAGAAGGCTTAGTCCTTGATTTGAAAGGACTGACAACAAACCCTGACACTTAGCACTGATGTTTTCTATAGCTGAATCATGTTCTACAAAAATCAGTCTTAGCTTAGACTTAATTCAGCATCACTTTATGTGTGTCGAACCAGATATTCAGGAGAATTAAGGAAAAAAGAGTACCAGCCACTCTATTGAGAACATTATCATGCATAATATTATGTTTTATCCTTGTTATGATCATATTTAGTATATAACCTTTACAGTTTAATATTATCCATGTTTTGGGTCAACAGTGGGGAGGACTGACTGACTCATCCACATCCAGCCACTCTGACACTTATGTATTGTATTATGTTTCTTGCTTAAGTCTGTTCGTGTTCTGTATTTCACTTTGCTCCAATACAAATTTTCCCTTGAGGACAAAAAAGTTAGTGGTGATGAGTCAGAGACCAAATTGGGTTCATCCTGAACTGTTGAGGCAGCTCAGTCTTTCAACTTTCAGCACTATTTGAATAGGAATGTAACAATACAATTTGTCCTTCATATTACCAGTGTCAGTCAGTTCTCTTTTATTTCAGCATTCAGATCATATTTGCATCATTCTCCAATGCATTTTCATTTCAGGAGTCCCTGTGATCTAGTGGTCTAAGATGCATACCATGAAATCACAACGTCCTTACTTTGATTCCAGCTGGGAGCCTTTGTTGTATGTTGAATGTCCTCCCCTCTCCCTCTCTCCCTGAATGACCTGTCTATGTTCACTTTGAACTGTCAAATAAGAGCTAAATTTGGTAAAAAAAAAGGTTTTTAAATAACATTTTCTTTTATTTATATGTATTTTTATGTAGTGACAAACGATTATGTAAGTGAAGAGGCACTTGCATATATGGCAGGAAAGGATCAGAAAGGTGTGTAAGCACAGTATCATGGTTATGGTTACTAGAGATCAACTGCCAGTGACTCCTGAAACAACATGTACAGTAAGACTGTTGGAGAGTACTGTGAGTGGCAGGCATCCCGCACCGTAACCACTTTATCTTTATCTAAGTCTTGTGATGTAGTCACTCAAACACCAGTTAGCAATGTGAAATGGTTGCACTTTGGTTAGGTGTAGACACCAAAACTACTTGGTTAGGTTAGGGAAAGATCATACTTTGGGTTAAATTACATACATTACTGCAGTCACATGTCAATTTTCTTGGCTGATTTCCATTTCTGTTTATTCATGGGTCTAACCTGCCAATTCTTTTTGGCCGATTCCATTTTTCAGTCTTTCTAAGAACAATAATTGGCAGCATTCACAAACATTTTTGCATTTTACATACAACGTTTCTGCTTGGCAGTGATGATATGTAGAATTCAACTACTTTGCACAATATTAAGATTTGAACCTGAGTCTCTCAATAACACTACTTAATGCCTATATAGATTCGTTTTCAGCTGAAAGAAAGTGGTGTGGGGGGTTTACTTTTCCTTTAAATTTTAATGTAAGTCAAAGCTGACTTTTGGTTTCACATAGAATATGAACCCTTGGGGTCTTGGGTGAAAGTCTTTTGTTTGTTTAACCCCTCCATCCAGCCCAGCCTCTACCATATGCAGACTTTACACATATCCTGTCACTAGAGGTTTCCACCTAACAATAATGGTCATAATAAGATGTTTGTGTAGACTTACACAGCCATTTTAGTGTTTAAAATAGGCTGGTTCTTTTGGTTTATTTTATGTGTGTTTACGTAGGTGTGTTGGTTTGGTAGGATTTAGATGTTGATTTCAAAAATGGAAGTGTATTTTAAGATATTATTAATGTAATTTGCATGCAGAATATGTTTACTCAAACAGTGGACAAAAAAAATCATTCCACCACAGCACTTCAAAAATAGCCCCCTTGCTCAGGAAAAACACAGACCTGGCAACCTGAATGCCAGGTCTCAATCCTGAAAACATAACATGATATTAACATGTACATCATGATGGGTTAACTCTGAAAACCATGTATACACAGCATTAATGTAACACATACTTGAGCACCATGATGGAGTTTGGATTGGCTGATTTATGTAGGAAACAACCAAATGAAAATATAATAAATGGAAATAAGAAATTACATTTTTCAGTTTTTCTTATTTGTGTCTGAGTTCAATGTTAGAGGTTTCTTTTTGGGGGTGTAAAAAAAGAGGAAGAATCAAACTTGGAAGAGGAAGAGGAAGAGGAGGGTGTGTTGACAGTTACCCACAGCACAGTATAGCGGTGGCAGCAGCCTGTCACTCTCTCACACCCTCCTGAGGCCCATTTTACACCTGTGTCTCTGCTGCTTCCTCTCTCCTGGCTGTGTTCCTTTTCTCTGTCTACCCATACTCACACTGGCTTTCTTCGCCTTTATTCATCCCACAAATTCGTCTCTTCTCTCCTTCCTTCTTCCCTTCGCTTTCAAGTTTTAAAGAAGAGACAGCTAGAGAGAGAGAGTGAGCTCCTGCTATGCTGTTTGTCTCCCTCTACATCCAGACCTCCCTCTGCGCTTTAGAGTTCCTGAAAAGGCTGAAATATCCAACATGCGTTGTCATCGTTTATCTCCAGAGATATTCTCCCCGTCTCTATTCTAAAATAACTTCATACGGTATATTGATACCACACAGGCTGTTTAAAGTTGAAACAAAAGTATTTTAAAACAAGGAATTGAATGCATCATATAGTCAGTAGTTAACAGGCCCAATAAGCCCTGAAGGCAAATTACTCACTATTACTGAACAGTGTTGGGAGTAACGCATTACAAAAGTAACGCAATTATAGTAATGTATTACTATTTGCTGTAACGCAGTAATATAATGCATTACTAATAAAATTTCTGTAATATTATACCAGTTACAATCTAAGTAACCCGCGTTACAAAACATTTTAACCCGATTAGGTATTGATTTTTAAGAATTCACCAACACCATGAGACATCCCGACAACAGAAAAAAATCTGCGAGAGTCATTTCCTGTTGCTGAAACTCACAAAGATGACTACAGACACGGATTCTACATTTGCGAGATGGACATACATTATTTTTAGTTCTTCAGAGAAAAGAACAAGAGCATAATAGTCAAGTGCAATCTCTGTGCGAGGGAACTGTCTACTTCAAAAAAATAGCACTAGTAACCTGGACCGGTCCCACGCTAACATTAAGCTAAACGAGAGAGATGCACCTGCGGATAGGAGAAAGACAACTGAGGACAAGCATACGGGAAAGACAAAGCAACAAAAGTTAAGTTTCTCTCTGTCTGCCATGCTTCTTGAAGCCAGAGAAGTGAGGAGACTGGTGGCAGAGTATATTGTGGAAGACATGCTCCCCCTATCAATCACCGGCATTCATAAAGCTTGTCAATAAAATCCCCGTGAACACCAGCAATGACAAGGTAAATTAATGTTGTCATAGAGAGTGGGTCATGTGGCCATCTACAGTGTTATTATTACAAACAGCAACCTAAACCACGAGTCCACATGCTGTTGAGGAGAAGTAAATCTGTGCACCTCAGGTTCAGGGTCGAATCCGAATATACAGTGGAGAAAATAAGTATTTGATCAAATGTAAATTAATTTCTAAACTTTATATGGTGATATTATTTCTGGATTTTTTGTTGATATTCTGTCTCTCTCTGTTAAAATAAATTTACCATAAAGTAAAAGTAACTCAAAAGTAATGCAAAAGTAGTGTAATGCATTACAATTCAGGGACAGTAATATTGTAATGTAACTAATTACTTTCAAATGACAGTAACTAATAATATATAATGTATTACATTTTGGATGTAACTTGCCCAACACTGGCTACTGAACCTGGTCAGTCTAGTCTCTGAGGCAGTTTCTTTTGTGCAAGTCTTTCATTGTGCAATATGATGCAGTAAAATAGATTGTTAGCTTGCGTGTGTATCGAATGCATTTCCTCCTAAAACATCTAGAAAACATCTTTTCTACTTTTCATGTTAACTTGCTTATATTTGTCTACACTGCCTTGTTAACAAACTGTTGTGTTAATTGGTGTATTACTGCCATTAAATATAACAACTATTGACCAGTGGAATAGGGGGAAATTGCCAGCTGTATGCAATTGACCAGTCCAGTCATAGGTTAGTAACTGTAACTAGGATTGTCAAGCTTTTGTCATATTTGTAGTCTCTCAAAACCATGAAACACAAGAGCACACGTGTGGTGAATGGATTAAACTCTGTTCTTATCTGTTCTAACATCAGATGCCAATGTTAGCATGTCTGGCTAACTAACACTAGCTTACCAGCTGTAGTAACTTTACCTCCACACAACCTTGTTAGATACCACTGCATCTGCATTTGTTCTGTGGGGGTTTGAGGAGGAGGATGTGGGCTGATGAAGAATGAAAGTGGGTCGATATATTGAAAGGAGAAGCTGCTTTTGTTTATGTCTCTAAAAAATCATAAACCTCACGTCTCAGCAATTTGATGTTAAATCTGCCATCGTTATCACTGTAAACTGCATAAAAGCAGTGTGAGAATAACAGACAAAAAGCTATAGATAGCAAACCATGGCAGAGGAAAAATACTTATAAGTCAAGCTCCACTAATTAGCTTATTACCTTTACCATTGGCATAGTTGGTATGACTTACAAAAAGTAGTCTTGGGATGCCTTCAGCTGTCTCCACCTGTCACATGACCCTGCCCTTTGTAGCCATCCCTTGAGAGTTTTCCCTTAAAGTCATCCTGAAATTCTGTTTATTTTTTTTAAATATCAAAAAATAGGCAAGAACAGCCTTCACATGAACATGAGTAGGACACACTTAAACTCTTTAGAAGGTTGAACCTATAGGTAACATGAGTGAACCAAAAGAGTCATACAGCTACTATACTGTTTTTCCACAATATGTGCCCCTTTAGCCCCTTTTATGAAGCTTATTTTAGCTCAGGTTTCAACACTATAATGGCTCTGTGCAGCCTGCAGCCATGGTCCAGATCCAGGCCAGCTCAACAGCTCAACAGCACTTGGCTGAGGTCAGGGTCAGTCTCATTCACATCTCACCAGTGTGAAATGTTGGCCAGTGAAGAGCTATGAGCTCAATAAACTTTTTAAAGTACATTTTAGAGCCTTACAGTTGAAAAAAGGCTGGAGCTGGGCTAATAGCACCCTGCTATTTTCCAGTGCTTCTCCTAATAAATGGATAATGTACAGTAATATCAGTAGTTTATTGTTGTATTCCAAGAATCAGCTGACACACACCTACTTTATACACTACTTGATGTTTATATTCATTTGTTTGCCATCATGTCAGACTATAAAGACTATTGATATGAACAAAATGCATCACTTATACCACCAGTTTTATGCCTATACTCTCCCCCATAAATGCTCATATTGATCAAAAGGAATCAAATAAAACTGTAGAATGTACACTGACTATGACTTCATCAATATCAACAGTATTTGCTTTGCTTACTGTATTGTTTGTAAGTACTGTATGGTACTTTTTAGTGTCTTTGTGAGTTTTTAGTCTCACACTATGACTTACATAAACAATGCAATGCAATTCAATGATCTGAATCAAAGGTTCAGCTTGTAAAATAACTGGTTGGATGAAGGATAAAGACATTTCTGCACATCAGCCAACACGAGCTCAGGCCGGGGCCTCAACAGTCAGGATAATGAGATATGGAGTGATGAGGTGTGGAGTGCACATTGGTGCACCTTCCAATTAAAGCTGGTTAGACCTTATATTCATTGTGTATCCAATATTTCCAGCTATACTATGGAGTCCATCTCATCTTTATCAATTGGCAAATAGACATCAATAGACAAAATATGCTCAGCGCTCAGTTTGACACAATACAATAAGACAGCACTGCAAACTACGGGCCGTGGAATGAGCATTCTAACCTTTGTCAAGGTAGGATCATCATTATCATTGCAGGGCTGTTGTATCGGCTTTAATTACTGTGCCATTTCAAAGATGATGGCTCAGAGACACATAAAATGGCACCATTGTTTAATTCTCCAATAATACCCTTTGGAAAGTTTCATTAAATTCTCATTTATAAATTTTATAAAGTTACCATTGATAACAACAATATTTAATTACATAAAAGGCCTTGACCGAGACATCATCTGCCAACTAATAAAAAAATATAAAAGCAGAGGAGCCACAATGCTCACTTTAGAGTTCCAAGATCACAATCAGAATTTAAATGTTTTCAATATGAAAGTGAAAAGCTGGCTTGAACTGCAAAGATGTGACTGAATTTTGAATGGATTCAGTTGTCATACATGCTTATGCCAATTAACGCGCACTCTGACATTTCAGCGCATTGTGACGTATGACATGCAGACGCATGCAAACACCAACACATTCTCTGTCCAAACTGGCCTCAGTTTTACACCTGCAGGGCTCTGCTCTTAATTTAGCAATAATAAATATGCACTGTCTGGTTAGATCTTCAAAATAAAACTTGATGAGATTTCACATTTTATGAGTTATCAACAGGAAGAAAAACATGAAGTCAGTGACCATCATCATCATGGCAATGACAGTCAGGTGATCTTCATTGTCATAGTCAGGTGACCTTTGTCCTTATTATGAAAAGGTTGCAGTTTAGTTAGGTAACAAAACTACTTGGTTATATACATAAATAAGTATGCTCGGTACATAGATTAAGTTACATAACTTAAGTACATTCTGCAAATTGTTAAGAAATTAATGTATTTTACCTGTTTTATGGCACATCAAAACATAACGCTACAGAGAGGCCAACATATGTATGTTGTTTGTCAATTTAAAAGATAATTTCACAAGTTGAGAAAGTTGCTGTTTGTCATAAAACAGTTGAAGTATCATAACATTACAATTAGAGAGACGACACATGCAGAAGTCGCGTGAGTAATGTCAGGACTTTCTCCCTCCAAACGCTAATGTTAGCCATTAAGGCCATGATGTATGTTGTATGTTTTTGTACCAGGATGTAGTCACACAACAGTGAGTCTTCCTTGTTCCCTTTTTTCACGGCTGATAAAAGTACCAGGCGTCGCTGATAAAACACTTCAGGTAAGATAACGTCACAGGAGACAGTGATGCTCATGACATATAGTGTGCGAGACAAGAGATGTACTGTGCTGAGTGGTTTCACACAAAAATAAACTACAGAAAACGTACCACAAATCCTGACTTTCTTGTAAAGCTATGTTTTGAATTGACAAATATTATAGATGTAATTTGTGGCACAATTCAAACTGAATCAAAAAATGATTTGTCTCTCGCCATAGCCTGCTGTTCATATTTTCTCCACAGTAAGCTCCCATGGTGCACACCAGAGGGAGTGTGACTTCACCTCTCTCTGGTGGCACCTCCAGAAACCAGGGTAGAAGGGTTCTTCCAGCATCATAGACTGAATCATAGGACCACTACCACTATTTCACGTGTTGGGACAGAGAAAGGGCTGGCAATTGCACATGTACATTGTCTTTCTTATCTGCTCTTTTGTTTTTGTCCTGAATCTGCTCTAGCTGTTCCTTTTCAAAGCAAAACTAGAAATAGTGGCTGCAAATTAGTTTCAACCATGGCCTGTATGCGGTGCATCTGGTGCACTGCTTCTCATATGTTACAATTTTCTTTTTATTGTCCCACTTAAATAAGCAAAATATTAGACTGTCTTCTATGTTGCAACGCTTATTTTATAAACTGCCATTTTTTCACAGAAAACTCTTAACATTTGTAGAGAGCTCAAATCTTTCCATTAATACCTGAAGAAACCCCACACTTCTCTAAAAAAGAAAAGTCAATACCAGATTAAAGAACTTGTTAAGAGGGATATTTTTTAACGATTCCCTTCCTTCCTTCCATGAGAGTCTTTAGGAACCAGATCTATAGCCTTAATAGAATCCCCTAGAGAAGTTAGCTTCACTGTATATAGAGCTTCTAGCGCCTGTTGCTAACACCAGTATTGATTAGAGGGACTCCGCTGTGGAAGACAGCACGGTGGCAAAGTAATTACCTGTAGGCTTCACACTCTGAGGTGTATACGTGTATGTGCGTGTGTGTGGAGACTGTCAGATGATGCATGCACGAACGCGCAGCTGTAATTGAAAGTGGATGGCTCGCCTCTGCACGTTCCACCATAGAGAACTAAACTACATTAATGTCTCAGTCCCCAGCTTATTACAAGCTCTGGTAATTACCCAGTCGGGGAGTCTGTGGACAGGAGGAACTCACGGAGGGGGGAGTGGAGCAGTAAGTGGATGCATACTGGTTTAGGGAATCCTTGATTAATGCCTTATAGGTATAATCCTAATAAAGAATAAAGAGAACAGCAGAGACTCATTTATCTGAATGTCACATAGCCCAGCTTAAAAAACACACCACTGTGCAAATACATCCTAATGACTTGGGATAAACAGGACATTTATAGATATGCAAACATATTTCACATCATGCTTGATTTACAGCACAGCTGACCCATAACAAGACAATATTCTTGTACAGCATGTGTTCATATTGCATGTAGCCTGTGGGAATTGGTTATGATGTGGGTTTTATGCATAAGAACATTAATGCCGAGCTGATAAATTATATCAAATTGAAGGAAACAATAAAATAATATGGTTATATTTAGTTTATATGGTCACACAACTGCAAGGCAAGATGGCTTCCCATTGGGAGAACAGGTAATGAAATCATACACTCTTACTTTGTAAACTCAAATGTTCACCAAATGCTCTCCAGTCTACTGCAGCCTCATCTGTGAGTATCTGAATGAGTGAACGAGTCTCAGCCATCTTAACAGCCTCTATTCCCACTGGCTGCAGATAAATGACTTTCCACTGTAATTTGCACTGAGCTGTGCAAAACGACTGTACCAACTTTTTGTTTATTTATGCTCTGCAAGCGTGTGAGGACAGAAATGACGCCTGGGAAATTCAAAATGCTTTCTAAAAGAAAAAAAAAAAAAGACTAATGACTGTGAAACTTTGGAACCTACACTCTTAGAAATAAATGTTCCAAAATGGTTCTTACCGAAGGGCTGGGGCTCTACCCAGACCCATTTTCTTCAGAAGAACCCTTTTTTGAAGATAGGGTTCTTTGCAAGATGATGGGCTCTATTAACACTTTTCATCCAAAGAATCCTTTTTTGGAACAAAGAGCTCTTCAATTATTGTCGAAGGCATGGGTGTTAACAGAACATCACCTTCAAATATTGAAATGTTTATCCATGTTTCAAAAAGTATTTTGAAACTCAGTAGAACCTCTTGGTGGGCTGTAAAGGAAAACCCCTGGAAAATAAAAGGGATCTCAGCAGAAACTCCTGATGAAACCCTTAGAATATATAAGGGTTCTAGATTTATTCCAAGGATATATATTCCAAAGCTGTGTTTCACCAGTGGGTGGGTTCTAGTTGAAAGCCCTGGAATATAAAAGGTGTCTCAGTAGAACCTCCTGGGTGGGCTCTAGATATGTTCCACGGATATATAATCCAAAGATATATTCCAAGGGCTTTACCCCAGGGTTGGGTTCTGGATGAAATCCTTGGAATATAAAAGGATTCTAACTACAGCCCCCTGGGTGAGTTCTAGGTGAAACTCTTGGAATATAAAAGGCTTCTAGGTAAAATGAGCAAGCAGAAGGATTTGAGCGAGTTTGACAGGGGCCAAATTGTGATGGCTAGACAACTGGGTCAGAGCATCTCCAAAACTGCAGCTCTAGTGGGATGTTCCTGGTCTGCAGTGGTCAGTGTCTATCAAAAGTGGTCCAAGGAAGGAACAGTGGTGAACCGGTGACAGGGTCATGGGCAGCCAAGGCTCATTGATGCATGTGGGGAGCGAAGGCTGGCCTGTGTGGTCCGATCCAACAGAAGAGCTACTGTTGCTCAAATTCCTGAAGAAGTTAATGCTGGTTCTGATAGAAAGGTGTCAGAATACACAGTGCATCACAGTTTGTTGTGTATGGGGCTGCATAGCTGCAGACCAGTCAGGGTGTCCATGCTGACCTCTATGCACTGCCAACAATGGACACGTGAACATCAGAACTGGACCACAGAGCAATGGAAGAAGGTGGCCTGGTCTGATGAATCATGTTTTCTTTTACATCACGTGGACAGCCGGGTGCGTGTGCGTCGCTTACCTGGGGAACACATGGCACCAGGACGCACTATGGGAAAAAGGCAAGCCGGCAGAAGCAGTGTGATGCTTTGGGCAATGTTCTGCTGGGAAACCTTGCCATCCATATGGATGTTACTTTGACACGTACCACCCACCTAAGTGTTGTTACACACCATGTACACCCACCATGGAAACGGTATTCCCTGATGGCTGCGGACTCTTTCAGCAGGATAATGCATCGTGCCACAAACCAAAGATGTTTCAGGAATGGTTTGAGGAGCATAACACTGAGTTTGAGGTGTTGACTTGGCCTCCAAATTCCCCATATCTCAATCCAGTCGAGCATCTGTGGGATGTGCTGGACAAACAGGTTTGATCCATGGAGGCCCCACCTCACAACTTACAGGACTTAAAGGATCTGCTGCTAACATCTTGGTGCCAGATACCACAGCACACCTTCAGGGGTCTAGTGGAGTCCATGACTCGATGGGTCAGCGCTGTTTTGGCAGCAAAAGGGGGACCAACACAATATTAGGTAGGTGGTCATAATGTTATGCCTGATTGCTGTATATTCCAAGCGTTTCACCCCAAGTTTGGTTCTGGATGAAACCCTTGGAATATAAAGGGGTTCTTATGAGAACCCCCTGTATGAGTTCAAGATGAACTCTTCCAATATAAAAGGGTTCTCAGCAGAACCTCTCGGGTGATTTGTAATGAAACCCCTTGGAATTGGTAGGTTCCTGTTAGTACCATTTAATAGGTGGAAAAGTTCTGGATAGGACCCCAACTGAGGGTTCTTGGTGGAACCATTACAACATAGAAGGGTTCTCTGTAGAACCTCTCAGTCTGGGTGTCACCCTTTAAGGTATAACCCTTTATGTTGGATTCAAGGTAGAACACTCTGAAGGACTGCATGGGGAACCTTCCTAAAGAGTTCTACTGGGAATCAAAAAGGTTTCATCTAAGGGGACAAACTGAAGAACCTACATGGTTCTAGTTAGCAGCTTTATGTCTAACAGTGTACTTTCTTTTACAGAAAAAACAAAACAAAACTACCAGCGGCCTTCCACCAGCAGCCTGCAGCAGAATGCGGTTCTGCCCTCCAACAGCTAAGCATTTAGTTGGAATGTGTCAAACTATCATCAGCAGCCATCAAGGAAGACTGTTTGATGTAGGTCTACATCAGAATGACAGGCAGCAGATACATCTGTTCTGATGGCAAATGACACACACACACACACACACACACACACACACACACACACACACACGCTCCCCGTCGAGTGCCTGTAGCACCAGCCCTCATCAACACTGCTGATTTGTTGTCGTGGCAGCTCTCAGCCATGTTCCAGGCTGATTGGCCATGTAACCTTTTAGTTGATGTCTGACTGTCTTGTCACATCTCAGCAACAAACACAACCTCCTCCCATCAACTCACGCAACATTGACATTTGTCTGTCTTGTCATGTCTTAGTGCGGCAGTGTAAAGGAATGATGGATGCTGGGTGTTACATAAGGAGGAAAGCGGGATGGGGACGTCTCAAGTAAAGCGGCGTAAATAGACAGCAGCAGAGAGTTTTGACGTCCTTAAATGAAACATTCCACAGTCAGAGAGGGGAACAGAGCAGAAAACAGAGCCGACACTCACTCCAAACTCCTAAATCTATCCCCAGATGCAAACACAAAGCTTGTCGGAAGCGGTGGAGGATATTCACTGCATGTCTGCATTACTGCATTGTGTGCAGCAGCTGTAACAGCATTATTATCAACACAGCCTTGGCTCAGGATGCTGAACATGACATTAGAAGGGCTCTCCATCTAAATTTCCTTTATTTTCTTTCTCTCTTTCACACGCACGCCTGCTCAGGGCTTTTGCCAACATGGCAAAGACAGTGTGGATTAGAATGAAGTAGCTACTGCGTAAAATTAATTGGATTGACATTCAGAAATTTAAGCTGTTTCTTCTTTGAATTAAACTGCTCAGTTTTGCATGTAGGATTTTCTTCTTTTCACTGCTTCGTGCTAATGGGATGTCTTTAAAATATAATTGAATTCACTTTTGCTGTGACATTGCACAATGATTGCATCAAAAGCTTGTCCATAATGAAGACACATTATATACTTTTTAAATGTTCATGCAGTGCTTCCCCATTCCTGGAAATCAATTGTGTTGGTTGGGTCTGTTCACTAGTGACAATTTATAAGCTCATCATTGTATTAGCCATGCCCATCTTTTTTTAAAATTGCAAGACAAAGGACAGAACAATACCCATATGAAACAAAACAAAGAACAAATTATAAAAGAAGAGTAACAGAGCAACACAAAGAAGACAAGAACAAAAAGTACAGGTCAGTACAACAGTTTTGTCAGAATAACAGCAGGTTTGGTTTGGTGGTGTGCAGGTGTGTGTGTGTATGTGGTGTGTATATGTGTGGGTAGGTAAGTGGGAGTGTGGGGTGTGTGAGAAACAAAGGGCAGAGAGGAGAGAAAAAAAAGAAAAGAAAAAATGATGATAAAATGATAATAATGAAAATTTAAAAATAAAATAATAATAATATTAATAGGAAGATGAGGAGCACTTGAACGGGACACCAGGGTCGGTCAGTCAGCCTCAACCAGGCTTTTTTTCTCTCCTTCTCTTCCCTTTGACTGATTGGACCAGCTTTGGGTCAACCCCCGACCCTTATAGGAAGGGACTAGCCCATTGTGGACCTGACGCCTTAAAATAAACCGCTCCCAGACCTTAAGGAGGAGATCAGCCACACCCATCCTTACAGTGTGAGGAAATCGTAGATACTGTAAAATGCTGTTCAGTTTGTCTGCTCATTACTGAGTAAAAGTAAAGGAGGCAGCAGGAGGCAGACGCTCAGCTATTCCCACAGCATATGTACAACATCTGACTGACACAGAGGGTGCTGCCTCATACATACAACTGCCGAAATGCACTGAACTTTAAACCATGTTCCAGTGTCTGCATGATGACTTCTTAATTCATACATTTTTAATGTAACATATGACATTACAGGCAGTAGATCTTCACATACTGTGTGATTTTGACTAATTATTAACTATATGTGTTTTTTTCTCTTCTCTATTCCTTTGTGTACTCAATATATGTATAGAACATATGTCAATCTAATTTCATTACTTTTTTTTGTTCGTTTTTTTTTTGGTTTTCTCTCCCCACATCTCTTTACTTCACTCGCTCCTTTAGTTAAACAGGAGGAGGAGAGTGTAAACGTATCCAATATATACAGCATGTGTCAGCATGTGTCTTTATGTGCAGATCCTGTATTACCTCCAAACCTTATAACCTTAACTCTCCACCGTACACACACACGCACACACCTACCACACATATCAGGACTCGATTCAGTTTGAATACATCTTGTGTTCCCCAGTTTGTTTGTGTGTATTATTTGTTTTTTTTTGTTGTTGTTGTTTGTCTGTCTTACTCACAGAGGACCTTTTGGCTGTCAGTGTGTATCTATGTAACTGTCTCGTCTTGTTTTGTATGCACTTTATTACACTTTAATTAAGAAAAAAATCTTTGTGTGTTAGAATGTGGTGGCTCAACTCATACTCGAACATAGAACAAGCAGTAATACTGACCATGCAGATCACAGGAGAGTGGACTATTGGCCTTCACTCTGTGCAGGTCTGTGCTTTCTGAGTATACTTCTAGTTGTGGTTGTAAATCTTTAAAAAATGGCTCACAGATATGAAGTTTTATTTTTGAAAAGGGCTCAGCAATTTCTTGAAACAGCTGGTTGCTGTAATTTTTAGCAAATGTTAAATGCTCAAATGAGGAAATAGTGCATCTGTGGGTGGTTATTTAGCAGTGGATAAATACACATTTGATGCTTTAATTTGTATTTCTAGCAGCTGGATGGTTACAGTGTCTGTGTCCATATCAAGGAAGGACCATGTCAGCCAGTGCAACAGTGTGACTAACTGATGTGTTTTTGAACAACACTGCAGCTCTGTGACACAGAGGAAGATGATCTCAGGCTTGGATACACACAAAATATGTTAGAGCAGTCATTCCCAAATACTGGGTCATGACCCACAAGTGGGTGGGTTATTTATTTGAAATAAATTTAAATAAAGGACTATGGAAGAAATTCTGCAAATTTTAGATTTATGTCTGAAGCTCACCTTTAATAAAGCATTTAAAATGTGTATATCATATATACATGTGTCTTTTTTGTTTCATGTATGAAGGAGGCTAAAAATGATCTGCTGGTTTCCTGATGAGAGCAAATTAAATCAGTGAGATGGCCTGTTAACCCTAGAGCTGCAACCATTATTCAGTCTTTAATTGAGTATTAAATCAATCACCAACTACAGTATTTTGATAATCAGTTAATCAGTTATGTAATTTTTCAATAAAAGCATCCAACTTCTCTGATTCCAGCATCTTAAATGTGAATATCATCTGGTTTCCTTCGTCCTCTCTGACAGTAAACTGAATGTCTTTGAGTCGTGGACAAAACAAAACATTTGAGGACATCATCTTGGACTTTGATCAACATTTTCTGATATTTTATGGACCAAATAACTAATTGATTAGTGGAAAAATTATTGCCAGATTGATCACTAGTTGAAAAATAGGTCCAAACATGTAAAAAAAAAAGCACACAGACATACATCCATGCGGTCCACCTTTTTTCACTTGTTTGGACCTGTTTTTTAATTGACAAGATTGTGACAGGATTCATGAATTAATTTTCATTATTTTCTGACATTTTATGGACCAAACAACCGATTGATTAGTGGAAAAATGATTGTCAGATTGATTGAAAAAACAACCTAAAACAGTAGCTTTATTGGACATGTCCAGACATGTTTGAGCCACCAGAGCCAGAGGACGGTGACGGACGGTTCGTTTTTTCTTCTGTGGCAGGTTGTTGGAACTGAAGCGAGCTGAAGTGAACTGCTGAGCTGATCTGGACTGAGAGAGTCATTCCTTTGTCAGTTCATGGGGTTTATACAGTGTAGGACCATGGCTTTGGCATGTCAACTGTTTAACAGTCCACAATTAACCCACAATTCAGTACTACATAGTTCTCAGTCTGCGTTCTACCATGTATAATGTTTTAAAAAGAAATATTCCCCATTTTCTTTTACACAAACTTGCTGAAATTTTATCAAAATTGCAATATGGATTACTGCAATTTTCAAGTTGTTGCAGAGGTGTCCTGGTCAACACATCATTCGCTAGACTTTAGAAAACATCTTTGTTTAGTTCAGATCCCTGAAAAAATAACACACCATAATTGTTTAAATGTATTTTTCAATGAAAATGAGAATCATGATGTAAAAATGATCTATTCCTCTAGTATTGCAAATCCTATTGCAATTGCAAAATAACTGCAATTAGACATTTCCTCTAAATCATTCCGCCCTAACACTGGCATTGATACAGTAATATATCCATCTTAAATAGCCTACATTACTAAACCAAACAGAAAAATAACGGACTTCATGACATTGCACCATTCATATCACTGCAATAATGGATGTGGTTTGATGTAATACAGTTGATTATATATATATGTATTGCTCTGAGACTATAATCCATATAATCCATGGTGGTGGCCATGTTTGTCTCCCTCTGTTCAGGTTTTCTCTGAACAAACAGTTTGGACAGTGTGCTGCCTGTCTAAACTTTAAATTGAAACTGGATTGTGAACTATTGACCTTTGTGACTGGATTGATGCTCCTTCCACCTGACATTATGATAATAAATCTGAAATGACACATGTCACAGATGCAGCACAGCCGTGCTGTAGATTGTTTGGATCAGCGGTGGCATTTGACCTTAAACAAAACCTTTCTGTCTGTCAAACACACAAATGCAAATACATCCACAGTAAGAGTAAGCAAACATTTTCCCACGAAAATATGAACACAGGGCATGGTATCACTTCATTTCCACATGTAACATTATTTTCCAGGGGCTGTTAGTTTGGCAGGTGATTTATTGCACTGAATAAACTGACAAACTCTGACTAAGTGACATATTTTATGTATATTTCATTTCATATTCAATGCTTATCTGGATGAATTTTGTGCAGATTGTTTCCTGTAAATATTACATCACAGGTGAGGCTTCCTGATATATTTTTAAGGAACTTTCTTTTCTTTACTTTTTTTTTTATATATTAGTTATACCGAAAACCAAAAGTTTTTTTTTTTTTTTTTTTTTTTTTTTTTCAGGTTCTTTATCCATCTATAGCTGTGAACTGCTTTCTTTCAGCTAGAAAAAAGAAGTCCCTGCATGAAACTACTCACAACTAGGTCTGTGGATTATCTATGATTATATTTTGAAAGTGTTTTTTGGTGCTTTGAGCACCACAAGCCGAGTGCCATCTTGTCCCATTATATTTGAGGGAAGGCAGACATCTCTACAGCTGATATCTCCAAAACTCTGCAACTCACAACAACAAAATCTAGATCCGAACAAAAATCTGAACTGGCCCTTTATTTAAATTTATTTTGTTTTATTTTTTTGAAAAATTCATTGTTTTCTTCCCTCTGACACTTGGCCATTGTTCTGTTAGCTAATTGGTTGTTGTAACTGTTTACTGAGGCAGCATTCAGTCCTTATACACCACACATCTGGAACAAAGTCTCAGAAAACTGCAGTTGTGCTGCAGCTCTTCTTCTTTTGAATCAGTGCTGATGTCTTTTCTGACCTGTAGTGGCTGTTGGGACCTCTTGGTTGGGAAACAGTGGCTTACTGAATTGTGATCTTATCTAATGTACATATCCATGGGTAAATTAAGATTTTTTAAAAAATCAGATGAATCTTACAACATTCACACAGAAAAATGTTTCTCCTCTAAAAATCAAAAGATCCCCTCCAGACATAAATATATAAGTACTCTTATGTATGCTTATAACAATAATGTGTACCTGACATGGTTTCTCTCAAAAAAGATATTTTCCACATTACAGTCCTTAAAAAGGGATGTAAAATTGTAAAGTATGTCCTCAGTGAATGTGCAGTGGCGGCCTCAAGTTTCCGCATTACACTTGTTTAAGTTGTAAATTGGATCAAGACCTATTTATAAACTTGTGTTGTGATGTCACCAATCATGCTTGTTGGCCCACCCCTTAAAATCCAGTTTTCAACAAGTGCAGAGAAACTTTCCACTTTCACCAGATGAATGTGAAAATAACCTTGTAGTCTCAAACTCTGGACATAGATCGTTCTGCACAGTGAAACAAACTGTCAAACATCCAGCTGTAGGAACAGGAGGAAGAACATTGTGTTGACTGTAGAGGGACTTTAAATTCAGCATTAAAGAAAACAGAGGTTTGAGTGTGTCTGTCAGGACACCAGGGGCCAGTAGTTCAAAACTTTGAATCCAGATCAGAGAATCCCTTTTTTTCTTTTGCTATCCCAGATAAAAGTCATCTTGTAGGTTTTATATTGATTTGTTAAAGATTTTTCAGACAAGATCATTTGAATCCAGTTACCACACGATCAGGATTACAGAATTAAAATTTGTAGTCTTTGGCTAGACCTCCATCTGTTGGTCACAGAAACATTTCATGAATATACGTGAAAATCAGTTTACATGTTATTATTTATCTATTTAATTATTAAATGTCTCTGGATTTAATAAATGTTTTCTCAGCATACTGTTTGTTTAATTCATCTAAAGGCCTTCAGGAAAAGAATGGTTCACAAAGCTTTATACATTTCTTTAACATGCACATTTTTCTAACAGCTTGGATTTTTTTTTTATGCCCAACGTTACTGTCAAGGCAAGATTTCTCATACATGACATACACATACATTGACAACCATTTGTTTGGAGTGCAGATCAGAAGATACTGACAGTATGTTGTCATAGAATGCTGTTTTATTTCCATGACATAGAAAACTGTAGTCACTCAAACCCAATAAACAAGTGTGTTTTTTACACTGATGTACTGTAATATTTTTATTCATCAATAAGGATGAATATGTGATAATTAAATGATGACCTGCTGAAAATATTAGTTTAGTCTCCTAAAACTCTGTTCTAAAACACCCAAAACAACATTTGATCTGGATTCTGGGTAAGACTGGATTATTTGTATCCTGTTTTTGTAGGATCAAGATCACATATCCTGGTTTTGACATACTCAATCTTGAGACTGAATCCTATCAGGATCATTCAGATCTGGATTAAAAGTTTTGAAATACTGGCCCCAGGAGAAATCCTTACACACTGGGACTCCTGTTTTTATCAGGAAACTTTGCCATCAGGCTGCTGCTTGATTTGCCGAATAAAATTGAATTTAATCAAATTAAAGTGAGTATTTATGTCTTGGATGAAGGTGTGTGGGTGCAGGTTGACAACATTTAAGGGACAGTTCACCCCAAAATCAGCAGTACATATTTTTCCCCTGACCTGTAGTGCTGTCTATCCCCGTATATTGTGTTGGTGTGAGTTGCAGAGTTTTGGAGATATCAGCTGTAGGGATGTCCGCCTTCTCTCCAATATAACAGGGCTAAACACACTTAGCTTGTGGTGCTCAAAGCACCAAAAAAAATGATCTGGTTACTCAAGATAATACATAGACCTTGTTGTGAGCAGTTTCTGGAGGAGGTTGTCAATATGAAAGGCTCATTCTAAGAACCAACTACAACACTTTCTCATTCTGCCAATAAATCCCTGTAGATCAAACCGGGCCTTTAAGTAGGATTTACCCTATAATAATAAAGTTATTTTAAATGGAACTGAATAAAGCAAGTTAAATGAATAAAGATATCCATGGTATAATGAAGGTTAGAAAAACCATGATGCACAGTGAAAACCAGCTCTTTAGGAAGATGAGTGGTGAATGATTTATCCACATTTTCATCCATATTTCACATTCATGCAGGGCAGAGGTATATCGTGTGCAAGGTCATATGGGGCTGGAGCCTGTCCCTGAGCTGGGCTGCCACAATCATTCATACAATGGGCAACTTCAGGTCTTTATATGGTGGGAGGAAGCTCATACAGGAACAGGAAGAACATCCAAACTCCTTCTTACCATGAGTAAACACACATATTCTTTACTTGACAGTAGAAATACAGACACTTGTTTAAAAAGTGTGTACTGAGATGTACTTAAAGAATAGAAATAAAAAGTCGTCCTCTGAAGGACATTTCTACTGACTGTTTCTGTGTAAACCTAACTGAACCTCAGCTTTTCTCTACAGTCAGGTCTCCCTCTTCCATCTTGTTACGTCCTTAACATAGTTTTCATTTTGTGCTTTTTCCTTCTTGTTACTTCTTTTATGTTGTTTTGTAATTTTCATCTACTTAGGCCTATTTGTCAAGTTTCATCTACAATGTTTTTTTTTGTCTAATTACATATTTTTCATCTTGATTCATATTTTATGCTGTTTTTCATATTGTTATATATTTTATGCATTTTTAGTCGAGTTATGTCTATTTGTGTAGAGACATCTTTTAAGTTGATTTTTATCAAATTTTGTCTCTTTGTCTTGTTACATCTTTTACATTGATTTTTTGTCTAGTTACATCTTGTTATGTCTTTTATGTTGTTTTTTAATGTCATTTATTAAGTCTGTTAAGTCTGTTTCATCTTGTCACATCTTTTACAATGTTTTTCGTCTTGTTACATCATTTCTGTCTTTTTACGCCTTTTATGTTGTTTATCAACTCAACTTTATCAACTATCAACTCACATCTTTTATTTTATGTCATTTTTTTCTATTACGCCTGTCTAAGTTCTATGCACTGATGGATACACCAAGAAATCATATTTTCATTTTGTTATTGTTCCATCCACTTAGATTCTCATCATTTTTTGTGTAAGGAAGGCAGCACACAATGACGCATTGAAACTAAAGTAACAAGCCTGTTCTGGAGTCGAAGGTACAGGTAATTGTGTTAAAATGTAGGCAGTACAAGGAAAAAGTTGTCAGAAAAATAAATACTCAAGTACACATACCTGAAAAAATCTAGTTAAGTACAGTAACTAAGTATGTGTACTTTGTGACTGAAATGTAAACCACTGTACCACCTCATTTAGTCCAACTCCAACTAAATTCTCTGGATTATAAGACAAATTTACTTTGTGCTGCTTTTGTTCAGACTTGAGTAACACCTTCCTCATCAAAGCACAGCTGTTTGCCTCTGTTGCTAGGAAACAAGGCTGGTGCCCATTTTGACCTTGTTAAAATGAAAACAAGTTCATTTGTATAATCTCTGATCACACTCACCTATATGGCTGCTAAGAGGCAACATCTGAGTGTCAACAATCCCACTAATAATGTAAATCATGCCATGCACACATGAATCCTCTCAGTCTGTGTTCTTCTACACATACTCTCATCCCTGACAGCCTTGTTCTGAGGAAATCTGTGTCAGGAAAAAGATCATTTCATATTACCCTGGTCAAGGAGACGTGGTAGAGGGCATGGATTAGAAATAGAGGTGCCACAGTTCCACAACTACAACTGCCATAACTCTGTAATCTCATGATAGATATCCAGTCAAGAGATTAATGGATGAATGCATCAGTCTGTTAGGATATCTCTGAAATCATGAAATAACACCAAAATGTCAATTTTCTAAAGTTTGAATTGTGGATAAACTGTCCAGCTGGAAGGCTGATGAAGGCAGGTCAAAGGCAGAGGCCTCAGGTGGACGGCCCAAGGGCAGGGCAGAGGCGGAGCCGGAAACCTCGGGCGGGCGGCCCGAGGGCAGGGCAGAGACGGAGCCAGAGACCTCAGGCGGACAGCCTGAAGTGAGTCCAGGGGAACAGAGCAGATCTGGGTGACAACCATGATGTTGATGAGGGCGAAGACGGCGAAGACCCTCTGTAGGCTGGCGATGAGGGCGAAGGCAAAGGCGAAGTCCCTCTGGAGGCCGACGACGGCGGTGAAGGCAAAGGCGAAGTCCCTCTGGAGGCCGGCGACGGCGGCGAAGATGAAAACGGAGCCCCTCGGGCGGACAAGCAGGAGGCCAGCGGCAAAGGCGAGACCCCTCCTGCGGACGAGCAGGAGGCCGGCGGCACTGGCGAAGTCCGAGGCAGGACCCCTCTGGCGGCCGGCGGCGCTGCCGAAGCAGCCGGACCAGGAACTGCGGCAGCAGTGGCCCAGCCGGAACAGGAGATGGCTGTGACCCACCCGGGACAGGAGATGGCGACCCAGCAGGAACAGGAGATAGCTGCGGTAGCCACACCAGGACAGGAAGTGGTGGTAGCGGCAATGGCGGCCCCACCAGGGCTGGAGATGGTGACGGTGACCCAGCTGGAACAGGAGATAGCTGCAGTGGCCCCACCGGGACAGGAGGTGAAGGTGGCGGCGACCCAGCTGGAACGAGAAGTGGTGACGGTGACCCAGCCGGAACAGGAGATAGCTGCAGTGGGCCAAGACCATGCTTATCTGTTGAGCCCGGGCAGTTAGCGCTAAATATGTTTGCTTCTGGGTGGCCATTTAAGCGGCATGCTTCTGGAAAAGATTTTCCATTCTTTCGACACAGTTCTGCTCTCAGAAGGTGTGCGCTGGGTCCATTCTTGGCCAGACCGTACTGTAATGGGTGTATTTAGGACCCAAAAGCAGCACACTAGAAAACGGGGATAGCTGGTAATGGACTTCAATGAAATACAGGCAAAACAGGAGTGTGGGCAGATGAAGACACACAGGAATCAGTTCTAGGGCTAGGAGTCCACACACAGTCACTCAGCCGGGCTGGTCGACGAAGCAGAGGAGCAGACAAGGAGCGTACAGCAGGGAAGTCAGGACCAGGCAGAGAAGGCAGGACCAGATGAGACTGCGATGACAGACGGACGCACCAAGCAGCCACAGGGACAGGCAGGCAGAAACCAGGAAGGCAGGGACAGAACTCACGGTCAGGGACAGAAGGCTGAGGTGAACATCTGGAACCAGGCAAGGCAGGAGAGTCAGATGGGCAGAGTAGGCAACAGGGAAAACAATCCAGGAACAAGGGCCAGAGAGTCTTGCAGAGAAAAACTGAAGAACGGTCTGGCAAGGAGTGAGAGTGCTGGAGAGGCTTTATACTGGGCTGATTGGGGATGAGCTGCAGCTGAGCTTGCAGGTGGGTAGAGTTGGGCTGATGAGGTGGAAGTGGCTGGTAGGTAGAGTGGAGCAGAGGCAGGGAGAGTGGAAAATAACTGAGGCATAGGGACAGGAGGGAAACTGGGAGAATGGGGAACAGGTCAAGGGAAACTGGGCCTGCAGAACTGTGACATCCAGCACATCTTCTCCAAAGTTTGCACTGCCTCTGTTTGCATGCAGCTGCAATAGTTTCTTCAGCTGCTATTTTATGTTCATCTTTTTTTCTCTAAATTGTGCAAAAGATAAAAAAAATTGTAGACATGGCAACTAACTATAGCAAAGTTGTCCATTGCTATAGTGCTTTGTATCAAAACTGAAGAGCTCTAACACAAAAATGCAGCAAATTATAGGTATTATAGGCTCTCTTACTTCATACCCCTCAAGTTCAATTATTCTCCCGAATAGGACAGTTTAGTCTAATTATTTGTATTTTAACATAGGCAAATTAATGGAACTTGAAATTTCGTTGTCAGAGACCATGATACTTCCTAAGCAACAAAGATGCACATCCAACCACACAAAAAGAAACAATATAACCACAGCAATTTGTGCACAGTCAATATGACTGCATATGGCTGAAGTAGGTAAAAATCATCACATTTTCTTTTCCTTTTGTCTAACCCAAAAAACTTTTGATGATGAACATATAGACCTTTTTTAGGAACAATCAGGTCCAGAAGCATTATAATAACTTTATAATTTAACAAAGTTCTTGCACATGTAAATTTGAAAACTGTCAATACAACCGTCAGGGCTGTTTCAGTGTTAATAAGGCAGTTGATGTGATTTGGAATCCATTAGGATATGTACAAAGTGAAGCTGCTGCTGAGAATGTAAAGAAGTGCCTGTAAAGACCTCCTATTGCGAAGCATTGCCTGTTCTTCCAGGCTTCATGGGATATATCATGCACCATGTAAAAAGATGACATCCTAGGTTTGAGTCGGATCCTTTCTGGAATGTCATCCAAATCTTTGCTGTGAGGCAAATTCACTAAAAGCATATCTAAAAACACGCCAACAAAAACGCTGATTTAAAAGCTTTTGTGTAGGTGGAATCAATATAGTGGCGGATACTGTAAAACAGATATCGTAACACAGACGTGTGTGTGACTCAAGATGATTGCTAGACAGCACAGTTCTCTGGTAATGTATGAATGCCCTCTGCTTCTGCCTCATCTCTTCACTCACCTCCCCTGTTAGAGAAGTTAAAAACCTCATGTGTGAAGTGCAGGAGTACATGTTTGATAAAAACCCACCCTGATGAATCAGACCATGTTAGAGAGCCACAAATGTGTCCCTGGAGCAATGAAATACCAACTGCAGTGATGACTTCCCAACATCTTGTGGAAATAAGATGTCAAAGTCAAGGACATCAAAACATACATTAAAAAGCTTTTCTGGGCCATGGTCTTGGCTGGGTGCAGAAATCATTCAAAGCCCTAAGAAATGAGAGACTTTTTCCAATAAAAGCCAGTATGAAATATGTTAAACTAATATCACAGGCAGATACTCACGTGTCATCCTTTCCAGCTCAGGGACTAACGGGAAGAGCTGGAATGTGGAACGTTAAATTACTCCATGTACTGTCCATGTTTCACCCTTTGTTTCAGTACTAGTCAGTATAAAAATGTAAAATAAATTATTTACACATGAAGCTGTTTTAGAGACGTCCTGCTGTCTCCATATATTGCGTTTTCACTCCTCGAAACAGGAGATATGTCTCCTCACTTTGAAAATCTTTTCTCTTTGTTTCTTCCTGGTAAATCCGCCGTCATGCTGACACCGCTTGCACTGCTGGGCACCTGCCTCTTAAAAGGTGATGAGAGCTGACTTTCTGATTGGTTTATTGCATGTTCCGCCTCAACTCGCCTGTGGATTAATGAGGGCACTTGGGCACACCTGATAGGTGTATCCTGCTTTGCGCTGGTGGCGCAAAGGGCGGGGCAGAGCAAAATATCACTCCCGCCCCTGGCACAAGACAGCAAAGGAGGATTTGAACACGCCTTGAATAAATTAAATCCATTGCGCCTCGTGCTTTCCACTTGCGCTTTCGATCAGCGTAAGCCACGGCCCTAAGGCACAAGTGCGTTACGTTGAGCACAAGATAGCAAACGCGCCCGGCCACGCCTTCGTTTTGCCTTCATGCTTAGACCTCCCGCCCACAGCAGGACAGACCCAGCGCAAGCGCGTTTGCTATCTTACCCACATGGCAAAAATGGCACTTGCGCTGGCGTAAGATAGCAAAATCATTTGTGCTAGCGGCGCCATGGCATTGCGCCGGGCGTAAGATAGGGCCCAAGGTCTAGGAGAAAGGGCTGCTGGGCAATTTTTAGTGGAACTACTACATATCAAACAAATAATTCCTATAAAACCTGTAGATTGTGTCCTCTATAGATAATCCTTATAGAACATAATGGTGATGAGGACAGACTTGCCAATCAATGGACTGTCCCATTTCTAATCAAGAAGTCAAGCTCCACTCATGCTGGCTAATCAGCCAGGAGAAATTAGTGGAAGCTCTTCTGTGGAGCAGAGGTGTGTGTCTGCATGTGTGTGTGGAGGTCCTGTGGATATGCCACTGAAAGTTTATTCAAAAAGAAAAAAAAAACAGAAAAACATCTTCTCCTCATTAAGAGTGCTGTACCATTAAATTCGCCTCAACTTAACATCACATTGTGTTTTTGCATTAAAACAAGACTTGTAGATTTTGGCCCCTGCCCTTGTTGTGTTGTGAATTCTATAGATCCATACAGTACAGAGTGGAGGAAAGAGTGCAGAGACTCACTAAGCTGAGGGTGAGATCAATACATTGAAGACTTTGAAGTATCCAGGCCTATCTTCTGAAGGCAGTGAAATCACATGTTCCAACATATTAATCCTTTAGCAGGTCCATCAGGGAACATTCTGAAGCATCCTCTGAATCATGCTTCATGTGTCTTTCTACAAAAAGGTTAAACTAACTATTCCACTGAGTGTCGCAGTGACCTTTGATTGAACTATAAGTAGTCATCATTAACCATTAGGCTCTGACCTCTAAACCTATGCTGGGTAGTTCTGCTCTTCTTAACTCTTTCATTTAATGTTAGGTTTCTGTTCCTCCTCTGAGGAGGAAGCAGTATCCATGTACTGAGCACTATACAGTTGTAAGACTACTATATAAACATATACTCATGCAGTATACAATTAGAAAGCTTATATTCTTGTGTTTCCACTGATGATGCTGAGTCCACTTTATTCAGTCCAGTCACATTCTCAGCCCAAAATACACAATCAGATCCATAAATACATACAATACAGAATTAGCCAGATGATGTTCAAAACTCTGCTTGTATTTGCAAAAACGAACAACTACTAAGGAAACGTACTGTATATAAACTCATGTGACACACTGCCAGAAAGCTGAGAATCTTGTGATTCAATTGATGCCAAGCATGTCCACATACAGTCACAGCAACAGCAACAGTCAGCCTGGCAAGGCAGCAAACAAACAGTTTCAACAGTGAGACACTCTTGTTTTAATCCCAAAACGTCCAGTTGATCCAGTCCAGTGACACATTCAGTCCAAAACACACAATTTACAGCAATAAATACACAAAAATGGAAAATAAATAAATAAGTAGAAATAAATAAATAACAGCCAGCTGAAGTTCACTCTCCTCCTGTTACACACAGCAGAAACACACAGCAGTACCTCATTCTCTCCTCTGCAACCTAACCTTTTGATTGATACCTAAATTCAGCCAATAGGCATTTCCATGCCCTGTCCTGTCTTCCACCCATTGCAATAACGCTAGAAATTAAAGTGATCGCAACACTAAGATATTTTGCAAAAAACAGTGCAGCAGTGAAAACTTGGGTCTGTCACAACCTTCATCAGCAGAGTGATCACATAAATAATTACAGCACTTTCACAGTCTCATATGGGAATGCAGTTCAATATATTAAGTACTAAAATTATCAACATGATATATAAACATAACCAAATAGATATAGTAACTATCAGCATGTGAACAGGCCACTGCACAAGTAGATCTGTGTTTCAGACATATTGTAGGCTACGTTTAAAGTGTGGTTACCAAAACCTAGTCATGAGCCAGACTCAGGATACACACTTTGGTGTCTGGTATCAAAGTCCTGCCATCTGTACACCCACCATCCACCTCCATATGACTTCCACTGAGTACATAAAAGTAGAGCTGCCTGCACTAGATATAAGAATGAAATTAAAATACGCCACAAAAAATAGCTAAGCTGAAAATTGCCTTTTGTTATATCTGAAAGATATTTTGTCTAAGATTGCCACCATTTAATTATAAAAAAATCATCTCTTCCTCTCTATTCTTCTGAGGACAGATATAAATTGTGAGCCAGCACTGACTTATTTTTTTTTGTAGGCATATGTTCTTTTTTTCCCAATCAAAATACTTCAATCCTAATGTGAAACAGGTCAGTGACTACCAGCAAATTCTGTAGTTAGATCTGTTTAAAAAAGTGAGGGTTTCTTCAGAATAGAGCCAAGAGCTGGTTGTCAGCAGCAGAGCAGGGAGCAGTTGACTGCTGCAGTACCTGGCTTTAAGTGCTTTCTGCTCATTTGCATACAAGGTGACAATTCAGGCAAAGACTGAACCATGTAAATAAGGCAGGTATCACACACTCACAAGGGATAGTACAGCTCTGTCTTTATTCTCCTGACTCAAGTACACACAGTGGTACACACACCAACACACTCAGAGACAAAAATACAATCAACTGCACTCAAACTTGTTAGAGTGTGAAACTCCAGGTACCGGCTTGTAAAAAGCAATTAAACTCCAACAGACTGTGTGTCTTCTGTATGCATATGTTTATGTCTAAGTCTGTGTGTGTGTGAGTGCAAGACAGTCAGAGGTAAAGTGTGTAGGCAGAGAAATGAGAGCAGTGAGCAAATCCTCGCTGTCATAGTGTCTTTTAGCTTTACAACTAATTTGAGCCCTGGATCAGAAAAACATTCTGCTCCACCACAGTTCAAAGGTGCAGAATAAGATAGATATTTCTTCATAGCTGCCCCGTCCCTGTGGAACTCTCCCCCAAATGTATCTGAGACTGCTCTGATCTGTCCACTCAGCTATTCAGAAGTGCTTTAATGTGTGATTAATGTTGTGTGTTAAGATTGAGAGTTTTGGTAGATTTGTATGTAAGTGGGATTCTTCCTTGAATTTGGGATGTTTTAGAATGATTAGTCCTGTAAGATGTGAGGTGGGGCTTCCATGGATAGGACTGTTCTAGCACTTTCCACTGATACTCGATCAGATTGAGATCTGGGGAATTTGGTGGGCAAATCAACTCTTTACCAACACCAGGCCACCCTCTGTGATTGTGCCATGGTTCACTTCTGATGTTCATATGCCCATTGTTTGGACTTTCAGCGATGGACAAGGGTTAACATGGGTACTCTGACTGGTCTGTGGCTGCAACAACGTGTGTTCTGACACCCTTCTATAATACTTTGTTTTTTCAGCCATTTGTTCTGCAGTAGCTCTTCTGTGGTCTGGTCTACATAAACTCTGGTTAAGTTATGGTTGGGGTAGGCAACAAAAACTTCGATAAGGATAGGAAAGATCATGGTCCTGGTTGATAAAAAGTAAATGTGAATTGCATGTCTGTAAAAGGACATAAACATTAGTTTGCATAAAAGCCAGACATGGTCCAAAGCCATCCACTACCCTGACTTCCATACCCTTACTTTCAGCCCACTATGTACAAGGAACTACTTCTTGCATTGGCACTGAATATTGGAATTATCCAGTGTTGATAAGCACTCATCAGCCCCAATATTACAAACACCTGGCTTACATTGTGTAGCCCCCAACTCATGCCACTGAACCAGCTCTGAGCTGTCAAAGCAAGGATGCCACATGACAATTAAAGTTTGGTAGCAGATGTTGGCAGCAAATCCTTTAAATCCTTTAACTTGCAAGGTGGGGCCTTCATGGATTGGACTTGTTGTTCCAGCACATCCAAAAGATGCTCAATTAGACTGAGATCTGGGGAATTTGGAGGCAGAGTCAACACCTCATCAACACCAGACCACCTTTTTCCATTGCTCCATGGTCCAGTTCTGACACTCATTTGCCCAATGTAGGCACTTTGAGTGGTGGTAATGAGTCAGCATGGGCACTCTGACCGGTATCTAGCTATTCTTCCCACCTGTTCTGACACCTTTCTATCAAAGCCAGCATTAACCTTTGTTTGTGCTACAGTAAGTCCTTTGTGTGATCAGACCAGATAAAACCCATGACCATGAGTAAGCATTGGGTGTCCAAGACCCAGTCAGTTGTCCCCCAGGGGCTTGTTACAACTTTAACAGTTTCAGTTTGATTTCTTCACTAAAATTTCAAAATATACTCTCCAGCTTCCAAAATCCAGATGAGGTGTTGATACAGTTCATCTGGGACACCTTCACTTATTACCATGCAGTCAGATCAATACTTTACTGGCAGCCAGTGCTTTATGGACCTTTTTTTATGATCTTCAGAAACATTGGTGCTTTAATAATTTAATTTATGTTTTTTCTCCCTAATTCTTTTGTTAGAATACCATTATTATGTACAGTATATTACCCAATCTCATCTTAATGTCAATGTGTTATTTGCTATACAAATAGCTGATTGATGATACATGGATTAATGGATATAAAACCAGTATTATGTATGTAGGTAAGCACAATTTAAATACTGTTATACAGCATACATAACATTTACATCATTTAAACTGTTAATGTAAAATCTGAAAAACAAATGATGGGTAGATCTGTTAAAGAGATGGCAGGTTTGCAGGCTGAAGTATTTTTATCCTGACCTCATGATGTTAAATCACACTGACTGACACTGGAGTATGAGTTCCTTCCTCTGTTTAAAGCCAGTGGCTGTTGTTTTACCTTTCTCAGCTTATAAAAAGTCTATTTTTTTTACTATTGTTTTCAACTTTACATGCTTGTTAAGGTCTGAATGTGGATGAGCGATCTTTGAAATTATGTGCCTATGGGAGCTCTGGATGTCTGTGCCCTAGCCACTGCATCTGTCAGCCTCCCAGCAGTTATGCTATACCTTCAAAGCAATCAACATTATGTAAATGCACATTGTAGAATTCAATTATAGCATGTGTTTCTCTTGTTTAGCGAGTTCTTTTGTTCATCGTATTCAGGTTCACTATTATTCACAGTGCTGTTTGAAGCATCAGGAGACTGGATGTTATATTCTGACTCCTGCGTTCTTCCAAATAGGATTTGGCTTGCTGCTGTATTGAGAGCTCCAAAGCTCCACAGCTTAAATCAAACTCTACTGTACAATTGTACAAAAGAAAATACTAAACCACAAAAACACAAGGAATATGTCTTCACTGCACAGATGGTTTTGTACTTACAGTGTCATAGGACACACTGACATCTACACATCATTAAGATCCAATTAACACATTTGTGCATACAAATAACCAGATAATATGCTTACCTTTAAGCCTCTGACACATTCTACATCCATCTAAAATTACTCATATGAAAGAATAGTGGGCACATAGCCAACCATGCCACTCAATATAGCTTTCACACTGCACTTAGCCCCAGACTAAGAAAGCTTCCACTCTGGAACAATCCTGGCACATTCCAAAGTGGGCTAACCCTGGCTCTAGCCTTGGGCTCATTGGTCCTGCTCCAGCACAGGGTTAGGCCCAAGTTTGTAGGCTTATCCTCTGAAAATCGACTGAACATGAAGCGAAAAAGGTGCCAGTGTGAAACACAGCTAAAGTCATCATGCATCATACACAAATATAATACACATTAGTTGCATATTCCAACTGACATTTTACCCAGGGCTAGAAGAAGTGCAGTGTGAATAGTATAGCCCTGGGCTTAGCTTAACCCTGGGTTAACAATAGGGCTTTGACACAGCATATTGTTAGGCCTGGCCTAAAAGGTGACCCTGGGATCATTTAATGCCTTTTCACACATGCACACATACATTGTTATCTTAGAGTAAGACCACTTTGGAAAGTGGCTAAGAAGGTTCTAAGAACATTTTTAGACCTGGGCTAAGTGCAGTGTGAAAAACTCTAATGCGTATGACAAGAGGCAAAATTATTCAACTGTTATTTTGGGTCTTGTAGCTACCTTCTACCTGCCAGTTGCGAGAAAACTCTCTTTTATTACAGATTTATTCTTACTTCTGTCTGTTGTATTTGTGATATTATGCAAAGGGGCAGTAATTGAGCGTATACCACTTTGTTGGCAAGTAAAACTGAAATGCCCAAATGAATCCTTCAGTAAAACTGTGTGTGGTGTGGTTAGGTCAAAGCCATATCACAAAGTCAGTCGATACACTGGCAACACACAACAAGTGATGTGATGTGATTACTACACAATAATTGCCTTAATTTGTCAGTGAATCATTTTTAGCCATTCTAGCAATCAGGGAACCCATTAGATATTGTCTGACAACAATTTAGCTTTAGGGCCAATGTTTTCTCTCCCATCCACTGGTCATTTATTAGCAGCTTGAGATGCAAGAATGGAGTTGGAGGCTAATCTGCATAAACAGATATGTAAATATATACATGCAGATACATTTTTTAACAAGCAAATCAAAAGCTTAACTGTCATCAGACAATAGTTGATGGGTTTCAAGATTGCATTTCAAGCAATGCGTTTCACCTCTTTTGCTCTCCACACTGACACCTGCATGCAACCAAAGCCCGCTCAAATGTGATTGGTCAGTACTACTCAAACAGGAACCAGAACACTTCCAATAACAAAATATTGACTGTTGCCCACAGTTTCCTCATTCATATGCAGATATCTGTTTTATAAAGATTACCATCCAAGTAGCATGGCTGCAGTCTAAAATGTCTCAGCAACTTCTGGATGCAATGGCATTGGTAGTGATGTTCATATTACCCTCAGGATACACTGTAATAACTTTGAGACCTTACTTTTACCTTACTTTTCACCTAGCACCATCATGAGGTCAAATTTTTAATAAGCCTCAGTACTTTGTGTTTAGAGATTGAACGGAGGCTTGATCTATCAGGGCAGGTCCAACTCATGGCTCTGAAGACACATCTTATTACCAAGCATGATGGTTCTTTGTTATGCAACTCCCTACCTCTCAGTCTTGCAAAACCAGCGTCAGCTTTTAAATCTTTCCTTAAGACATACTTTAAAGACATTTTTATAGCGTTCCGCTGTGTTTTCATATTTTCTTTGTTCTTTTATGACATCATCTTCTGCTTTTAGCTTTATTATGCTCCTTTAACAAACTTTTATGATGCCTTTGGTTTTAATTCATTGTGTATTCCGTTTTGCATTGTAAAGCACTTTGTTGGTTTTTAAAGTGCCATATCTATAAAGTTTTTATTATTCTACCATGATTAATTACTTTTCTACCAAGCGTGATAAGATTTTTAACTTCAGAGATGACTGTGATGATATTGTGTCTCATGATGATGATGTCTCTACCCTCTGTTATCAGTGATGACATTTCTCCCACAGTCACATCAATACCAGCACTGATGACATGTCCACCTGCAGAGATGACATGTCACCTCTCGGCTGCAGTGCCTGTGGAGGTGACATTTCTTAACACTGCAAGGAGGTTTCTAATGAGTGATGATGATGATTCTTCCCACATGAGGTGATAACAATTCTACCTTTGGGCACTGATGCGGGTAAGTGATGTCATTAATTACCACTTGCTGTGATGAGATGTTCAATCAAGACAGACTACTTGAAATAAAAGTGAAGAGAGACCCCCACCTTGAGGTAGTAACCCCACGGAGTGTGTCTGGACTTCTGACTGAGTGAAGCTCTAAATGTAAAAGGTATCAAAACTCATATTCTGCAGCATAATTATAAAGATCTGCTTCAAATTCATATATTCTCCACGTCCATGTCAGTGAGACAATAGCTATGTTTCCATCCAGCTGGATCACCAACTTTAACCAAATTTGAAGTAAATCAGCAAAAGAAATTGTTAATGAATTGCTAAGTTCTGCAGTTTTAGTGGCTATGAGGCAAAGTGAGCCAAATGCTGTGGGGTAAATTGAGCCAGTAGTTCCATTTACACAAGACACTGAAGGTTTTTGAAGAATAAGATGGTATTTCAGTTTAGTATCATACGGCTAGTTTGCTTCATCATAACTGTAAAAAGAAAAACTATAATGTCAAGAAACTATAAGAGAAGGACCAACAGGAGCTCAACACTCTTTTTTCATCATTAATGTTGGTTTTATTATTGTTGTTGTTGTTGGTATTTTGCTGCGCAGAGTGATTTCATCCTATTTCTGTCTAATTTTTCATGGCCTACAGGACAACATAAGTGAACACTGGCTTCTCCTACATGAATCTCCCCTATACTTAACCAGTGCTCATTACAGCCAGAATAGCGACTTCACATTTTTAGTTTTTTTTTTTTTTTTTATCACTTCATATTTTGTGTGTGGCATCAATGTCACCAATATGGCTAACATTAGGTGCATGTGTCCCCTGCCCCTACACGAAACACTCTGTCCAAGAGGCCCAGAGGCAGGAGCACCCTCTGCCCCGGCTGTGACGTGAGGCACAGAGCTGTGGTATAAGCAGCCTCGTTGTGCTCTGGCTGCTGTGGATTTCAGAGACTGCAGTGTGAGCAGCCTTGCTCTGTACCCACACCATCTTCTTCTTCTTCTGCTGTTCAATTTCAGCAGCTCTCTTCTTCTTCAAATGACACGTTTTTGTCAGATGATCCATCACAGCATCCCCTACCAAATGGCAGTGAAAACAGCCAGTGACAGAATATCACATCAGTGGTGGGGAAAGAGTTCACGTGAATGAGGGAAACACCCACAGTAAATTGAGTCAGTTTGAGTCAGAGGAAACACATCGATGAGAGATAGCTAACATATGAATTTTCACTAACCATCGCCTGTGCCAGCGGGCTGTGATGATATTTCTACCAGTAAGCAGTGATGACAACTTTGACTGCAGCAATGAAGTCTCCATTAGTGACAGTGATGTATCAAAGCATACCAATGAAGGTTCTGACCGGGACCAAGACATTTCTGTCTCTACACATCCCAATCTAAATGCACACATTTAAAACAAATTCAACAGCAGCAGTCACAGATGTTTAATAATATTTTTTATGTGCTTAAATTATGTTGAAGATTGAAGATTAAAGCTTCCTCTGCAGCTACACTGAGAAAGGATTTCACATGCTGAGTACGTTTGTATGTATCAGACAGAGAGAAGTAAGTTCAACATAAATCTAAAATCAACTCCAACTGTCACAAAACAGATAAAGTAAGTGACCACACATGCACACCCATGGGACTACCCACACATACACACACAGAGCACATCAGTGGTGCCCACTCTGCTGTAACCATAGACTTTGGAGTGTGTATCGTCGTAATGAAGGCCAGCCTTGACTGAGCAACGCACATGCATGCTCAGCAAAAATCCTGTCAACACTCTCTCCGTCTCTTATTTATTCCTGCTGTTGCTTGCTCTTTCTTCTCTGTTCATGCTGGGTACACAAGCCATATTATACCGTCTGCAGATGGCCAGTCTTTCCATGAATTCTGACTCAGACTTGTTGCCCTCAGATGATTTATTCCTTATAGGCCAGTGTTTCATCTGCATAGCACTGATGTAGGGTGGAAACTTTTCTCAATTGCTCTCCATTTGGGGATGCTATCATGGCTGCTTCTTGTTTAGTATAAGCCGTGTTTATTATTTTCTGTTTTAGACTCCTGAGAGATGGATCAAACCAATCAACTTGATTGACTCTGAGGTCCACGTGACACATTCTTCCTTTCTCTGCACCAAATGCAAATCACGGTAGGGCTTACATCAGTCCAGAGGGTGATGGGACCACAACTAAAGCTAAGGGTAACTGCTACAGATGGGACTAAGTCATGTGACACATGTCATGTGCCATCATGTACACAAACGTGAAGTGCCATGCCACGTTGCCCTCATCCAGGACACTGGGCTCAGAATATTTTCTCTGCATCTCAGACCCTCCATCTCTCCTTTCAAACAAGTCAGACTGAGCTCCTGTCTGTGCAGCAGAGAAGAGACAAAGTGGTCTCTAGAAGTATCTGTGTGTTCAGCTCTCAGTACTTTGTAGCTTCTAAATGAATCTCTGTGGTTTGCCGCTGTCTGTACTTTCAGGTTTCTGCTTCATTTTACTGTTTTGTCATGTTCCCTCTCAGCTGATAGGAGTCCTGTTAAGTTACTGCTGATGAAAACAGCACTTCATAATAAGTGTTCTTCATAATAAAAACTTGTGCATAACAAAACAATTGGGGACTTTTACGTTGAAGAATTTATAGCATGTGAAATGCATGTATGAGATAAAAGACATACACCTCAGCAGCACTGAGATGTGAGTCCCTACCATGCTGGGCTGATGAGCCAAATTAAACCGAGTCAAGACAAACAGCACAAATGTAGGTAAAGAGGCTCTAGTCTCTTCATTGTTCTACACACATGACAGACAGAGACAAGCAGAGGAAATTGAGGTGCCGTGTAGGCAGCTGTAGGCAGAGAGTGGAGCTGGAGCACAAGAGAAACAGTTGAAACTACAATGAAAAGCAAGAAACACGGTAAATAACATCTGTAGTTGGGCAAACATTTTACTGGAGCCCTAAACAGCTGTTCTGTGGGGGGGTTCATTGTGGCGACGCCAGAAATAGGACAGAGGTGCAGGCGTGCCTCTGGCTGCCACTGGTGTGGGGCTTGTACACAAAAAATACTAGGGGCAGCTGTTGATGATGATGATGATGTTGATGATGTGCAGCATCCAGCAGTGGTGTGTTTTAGCCTTAAGTCTCAAGTCTTTGCACTCAAGTTACAAGTCAAGCCAAGCAAGTGCCAGGTTAAGTCGAGACCTAAACTTTGAGTTTCCAGTTCTACAGAAGTCATAATGTCTCAGAGCTAACACTGGTCTGAGTTATAGTGTCTCTGTCTGTAATTTTCAGCCTGCATGTTTTGTGTATACAGAAATTATATTTTTATTTTATTGCTTAGTTGTGGTATGCTAACAAAATTGTCTTTGGTACTCAGAAACAGAACATTAGTTATTCATTATTCTCTCTTGCAATTTGATTGGTTGCTGTGGGATTGGTTCAAACATAGTGGATCTGGGGAATTAATTGTTGGCTTGCTGGGAATGTGTTAACTATGTGTGCACGTGGATCTGGTCTGAGAGGCTACAGTTGACATTTAGGCTAAAAATATGGTGTAAATGGCGTCTTTTTGGGTCAAATTTCAATGTTGCGGCTTACAGACACTTGGATTGCACCACATGAGCAGTATGGAGACATTTTGTGTTTGCATGTGCATTTTTTGTGTTCTTTCTTTACATTTTAAAACTGGTCACCAGTCACTTCAATTGTACTGGATTTGGCTGCAACGTTGTTTTCCACTGAAGCTCCAGGAGTGTTTTGTGAATTGGAGATCTTCACCCATCCTCACATCAGCACGGGGGGGAGGAGATACTGAGTGAAATTTCATTTTTGGATGAACTATCACTTGAACTAAAGCAGAAATGTTTCAGACAGACTAAAGCAGCTGTGGACAGCGGATACACTAAGAATCACTCAGATCCATTTATAGATAAATACAAACTGATTTATCATCATTCCTGATCTCATCACTTTAAACATTAATTTTTGATGCAGATTTCATTGTATCTACTGGTTGGAGACACACTCTGACACTGCTTGCAAGAAGTTGGTGTTACCGACGTCTGTTTACATTTGCTTCCACAGGAGATCACAAGAAATCGCATTTCACAAAATCTTGCAAGATCGCATTCCCACTATTCATAATCTTATTATAAACATATAATAAGCCCTGGCTGTAACCTGGAGGACTTTAGAGAAAATGTAATATAGTATTTAATATACATATTTAATAGTCAGTGTAAAATAGTATTTAATATACATATTTAATAGTCAGTGTTTTATTATGAACATCCAATTTAGTTTTTACAAGAAAAGTTGCAAAAATGTTTGTGAATCCTGTAAATTATGGTCCTTAGAGAGACTGAAAATCGGAATCAGCCAGAATCGGAATCAGCAAGTCAGACCCGGATATCTGAATCGGCCAAGAAAATTGAAATCGGTGCATCTTTATTGATACTGTTCTCAAAACATACAGGTTATTTCCTGCCTGTTTGTGCTTCTCCACCAAAATACAATACAGATGGACTAAATGAATTTCAAAGTTAGAAAAGGAAAAAGGGCATCTGAGTAAAACATGTATTAAATAACCCATGACAGGTTTTCAAAGTCCAGTCTAGCCCCTTGTCTAGACCACAAACATCACATCAGCACAAAGCTGACAGCGTTTATGCCATACTGAAGCGCTTGTCAAACTTTCTGTGCAGTGTGCAGTTTTCTTTTGATATGTGTGAATATTATTGATTTATTTTTCCAACAACGCAATGTATATGACTGTGGCATAAGCACAGCAGAGTTTTTGCACAGTAAGTGTGATGGAGCAAAAGAGAGAAAGGAAAAAAGCAGGGCGCCTGGCTGCGCTCAGAGCAGAGAGGTGTTGGCGATCAGAGCAAAGGGACCAGAGTTTATAAGTTAAGTTGTCTGGTGGCAGTAAATGTACTGTTTGTCCAGAAATAAACGCTGCAGAAAAAGTTCAAGAAGTGGCCGTGTCTTGCTTCCCAGATGCTGGTAACAATAGGAGAGTCCTTGGGATTTAACTGGAGCAGAGCGAGCTGCTCTCTGGAGCACACTCTGCGCCGCTTAGATTATAAAATGTGAATAAATATATATTTAATCATGGTCTTTTCACTGGGCACCAGACTGGCCTTTGTGCAGGTATTGTTGAAAAAATATACTGGAAGTCTAAATAACAACACAAATAACAATGCCCTTCATCTGCAGCTGGGACACAAGATACACGGACAGCTGCATGGATAAAAATAAGAGCGTGCAAGTGAAAAACACATCTGACTACGAATTTGCCAAACCATTCGGTATAAATTATCACTTTTAGGCAACAGTAAACTCTATCCTGTAAATATAATGAGCAGGCAATAAAACTGTCCAGAAAAAAAAAAAAAAGTATCACATAATTTATAATCCTCGTCACCATTTCCTCTCCCTGTTGCAGCACAAACTGCCAGTTCTCACTGCATCAACACACTCTGTTTGTGTATCATGGCCTAAGATGCTCTCATCTTCTCTCTCTCTCTCTCTATTTGTATTCTCTCCCTGACGCCTGTTCACCCTTTCCATCTTCATTTGTTTCTCTCACTCCCCTCTCTGTGTATCCACCTCCTCTCTGCTCTCCCCCCTCCTCCCCCGATCGCTTTGTATCAGCAAATCACCATCTTCATGAGAATAAAATATGCCTCCTCTATATTTCAACACCAAACACTGGGGCAGTGAACATTGGAATAATTTAAATGTAACTGCTGCAAATTGCATAATGTCTCAGTTCGGATGCTGTCTTACTTATTATGCACAGGATTTGTATTCATCTATTCAGCATCATATTGCACAGTCTGATGTTATTGGGGACACCAAACACAGTGTTACTGATATGGCTGTCATATTGCCACAGTGTTATTTTATTTGACAAGGGCTGTGATTCAAGTTCACATACAGCGTCACATACATACAAACACCAGCACAGATATATGGCAACATGCCTGCATGCATGTAAACACATAACCTTTACATAACATTGAAGGAGAAAGATAAAAAGAATAAAATACAAAATTATACTGTAAGTGTGAGCAAAAGAAAGAATGTTAGGTGTTAGGTTCATAAATCTGAATAATAATAATAATATGCTGCAGTGTGTTAATTAGCATGTTGTTTCTTTGTTTTTAAAGCTATTGTGAAGAAGAATTTTGCATTGAATAAGCTAAATAGTTTATGTTCTGTGTTTTTCTGTTTTCTTCTGCAGAAGTAATTTTTGAAGGAACGTGCAAAGTCATGTCCAGGCATTTTAATTAAAGAAACTGAACTGCTTTTCAGGCTGGGGTGCAAATTTAATTGGCAATTAACAACCCACTATCATGCGAAAGTGTACAAAGGACCTGCTTGTCCACTGGAACAGTGTCATGTTTTTCCCTGCCAACACATGAAAAGTATACACACTGTAATCAAGAAAATTACAATATGTGTACATTACATTGTTGTTACAGTGTGAAGTTAGCAAGACAAACCTTTCATTTCAGTTGCGGTTTGGTTACCTCCAGGCAACAAAACTACTTAGATTTAGGAAAACATTGTGGTTTGGGTTACAATAACTACTTAGTTCAAAAGGTGTGTCAAAATCTGGCTGTGTCAAATGTGTTCCCCCTTAAGCTACTCTGGTACACTAAACCATAATCTATCCCTCAGCCGCAGAGGGCAATGCTACAGGAAACACTAGCTGACGCACAGTGAAACACACTTTAACACAACAATATTTCATGTTCTGTTCCCGCAGAGTCAGAGCAGAGGTATTACATTTTATTTTTTCATTTTTGAATTTGGGAACAGTATTAATGTGCACTGCATAGTAATAACATAGTTTGAGTTGCGTTATTGTTTAAAAAATGTAACCACAGCAGGGGTTGGCATCAAGATGAAGGGGGGAATAAAGTTAGAAGAACACATTAGGACAAAAAGAATGAGTTTGTTCATTTAGTCTGTAACAGACATAAGTTTCCTGGAAGAAGATGCCTGGTGGGAGGAAGATTGGCAGAGTAAATGTGAAAGGCTTATAGGGAACCAGTGTAAATGTGGATGGTGTCATAATTCTATACCAATTACACTGTGCACTCAATGTATATGTCACACTGAAAAGTGAAGGCAAAAAATGTCTTTTTCCACTTCAATATACCCAACTTTGAATATTTGCCTCACACAGGAATCAAACCTTGGTCTCCTTCTGCTGCACTTTACCATGCATATGTGTACTTTTCATGCCCAGGTTAAGAAAAACATGACAATGACCCAGTATCCTCTCATGTGAAGGCTCTTAATATGTGGCCAGGAGGCCAATGCCAACCTTCAAAAACATTTTCGGCCCCCCCAACATGACATGAAATGCATGCATTATATTCTAATAATTCGTTATCCATTTCAATATAACTTTCAATTCAGCTGCTTCAAACTGCTTCCCCGAACAAGTATCTGTCAGGTTAGGAGTGACAGCTTAAAGTCCCATCATGCTGTTTGTACACTGTCACACCACACACATGGACCGGTCAGACAGTGTGCATTTGCATGTGAACGTGGCTCCAAGCTAAGGATCTATAGTGAAATTCAGCCTAAAAACATGGTGTAAATAACATTTTTTTTAGTCAACTTGGCCTGGCTGAGCTTTAGGAGACTTGAATTGCACAAAGCGAGGAGTATGGAGGCATGTTATGTTTTTATTCTGTTGGGTTTTTTTTTTATATTTGAAAACTAGTCACCACTCATTTCAATTGTTTGGGAGATTCTGCAACACTGTTTTCCTGTGAAACTCCAGCAGTGTTTTGTGGACTAAACCAGACCTTCAATCAGCATGAGGGTGAGTAGATAATGACTGAATTTTAATTTTTGGGTGAAGTAAATTGGCACTCAGTCATCAAAACTTGAGAACCTCTGCTGTAGTGGCTGCGTGTGTCTGTTGTATACACCCTTTGCTATGAGACTGGGCTGCAGCTGACTCTAAGGTATTAAATTTTTGTTGGTGTTAAACTCAATTATGACCCCAATTAAAAAGTTGAGATGCTGTGCGAATGTGAATAAAAACAAAAATCCTTTTTGACTGTTATAAATTGAATACATTAAAGAAGACAAGATATTTAATGTTTACATGCTGATGCTGTGGTACAGAGATGTCGAGCCAGCCATAGGAGGAATCACTCTGGATATACATCTGATACTTGCGCTTGGACATGCTAAACCCTGGTTCATTCATCTGAATCGTGGTGCAGTACAACTAAACCTTCATTCATCATCACAACACACAGTGGGAGTTATTTGTACTGCTAAAGCAGAAAAAAAAGACTCAATATATTCTCACTTCTCAACAGCCACAGATTTCTTTTTTTCTATTCTGTGTCTTGCGGTCTTCAGTGACATCACTTCAGGCAGCGTTTTTTCTGACTTCACACAGCTCCCTCTGGAGCCCCAAAAGGCCTTGCACAGTTTTTTCCACATGCACTATAACTCCGCAAGAACCTGTAAACAGACTCTGATGTGTAAAAGAAATAGTGGAGTTCCCCTTTAATCTATTCCACTTCTAATCTGGAACAGTTAGATGACCTCTACAGTGGACTGGACACAAAAAATACAGTTGCACAATGAAGGTCAATGAAGAGCCCTGCAAGTAATAACACAGACAAGAGGCTTATCAAGTTCAATATCAATAGTTCCATATCTTTTTATACTGTGTTTGAAAGATTTGTGTAATATGAAGCATACATTGTGTTGCTATAGTTACATGCAGTTTAATAAAGCATATTACTATTGATTGGAACTGTCATTAAGGCAGCCTTATATACAAATCTAAAGGACATGTTATAGGTAAGACACACATATAACAAAATAGGATGAAGGTCTTGGAATATAAGGCTCTCAAGTTAATTCATCTAAAATGTGGCTGATATAGAAAAGTACTTTCGCTATCATGGCCAGAGAGTCACTGCAATCAGTCACTAAAGCAGCTGATTTCACTGATTAACACTTCTTTAATGAGAAGAGGAAGTAATCAGTGAAATGAGATGCAGTGATGTGAAGGTAGCTGACAACCTGCAGACTGATGGGTCAGACTGGGACACCGTTCTGAATCAGAGCTGAAGGAGACACTCTGTCCAAACCACCTCGTCTAAATTAGCTGCTATTTTTATTTGATGTTATACTCTCTTCTGTCCACATCTTCCTTCTCCTTGGTGGCTGTGTGGAGTCTACTGGCTGTTTGATGCAAAAACACTGGGTGTCACCTTCAACAACCCCTCTTGAAGGTCTAGGTGCGCCTGAGGCACTGACATTCCCACCAAGCTGTTTCTTTTTTAAAAAGACCCATGTTGAAGGCTGCCTTCAGAGACCACATTGAGAAATATCTCCAGTGATGTCTATCCATCACTGGAGACTTGTGCTGGAGGACAGCCAGCCACCCAGAATTCAGTGTCCCAACAATTCTACTCTTCTCTTCTCTACTCTTCTATTCTTACAACACCTCTTACGAAACCTGTCTCAACAAACACTACCACCTGATTATTATTTCATATATCAGTTTTCCAATTAATCAATGGATTACTGAATTAATTTATCTTTTATTATATCATGCAATTCTAAGGCTATTTGTTCCTGCACATTCCACAGATGTTTGATCAGATTGAGATCTGGGAAATTTGGAGGCCAAGTCAACACCTCCTTCCTTGGACCATATTTGGTGAGTAACCATGGCATACTGGGAACAACCCACAAGACCTGCTCTTACGTGCTGCAGAAGCACTGAGCCAGTCGTCTAACCATCACAATTGAGCCCTTTGCAAAGTTGCTCAGATCCTTGTGCTGTCCATTTCTCCTGCTCCCAATACATCAACTTGAGGAACTGACCGTTCAATTGCTGCTTAATATATCCCATGAAAGCTACAACTGGAACAAGACAATCAGTGCCGTCCACACTATATTCACTCCATTTCTAGCTCTGTTTTGTTCTCCACCAATTCCTGAAAAATATCTATTTGCTGCTAAACATTTCATTATGTTCATCATCTACTTAGTAACTTTTTCTGTCTGCTGTCAAGAGATGTGGGAAGTAACAAACTTGATGTTACTGTGCTTAAGTAGATTTTTCAGGTATCTATACTTTACAACTTTTTACTTTCACTACATTTGAAGACAAATATCTGCACTTTCTACACCTTACATTTTCAACACAGGCTTGGTACTTTTGTTTTAATTCAGTTGAGGGGAATTATTGATTATTATTATTTTGCAACATTACATGCCACCTTCCTAACATCAAGGCCAATTTAACCTTAAATGGGTGGGACAGTAAAACATAGAAAATTGATTCCTTGCTGTATCCATCAGTGCATATAACACACAACAGCCATAACAAAATGTAAAATACTTAACCAGATGAAAACAACACAAACTGCATCACAAGTTGACAATGGCATAGCTCAGTTGGTAGGGTGTGTGCCCCATGTATTGACACTGCTAGTCCTCTGCAGCGGCTGCTGGTTCAACTCCCGCCTGCAGCCCATTTGCTGCATGTCATCCCTTTTCTCTTCACCTCCCTGTCCTGTCATGTCTTCAGCTGTCACTGTGATTAAAGGCAAAAAGCCCAAAATAATAATAATAAAGAAAATGGCATAAAACACATAATGATGAAAACAAATGATGATGTAACAAAACAAAAATTACTTAAGAAAATGTAAAAAGACTCAAACCATGTAATAGATGTAACAAGACAAAAATTACACGAAATATATAACAAGATGAAAGTGACAAAGAAGTAACATGACGATAATGACATAAAAGACTAGGTTCTTTTATTATTCAATTATATAGCACTTAATTTACCTTAAATATATATCTAAAACTTGTCTTATTAATATTTCAGAATTTTATTCAATCATAATCCTGAAAAATAGACACTGGAAAAAATTCAAACCTTAAATTCAAAAGGAGCTATGATGCATATTCATTTAATAACTAATCACTGTCAACCCTTAACTGAACTGGACAATCAGTATTTTGACTTAAAACTTAAACTGGCTGTGAAGTTATTTCATCTCTGGAGTCATATGCAGGTAAGATGATCATTGGCAGTGTATTTTTGCATCAGCGTAAGCCAAAGAAAATACTTTTCAGCATTTTTCTGCCAACTGAAATGAATTACAGACAGGCTGTAATGTTAGATTGATCCAAGATTCCTCATGGTGTAAAGTTAATCACTTTTAACATGACATCATGGGGTAGTGATGTCAAACCATGCTCTGATTAGGCACAGCAATTCATAACAATGCATTGATGCACAATATGAAAAAAAATGTATTTCCGTAACTGCTGATGTCAATTACGTCAACATATCGCCCCAGCCCTGTAAAAGATGTGACAAGATAAACAGACAGACAGGGAGACTCGAACTCAGAGAAAATGTGAGGTTCCGTTAGCTTTGCAAAGAAACAGTCTTTGAGTTGAATCAGCACTTTGTCTTTTTTTTACACAAGTATCTGTACTTCTGTAGGGGAAAGAATTGGTTTATTTTTGTGAATTCTGGTTGTCCAGCACAGTGAAGGTACCCAGACAGCATGCATACATCTTGCTCACGTCGGCACAATGAATAAAGTGGCATCACCGCAACGTCATATGGAGAGCGTTTGCTCATTGGGAAGATGTCGCTGAGACGTCAGCATTTGGTCGAAAATGCTCTCCAGACGATGTTTGGATGATCTATCAAAGCTGCACAGCGTAGCCTCTCTACAGCTTCTATGACCTTTATTTATTCAGGTTGAATCATTCTATCAGCAAATATCTCACTATCTTACTTATAATGTGATAGAAATATGGCAATATGACAATAAAAAAACAATATGCTTGACCATCAAAATAACTTCCTAATTTTGTGTGTGAATAAAATAAAGAGACGAACGATTGAAGTTAATGATCATACATTTATTTCGGACTGCATAGTCAAAACAACTCCAGCACAGAAAAGATAAACAAGACAGAACAGATAAAAATATACAGGTGGCCGGTCGGGAGACGCACACGGACAGCACAATCTGGAATGCTGGCGGAATTATGTACGGAGCCCCTAAAGTGTCATTAAGAAAAAAAAAAACTATATTGTGCGCAAGTTTTAGTATCTTGTGCGCACGAGATACTAAATCGAGCACACGAGATATTAAAACGTGCGCACGATTTAGCTTAAACGTGCGCACGAGATACTAAAATGTGCACACGTTTAAACTAAATTGTGCGCACGAGATAATAAAACATGCGCACGAGATGATAAAGGTCCCTTTGAAAAGTACTGTCTTCTGTGAAGTCTCCGTCGCTGTCTGAATGCAGACCCCTCTGGATCCAGCTCGGCCAATATGATTCTTACTTCTTCTTTTTTAACTTTTAGGCCATTCTCTTGGCACTCGGTAAACATCCATCGATATCCATGTGTGATGCCCACTTAATGAATGTTACTAATTTTGTTGTTGTGTATTATTTGTTTTGTTTGGGAAATGCTATGTTCATGTTGTGAGAAAGTAACCTGAATTTGGGTCAAAGTAGATAACTGCAGTGGTGGCTTTGTGTCAGTGGGTGGCAGTGTGAGACCATTGTTTGCACTGGTCTGTGGCCAGGACCGTTGCTCTGCTGGTTTCCTCTCATAGCAACAGAGGATCCAGTTGAGTCCAGTCGCGTCTCCCTGCCTCAACATTGTTCCTTGCATTACAGGACACACACATATAACTGTTCATGGGTGCCACAGCCCGGTACCCGTAACACATGCATCTTCCCCGGACCCTGTAATTGTTCCTGGATGAAGTCAATAACATGGCCTAAATCTGCATAGTCCTTCCGTCGGCTGAGACTATTGTTCTTCAGTATGCGCAGCAAAGTACTCCTGCTGATGATTATCCTATGTCTCCTGGCAAGAGCAACAAGAATGTCATTATATGACATTCCGAGGTGAAAATAAAAGTTAATTAGCTGAGTTCTTCTCTCCATTGTATCGCGTGTGTTACTGTGAACATCTGAAGTGGTCACTACTGAGAGCTGTATGCATGGACAAATCAAAGCTGGGAAATGTATCTCGAGCGCACGTTTTAATATCTCGAGCGCACGTTTTAGCTTCTTGTGCGCACAATTTAGCTTAAACATGTGCACATTTTATTATCTCGTGCGCACGTTTAAGTATCTCGTGCGCACGATTTACTATCTCATGCACACATTTTCATATCTCGTGCACTCGTTTTACTATCTCGTGCGCACGATATATATATTTATTTTTCTGCATGACACTTTAGGGGCTCTGTAATTATGAGCCTGCAAGGTGGAGAAAAAAAGACAAAACACATGAGCCCAGGTTGTTCAATTAACTTATACTATACAATAGTATACTATACTTCACAAATAAACACGTACAAATAGACACAACAATGCCTTTTTTCATGGCCGCTGCCTGATCTTAAAGAGCCACCGTAGTTGATAAGAGACCTGTAGCTAATAGTATTAGCCCTATGCTCTTTAGCTATTAAACGTCTTAAAAAGCACCACAACAAGACCTCCAAATAACCCATGTTTAATACAGTGTCACAGGCGACACTGTATGAAGCACCAGCAGAAAGCATGACTTGAAAATATGAACCACAAAAAGTTTGCGTGTATTATTTTGCGGTGCGATCTGACAGCCCTGGCTTGACCACAGATAGCTGCTGAACTCCAGCCAGCTCTACAGGAGAGGCGGAGGGGGGGTGACTGGAGGGACATGACAGAAACAGCTGGAGTCTGTTGTGTTTTCCAGAGATGCTGCACTAAACTCAGACACACCTATGTGAAGTGGATATTAACTTCACTTACAGTGCAAACACACCAACAACAGCCCATAACCAGTACTTAACTATGAGAAAATGTTACACTGAGCCATATTTACAAATAGAGCAGAGCAGAGCTTCCCTTTGTTAGCTGCCAGTTAACCGCTAAAGTTAGCTCCGCAGCTGTAAAAACACCAGCTACTAGCTAACAGCTAACGCTAACTAACATTACCTGAGCCTTTCCCAATTTCAACACTGATATGTTGTTCAGATGGAGATTGTTCGTGTGCTGGAAAGACTTATGGCTACCTAGCAATGGCTAAATTAAGTTAGTTGATACATTTGCTGATCAGGTCTGTGAATTATAAGCAGCTAACATTTGCTAAGCTACCTAGCTAGCCTGTTAGGAGTCGGCATATGGGCTCTTCACCTGTGCTAACATACCCAGTCAGGGCTTAACAATTTATGCTGCTAAATCCCAATTTATCTTGCTAACCCTGTATGTCATATTTATAAAACAGCTACTTTTTATATATTTACTTTTAGTGAGCTTACCTGAAGACCAGTCCTGGCTGACATGAAGTAGCCTCTCCGTCTCCAACGCCTGCTCTCAGTTCCGTTGGCACCAATTGGATAACGTGCAATGTATTGATCCATAGCTGACCTATTGCCGACTTTGAAATGGCGCGCATAATCCCACCCTCTGGCAAACTGTGTCCCTGTTATGGGCCGATGCTTCTCAGATGCATTTACAGATGTCAGGAGTAAAATGCTGACACATGATCTGAGGCTGACGTCGGCGAGATGTATGCATGCTATCTGGGTAGTGTACAGGGGTGTTTTATCAGAGCTTGTTTGGACAAAAAAGGAAAACAGTGAGCTGAAAGACACAAAGCTGAACTTTGAGTGATAATTCTCTGACAATAAATAAATAAACTATTAAATAAAATAAAATAATAAATAAACTATTTACACATGAATCCTCTTTGGAGACATTCTGTGAACTCCATATATTGCACAATCTTGTGCTTTCACTTCTCAAACCAGGAGACCTGTCTCATCCCTTAAAAATCTTTTCTCTTTGTTCTGTCCTGTTGAATCCATTGTCACGCTGTCAACCTGCTTCTTAAAAGTGATGAGAGCTGACTTTCTGATGGTTTATTACATGTTCACCCATGAATTAATCAAGATAGTTGGGTGCAGCTGATAGGTGTACCCTGCTGTGCTCTGCTGGTGCAAGTGGTGGGACAGACCTGGATACCCCTGTGCCCCTGGAGCAAGCCGGAAAAGGTGGATTTGGACACAACTTGAATAAATTAAATCCATTGCACCTTGCGCTTTAGATCATCTCAAGATGGGGGCCCAGGTGTAAACTTTTATATTCTGCCTGCACAACTTGACAGAAGCACACAGTCAAGGTCAAGTGTAGATACCTTTTATAATTATTTTAATCTTCCAACACCACACTAGCCTTCAACTGTAACTCACCATTGTGAGCTTTTCTACACACTAACTGTTCCAAAAGAACAAATGCAAAATTCCACAGTGTTACAACAAAGGGTGTTAGTCTGGGGAATAACAAAACATTTCATTTAATCTGATGCCCACAGGCTGTCTGACTGTTGAGTGAACAACTATCTATTTACATAACTCCTAAGTTTAAGCAGGTACTCATGTGACATATCTTGGAAAGCCAAGGTTCTTGTTATTTGATTTATGCAAACCATTTCAGGATACAGTCTCAACAGCAGGTACGAACAACACTGCCACAATCCAACCGGTAAAATATTTGGTCCAAACCACACTTTTAGATCAATACATACCTACAGACTGTTGGCATAATTTCAAATTAGCCAGCTGATTTCCTAATTATCTCCACATTTTCTGTCATAAATTGAATTTGAATTGAATCAAATCAAATCAAATCAAAAATATAGATATTATTATTACAGATATAATTTTGCTGATGACTGGTGCTTCATACAACAAATGAAGTCCAAAAAATTACCATATGCACTTTTAATTGGTAATATAATGCCACAAAAAGTCTTTTAAACTAGTTTGCTCTGAGTTGCTTTTTAAATGAACTGCTTTTCCACCATAGCACTTGTTTTGACACCTTAATATACACAAAGTAGATTCAAGAAAGAAAAAAAAAGCACTGTTATGTTTCAGTTTGTCTAAAGCAGGGATTTGGGGGTCTCCAAATGGCCTTTCTTTTTGTAAAAATATGTATTATTATGTACTATTGGATTATATAAAATATTCATTTTGTGTGGTTTTATCAAACTTGAACTTGCGCTTTAGGTCATCTGCAGACATGTATTTGCAAAAGAAAATATTCAGGCAGAAATAAAAAGCTTCTATTTGAGTGTGCTCAGACTTATATTATTCAATGCCAGTAGCACTTACAGTGAAGAAAAGACACTTGAGTGTTACCATTCAAAAAGATTAAAACCTTGCATTGACACCAAGTGGTTCAAGAACAGCTTTCAGTTTATTTGCTTGGGATTGGTGTTTTAAGCTAACTTTATTGGAATTTGGAAGGTTAACAAATAAATAAAGATATCAGGTAGTCAGCATTAGCATAGACAGTGTGACTAAATGGACAATAAAACATCACCATCTAAAACCACCTTCAAACTCAACACAAAATGGGAGTGAAATAGTCACAAAGCCATTTTCTTATTAGTAGCAATATGATGCAGCAGTATGTTAAACAGTTCAGAAGTAAGCTGTGAATAATTTAGTTATGACAGAAAGGCAGTTTAATCTGGTGAGAAGGGCAGAATTGTGACAAAATATAACAATATTAATAAGTGGCACAGTTTTGCAGTGTCAGTGCAAAAATGCAGATGTTGTTATCAGCAAAGTGGGGCAGATGACAGCTTGTAAAACCAGTACAGTTTGTCAGTGTTTTGATGTAGAAAATGAAAATAAGGTTGAATGTAGGCTGTCAGAAAAAAACTAATATATATCCACTGGACTGCACAGACACGGACATTAACCTGCAAGCAGAGCAGCTGCTGCTACTAGCACTGTTAACGTTAGGCTGGCAAATAACATCAGCACGTTGAATCTTATTATTAACACTCATAGTCTTAACTACACGCAACAATGTTAATAAGCATCTTGTATGGCTTAAAAGATCTTTACTACCTATTAACGCTTATTACAAGGATGTTACAAGCTACCACCAATGCTAAAACAAACTGTAAAATTTATGAAACCCATGCAACTCAAAACAAGCATAGTCATCAATACCCTAAACACACAAACTGAGCAAGTAATACATTAAGCTCCATAATCCATCTGGTCATTGGTCAAATGTTGTGCCTCATTTGTAGCCAAGAGAGGTTTCAGAATAAAATATAAATCTATAAACAGAAACCAAGAAAGTACAGCAGCAAGACTCCAAGCATAACAAGATAGTGATCCATGATGCTAGTTGTCCTGGTGCCAGCACAGCAAGATATGTATCATCCAGATAAAGCCATATCAGCTAGATAAAGATCCACCACCCCAAGACATCATCCAGCCAGAATCAGTAGCAATTACAGCCCAGGGTCTAAAAACAGCATCTCATGGATCACCACCTAAAAGCACTCTGTAAAACCTCTGAAAATGAACACATTTGTTCACATTTGAGATATGAGTGGGACTATATGTAAAGAAACAAAAACCATAAGATGCTCTGATGCACTTCCCTATAGCTGGAAGAGTGAATTTATTACAGTTGTATAATTAGCTGGAGAGATAAGTATTAGACGGGCCAAGATACCAGCAGTGGGAAACCATCTTCTAGGGATTTGAACTTAATCCAGTTTCTCTCAAAGTAGCTCTGCATGCTTACACACCTCTTTGAAATGTAAATTGAAAAAGAATGGGATGCATAAAGTTTCTACAGTGAGAGTTTGGGGGAAAAAAAGTCTGCTATGTTTTGTCTTGACACCCCTATTAGGAGAAAAAACACTGGCTGAGAAACAAGGAAGACTGGGAAATGTAAAATAAACATGAGCAGAAACCATCTATCTGTGTTAAGGACAGCCTCTATACTCCAAACAATACACATGCTGATTGTTATTGGTTGAATATGGAGCTACTCAGCCAGATATAACAATCATTTAATCAATCATGTAATGAGATTCCCACAAACCAAACGGCAATTTATTCACACTGAGATATATCCCCTAAATAGTCATGCAAAGCTGTTAAAATATGCTCCCTCACTGCTATCGTCTCCTTCGTCTACCTCTATTCCTCTTCAGTCTTTTTCTGTCTTCATAGCTCCTTTTATGTGTCTCTTTCACTTTGTCTGCCACTGTCTTGCTCTCACTTTTGCCTCTCTTCTCCCAGACTCAAAACAAAATAACTCAGGCAGCTTTATTTCTCAGTTTTCCATGCCTGATAAAATAAATATAAGTATAAGGCCAAATAAAAACCTGAAGGTTTGAATGCAGAGGGACATGTGTTGTTGGCTGGATAAAAGAGCTAAGGCATTGTTATAAGAGTTTCTGGCACAATTAATCCAGGAGCATCCACTCACTAATCCTTTCGCTATGGCAAAGGTCCCTGCAGAACACTGCCTTCAAAAACTCTCACTCATATGAACAGACCACAGCCATGATCAGAGACTGACACTGAATTATCATTATTTGCTCACTTGATACTTGCCAACCTCAAGAGTCCATTGGAAGCCCCAGTTTCAAGTTCTGAACAAGTAACTCAAAAGCATGCTACTAGCTGCAGAAGCATCAGTGTTAGATCTGGGTGTCACTACATTTTCAGTATTATTCTGATTTACCCGTCTAGAAGTGAATCCAAAGTTACGGAGTGATAAACTTTTCTTTAATATATTTTAATGTAGTTAATATGTTTGGACCGCATTATATATGTTTGTATGTACTTTTGTTGCCAGCGGTTTAGACATTAATGGCTGTGTGTTGAGTTATTTTGAGGGGACAGTAAATTTACACTGTTATACAAGCTGTACACTGACTACTTTACATTGTATCAAAGTGTCATTTCCTCAGTGTTGTCCCATGAAAAGATATAATTAAATATTTGCAGAAATGTGAGGGGTGTACTCACTTTTGTGAGATACTGTATATATAGAATAAATACAGTAAAATGTTGGAATGTTTCTCCATGTGTAATAAGTGTGTGTGAATAAGGATAGTAGCCAAATATGTTTCCAGGAAGAATTTGGTTAGTGATACTTTTCTAATTATAATATCATTATTGTTTCTCTGTAAGGTCCTGATTTACTAGGGTTCCAAATAAAGAGTGCTAAATTGCAGGTGGATTCTAATATATTACATTTTTGGTTGGTATGTTTTGTGTCCGCCACAGGGAATGCAGAATGACTGCAAGTACAAAATACTGATATTCAGTCCCATGAGGTGTTAGTGAAGAGGTAAATAAACATATTGTTGAGCTACTAAAAAAAAAGTCAAAAACAACAGATGAAATTAAGAGAAGATAGCAAGAAATAAAACAAAGAAAAAAAAGGGAAATTGGCTTAACATAAAACATCATTAACTAATGTTAACAATATAACATTAATAAATAATTCAGTGTCATAGGTGCTGAGGCAAAATGTTTACAGCCATCCCTGGTCTTCCCTACTTTATTTTTAATGCAGTCTAATTAATTAATTATTTGGATTTTAATGGTGGGAACTTGTGAAGTTTTATTGACAGAGACAATAAGCAAGCAAGATGCATCTGCAACTGTGCAAAAAGTAACAGTAAGAGTGTGGTCAGTGTGACCACAGGCCAGAATAGGTAAGAATGATCACATTGTATTTTTAGTTCAGCAAAGGTATTGCACATAAAAATTTGAAGACAAAAATGACGTCCTTGGCTGTTCGATTATTAAGAAAAGACATATCCATCGATATTTGGATAAACTGTAAATCTTGGAGGGAAGTTTTTCACTTTTGCTGCACAATCTCTGCTGTGTTTGTTTTTACATACTTGTTTTTCATTGCTTCTTGTGTGCTCAGAAATTCTAATGTTTATTTGACATTTATCCAACCACTTTCTGAGTCAGTTGGAAAATACTCTGTTTTGACACTTTTCAATCATTTCCCAAGAGGATGAAAGAGAGCAATTGAGTTGTCCACTTCAGAGACAAACCCGTCCTCAATCCAATCGATTTTAAATACAGGGAGACGCAGCTCAGTTAGGTGATGATGACAGGATGTAGGTACTTCATGTTCTTTAGTGTGCTTGTGTAATTACAGTGTAAAAGCAGAACTAACTAGACCAAACGTATACATGGTAACACAAACACAAACCTTGGTATGGACTTTGAGGTGTGAAAGCACTGTAAGTTTACACCACTTGGTTTGTTTGTAATGAAAAGGGGTGACAACAAAACAGACTAGTATTACAGTCTGTTATAGTGTTTGTTTTTGTTTGGTTCAGACCAAGTGAACCAAACTACAGGTAGGGCAGCAAGCTAATACTTACACATTTACTTCAGACTGATACTAAATGATGCTACTGAATGCAATGATCGCAAATTAGTCACATGTGATTTCAAGAGAGACTAGATTGTTTAATTAGAAAAATATGATGTCTAATTTCAGACTGAAAATGTGCGTCTGCTGCCTCACAGCACAAAGAAAATCATGTATGTTGAGAGTTCGTAAGGTCCAGTGACCACAACAATTACATGACCATTCCATGGACAAAAAATGTTGTCTGATAGAAAGTTAGGGTGTGATGACATGAGGGGTTGGGATTATTATTTGTATGTGGGTTCCAAACCTGGTCACTTTAGTGTTTTATATGATGGTATTAATAATTAGAATGATTATAATGAACATAATATGAACTATGCGTGCTTTGTGCAGCTTGACCTTCACTGCAGCTGCATGTGAGAATGAAATACCAGGTATACTGCCTGTGATCTGTCACTATCTGAACAGCCTCATGCAAGTGATATTTTACAATACTCCCACTGTGCATGCTTCCATGTTCAATATAGTTGCCTCAATAAAGTTAATGATCAGTCAAAGTTAAAAAGTAAAACTGTAGAAAAAGCTCTCACTCACTTGGTGTGAGGCTGAATGGATTCTTCAGGAGATTTTGGCTGTTTTTCTTCAGTGATGGGTGCTTTTTGGCACAGACAGCTGCTGAAGGTAAATCCATCACACGCTGCAGTGTTTCACTCAGATGTATTTTGGATAAAGTATAAATCCAGCGTTCTTGAAGCTTTGAGATTCACCTGGGATTTTGTTTGAGATTCCAAATCTGTATCAAACCTCAGTCCAAGGCTGAGTTTGGGCTCATCCCTCCAGTGCAGTGCAAGATTTACATCTTCCACAGATATCGTGTTGTTTGTCCAATTCACTGTATTAACTGCATTAATGATCACAGGTGTTTTAATTCATGGCGTTTTGTGCTTTTTAACCACTTAATTAAAGTGCTTGGTCTGCTCTGCCAGTAACACGTGAGAAACAAAACACACGCTACCCTCCATGAAAATTAAAATAGCACATGCTATAACATTATTTTCCTTTACAGTCAAATGCCAATTAAAGTTATTTGTCTGTGGCTATTTTACAATTGCATTTTTGTCCTGCTTTGCCTCAAGATTGTTGAGGGATTGTTGCACCCACAACTTCAATTTTGGAGAGCATAAACCCCCCCATGACGTTTCAATTGGATCTCGTCTCTCATCAGTTAATTTAATCCTGCAAAGCAATATTCATTCAAGGTTTAAAGATAATATTGTTACACTTAATGCTGGTCTCCGGCAGACACACAGTAGATAGAGGTCACTGATAAATAAATCATAATGAATATAATTAACTGAGGACTAGTAGGTGGTGATAACAACCATTTAATTTTATTAGTAACTGTTGCAGTCATCCATCAACTGAAACAAATACTCCATCATCGTCACAGATGGTGGACATGTAGTGTGTGTGGGTCTTTGGTGGTTATGGATGGGTGGGTGGGGGTGTTTCTGGCACCTTGAAATATAAATGTGAGAAAATAAATAATGAAAAGTGTGGCAAACACAGAGAGGGAAACCATGGTGACATGATTGTCTCAGTTCAGTGGCAAAGCCAGTTATCTCACAGAGACACATATACACAGGCATCCCATGATCCTTTGGCTTGGAGAAGGCAGTGTTCAGGTTGACAGAGGTTTGTATCAGTGTTAGAAAAAAAGATTTGCTACCTGGTGGAGAGACTTTATTTATTTATTTATTTATTTATTTAGTTTCCGCTTTCTCCCTACTATCTCTGAGTCTTTCCTCTTCTCTTTGGGTATAAATAGATCTGGCTGAAACTGACCTGGCTAGACTGTTGATTATGGCGATCTTAGACTGGGGCATCAAACTATGATCCTCTCTGTCACCTCCTTTGAACATCCATTCAACTCCATCATAAAAGCACTGCTTTGCTTTTCCAACAACCTCTTCCTACAGTCCTATTTTCTTCTCACATTTTGTCTTCCTCTATCCCTTTTTTAATGTCTTCATCACCAGTATACACTTCTCACTTCTCTGACTGCCCACAAACAACAAACCAGTCCACAAACTTACACCAAACCCACGACGTAGGTGGTTTGTCACTGCCATCCAAATCAACCCATTAGATATTTCCTGTTCTTTAGGATCATTTCTAGATCAGAACCTTTTTTGTGACCAAGTCTTTTTCTTGTTTTTTCTTGGTTCACTTTGGAGGCTACAATTCATATTAAAATGCCATCACAGAATTGGAATGTACATGGCTAATCTATTCATTAGGCTTATCCCATTATCCTTCTGTACATTGCTTTTCATTCACATGATGTTGTGTAATAAAGTGAAATACCCAAAATAAAGGAAAAAAGTACAAATAAATAGTACATATATCTGTATACTCAGGAGAAGATCAATAATATGAACACTGATGTGTCACTGCATAACAGAACAAAACAAACATGAAATAAAATATTAAAATAAAATTATAACCTCCATCTATATTTCCATTGATCAAAAATTTTACTTTACATCCTCTTCACCCCCACCCCCCGTGTCCTGAACTCACTGTTCTTTTAAGCTGTAAAGTTATATTTGCGTCTTACAGTTACTAAATTACCTTCTACATTCTTAATTCAGTCTTTTTTTTCCCCCTCTTTCTCCTTTTTATCTTTTAGAAATAATATTACAGGACACACTCAAATTTTTTAACATAGCCATTACATATCCTGTGTCAGTTTACAATACTTCATGGAACTACAAATAACTCAAAAGCTAAATAAATAGGGGTAATATCAATAAAATGCTTGCATGCAACCACAGCGAAGGTCAAGCTGCATGCAACCTGCACAGTTTGTTATGTTTATTATAATGTTGATTAATGTTGAAATTACATTTATACCTCAGTAATAATTATTAATACCACCAGATAAAACACTAAGGTGATCAGGTTTGGAATCCATATACATTTGGATAGTGTGCTTCTGATCCCAGGATAGAAAATGTGTCACCTTAACTTAATATAGGCTCACATTTTTTAATCCCAAGTGGCTGGTTAAGAAGAGTGAGAGGTCAGCTGTCAATGGTCACATAGAGCAGAGCAGTCAGATAACAGAATTACTCCCTCACAGTTGTTTGTCTCCACCAACCAGTCAAGTTACAGTTGGCACACACTGTCCCACTCAACCTTCCACCCTGACTTTCATCCTATAATTTTGGGGCTTTCTAGTCATATTTCTACATCTGCTTCACAGAGACAACAGTCTTTATTTACATTGGCTACAAGAAGTAATTTGTCATAAAAGTGTAAAAGATTTTTTGGACCAGCAACAAATGTTGTCATTTTCCAGATGAGGTCAGTCTTGACTGAATACTGCCTAAAATATCCCTATATTTTAGCAAAGGCTTTCTCCATAGCCCATCTTGAAAAAGACAGCTTTGCCTCCTTTTGCCTTGTGCTGAAGTGACACTGTTATGTGTTATTTTCATTTTTGTGTAATTGTCACTTTCTAGTCTTCTGTATATACAAAACAACTGGATGTCAACCTACTGCCAGCAGCCAGGCAAGCATTTCCCACATCTGTATACCAATTACAGCTGTCGACCAACACTCATTTTTAAATTCTTTTTGAAATAAAAAAGAACAAAATTATACTTCAAAGCAATTACTGTTGCCTAAGAAAATAATCAATATATTCAACCTGTTTTAGTCCCTTAATATTAACTGATATTTGCTTTTAAAATTTGTAAAAGAAATACAATGATTTGTTGTCTAGATGCTCACTGTGCCTTATTTTTCTGTCACTTCTCTTTACCCCCAGACACATGAACATGGGAACAATAAAAAGACCAGATAAATTAGTTTGCAAAATCCATCCATGCTGCAAGTTATTACATTCCAGACATTTAAGCCTTGTTTTGTGCTTGTGTTTTCTGTTCAACAGCTCTTTGTAACCACTCAGCACCTCTCTTTTACTGTGAAGCCAGCGTGAGCTGAAAAGGGCTGTTGCGTGAGTGGATCTGCAAAGTGTCACACACCACTTACTGCCTTTATTTCCACTTTGTGTCCACAACAGAAGTACAATTCTCTCAGTAAAATGTGATTTTTTTTTTTGTTGGGTGCTTACCTCTGGAGAGCATTTATCTTGTCGGCTGTGATTCCTCTCAGCAGCTCCTCCAGCAGGTCGGAGCTCTCTGATGGAAGAACGGGGGGTTTGACAGCAGGTGTGTGAGTGAACCAGCCAATCAGGAGACCCAGGACAAAAAGTCCCACCCCTGCCAGGAAGTACCTTTGAGGAATGAGGGAGAGATCAGAAATAAAAAGCTAGGTAGACCTTGGGTTCAGATTTTTTTTTATCCAACTGCTATTTCCAAGGTCAAGAATGAACCTTGCTGAATGGAACATCTGTATGACTGTCTGAAGAAATCTTTCTTGTTGACACACTGACCAGCAGTATAAGTATTTCAGGTACTTCGAGCACCTTAAAAGGTAAGATGGTGCTTGTGCTTAATGAGCAGTTTGACATTCGATAGGCTGCTATTACCTTTTCATAGAGGCTGAGTCAGTGTTGGTGCTCGTGGCCTCAGGGCACCATTCAGACCTTGATTTCAAGCACCCTGCAGTGGGGCTTATCTAGATAACATGCAACCTTTCCATCCCAGCAGGCACTGTGTCAATTGGAATGTGTGTCTGGGAATGTTCTAGGGGTACTTTGGCCTCACTCTTACGCTATGTGGTACAGACCTTAATGGCAATGAATGGGCTAATACTGGCTGGATGATGATATGAGAACAGGAACTATAAAGTACTAGTGTCAGGATAGATGATATGTGGTTTCTGCAGTGAGGAGACAAAAGCACTCGGTCACTCCACTTCCCATTCAATCACGTGGAAGCTCCCAAAGAAGGTGAAAGGCTGTATTCAGAGCCAGTGTTTGGCTGGTCTGGGTCAGACTCTTCTAGAAACATGGCAGTCCAACATGGTGGCCTACATGGAAGAGGACCCGTACTCTCTGTAGATATAAAGGGCTCATTCTGACACTAATGGTTCGTATTTTACATCTGTAGACGGACACAATGTTGAGAGGGTATCTGAATATAAATATCTTGGTATCTGGCTGGACCAAAAAGTTACATTTAAATTTTACACTGGCACACTTAGTAAGCTACGACAGAAAATTGGATATTTATACAGAAACAGTTAACTTTCCCATCTTCAGCAGGAAATGGTTTATTGAGGCTGTCTTCATGTCTGTCCTAGACTATGAGGACATTATCTATAGACACGCCTCTACCTCAGCTCTCAAATCACTAGACTCAGTTTATCACTCTGCCCTACAATTTATTACTGATAACAGTTATTCTACACATCACTGCATCCTGTATGAAAATGTCGGGTGGACGTCATTAACAGTTAGATGACAGACATTTGGTTTCTATTCATTTATGAAGTCCTGATTGGAACATTACATATCATATATTACTTCCTTATTACACTGGTCCAATAGTCATTACCAAACACGCTCAGCTGATTGGCTAACACTTCATGTCCCCCATGTAAATATAAATTTTGGAAAAAACTGCTTTTAGTTTTTGTGCTGCACACACCTGGAACACTTTACAACACACATTAAAACTGAACAGACCTGTACCTGTATGTTAGTTTAAAACCATGACTATTATCTATTTTGTTTTTGCTTTCATTTGACGTTGTTTAGCCCATATTTAAAAACGATATGCATTCTTGTCATATTTTTTATATTGTTTTGTTTGAGGGAAACTAAAAGGCTACAATGCTTATCATGGGTTTCTCCCAGTTTTAAACTGACTTAAAATAAAAATTCAATTATGATTACTGATTATGATTTTGAGTTTGAAATTTTATGTTCAGAACCTTAAGTCCCTTTTCATAGCTTAAGTCTCACACAGAGAGGTAATATGAAAAGAAAAAAAACGAAAACCAGTACCCCTGCCTCACTGGTGTCGACTGCCTGCCTGGTGCCGCCGGCTCACGGTTGACTACATATCTGATGCCTTCCACCTCCTCAGCAGCGCCTGCTTCTCTGGTACCATTAGCCTCTCTGCTAACCCAGCTTTAGCTAGCTGATTTAGTGTAGTGTAGTTCCAGCTTCTTGAAGTTATTAGCCTGGTTTCTTGAATGTAACTGTATTTAACTGTATTCTGTTGTTGTCTATTTTTTTGTGTTGTCTGTATTCATTGTTTATTATATATATTTATTTTTTTTGTTGTATTTTTCTCTTTGAAGGTTACTCTCAACATCACTGTAAATGAGGGTGCTCCTTCAATTATTCCTCAAGATTAAATAAAGGTTGAATAAATGAAATGAATGAATTCTAATGTAACAAAAAGACAGTGATTCTTATTTTCAGGTGATTATAAATCAATATAAACAAACTGATGAACGTTACATTCTGACAATGGATTCCCCTAAATCTCACACATTGAACCTTTAAATCAATTGTTGATAAGACAGATGTGTGTACCGTAATTCTGACAGGATTTGGTTAGTTTAAATTACGAACACGTCTCATTGCTCTGATTGGTTCTAGGTCTATTCAGTTGGGTCCAGAGGCATTTTGGAGCCTTGGAAATCCAAAATGAAATGAGAGGTTCCAGACTAATTCACATTTACAAATTGCTAAAAGTACCATCTATCATGATTCAGAGGACTAGGGAATAGTTTGCAGCAAAATAAGCAGAGAACAAGGCATTCAATGCAATGGCCTTCTCCTTTTCAGCATTTACATTCCTTTCCTGACTTTCTATGTAGAGGGAAATGATTTAAAATGTGGATACAAGTGGACAAGATAAGGTTTCCTCTCTCAGATGGTCTCTGTGTAGCTGGTGGTTTGGCCACATGGTTATGATGCTATCATAATACTCCTACATTTGGAGGAGTATCTGATTCAACCACATGGTAATACTTGGCCTGAGCACCAAGAAAGAGTTGGAGGAAATTATACAATGGAGCCTCTTGTGATGTGCTTCTGCCACTGTAGTCTGACCTGAATATAAAGTTAGAAAACGCTCAAGTGCAATAATTAAGTGTGGTATACTTTATTTTTACACTCTTATCTAATTTGTTTTCTTGCTCATTCAGTGTTGCAGAATTTCTGACAATCACCAAGCTGATCATCCATTTTAATCAAATGGAGCAATAGAGGTCACATCAACATGGTGGCATGTTCTGTAAATATTCCACATGATTACTTTAACGGCTTTGTAGTCCCTAAATCCTTTGTTTTGTTGTCCTTTTTTTTTATCACTTGTTACGGGTTCAGGAATTGTCAGGGCTGGACCCAAATGCAGACCACGCAAACAGAGGGGAGCAGTTCAAAAGATATTTAATAAACAAAAAGATCAACAAAAGCTTATATGAATAACACAGGAGAGTCCTCAATCCAGAAAAGGAAAAAAAAAAACCCCAAAAATCCATACAGGGGAACCAAAAAATACGAGCAAACAGAAAACCAGGAGCTCACTAGGACGAAAACAAACCAGCAAGTGAGTAAGAACCAGCCACCAAGGAGAAAAAGACACAGGGTTAAATACACTAGGGAAAAGGAGGATAACAAGACACAGGTGAGGTGAAAATCATCAGTGATCAAAAAAGAGCAGGAAACCAGATAAAGACAGGAAGTAAAGACAAGACACATGAGGGAGAACTAAGACTACCAAAATAAAACAGGAAGTCACCAACAAAAACCAAAACCATGACAGCACTACTCTGCCTTTAAGTGTTAATCCTGACAATTCTCTATTGTAGTTAAATTGGTGACACCAACACTTATTCTTAACAACTAGGACAAATCATGTTCTATCCAAAAGATTAAACAAATTATTCATACAAACACTCTAATTCAAATTTTTGGGTGACAATATATTCCTCAAGGATTTATATGTCTACAGGAAATATATGTAATTTATTAAAGGTTTCGGTTTGCTTTCAGTTTCTAAGCTTGCTCTGTGCCGGAAAGCAGCCTTGTTACAGACAAGAATTCACATATTCAAACAATTAAAAAAAATAAAAAATCTAAATCTAAAACTAACAATACATACTGATAACATAGATATAAAATGTGCAGTAAACACATGTATTTATTATCATTTATGTTTTTTTAATAAATAAAAGTAAGTTGAAGAAGAATTATGGTTTAAAAATGTGTATTTTTGTATTTTGATTAACATTAAGAGAACTCTGAGACACTTAAAAAATAAAATGGCTGCTCACTACGACTGTGCTGTGAAGTGAAAAAAACATCGTGTCACCTCCGTATGACAAATGTAAAATCTGACAGAGCTGACATCTACATTCAATAAAATGTTTAATCATTAGGAGGATGGCCTGTTACAAGGCTTAATAGACATTGATCTTTTAAAATATATTTTTGAAGAAAAAAAAAAAACCCTGCGAAAATACGGTTGAAATACAAGTTGTATGTGTGACCAACAGTACTGCAGCAGGAAATATCCCACTTGTGTAGTAGAAAGACTTCTTCATCAGTCCTTGAATTACCTGAACAGGAAGCAGTGGAGTCGTCGTTGGCCTTTATGGCCTGGAGCCCTGGTGAAGTGGGAGATGTAGTTAGGATCCTCCTGGAGTCGTTCAAATCGTCCATGTGGTGAAACTGAGACAGACGGCTGAATGGGCTCCATCAGCTCAGGGTCGGGGTCAGGGCCGGGATCTGAACACCCTGACAGTGAAAGAAATGAAGAATAAGAAGAGAAAGAAAAAACAACAAATAAACAAACAAAGAAAGTTGAATTTTGACCTGATGACGGCACTAGATGAAAAGTCACTACAAAGACACATTTTGTTCTGTGTCTGTGCGGCCATTTCAGAGAGCATCTGTGTCAAAACATCATCACTGTGTATTACTTTGGTACAGACATTCTACAACACATCAGTGTCTGTACATTTTATAGCTAAGACCATGACCCAAAATAAGAAAAAGTCAAAGAATTTCAGAATTTGACATAAAAAGTAACCAGTATTTTAGAGAACTTCAAAATTGTGCAGTATTTTGTTGAGTGCCATCATGAGGTTTACTTGGTGGTTTTAAGCAAGGATGTGTGCGAAACACACCTGATCCAGATGATCAGCTCATCATCAAGCCTCTGCCTGAAGCCTGAAGTCTGATAACGAGCTGATCATGTGAATCAGGTGTGTTGGAGCAGGGAAACATCTAAAACATGCAGGGCAGTGAGCTCTGAGGACCAGGACAGGCGAAACACTGCACATTCAGCTCAGATACGGACATTAACCTGCAAACAGAGCAGCCGCTGCTGCTAGCACTGCTAACATTAGCCACACTGTGTGTCAGGCTGCAGCTGCAACGTCAGCCCCAGGTAAATGATATCGTTAACCCGCAGATCCTGTGATCTTTTTACAGTCTGAAAAGGTGAGCGTTGAGTGTTGTGAGTTGTTGTTATGTTTTGTAGGTTAGTGTGCAATGTTCATAATGAATGCCACACTTCTCATTAGCATTTAAAATATGATTTGGCAATTGCAGGCTGTGATGAACAAATTCAAATGTCTCTAAATACACAGTATTTTTGGACAGTGTTTAACATTATCAATTAATAAATTGTGTCTGTATTAGTCTGAATTAAAATTTGCATTTAATCGGCAGGGAAATTAGTTGTCAGGAGCATCCCAAGTTTGAAGTGAAAGTTCTGCATAGCTCTTGGAAGGATTACCATGAAAACTGATTTAGACCCTCAGAATCATCAGGTCAAAAATTGCTCGATACATTGGTAAACAAAGATGGTGAAGATGGTAAAGTCCAGCCTCACAGAGCTGCCTGGCTGTCGATGCTTAGTCTTGTTAACAATGATTACAGGAAGACTCTGTTGAGCTCACAATGATGTAAAAATCAAACTTATGTCAAACTCGTAACAATTATAATAAATGATCAAGAGAAAAACAGAATGTAAAAATCATTGCATGCTCAACCTCTATGAGACAGTTAGGTTTGTTTATAACTCACTAACCACAGACTCCAACTGTAATGGTGAAAATAAACTGTAAATAGGAAATGGAATAAAAACTTACTGCTTAGTTTTGACTTTTGAAACGATCAGCCTGTTTGCTTGAGAAGGCATTTGTGAGGATAGGAAAGTGCCATTGAAACAGAACTCCAGGCACAATTCAAAACTGAGTCCTTCAAAGCTGAGGAACTCAAGTCTCGCTTTAGGGTACTTATGAAGTTTCTCTCTTCTGCAGCTGCTGGCAGTGGAAAACTTCTCACATTAAATTCAATATTTTTTCACAGTGACAGGTTGTTTTAAATTATGAGTAACAGTTTCTGAAGAATTTTTGTGCAAAATACATTTTTAAGATCATCAAAAACGACTTGTTCTGGCATGCTGGAAAAATCTACCAACTTAGAGACAAATTACACAAAGAGCACTGGATCATGTGAGCATGTTTAAGTCAGACATGTATCAGAAAAGATCACACACATGCAGAGTGAAAACTGCATGTGTAAACCAGCTGATCCTCATTACATTAAGGCAGATCACAGCAGCACATGTCCTCATACAAAATATAAATCACATTTAACATTGTTAACCAGCTGATCTGGGCTGTGGGATTCTCATTAATGTGAAAAAATATTTTATAAATAATTTACAGACCTGTCATGTCAACTGTCCTGATATCAGTCAGACAGACATTTACATTTACTGTGAGCTGTGATTGTCCTGTTAGTAGAGTAAACTAATCGCCTCTTCATAATCACATCAGTGAGTGAGATCAAGTGCGTCTTCCTGCATTAACCCTTTGATGCCCACTCTATCCTAACCCCATCTAATACACAACATGGCTTTACAATGATATGTATCCTGTGTTATTTTATACATTTCTAAGTGTTACTTTGTTATATCTTTTGATATCAATTTCTTACATCATTTAATATCCCAAGTACATATTAAATATCTTGTTTTAGATTACCACAAAACATTATTTTCATTTTACTTTCCTACTCAATGAACAACAACAAAAGAAAACCAAGATTTTGTATTATTACATCAAGTTTCCACACATCAGAGAAAAATGATCCATATATGCCAGTGTTATTTGACAAATAAAGATATAGTACAATAATAATTTTGATAAAAATTATTATTTCAGCAGTGATTTAGAACAAAAAATAGTACAATTAAAATTTGAAAATTGTCTGTTTGCTGTCACACCATCACACATAACATGCACATATCTCTGATAACCAATAATAATAATATTGAACTGCAGTGTATCTGTAGTGTAAGTGTAGTGAACTGTGCATGACTGTTCTTAGTTGGTGGAGTGATTTGTCTCCAATAACCAATAAGATCTGAAAGGCTATCTAGTTATGTGGCCCTGTGAGGTCCTCAGATCAGCCCTCAGTGCTCAGATCAAACTTGACTAACTACAGGAGGCTGTGGTCAATGGTAGGTGTCATGTTTTAACCCTTACTCTGTGTCTCTGTGCAATGCCCCTGCTCAGCCTGCTCTGAGGGCTGATGGTATTGACATGCCAGGTGGAGGGTGCTAGGGTCCCAGTCTGGTTATACTGGGCCTGGCCCATCCATTCGGAACCTTAACAAAAGTGCCACGTGCTGATTCCCCCCACTTCTCCAGGGGGAGTCGGGGGTTCATGGTATCCTAGGTTTCAGTTTAGGCACAAAAAGTACTTAGGTTAGGTCTAGGAAATGATCATGGTTTGTCTCTGCCATGAGGGTGTAAACGAGTGCACAGCATGGATCTCGTGTGATCGTATGATCTCGTGAATCCAGCTGCCTCGCAAGGTAATAATAGCCACATGGCTTTTTACACCCTTTAGTATTCAGAAACAACATGTCTGATGAATACCTTGGATTTTAAATGATAAAACACATTTATATCAAATATATCAAAGAAACACTAAGAAATGCATGAAAACACATAGGGAATGAATATGAGTCATTTTTGACCCATGTTGTACATTAGAGGGGTAGTGATACAAAAAAGTTTTCTATTCAAAAAGTAAGAAAGGAAAAAGGAAAATAAGGATCTGTGTTGATCAAAAACAAGTTTATCAAGGAATCCCTGGAATACTGAATGATGAATTCATTTATTGCAATGATATAGAAAATAAAAAAACACAGTCTTTCTGAATCCATGTTGTGCATCAAAGGGTTAAGGTAATTTGAAAACTAAGTAGCTCCATTTCTTGTCAGAAAGGGAAACATTTTCAATAGGCTACTGTTAGTTAGATGTTGACATTTGATGACTTGTGAAACATAAGTATATGATAATTGATAAGGGTTTAAGTTACCTTGAGAATTAGTCATACAGTCTATTAAATAAGTACATTAGACTACTTATCTCAGAAAGAAAAATAACTAGCCTATTAGTTAGCTAGTTAGACTTGTCAAAGTAACTGCTGCTAGCTAGCTAGACTTGTGAAATATAACTGTATGATAATTGATAAGGTTTAAGTTACCTTGAGAAAAAGTACATTACTTGTCAGAGAGGAAAATATATTCAATACTATTAGCTATATTGTATTATAGCATATAATATTGTAGCTAGCAAGCTATCTTAGCTAGGACACCAAAATAAAGCTAAACTAGTGCGACAGTTGACAGATCCTGTCACTAGAAATGCCTCAAGATCATAATAAACCCTGGCTGCCCCACTATCAAGCTTGTCTCTGTATACTGATGATAATATTTTGTGCATTTGCTTTTCTATATTCAGATCATGGCTGTTCATCGAAAATCGTGGTCATTTGTGAGGGATGTAAGAATTGAAATGGCTGTTAGCAGTCTACTGTGATCAGATGTGTTATGTTAGTTTAAATCAAATTGGATTACATTGTTAAATTATCAGTTCAATTTTATCTGCTGCACTGTGATCAGTTGTGTTTTATTGTATTTGGTCACAAATAAGATTACAATTGTTAAACTATTCAATATGTACTGTGATCAGTTGTTATATTTTATTTGGTCACAAATAAGATGTTAAAATGGTTAAAATATCAGCTGTTCAACTGTTATCAGAGGTATGTGTCTACAGAATGTCCATGTTTGTGTACGACAAATAAACACATTTCAAATATAAAATGTATGATTATTTGGCCCAAAGCATTGCTAAAGTGATTATTTGAAGCAAATTATTGTTATACTATGAAGTAATTTAATTCAAAATCAGACTTGGATAAATGGGTCATTTTTGACCCATGTGGTGTAGTAATTCAAAATCTATTTTTATTCCTAAAATAATAAACACACAATGGAAGCATTGACCTTGTACTAATCAAAAACAAGATATTAAAATTATAATTGGCACATTTAATAATAAAATAAATTGATTTAAAAAAAATACAGCAAAGAAACACTCACCCAGCCTGAAAACACATGGAAAATGAATGCGGGTCATTTTTGACCCATGTTGCGCATTAGAAGGGGTGTTCATATGTTGCGCATCAAAGGGTTAAAATACATTTTAAAATAAAGAACAATACACTACCATATGCTGTGTGCTCACATTAGAACACTTAACAAGTCCCTGTCTGGTCTCAGTGAAACCACCTAATCTGACAGTTGCTGATTCATTACCCCTTAAAATAATCATTTCATTAAGAGGAGACTTCACCTTTATTTTGTCCCAACATCTAATTAAAAGAAACATTTACAGGTAAGACTAACAGCTAATGTTAGCTACACAGACCCAGCATAACTTTAGACTGACAGACAGACACAGCCTATGGTCTCAGTGGACACCACAATCCCAGAGTATTTCAAGATGGGTCTTGCCATGAATGCACTGAATAAATTTCCCATGACAAAAACCTTATTTGGGTCATTACTACAACACCACGCAGTGCGCCTGTGAAAAGAATTTCTGCTTTCTAAATCATGTCAGAGGAACACATTGGAAAAACATTGTGTTATAAAAGAGTAAACTACAGAGAACATTGATGAGGTAAGTTGATGCAATTTGAAAAACCTGTGCACTTTTATGGTTTACATGTAGGCATGTGTTTGAGAGGTTAACTGATTCATTAGTTGCATGCTGAAACATCATATACTGTAGGATGTAGGCTACCAGCCCGTCTATTGTTTTTGCCCAGTTTGCTGGTATATTGTTAGGACAATAAGACCAACATGTATGAGGTAAAACATGTTTGGTAAAGTAAAAGTACTCTAATAAGTTACTTTTCTTGGTAAGTAACACTGTCACATAGTGAGGTACTTTTTAAGAACAGTAATCTTGCGATGTACCATGTTATTTAGTTACATTCCCCAACACTGGTCACTAGCACAAGCCACATGTTCATGAGTAGATATACATCTCTACAGCTGATATCTCCAAAACTGGTTAACTCACAGCAACAAAAATTTAGATGGACAAAAATCACTAAAGCTAGAGGAAAAATATGTATGTTTGATTTTGGGGTGAGCTGGTCCCTTAACCGTCATTGAGCGTGTACCAATTAAAGCAAGTCCTACCTGATCTCTGGCAGTCTACATGTTGCATCTGCATGCGGTCCATACTGGGTCCTGGTTGCTGTAGCTCCTCCTTGTCCAGGTCCCAGTCAAGATCCAGACCTCCAGAGCAGTGCAGAACCTCCCCGACCAGTGGGCCACCCTGGGCGTCACACACCTTCCTGTATGCCATGATGTCGCCTGAATTTCAAATGCAACAAATTATCATTCAAGAAGAATTCACACCGTTTTTTATTTCTATACTTAACATTACCTCGTTCAGTTAGCTCAGCTAATAGTTTGGTCCCTATGAAAACCTTCCTGGGTTCATGAAAAAGGCCAAGTGTTGTGCCAGGGGCAACTTTTTGCCAGACAGAATGGTTTTTATTTCATTTTGTGAGGAGAATGCATATTTTTTCACAACTCTACTCTGCCGAGCAAATGTTTTTACTTGCTTTGGCAGATACGTCTGGTACCCTTTTAATTCAGACAGAATTCCATCAGCCTCTCATTCCAATCACAATTGTTCATTAGGGGCAGGTTCTACATAATGACTGACAGAGGAGCATCACTGGTCTAGATTTGAAAATCACATGTCACACATTTTGCTGTTCTGATTGGACATAAGATCCAAGTGTATCCAGTCAACAGGTCTGTCCAGTGCAACACCTCAGGCTCACCAAACTCAACTCTAATTGTCCCAAAACTGATCAGATATGGGTTAAATTTCTGCTGCCTATTCCAAAAAAAGCTGTGAACTGTGTAAAACATAAATAAAAACAAAATATAGTGATTTACAAATCTTTTTTAACCGATCTTCTATAGAATTCAGTACAAAGACAAGATAGTTCATGTTAAAACTGATTAACTTTATTGTTTTTTGTTTGTTTGTTTGTTTGTTTGTTTGTTTTTTGTAAATATACACTTACTGTGAATCTTTGATGTGGTTACTGACATTTCACAATGTCCCAGCTTTTTTGGAATTGGGGTTTGTATTTTAATGTACCATTTTGTGTCATGCTTTACAACTTTGGCTCCCAAGACTCAGATAAAACTGTAAAACTAGGCAGTCTTAATCAAATATGAATATGGTTACTACATGGCTATTTCTAAAATGTTTTTCTGGAAACATATTTTTGTCCTCTGTTTAGCTGTAACATAAGATCAACACCAAATGGCAGATCATTGCCCTGATAGGTAGGTGTATCCAAATATGTCCAGAGACGTGTCAGCACCTGTCGATAACACCCCTTGGAAATGAAAAATGAAATGAAACTTTTCAGACTAATTCGCATTTGTAAATTAGTTTGAGGATGCCAGACTAGAATATTTGCATGGGTCCCAACTGAAAACAATTCTACTATCAACATATCCTCAATGGAATGGATTCTTCTCTTGTTTCAGAAACTTTGTCAGATAAAAAAAACAGTCTGAAGGGACACTTTTTCATTGCATTTCAAAGAGATTTTGGTTTCACAAATATTTCAGATATGCCAACTGTAAAGCCACACCTTGATCCTGACATTTTTATTTTGGGGTTAAATCCCCCGCCCTGGTTATATCAAGAAATAACAAACTCTTGTAAATATGTGTTTTCTCTGAGCAAAGTGTTCACTTGCTTTATCAAGGAATAATAACAACCACTGGGGAATGTTACTGTGTCAGATTTAGCATCCATGAGAGACTTTTTCTTACCCTTTACTCTCTGACTCTCTTACTCTCTAACTTTTAATAAATATAGAATTTAAAATTTAAACAAAAAAAAATTAATAAATAGCATGGTGCCAATTTACCGGTGATCAGCTGTTGGGATACCTCTTACGTTAACTGTCTGGGATAATGTTGTTCCTGCCAAATTCTTATTTTACTTTAATTATGATTTTTTTTTCATTATTTAATTTTATTTATTAATTTTTAGTTTCTTACTTATACTTCTGATATTAAGTTAATTTGTAAGGTGTGTGTTGTCGAATAATTATGATGTTGTCTTGTCTTATATTTGTGTTAAAACGGAATTAAACATATATTAAACATATTGCAATGTAAAGAAATACAGCTTATTCAAATCTGACACATCCTACCAGAAAGTGCATTCCAATACACTGCTTACTGAGTATTCCTAATGAGGATAATGCATGTTGGCATTTGCAATCCGTACTGAGACCTCTCTGCAGCGGACCAGGTAGTGTGTGTAGAAAGGCTGGTATAAGCCTCCTGGGTCAGATTAAGACTGCTCATTTGACTCAAGGTAATGGATGTTACATTAGTGCTGGATATAGAGGAAAATGTGATAAATGTGGTTAAAAGCTACTTGGGCTAAATGACTGACCAGAGCCTCTCAGCACACAATTATGAAGACTAAAAGCACCGCAGGGTGCTGCGCCGCATTTACACACATTAATGTGACTGAGAGAACGCAAGTTAGGCCGACACATGGAGTTAAGTACTGGATCTGAGAGTGTCCGTGTGAGCAACTGGTACTCATGGCTTTAGGGGTGTGGTGAGGATGCACAAACTGGGAGAATGTGAAGATATATGTGTGCATGTGTATGTGTGCGTGTGGTTGTGTTTTGCCCAGTTAAACCGGCTCTGGATTCAATACTTCTCTTAAACAGCATCATTAAACCTCACCAGCACTCGGATCACATGCATGAAGACTCTGTGTGTGTGTGTGTGTGTGTGTGTGTGTGTGTGACATCTGACTGTGAAGATCAGCTATATAAAACCTCCCAGCTCGTGTCTTGGTATGTCATCAAGTTTAACAGTCCTTTTTACACGCTCCATCATCAAAGTCCACCATGAATGGGCAAATGAACTGCCCAATCAATAACCACTAGGAGTAAAAAAAAAAACCCTCTCACAGTTAAATCAAATCAAACACCCCCAAACTGCAGTCAAACTTATAGGTCATTATTCAGTGAAAACCTGTCACTTTATTAGATAGTTTATTCAAATGATGACAGCTTCAAACCACCTGGACTCAAACACGGATCAGAAAAAAAAAGCATGGACAGGAAATGGTGCAACATTTATGATGTAGTAACTACTGAATAGCACCAAACACAAAGCTTCCTTTTAATATGCCAGGGTTTAATCTCTTTTTTTATGTCCAAATGAATCAGTTATTATATTTTTTTAATTTCAGTTCTGTTGCCTAAACCTGACCACTGTGAGTGAAGACTTTAAAAAGGTCTAAACACTGAACTCTACCTTTACACAGGAGTCAAACACCCGTCTCCCAAGGAAGAGTCCTGTGTTGACCCATCCACCACAACCTCCTAGACTTCAGAGGTCTTTATGGTAGACTAGAGGGGCAGGTGTAAATAGCCAAGTAGCTGCCATGTAACTATTCTCACCCACTTGCATATAGACATTTTGTTTAACAAATGGCCACATGCAATAATCAGAACAACTAGTTAGTGCTTCCTTTTCCCATGGCTCTACACTGAATTTCAGTGAAATCTGTTGAGCAGTTTTTTTGAGATATCCTAACAAAACAAAAAAAAAAAAAAAAAAAAAAAAAAAAAAAATAGTTGAAAAATGAACTACTTTGTGGAAATTAATAGTTAATACACACACCCACACAACTACACAAGAAAATAATCATCTGTGATTTTTACTCAATCAGGTTCAATTCCAGATCAGTTGAGCTCTGAATAGATCACATATGTGTGAGTGACTGCTGATTTGTCCTGGTTTAGACAGAATAGCTCCCTTTTGTTTTAGACAGCAGATTCAAGAATAGATTGAGATGGAAGAGGAGAAAGAGGGGAAAGGGATACACAGACAGAGGCAATTAGAGGAAGAGTCCTGGAGAGGAGGGAAGAGAGACCCAGAGGCAGCGGCACAAAGCAAAGGAGCAGAAAACAGGAAGGCAGGAAAGAAGAGGCAGAGTGTTTATAGATGAAGGAGAGAGGGTAAAAAGCAGAGGGAAGAGGTCTGGGAGTTCCCTGGCATCAATCTTCAATGCTCCAGCACACTTTCATTACTTCTAGCTCAATGCAGATGAAGGATCCTCTCAGTAAAAGAGAACAAAAGTTCATTTAACTGCTGACCTCCTGTTACAGCCACACACACTTCAGTGGGATTTTAGCCTGATACCTATCACTGCAGGAGAGTGAAAGCCATGTAACAAGATTCTCTTTCTTCTCTGTTTTCTCCTTTTGTTGTACATGTAATTTAAGTAAAAGTCTGTGCTGTTTAGATTTCAGAGACATTTCATTAAAAATGCACAATAAGATGAGAAGGTCTTGGGTTCTAATTTGACTTTTCCCATCCATAGATTTTTAAAAAGTGCAAATTTGGACTCATCAGAGAAGTGAGTACTTCAACTTAACATGTTTCTTTAATCTCTGATGGCATATCATGGTAATTGTATAATTAATTACAGTAAATATATCACAGATTTCTCCTTTAAAACAACGCCAATATGTTATTATATTTGTTCTGTAATTTTACATTCCCTAAATCGTCTGATGTGATAGAGAGATGCATATGGAAACGTGATATACACTACTTGTTAACACAAGGCAAGGTGTTTTCACTGAGCAAAAATATGCTACTTAGCTATGCTCAGATAGAAATTATAAGTATGATCAGATTAGACAATAAATACAATAAACATATGGTGAACATGAAACAGTCACAGTTTGGGCACCAAAACTAATCTGTTAGGTTCAGAAAAAGATCAGAAGGTTTGGCTTAAAACAAGTATGTCAGTTATTATTATTAAGTCAAATTATGCAACTTAAATTACATAAAATACATAGTTATGTACATGATATAAATTGAAATAATCCTACCCCAGACTCTTTCGTATGCAGACTTTTGTGCTCTTACATCACCTGACTTTGATGATACATCACAACATAATGCAAGAGGAGTGCCTACAGTGTCACAGTTTGAAGTATAAGGACGCCAACCAAGCTGCCGTATTCATGTTGAGAGTGACAATGGGCAGATATGTGTTAGCAGCAGAACATAAAGGATAGGCAATACTCTATATTTTTGTTATTGTTAACAAAAAAGACTCAAACCAACAATTAAGGATTCTATTAACAAATACTGTTTTTGTATTCAATCTTAATTGTACTCCTGTGAGCCAAATAACAGAAAAAAAAAATGTCATTGAATTTAATCAAGGCTTTGCAAAGTTGTCAAATCTTCAAATTCTGCCTGGTGAGCAGATTGTATTAAGGGTTCAGTTGTAAATGCAAACTACTCCACCCCTCATCAGGCCCGGCCAGCAGAGACTCTGCTCAATATGTCACTCAATATGTGTTGACTGACAGCTGACATTTTTATGCTTTTCAACTCTCCATCATAAAAGGTGTCTCATGGCCTCTCATAGCCTCTGGTGGTCTAAGCTGGTGGCCAAGAGACCTAATCTAAATTGCTTCATTAGTAAAGGTAAATGTGCCTCTGCAAGTCCTCATCACAAACTCCAGCTTGTGTCCAAGAATCTGCAGTCTCGGTTATTTCAGTGAGTCAAACATGTCCCTATAATAAAGGTGTTATTAACATTAGCTGTCCAGTGTTAGCAAAATGATCACATAGAACTTCTCTCCTTTGCAGGTGAATACATGATATTAAGTCCATGTCTACCCTGGTGCTCGACTTCCTCCTCCTACCAGCAGTGACACTTTTTTCCCCCAGTAATAATTCTTAGAAATATTAATGTTCAGTCACAAATCAAAGGATTACTGTGTTGGATCTTTAAAGTCATACTGCATATCTCTTGATGATCTACTGCAACTTACAATAAGAGACGGTCATAGACTGTAAATCCCACAATCACCTTTATACTCAGTATGCCGAGGACTAATATAATCTTAAGAAGAAGAAGAAAGAGTGAGGGATCACTTAAAGCATTTACTGCAGATATATTAGAATATAAGTGTAAAGCACCACATGAGTAAAATCTTTGTTTTCTTCCCGGATGACATGAGGAATGACATGAATGTGAGCAGTGAAGTTGTCAATCTGGCAGCAAATGTATAGTGTTACAAGTTATAACAGTGTTTCCCAAACTTTTTTCTGCTTATAAAAATGGCAAATCATCACAGCCTGCGATAACTGAATTTAGGTTGAGTTAACAGATCATCTCATTGTTGTATTTCCTCTCATTAAGAAAACAAACAAGGCTAAAAAAAAAAATAGCCTAAAAAGATTTTTCAATTAATCAAACTCAAATTTTGAAATTCAAAAAGTTTTGCTGACCTAGTTGAGATAATTTACTCTTCTTCTTTAGATATACTTGAATCTATGAAGTTTAGATATTCAAAAAATGTATTTTAAAATTATTAACAGTGACCTGTGAACCTGATTTGTCTGGGTGCTTCAAAATCTAATGGCTTTAATTGAATACATAAAATTATTAACCATTATTCACTTTCTTTCTTTTTAATGCTCAAAGATTCAAGTTTTTCTGAAGAAGAAAAGGACATTTTCTCAACAAATGAACAAACAAACATTATTCGTTAAAATCTATTGAAGTCAGATGCTCTGTAATTATGAATTTTCTCAACTTTCTCATTTTTACAGTGTAGGATATTTTAGCCTTCTTCATAAATGAGACAAACTAAGTGCATTTCTGTGTGAAAGTCTACCCAGATGGTACGTATTTATTATTGCTAAGATGCCCTGCTAGAGCCTGATGCAAGAGGAGTACCAGCATCATAGTTAGAATTGTACAGCCACTGACCGAGCTGCTGGATTTGACAAGTTGGGAGGAACGTCAATATTAGCATGCAGTGCTTTCTGCCACAGCATCATTTTTAATACTACCACTGTGGAGAGTTAATATTCTGCACTTTCATTCATTTTCTCAGGAAAGTTTCACCAAAATAAACCAGAAAAGGCCAAATGTTTTCATAGTGTCCAGATGGAAACAAATCCTTACCTTTTTATTCAAGTCAGTCTATATAATGACTAAATGATGTGACGTGTTTGTGATTTTTTGTATTAGGCAGACAGGATATTATTATGTTTTTAATAACCAGAGGTGGAAGTAAGTCACACATGTGCAAGTCATGTGCAAGTCACAAGCAAGTCTCAAGTCTTAACTATCGAGCAAGTCTCAAATAAGACCTAAATTACTGTGGTGAGAATCAAGCAAGTTAAGTCAATGCTCAGGTCAAGCAAGTCACAAGTCAAGTCAAACATAATGTTGATGAACTTCCCTCATTTCCACATTTAAATAAGTTAAAAGACAGTGGTCGAACTCAAGTCCAGCATAGCTTTATCTTAGCAAAGCTTAGCATAGCTTTAGGTAGCAAAAAAAAACCACATTATTGTGTACTTTCTATGTGGGTTTTGTAGTGATGGATCAAGTTGAATGTTTTGGTGGTCATGACATTGATTTTTGAGCTGCAAAACCTTGTGTTCTCTGTTATATGCAGAACCCAAATTTTAGAATTTTAGAATTTCTGGACTAGCCCTGCCAGCATAGTTGCCTTGTGCACTGACCCCTGCTGGTCTGTTGTGTTCTAGCAGGTTGCGAGGTTTGTATGTGTTGCACTTGAAATCACCCAATCATGTTTCAAAAACAAAAAGAAACTTCCCAATATCTTGAAAATTCTTAAATATTTAAGAAGCAAGTCAAGTCCTTTTAAGTCATCTATTTCAAGTCTAAGTCAAGTCTCAAGTCATCAATATGAAGTCAAAGTCAAGTCTCAAGTCATCAATATGAAGTCAAAGTCAAGTCGAGTCTTTTATCAGTGTTAGTGAAGCAAGTCTCAAGTCGTCAAATTTGTGACTTCAGTTTGACTTCAGTCGAGTCATATGATTCAAGTCCCCCACCAATTTACAGATTTAACAGAATGGTGAAATTTTGCAGCAGACAAAAAAACTGAATACTAACAAATACCAAGGGGGGTGAGGAGAGAGAGACAGTGGTTGGACAGTTCATCATTGCAATGACAGGCATTTGATAAAGAAGACAAAGATCTGTCTTAGTGAGACTCCAGACAGCAGTATAGCTTGTATTTCACTGATTAACCACATAACTGTACAGTAACATCAGGTTTCATGATCAAAATAGTTTATATTACGTCGACACTTCTGTCAATATTCACACACGCCCTCCCTCTGTCTCTGCTGCCTGTCTCCCCTTCCCTCGCAATTATCTATGATAAATTAGCATGGAGTAATTGCTTGCTTCCTGCTGCTGGTCTGCACACTCCATCAGCACCCACATCTCATGTTCAGGCTTTTTTTCAGTCCTTTCAGCTCTCTCCAAACAGGTTCTTCAGCTGCAGGGAAAAAAAGCTTTGGTCCACATTTGACATTTGAAACAAGGTAGGGATGGGAGCATCAAGGCAGTTTGACATGCCTTAACATGCTTTTAGTGGGCATTCTTCCATTTAAAACAATAGGTGTACTTCAAAACCTGAGCATCAGATGCTTTTAGTGTGTCTGGGCCTCGAGAGTATTTTGAAGCTTTATGTGTTGTTTTGAACTATGTGTTAATATCAGCATGCTAACATGCTCACAATGACACTGCTATGACCCTAATGTTGAGCATTTTCATGATATTAGTTTAGCATGTTAGCCTGCTAACATTCATGAATTAGCACTGAACATAAAGTACAGGTGAGGCTGATGGGAATGTAAAGATTTACAGGTAATTGGTGATACACCTCGGTACATAAAACTTGAACAAGTGAGACATAAAACAGAGGTATGATGACAGGTGCTTGTAAATTTTTAGGCTAATATAACTAAATTATAATGATGTCTGAGTTGAACCGAATGAGATTTTGTAAATCCATTGGACAAAGTCAACCAAAAGTTATAGAAAGAATCAGGACTACATTAATCATTTGGAGCATTCTCGTGCAGTTTTTCACACATGAAGCCCCTGGGCTAGTTCCAAACTAAAGAATTTGTCCTTTTTTGACTGCTGCTCCATTGCCTCCTTGTCATTTCTAGTTAGATGCTGTTGATGGTTGACGTCTCTGACCGAAACATCACCACTTTTTCAATAAATCATGTGTAAAGGGGGCGACTTGAGCTAGTGCTGGCAGGATGGGTCACTGAATTTTTAAGGCTGCCCCCCGTCACTGTGGTTTTGGAATAAAAACAAAATGTCAATCTTTGAGTTCATAGCAACATTTAACACTGCCGGTGTTGTGCTGTCTGCACACCTTTCTTGACTGACTAACCGAGGTGACAGTCTCATCATCTCAGAGGACTGCAGATGCACTCCTACAACTCAAAAGCTGGCTGTTAAGCTGTTTGCACTTTAATGATTAGAGTAAATTTTCATTTTTATTGTTTCATATTCAGGATCACATCCCATCCGTGCCCTAACTTGAGCAAAGTTTTAGATGCCTAAACTTAGCCAAATGTTACCCATAGAAGTGGCATACCAAATTAAATGCTTCTATCAATCATTCTGGAAGGCACGGAAGAACACCTCATCTGTCATTTTAAAATGAGGACTTGTTGAATAGAAGACATTAGATCGACATCTTTAAAATTTCTGTTATTGTGACTGAAGACTGAAGGTTTACACAACCTTGAAAATGTTGGATCAGAAGCCAATACAATGGCACTATTGCAAAATTAAAAAAAATAAAAGAATAATTTATTAAGCTTTGAGAAATTTGTAAGTGTATCATTCATAAAATAAAAGGAAAGAGTGTCATTTTAACAGTGTCAGCAGTGGAATTAAAAGACCTGCTAAAGCAGAGAAATGGGAAAAGGGAATGCTGTAATGCTGTGTTACCTGAGGGTCAGACTGTTCCTGATATAAGGAGGAAACATCTCGATATGAAAATGACTTCAAAGAAAAAAAAAAAACAACTCACCACAGCCATAGTAACCAGCTGATTCCACCAAGCACGGCAAATCTGCGCCACGGTTCTGATCCGTGCTCCGCACAGTTGCAGCAAAAGTAGACTGTGGGATGCACTGGAGCACTGCTGGTGGAATTACAAGTATTGTAATTCCACCAGCAGTGGAACCATTGTAGAAAGGCTGCGATCAGCTCCAACTGATGTGATGATGATGTGCGACACAGCCAAGCCTGGTAGAAATTGCAAGTAAGGGGCGAGCGATGACTTCATCAGGAGGAGGGGGCTAATGGGAAGTCTTCTGTTGTCAAAGTTGTGTTCATATTGATTGTTTGTTCTCACACTGGTAGTATCAAGGCAACTTGTTGCAATAGAATTTAGCTTTTTCTCAACTTTTGTCTTCTGTTCTTGACTTTGCTAAGGTTTAGACAAGAGTTCTGCCAACTTGGATCTTGTTCACCGAATTATCTTCAACAAACACAGATATTCTTGTTGAATAAACAGTGAAATTTCAGTTTAGTTTAGTGAAATAAAAACTTGCCCACATGCTAAGATGTGGAAACCCTGTGAATCATATTAATTTAACTTTTTTTTTCACCCTATGTTTCTCCTCTGGTCATTAACACCAGGGGTCAGCCCACTTGGGGAATGTGCCAGGATTGTGATTGTGCTAATGTGCAAGCTTTCCTGGAACTAACAGCTCCCTTCGTCTGAGGTTTAGAAGTTCTCTAAGAATGCAGTTTCTTTCAGGCTACGTGCAGTGTGAAAAGCCAAAAGAATAGGCAATGTTATCACAGGGTTAACTCTTAGTACTCTGAGCTAAGAACAAGCAGTAATATTCTTGCATGGTCTTATCAAGCTATATAATACACACTTTCAAACATGTATTGTATCTATCCAAAATTTTATCAATTTGTCAATAATGTTCTTGTTTTATACTCAAGTAATATTTTCCCCATTGCTGTTTTATTATACAGCCTCTGTCATACTGTACACAGTCCATGTTATAGGCATGCAGTATATGGTAGATCAGTATTTCTGGGGCAAACATGCCAATAATAAAGAAAACACAGACCTGCCACAGTGAAAAAAAAATAGCCTAATCAATTATGTAGTTGATTCAATGAGTCATAACTGCTTCCATTATATGCAATTGCAGATCAAAGTGAGCCTTTTTTAAACAGCAGAGTCGAGTCTAAGAACAAATTCTGCATAACAAATAAAAAGTCTGATGCAACAGCTGCTCTGTTTGACCTTCACAGCTCTCCATAATCACAAACAGCTCTGCGGCTTTGAAGAGGTGAGGACTGACAGCATTGGTATGCTGGAACAAAGTCCCCCTTCAAATAATTCCTCTGGTATCAAGAACTTGCACATGAGGACACACACACACACACACACACACACACACACACACACACACACACACACACACACATCTGTGTACTTCTATAGGAAGACAAATGTGGGCTTGAGGAACAAAGTTGTCTTTCATCTTGTCTCTTAGAGCTCCAGACAGATTGACAGGTCGTCTGCTGTATCTGCTATCTTTCACTACTTTACAGTAGATTCACCTCTCATTCATAAATTACTGCAACACCGGCGTGCTGGTGAGGCTGTCGAACACGTTTAGTGTGATCAGGGCAGAGAGACAAAGAGCCAAAGAGGGAGAATATTTCCCCAAACACTCCTCCTCACCAATCATTTCATTTGACATGACCTTGTCAGCTGCCATAGTTATAGAGCATGAAGCGAGCTGTCAGTCATGCCTCTGCCTCCCTCGCTGGCACAGAGAAGCGCCAGAAAGCCAGAGGGAAACATTTGCAAAGACCACAAATTATTCATAATCCCAAGTAAATTATACATTAAAACAACCTCAAAGTTAGCATTCAATGTATATTTTCACATCCATGAATAAAACACGTGAATATTATGCAATAACTCCTCCATACCCTGATGGGTCCCCCGGTGATATTCTAAGATAATGGAAGAAATGGGAACAACCACATGGGACAAATAAGCAAAGCAAACAGAGGCATAATGAAATGATTGAGCGTCTCCATGGAGACTCGGTTCACATTTCGTGGCGGTCAGTGGCAAATGAGGTGCAATCATATGCTTGCAGGAATCCAGAGCTTTATCCCATGTGTGGGAGTGTGAAAGTGCAAATGACAAGTAAATGGGAGTGTGTGATACAAGTCAGTCTTTAAAAATAAGTGAGTTTGGTGGCATTGTTTGATAGACATTCAGTAATGGTCTCTTCACAGTATAAACAGGAGTGAAAGATGTTCCTGTCAGTCTTTTTAAGTCTCATTTAGGTAGGTGACTTCTTTTTCACCCATCAATCAACTCAGCACTTTTTTTTCTTGTTTTCAAACTAAATGTTTTAATCCTCTTGCATTTGGATTTGGACTGGACACATTTTGGCCACATGCTCCATATAAAGGTTTTAATAATATGTCCTCAATTCCAATGGAAATTTGTTGTGAAAATATATGATTTTGGTTCGGTATGTGTGTTCTCCTGTTCCTCACCAGCCTGTCTTACATTATTTCACACATTCTCACAATGAAATGTTTGCTTTTGTGTGTCATTTCATGCCATTTAGTCTGAATAGACTTATGCAAAGATGGTGTGTTATATATCGCATGAATGTTATACAGACAAAAATGTCAGGTCACATAGCATGAAGAGCAAGAAATTCAATATATGGAGGAGGTGGGGTGGATGAGCCACCAACTACAAGACTTATAAGCTTATAGACCACAGTTTATGTCCCATGTGAAATCAAAAGTCAGCGGTGACTCATTTTTATTTTTTATTACAAAAATTAATTAGCCTGCCTTTTGCCCGTGCATCAAAAGGAGAAACACTGAGTACACAGTCCAATTTGTCTTACACTGAAACTGGTTTAATGAAACTTGATCAAAGAGAATAATCAGTACACACTTTGTCCTGATGGGCCTGTCAATTCTGGAGTTCTGGTCCTCCGGGGATAGTTTTTTAAACATTCACAGATAATGCCATAATTAATCAATACCCAAATAAGGTCAGACTGAACACATTTACAGCATATAGAATTAGCCTATTGGTCTACAAATCCAAACACATGAAGTATGAATGAACAAGGTCTGAGAACACAGCTTGGCACCCTTTACTTCCATAAGTCAGGATCAGTGATATCAAATCCCCGATTACAATTAGGTCGGCACCTTTAAGAGAGACAAGACAAACATATCTCCAACCTTAACTGCCATAGCAAGACTATTAGAGTTAGTGCACCTCTCAGTGGGCTTCATTCACACTTGAATTTGTTCAAACGACAGCCTGGAAAATGTTGAAACACACCTTTTTACTAAATATAATTAGATATAATATATACTTTTCGGTGAAAGTCTTTGCCGGATGTCATGACCTTCACCCTCATTTCTTATCCCACTTATAGATATTTCCAATAACTGTGGTGAGTCTCTGATCTGGGGCTGATAGATCAGTTTCTCCTCGTTCTCCACCTGTTTCCATATTTTTCTACAGGTCTGTTTTTCTTTTTAATGCATCAACTTTAATGTCAAACCATTTCTTTTTCATCTGAGACAGTCTGTTTCTCCTGGGACAGAACACAACATGAACCACTTGGTTATTGCAGCCCACGGAGTTATTATTATGAGGCACTAAATTGTCTTTTGTGTCTTCCTCCTTGGACATGGGCAGTGTAGCTGTGTGTCCGTGGTACAGACTGAATGTGTAGAGGTGGTGCTCATAGAGAGCTGGTGAATCAGAGAAATTAAACATTATTTCCTGATTGTTTCACAGCCGTTAAACTGTAAACACAAATAAACACTCACACACAATGCAGCAACACCTGAATCAACCTGAATGTGAAGTTACAACAACTCCTCTATGATACTTTTCTATGCAAACATAATTCCTTATATAGAAAAAAGGAGGGGTGTCAGTATGCAGATTATAGGCAGCGGGTATGAGTCTGTCAGTTTAGAATGATTCTGATTCACTAACATACAGTGGTAAAGAACAATAGCAGGTGTGCATGTTTGTTGAATCAGACGATGGGAACTTATTTTGTGTGCACAGTAAGAATATTTCTGCATACATGTTAGTCAATGAGACCCAGTGACCTCAAGGCCTTAATATGATAACTAACTAGCATTGTTACCACATCCAAAGCTCATAAAATGCACCATTACAGCATTAAATTAAAGTTAAAATGGGTAAATGTGACAAGCAAAATGTCCTTAAAAGTGATGTGGTATTTGAGTTTACAGTAAAGGACTGAAATGTTAAAAACTGATGCACACATGCCCTCAAACCCTAGATAATATATTGGCCATTTTGCTACATTTCAAACACTGCAATATAAGAATCAATATCAATATTAATCAGATTATCAATATTAATCAGAATGCGAATTTTCATGACTCAATAATGTGTTTAATGTTGTTATAACAAGAGACAAGAGGCCATCACAGATATGGCATTACATCCAGAAAAACTGACTGACTGAAATATTTCAAAAATAAAGGCATGATTATTAGTATATAGAACCACAAGACAGATGGTTCTGTTGGGGACACGAAGAGAAACAGAATGCATTAATGGCCTGCTCCTTGTATTACAGTCAGCCATGGTATCTAACAGGCAGTCTGTTCATTTCAAATCTGTCATGTGCCTGTCTGGTGTCTGCAGAGAGACAGAATCAACACGCAGCTTATTGGAATCCATCTAACAGCACAGCCAAAGGTAGACTCTGTTCATTTCCGCATAACATATAACCTGCATCCCACAAGCCGATATCCATCCATAACTACGGCATCAACATCTGCCTGGTGCCATGTAGCTGTGAGAGTTTGTTACAGGCTGCAGGGCCATCAGAGAAAAACCTTTATTTTTATAGTGTTCATGAATTAAAGATGGCTTCCCCTGGGGTGTTGAGGGAGAGTGGAGGCTTTATGGATCTCTCCCTCTCTCCTCTGCATTAAATCTTCTGAATACCACAGGCCATGTCTCAGGATGTTAGACACGGAAAACAATAACAGCCAAACATTCTTATCTAGCTGTTTGTTTGTATTTCTTCCTCCCAATACCCGCTTTCTTTCTTGTTTTCTCTCTCGCTTCCTGCCCTTGCTTTCATTCTCGCTACATTCTCAGCTCGGAAAGTTCGAGCCAGTCCATTAAAAACTGCATTACCCACAAGTCAACAGGTTATGTAGTCCATTATGGCTGAAGGTCAGGTTTTCTTGTTCTATGGTGGGTGGATCTTGGAAAGGAGAACAGGCAGAAGTGGGTGGGTGGCATAATGGATAAGTTCTGCTTCAGGAAGCATTGAATCACACTCTAAATTTACAATATCAACACCATCCATCACAGGACTTTTTCTCTGTGAAAACAGTCAGGTCCTTGATGGTTTACTTTAGCAGGTGAAAAAAAAACAAATTATAGATTTCTTTTCAAATTTACAAGAATTGGAATTTGGCCAAAGGTTTCTGTTCACATATTGCAGTATTAACTGCACACGCTCTGTTTAAACCATCTATGGCACATGGTTTGAAGTGCATTATGCAAGGGCATTTAGGGCACATCCAACTCCACTTTGCCATTTAAATGGCACATGATCTGAGCACAAAGCAAGGTGCCAAGAGGTTGTATTAAGTCTCTTGATTAGTCACAGGTGTAGTTTGTCACCTCCCATTCCCGTAAAGAGTCAGGTACACCTGCCTTTGGCGCATTGCTATTTAAATGACAGCTTTGGCGGGTTGGAGAAGTTAATAGAGATACTGAAATGACCCACTGGTAGTGATGCAGGTACTGTGGTTAACCGTGAGTTAGGTGGAATGGGTCATAAAAAATAAACATTATGAATTCAATAAAGAAATCACTTCTAAATTTGCTGCCCAGCATCATTTAAACAATAGTTTAATGATCAGAAACGCTGCACTCTGTTTTGTTTCCATGTGTGCAGTAATGTTGGTGCCGCAAACACTGTTAATATTAACATAAAAAACTAAAAACACTGCAGTTATAAACAGACAGGATTGAAGAAACTTGACAGAAGAAATGGAGAAAATACTTTTGCAGACAGCTCTGATAGAAGTCATGATTTATTTGGCTGCTTTAGTCCAGTTCACAGCATGAACCTGGACTGTGAAAGTGTGAGACCTTCTGGATGTGCAGTAAATAGGGCAGTGTCCCTCTCTCTTATGTGCACATAGCTTTATTATTTCACCCACCTGTAATCATCCAATATTAATCAGAATGTGAATTTTTATGACTTGTGGATTAATTGCAGCACCCTAAGAGCAAAGTGGGCACACGTTGTGCACCCGCCTATGTAGATGCATTACTTTCTGAATCCTGTGTCCTTTAAATAGCAGAAATATACTGTGCCATTCACTTTAAACCAAGTTTTTGTTGGTTGAGATTGTAGGCACAGTCTCTTTCTGCTGCCTCTGGATAGCAATGTGCCTGACCACACCTCATTTTAAGACCAACACAGCCATGGGCACACAGATAGGCGCAAGTACATTTGATACTTACACAATGTGGGTGCTGGAAATAACAACTGCATCAGTCAGAACATAGTAATGACAGCTACGCTGTGTGTCACTTTCCACCAGGCGGAAGGTAGAGCTTATAGACTTTACTTGGGCAGGCTAGCCAGGTATGTTAACGGTCACCCAAAATATATTTGGCAACCAGTTTTAGTGTTGTTTTAGTTTTACTTTTTTATCCATCTGAAAAAATGACCAGTCCATGATTAGTTAACTAGTGGACAATCCCCTCTCCCTCTCTTCATTCTGCTATCCAAGACACTTGCACATGCTCTGTAGAAAAACACAGAGAGTCTCCAGTTTAAACTGGCACTGCACACTTAAAATGTTCCTGAGCTGTAAACAGCATTATATTACTGTATTATGATGAAAGAAATCAATGCTGGTGTCTGTTAATACTGACATTTGTCAATAAATTTACAAAAATCAGTATTCCATGGGCTGAAAATGTCTCATCCTAAATCTAAACCTCCTGTTTTAAATCATCCTGAACTTTGCAAAGCCAATGCCGACATAAGGTCGACCATTTGGGACTATTCTGTGAATGGAAATTACATCTAAAAAAGGGTTAATCCCCTCTAATCAGAATTGGATGGCCCACCTCCTTCTGACCTTGCTCTCGAGTGCGAGTCTGTGAAATAGCACTCATTTTCAAATATATGCTGACTGAAACTTTTTGCTAGTTTTTGCTAACCCTCTACTTACTATTTTTATATTTTGGTGCTTCTGATGGCTGTAGACACTCCTCTGCTTTCTTTCCCTTGATTGATGAGCCCATAATATATAACAGAGCTACATCTATGGAGTGACCAGACAGACACACTGGTGAGCCTCTCAGCTTCTCTGAACTGTTAGCATTAGCTCACCCAGCTACACTTTAAACCCTCACCATCTTTTAGCATTTTTCAAAATGATGCAGCGGGTGGAGTGGAGGCTCAGATCTGGGTTGCAGTTATACTTTGATGTAGGACTTATTTATGGCTTTGTTTTTTAAAAGCAGTTTTGATCATTGTCCATTCAACACATTTAATAGCTTGTCACCACAGATGCAGCTGATTGCTCTGAAATGATAGTGATCCTGTCGGAATTTTGTACAACTTCAGTCTACCAGTGGAATATCGATTCTGACATAACGTATATGCAAGAACCAGACATTTTGGTGATTTTGGTGCTGGTAAAAAAGTTTAATTTAACATTTGCAGCTTGAAAACTCACCTGAATGACTGTGGGAGACAATACTTCTGTTGCCAAAATGCAAATTGCAGCTTTTTGATGACATCGGCTGTAAAGGGTCTATAGGCTACGTCTTATGCAACAAGCCTCTTCCACTCATGGCTCACATGCTTTGGGAAGACCGGAACTGACCATAAATACTGAATTTTATCACTAGGTGTCGCACGGGACTCGTGTAATATAAGCCCATGAATTGAGTTGCAAGTCAATGAGTTTTCCACTGTATGTTCCTGTTTCACTGCAAACATTCAGGGAGAGGCTTACATTCGAATTACATTGAAAATAGGAAAATGATAGGGCCATTAACTTTCCAGCAGTGCATTTCACAAAGTAGTCAGCAACTTATGGTGAAGACACCGCTTCTCTGCACCACCGTCTGCTCAGGCCATGTGTGGTTCAGACAGTGCTGAAAGTATAGCGACGGCTCATATTTCTTCTCCTGACCAGTGCTGAACTGAGTAGTTTGTAAGGTTTGCTGTTTTATTCTCCAAAATGCAAATATCACCCTTCGTCACTGTATGTAAAGTGTCAGTTCAGAATACGGTGGCTTATGTTGGTATTTGTAATTAACCAAAGGTTTAACCTTTGGTGGTTTAAAATTGTAAAAGGGTTGGGTGGCTGTTACTTTTCTTGTCCCCTGAGATGAACTTCACTAAAGGATTGACATCTCTGAGAGCTACTTCATGTCTCTTTTTAATTTGTCAGAACATCTTTTATGGATTAATGCCAATTTTAGTCAGTTTGCACAAAATTAAACTCAAACTCAAGCTCATACACCACATCCACAAAACAGATCAAACTCCACTGCTCCAAAATTTCTGTATTAGGCATCGATTCCACAGACTGGATTGGTGCATTCCAGGTTATCATTACTAAAAGATCATACATGGGGCTTGTGATGAAAAGTGAGTCAAGTCCAAGTGCTGATGATGTAGTCACAACCTCCAGAAAATGTTTAGGAGAGGACAGTGAGCTCAATTTGTTTGTTTTGTCAAACTTTTGTGAACTTCTGTAAAGTTGGTATCGACACAGATGGGTACCTCAAGTGTGTACATTCCTCAAAAGTAAACTCTATCACTTAAAATAAGGTCCTGTAGTCCATCTGTCCTAACATATGTTTTTTCATGGATGCATTATACATATATTTTAAAACTTTAACAGGAAACATGATCAGCGCCTTGATTAAAAATCAAGATTTAGTTATATATGGATACACTCACACTCACTTTTGCTTATTTTATATCAAAGTCAGTCAAATTAGATTTCCCCCTTCATTTGGTCGAAACAGCTCATAGCTGGAAACTTACTGCAGGATATTTGATAAACCATTAACAAAATCCTTTGTGGCATACATCTAAGATTTTGTTAATGTGTCTCTTAAAACACCCTAAAACTGATGACAGCTATCAGAAGTGTCTTTGTGAATTACCAGCTGTTAACATGCCACATACTGGGAATATGCAATTTTGAGAAGATAGCTTTTTTTTTTTGACTAGTGCCTGATGCCACATCCAGAACAAAACCCTCAAGGGACTGGTGGATGTGAGGTGATTGAAAATTATGTAAATTTGAATTAAGCTTTAAGTGTTTTTTGGCATGAAGCAGTAAAAAATTTGATCAATAAGGCCTCCTTCTTCACCAATAAACTATAAACTATATAAACTGTACTATATATCTGAAAATTGCTCCATCTCGAAATGCAAGTGAGGTTACTTTAAATATTATACAAGGTTACAACATATAGGACAGGTGGAGCCTCTCCTGTATTATAATGATGCAATCCAAATACAGCACATTCTCTTTCCTCTTGTGACTTTATAGCTGACAATGACATGTCTCCTGAGGGCCAGTATACAGTAATTACAAACCTGTGTGCATCCACAAACACACACACACACAAGCACAAACACATACGCACACACACACACACACACACACACACACACACACACACACACACACACACACACACACACACACAGAAGTCGTTTTTTCGCTGTGTGTTTCTGACAGCTGCCATCAGCCCCCTCTGCTCCAATCCTTTTATCTGACAACAGCATCATGCATGGCCGAGGGGAGATCTACACACACACAATCACAGGCGTAAACACCTCCATCTCCCCATCCAACACCTCTCCTGTTTGATCTCGCCCATCCATCCCCCTGTTTAATCCCTGCTTCTCCCTTGGCCACCACCAAATGAAATGCAAATAGCCCGGCATAACCTGGGGCGTCATTTATCTAAATTAGAGCGCCGAGTGTGGATCCCCATGGGGCACCCATATGCTAGCGCAGTTAGCGTCATTAGCTTCATTAGCCCGTGTCAGACCATTAATTACACATCAAGCCTATCAGTTAGCTGGGGCTTGGGGTTCCCATCCACCCTGGACTTCAGTGGGCAGGAAAGGAAGAAAGACAAGCTTTTATGAGTTGGAGGGCTGGAAAGATACTTTCTCACAGAATCTGGTCTTAGGTGAGAATCATTTGAAAAGGACAAAAGTCATGAAATGATGTCATGTCAAAACATAATAACTTATTCATGATAATCACAATTCTATAAGCCTATGTTCTTTGGACTACCACATGTTAAGATATGTATTGTTGAGCTGTCAATGTTACACATCCTATATTCTCAGACTGTGATACCACTGGTGGTACATGAACTTCCTCCAGTGGTACATGGAGGAATGTCAGAAATATTTTTTTATAATAAATACTAAAACTAATTCTATCAAAACACTACAAAAAAACAAATGAAAATATGTGAAATATGAGATCACTGAAATGTAATTCAAAATAAGCAGTCTTTTTATTGAAATATGAGCCTGTTATGTAGCAGACATTCATAAGACTGGGTCATGACGCACAAATGGGTCACAAGAGATTTTATTTGCCGAATAAATAAAAGACTGTGGAAGAAATTCTGAAAATGTATGATTTATATCTGCAGTAAACTTTTTTTTTTATAAAACATTAAAATAAGGGATATTGTTTAACTGATGAGAGTAAAAAACAAAAGACTGTTAATTCCACCTAAATGAACTTATTTTGTCTCATTTATGAAGTGGCCTAAAATGTCATACACTGTAAAAATGAAAAAGTTGAGAGAGTTCAAAATTTCAAGGTAACTTACTTTAATATAGATTTTTGAGTTTTGAGCCCAAATCAAACTCATAAGTTTTGAAAAAGTTTTACCAAATAATAAAGTGTTGTTGGTATAATTTACTTGTCTTCTTTAGTTAAACTTGAATCTTTGAGCTGCCATCTACTTTGAAACCACAAAAAAACTGTAATTCAAAAATTATTACGTGAACTCACAGAAGTGAAAGTGAATAATGGTTAATAATTTTAAATTTTCAATTAAAACCATTTGATTTTCGAGCACCTGAATAATGACCAATCAGGTTTACAGCGCACTGTGAATGAGTATAAGTGTATGATAATGAACCAAGGACAAGCGTGAGTGACTACTTAAAAAGTGCCAGTGAAGTGTCCATAGCACCTGCTAGCAGACAACGGCAGTACTTGGAGACCTCAATAATTTGTGAAGTGGTAGATGGTGTAATATTTTGAGAAACACTGTTATAGATGATGATGATGAATTCAAAGATGGAAGCCTATCAACAGAATAGGTCAAAAAATATACAAACTAACAAATTATAGTAAGCAAACCAATAGAGCCCATTCAATACACCTTTGGAGCTCCTTTAACCTTTTCCCTTGATAAAGGAGGCAAACTTGTTAGGAGGTTAAAGATGTGACTGTACAGTAAGTTTCTCTATCTTGGGGGGGAGTACAGGACAATCTCAGGTATTTTATAATGATGATTTAGCCTCTGGGGACCATGGTCGATGTTTCAAGGCTTCTGGTACAGCTGCTGGATATCTGGATAACAAATAATGGATGTCAAGGCCAAGGCTTCCTCTTCTGTATACCAGTCATTGTTTACAGTCCAATGGGCAGCTTGAAAATGGAGCCAGAGGCTAATCTCTGTCTGCACATGAAAACAGAAATAGTGAAAAAATTAAATGACCAAAAAACGAATTAAAAGCTAGACCATCTTCAGATGATAGCTGATGGGTTCCAAGATTGTATTTCGGCCAATGTGTTCCATGTCTTCTGATTTCCATATGGACCGTTCACCCACATTCAACCAAGACCTGCTCAAATGTGAGTGGGACACTGCGGGGCAGCAATGCTGGGAGGTTTAGCAGTTTAAATAGACCACCAGATTGGAAGGGTGTGTTTGGAATGTACTACCTAGAGTGAAATATGTCACGTGTGATTGGCAATGCAGCTCAGGTTGTCTGTCTGAATTAGCTCGCAGGCGTTGCCACATTTATGCTGGATGGAAGTCCATACAGAAAATGACAAACATGCCCCCAGGTTAGGTGTTACTTTTTGATTCACAAACCTAATTCAAAAAAGCTGGGATGTTGTGTAAAATGTAAATAAAAACAGAATGCAATGCTTTGCAAACACTCTATGACTTGTATTCAATTGAATACAGTACAAAAATATTTAAAGACATGTAGTGTTCATACTGATAAACTTTGTTTTCTGCAAATATACATTCATTCTGACCTCAATGCCTGCAACATGGTCCAAAAAACTTGGAGCAACAGAAGAGTGTGAAAGTTGTGGGATGCTCAAAAAAACACCTGTCTGGAACATTCCACAGGTAAACAGGTTAATTGGTAACAGGTAACAGTCTTGTGATTAGGTATTAAAGGGGCATCCTTGAAAGGCTCAGTCATTCACAAGCATGGATGAAGTGAGGTTCAACACTTTGTGAAAACCTGTGTGGGCAAATAGTCATTTCAGTAAGAGTGTTTCTTAACAAAACTGCAGGAATTTAGAGATTTCACCATCTACAATCCATAATATCATTAAATCATTAAATCAGAGAATCCAGAGAAATCTCTGCACATAAGGGACAAGGCTGAAGACCAACTGTGAATGTCTGTGACCTGCATTAAAAACTGCATTAAAAACCCACATCATTGTATAAAGGATACTACATGAGCTCAGGAACACTTTGGAAAACTGTTGTCAGTAAACACAGTTTGTCTCTGCATCTACAAATGCAAGTTAAGACTCTACCATGCAAAGAGAAAGACATATATCAACAACATCCAGAAACACTGCAAACTTCTCTGGACCTGAGCTCATCTGAGATGGACTGACGCAAAGTGGAACTGTGGAAGTGTACTGTGGTCTGACAAGTCCACATTTCACATTGTTTTCACAAATCATGGACATCGTGTCCTCTGGGCTAAAGAGGAAAACGACCGTCCGGATTGTTATTAATGCTGACTAATCCAGAGTCTGTGATGGTATGGAGGTGTGTTAATGCCCATGGCATGGTTAACTCTCACATCTGTGATGGTCACATTAATGATGAAAGCTTAGAGCTGCATATGCTGCCATCCTTGACATCTTCAGAGACGTCCCTGCTTATATCAGCGAGACAATGTCAAGACATACTGTGCACGTTCCAACAGTGTGTCTTCATAGTAAAAGAGTTCAGGTAGTAAACTGACCTGCCTGCAGTCCAGACCTGTCTCCATCTGACAGTGTATGGTGCATTAAGAAGCACAAAGTACAAAGATGGAGACCCTGGACTGTTGAGCTCCTGAAGTCATATATCAAGAAAGAATAAGAAAGAAATTCACTTTTCTTTTTTTTTTTTTTTATCTCAAACGCTGACTTGTTAAAAGGATGTGTGTGTTGTTAAAAGAAAAGGTATGTAACACATTGGTAAACATGCTCCTGACCCAACTTTTTTGAAAGATGTTGCAAGCATCAAATTTAGAACGAGTGTATATTTAAAACAATAATAAAGTTAATAAATTTAAACATTAACTATCTTGTCTCTGTTCTTCATTCAATTGAATACAGATTCACAACATCCCAACTACTTTGGAATTGGGGTTGTACCTTTGTGATAATAGCAGTGTCAGTTTCAGTCATTCTCAAAAACCATAGTTTGCTAATAGCGGATAACATTAACCACCATAAACTAGGTGTGGAACTAAAACTGTGGCCACGAAAAAAACAAAAAAAAAAATCATGTTTTAGTCCTCAGACCTTCATCAGGTAAAATTCATAGAAACAAATGGCATTGGTGCCATATGCATGTACATGTAAACAGGCTGGGTTAATTTTCTAGCTAGCAAGCCTATATAATAGCTGCTCACTGAGCTGCCATCATCATGCACTGGATGCAAGCTGAATGACAGATTTTCTTTTTCATCGTAGGCATTTTGACATGTCACAATAAGAAAAGCACAGGTGTAAATGATAGAAATGATTGATGGCTGAGTTCTATTTAGCTGCTTCAGTTTCAGGGTCCTGTATTGTTCATGCTGGCTCACTGTCACACTGCCATTACTTACTGGAGCACTTGAATGGAGCAGAGACAGTGTTAATGTTAATAGTAACATCTGTGCTTCCCCACTATGAGTCGAGCACAGAGGGGCCGACTGGCTGGTTATGCAGCTTCAAAATTTTACAGATTGATTTTCTGAATAGCTGGCTGCTAATGCGGTTGACAAATGAGCACATTATCTAGGTACGACAGTTGTAGAACTAGAATCCGATTGAGTGACTGCTTGGCTTGGTGTGATACAGACGACATGCTGTGGCAGTTAGGGGACGGCCTTTGCCCTGAGGTGAGTCTTTCAGACAGCACTTAGGGTGCTTTCAGACTGACAACAGCCCTCTGGCAAAACAACATAAGGGTCTGTGAATCATGAACTTCCAAGTAAAAGTCCAATTTAAAGACTTTTTTTTGGACTACTTTTTGTCAAAGCTCTCTGTCCCACAGCAGTGATCCTAACACATAATTTGACAATGAGTTTGATCATGGCTGTTCCAAAAGCCAAACCAATATTGCCAATGTGTGATACCGCCTAAAATGCCAAGACAATGACAAGTCTATGAACCGATATCCTGATATCACCTCTTTTTTTCAGCCTCAAAACAGAAACCTGCTACTTCCCAGCAGCAACCCAAATGCCTTTTTTGTTTTTGTTTTTTTACCTGGACCAGGCCATACAACAATGACAGCAATCATTTCACATCCATACAGAGCTAGTAGTAGGCAGATACAGCTCTGCCATGGGGATCCATATTTGTATTGGATAACATGCAAAGATCAGGTATCATACTTGGTATCGGAAAAGAAAAAAAATGGTATCAGAACATCTGTAATTTTGATGATTTGAACCAAGACCCAAAGACCAGTGCTGGGCTGTGAAGCAAATTTGGCTTAGAGCTACCCTCAACAGGGGCAGCTAGTTCAACTCTTACCTGTGGCTGCCTATCATCCTCTCTCTCTTTAATCTCTTTCCTGTCTACACATCAGCTGTCTCTGTCAAATAAAGGCAAAAAGCCCCAAAAATAATCTTAACAAGAAAGACAACTTTGGCTTAGTGGCCACACTACAGCAGCATCGTGTGATGCACTGGCCTAAACAATACACTCCTAAACGTAATCACCAGAAAACCAGTGGCTATAACAGTAAATACATTTTTCTGAGCATCATAAACCATCAAAATGACTTTTTGTATTGTCAAATTTTGATTCATTAGGTACAGAAGGAGGCGAATAGGAGAGCTGCACGATTAAATTCATCCAGTGGTCTCAACAGTGCATGCTGGGCTGAAGGACATGCCCATGCCCTATGTGCCCAAGAAGCATGAGGAAGCCTGTCTCTTTGCTGGTCTAGCAGGCTGACATATTGACTTGTTGGCAGTATTTTGGCCAGCTGGCTGGCAGGACATCTAGCTGTGGCAGCCAAAAGTGGAATCTAAGACAGAAATGGCTAATGGCATTTAAGTCATGTGTACAAACAGTATTGAATCCAGTGAGGTCCTGTGCTGCAACACTATAGTGCTGTAACACCCAGCTGCTAATGAAAGCCAACTGGCATCTTGGGAAAAACATTTAGCCTCATGCAAGAACATTTTCATATTCTTATCTTAAATTTCTCTGATTTGTTTTTCATATGAAGGGCTCGTATGAACATACCATGTCAGATTCAACAAGCACTCATAACTTCAGATAACTGTGTAAATGATCCACCTGTGTGTATTTGAGTGCACGTGCACAAGACTTGTAAATTAGCACAATTAGTGCCCCAGTATTACATATAAGGCTACGCTTCCTACCCCATATGACAGGAAGTGTTCATAAAAATGACATCAAAGAGTAAAAAGAACTTTATGAGTTCAGAGTGTGACGTGTTGGTGTCAGAGATCCATAAAGAAAACTCTGTCATTTTAACAGCATCATCGGTGGAATTAAAAGGGAAACCGAGTGATGTTAATGCCGTGTTACCAGAGGGTTGGACTGCCACTGATATAAAGAGAACATGTCTCAATATGAAAATGGCTTAAAAGTCCCCACAGCAAGGGGCTGAGGATGACTGCAAGGAGGAGAGAGTCAAGGGGAAGTTTCAATCACAGAATAATTCAGGATATTCTCATGAACCACCTGCATGTGCAGATGATATATGGACAATACACCTGACAGCAAGTAATAATACATCATGAAATAGATAATGATAGGCTTTATCTGTAAATTTACAATTACATTATAATTTGAAATTCAGTAAAACAGGATAATATTAACATAATTATGAAGTTTATTTTTCAAACTCAAAATGTCTTCAGACTGAGCAAATCTGCAATCATTAGTGAAAAACTTCAGCTTGGATACTAGCAGACTCACTGCACATGACTCTATGACAGGTCTGGATCTTGTAAATTTTGTTTTTATTTGAAAGAAAATTCAAAATACAAGGAAACTGGTGAATGTGACAAGTCCTCCTAAATCACTCGTACACACCACTTAAGAAAAAATCTATTTGTACAAGTGTTTCTTGCATGAGGCCTACTGTTTTCTGAAAGAGGTTGCTGTTTTCATGAGTACATTTGTCCTGATTTCTTAACAACAGCATGTTAAGCACAGCTCTAAAAGGCCATGAGTGGGAGGTCAAATGACAGCTCTCTACAGCCATTATTATACACTTCTGCCTCAGGTTCTGTGGCACTGAATGTGAAACAGGTGGCTGGACTTTCATAGCATCATGAGGTTAAACTTAAACACACCTTTTGTACAGTTCGATGAAAAGATATGATATTATGGCTGAAGGTGAAGTAGCCACACATATACCTGACTAAAAACACCCCGGGAGTCTCTGGTGTGTTTCATATTACAGCTAGAATGTATTCTATGATGTGCTTAGATATCCTCTGAGTAACACCCATATTCAGAGAGACAAATGGGGTTGTTTTGCTCTCCCATCCTGTGACTCACATATGATGAACTTCTACTTTGTTGAAAGTCACACCTTCTCTACAGCCCTTTGTACACAAAAACACAATAGCCTCTAAATATAGCCTGGATCATGCTGCTGAACGGCTAATGCACATCACTCATTATTGCCTACCACTATCACAGCACAAACAATGTCACCTTCCTCCTCCCTTAAAAATGAGACTATCTCATTGAGTATGTATGACAATATATGTACTGTATTATGTAATCTATGTATATACTGGAAGTGTCATAAATAAATATAGCACAGATGCAGGTCACACACATTAACATAAAGTTATAATGGTGATGTACAGATGAGTTTGCAGTTTAGTCACTGTAATTGGGCAGCTTTAGAATCACACACTGCATGATTTTATCTGATTAACAGTAAGCTAGTCTGGAAGACATTCCCTTGTCACACCTGAATCAATTTTATATTGTGGCCCTATATCATGATATGTCATTTTATGTAAGGGTTGGGCAGGGCGGGGAGTGTTCTTTTTGCCCTGGCCAAACAGTAGTGATTCTTCCCACAGTGTCATTTTAATGAACATTTACAGTGTTAGGAGCAGTTAACTTAAAAGGTTATCACATTCATCCTACAAATATGCTGATTTAACAGCTGTCAGTCATCTTACAGCATTCATTCATGATTCATACATTTTCTGCTGTAACTTTTTATTCAGAGTATGAGGCCACAGCCACTGTCAAAATGTTAGCCTACAAAAGCTAACCCACCCCCCTGAAAAAAAAAGGATTTTCAAGTTCAAATTTAGTGAATTGAAAATCTGCACGATACCATCATCAACTCTTTTTGTGTATTGCCCCTACATAAATCATATTCATTCAGCTTTTTATCACTGTATTTCTGCCCTGGTCATCCATGGACCCCAAAATGTCTGAATGGTGCTATATACCTGCCTTGCTAAGTCACAATACAATATTATGACAGTATTTAGGCTTAGTCATAATTCAATAGTACCACAATACGTAGGCAAAGTGATGATAGCGTATTGTCTCATTAGTTAGGCTATGTCACGATGCAATCTTGTCAAAATAATCAGACTTCCGTCATGATTCCAAATTCCAGTCTCTTCATCTCACTTCAGTCGTTTTATTGCAGCAGAAAAGTTTAATTTGCATTTGCAATATTAACAATTAATATAACAAAGGATCAATACTTGTTATCCTTGTATCAATACAATATTGTCACAACACTGTATCAATTTTTTTCTCGCACCCCAAACAAACACTCATCTTTTTGTTTTCTCTGAAGAAAAAACTGTAACTGGGTGGAAATTTTGTTCAGTTGCATCGTCCTACAACAAACATCAATCTGACACTGACTCCCTCCTGCTGGTGCCACCTCTATTTTTCTTTTTTTCCATCAGCAGCAAGGTAGTAAGACTGCTGTTGAGGTTGTGGGTGTAATTATATTTAGCCATGCTACTCTTAACCAGTAGCTGAACCACTTGGCTGGGTGAGATGCCTGAGGGCCTCCACCATCTGTACCTGACACACATACACATGCTTCCCGCCCACTCTTCACCTCATCACGCACATGCACACATGTATCACATTAGCAGAGGCAGACACAAACATATGTGCATACTATAGTATGCAGCCATATAGCTCACATTGCACATGTTTTTGTCATCAGCTCTTATTTACTTCCTCATACTATTGAACATCTCACATTTTTACTGCAGTCCACATCCACCTGGCAATCCTTCAGGCTATGTGTGTATGCCTGTGTGCAAGTGTGTTTCAGCGTGTGCGTTTACCTGGCAGAGTTTGCGGCCAGCCTCGGTGAACAGATGGTCCACCAGCAGGTAATAATGACCCAAGACAAACTCTTAAATTGATTATGCCTTTGTGAGAGCAAAGATACAAAGTATCACTTCCACAGAGAGACAGAAAGAGGGGACTAAACTGAGTCTAAACTGAGTCTCAATTCAAATGTATGATGGATTAATGAAAAAAGCAGAAGGAAAATGGCAAAATAAGCTTTCTAAACCCACTAAAACTATTCAATCAACAGCAAATTTGTTATGGTTGGCTTAGCACGACTAGTTCAATGTCATTGTCACCAAGGTCATTTCTTTGTTTTCCTGCTCCTGAATAACAACAATGAATAACTGATATTAAATGACAAAATGAGATGGTTTATTTCAACTTATTATAAGTTAGTGATTTTTGTTGTACAAACTACAGTCATCACTAAAAAGAACTGTGGTGGAGCAAGAAACACAAGCAGTCAGATGATCAGACAGATTATAAAGAAGCCAGCACTGGGTGCCTGTGACATCTGTGCCTGTTGAGGGAGGTTTTCATCAGCTGGACTAGTTGTTAATCGACTGCACTCTTGTCTTTTCACCCACTTTATTTGGCTGCATTTGTCTCAAAATCATCAAGTAGTTCATTATTCCATCATCATAACTCTTGTTTAAGTTCTTCTCGTCTTGACTCAGATCAGAGAACACTTCCTTTGTCTTCACTTTCACTTTGTCACTTTCCTTTGAGTCTGAAAGTCTATTTTCCAATTTGTCTGGAATTTCCTCAGTGATGGGAGTTCACTGCCTTCTGCCAATAAATATTCAACAGTGGTGTTTGTTTTTGAAGCAGATGCTATTAGTACTCAGATTTCTGTGGCCAACAATGCTACTTTGCACTCAGGGTGGAAAAACCAGTGTGGCCTGGTTGTATAGACTAGCATGAGAGAGACATGCACCAGGTATCTGTAACCAGCAATGCCATTTGCATTTTAGGTGTAAATAGCCACATTGGCCATTTACACCCTCGTGGAAAAGATAAACCATAATATTTTCCTAAACCTGACCAAATTCTATTCATTTCAATTCTTTATTGCCATATCAAAATGCTTGATTGGAATTTGTCTTGGTGAGCTCACTTGAAGACAGAAAAAGGAAAAAATAGTAAAAACCAGTCATTCATAGAGCACAACACAATAAATAAAGTATGAAACATACAATAATTATCAATAAAAAGTACAAAAATGTAAATATACAATAATCATACTTAAAAATACATAGGGTAGGGACACCTTAAGTAAAACACGAGCCTAAAACACCTATAGGGAAATTAGCAGCAACATAAAACAACCGAATAAATTAAGTGATTAAATGCCTTACAAACATTTGCTCTATTTCCCAAATGATTTAACCTGCTGAGTTTTGTTGTACAGACCTAACCAAACTGTGACTGAAAGCTGAAAATTAACACTGACTTCTAGATTCACACAAAAATCAATCCCCAGTCTCCTGGGTCAGAACTTGAACGCTGGTCTCCCAGGGAACAGACCTATGTTTAACCCGTTCACCAGCTAGAACTTCCACCTCCTCTCTACTGAGACTTTAGTCTCTTTTACACTGGACAAAAACCCACAAACCTCCACTAACATCTGGCTTTTGTCTTCAGTAAGAAAGGGTACAAAAGACATTCATTACTGAGTCAAATGGCTGCAGGAATCATGGGTATTTATCAGCCCTGTTCCAGTGTGCAGTGATAGAAACATGACACCTAGGGTGGACATGTTAATTTTTAGCCCTTTTCAGCTGATATGATGGGTCTCATGCAAGAACCATGAGTCCGGACAGATTTGTTCTGAAGTGATGCATATGAGTGATTGGGAGATTTTGAAACATTCACCAGATTTCTCGTATTGTGAATTTTCTTTCAGATACACACAACACAATTTCCAAGCAGTGCACACCTGTCGTAGAGTCATGTGCAGTCAGTCTGCTGGTATCCAAACTGAAGGTTTTCATTCATGAATGTTTATTTTATTAGTTTGAAGACATTTTGAATTTGAAAAATAAATACACTTCATAATTATGTCAGCATAATCCTGTTTGACTGCATTTCAAAATATAATATAATTGTAAAATTACACATAAAGCCTCTCATCATTAATTTAATGATGTGTTCTTACCTACTGTCAGGTGTATTGGCTATATAGCTTCACATGCAGGTTTGAAGCCCTTTTCATATTGAAACCTTATTTCTTTATATCAGTGACAGTCCGACCCTCAGGTAACATGGCATTAACAGCACTCGCTTTTCCTATTTCTTTGCTTTAGCAGGTCCTTTAATTCCATTCTTTATGCCAACAGACTTTTCCTTTTGGATCTCTCAAACCAGAACTTTAAAGTCTGAATTTGTAAAGTTTGTTTTTTTATTCTTTGATGCCATTTAACTTGGAAATTAATTTAACTTCACAAAGACAGCATTATCATTGTTGGATAGAACAAATGGCCAAACTGAAGATCCAAGTTTTAATAAACCTGAATTATCATTTAGAGTAAAAGAAAAACTTGCTGAACACTAGGGTATGCTAACTGTAACAGCAGATTAACCTTTCTCCCTTATTAGATGTATGATTTTAAGTTGACTTTCAGGACACTGATTTATTCATGTTGTTCCAGTTGCTGGAAACAGGGATGTTTTTGTGAAATTTCAAACATCTCTGCAAAATTTGCTTGACAGCTGGATGGAAGGCATTGTTGCTCACAGGAAGAAAAGGAAACAAGGGCAGAGAGATTTTGATACAGAAGGGGGAAAAAATTAAGTAATAGCAAGGCTGATGGACAGAGTGCAGGAAAAAGAGATGGCAACGTCAAAATCTCAGTCAACCCTGAGGCAATGGGTAATTTAGATATGAACACTTTCCCTCAAGTATTCAGAACAAAATGAGGCGCACACATAGCAGGCAGAATGCCCTTCCTGCAGGGCCTATCAGTTGCCATCGGCGGTGTGTGCAGTGCCTGGGCTGACTGGTCATATCATGGCCAGTGGCTCAAAAAGAGGCTGGGATAATGCATAGTGATGAAGAGACAGAACAGTATAAATGAGCACTGAATGTAATAAGGTGAGAATAATATGTTTGATCAAACATGGACCTAAAAAGTGATGATGAAATGAGGGGGTAGACAACACATGCTCACATGCATGTAAATGTAAATGACTAAATGTGTTGAAGTGTCTTCTATGTTATGCACTTCCAGTGAATAACATGTAATAAAGTGCCCTCAAGAGTGCCCTTCCAGCAGACAAAATGTGATAAAGTGCCCTCTAGAGTGCCCTTCCAGTGGAAGTGTATCACAACGTTCAGCATGCTGATGTCCCAGCACATACAGCTGGTGCCCTTATTTTTTAAGCCCTGCCCCTAAAAAAAACCACCCTCAGATACTGTCTGCAACTGCTGGACACTATCAGTACCATTCATGCTGTCCGTGTACTAAATCAAACACAGAACTCTAAAGATTTAATGCAGTAATGATTCAAATGAAGAAGGTAAAGGCTTAAAAAGGCTTTTAATGCTTCAACATGGATCATACCAGAGTGGATAGTTCAGACTGTTATTTTCCTTTTGTCAATGGGCTTGAAAGTGTTTCTATAATCATCTGAATCACTTGATATATGCACTAGCTACAGTACACTCAGATGAAATGAGTACTCTTAGTTTTTGTCATTTGTTTGTATCACAGTGTGTAATTACCTTTAAATGCACTGCATGTCAAATCTGGGGCAGCACACAGCAGCAGCCAATGTGTTTCTGTTGTGTTAATGTGTAAGCCCAAACACTGCGTCATGTTATATGTCATCTTAGGTTGACTCACGTCGACAAATTAAAACACACCATTACATTCATCTGGCAGACACTTGTGTCCAAAGTGTAATACAAAACAGCACACAGACATTTAGCAGCATTTAGAGTCCAAGTAGTGAAAGTTTAGATTCATGTTAAAAATTGTTATGTGATGCTTAATAAGTATATACACAGTGTTAATAAACTCATCGACATAAAAAAACAGCTAAATAATGTGATATAATAACATTTATGAAGAGGTCGAAACACCAGTTTTGTCCCACAACTGTGCTCTCAACCTTCAGATATCTAAAATTAGTTAAATTTAAAATTACAAAATGGAATTGTTTCATGTGTATATTATTTCACAACATTGTAAATATTATTTTATTTGTTTACAGATTATTCATATGTTTTTTTTCCATCTATATGCCCCTGTCCCAGACTTATATGTCTTTACTGTGATGCTGTATAAATTCCATAGTAAGTCTTTTACAAAAACCAAACAATTCTGGTTTCTATGGAAACAGAAGTTAGCAAGGTCAGGGCAAGATCATTTTTTCTTCTGGAGCATCTATTGTGCATCCTTACAAAAGAGCAACTATGTATTTTAAACAAATACCTTTATATTGCTAAGAGATAAGTTTTTTGTTGTTGTTTCTTTTATGCCATTTCCATCTTGATGTCTTTTTCCATTGTCTTCGTCTTATTACACATTTATGCCGTTTTTGTCTTGTTATGTCTTTTCCCGCTGTCTTTGTCTTGTTGTGTATTTATTAAGGATGTTCCTGGTGCCTAATTTAATTAATTTTGTTCATTTAATTAAGACTCCAAAAACTCACTTAAGGTTAACAAACAATATAATATCAGGTGAAAGACAAGAGTGCAGTCGATTAACAACTAGTCCAGCTGATGAAAAACTCCCTTATCAGGCACAGATGTCGCAGGCACCCAAAGATAGCAACTTGCAAGGTGGGACAGTTTTGGAAAGCACTGTTTCTCCTCGCTCCACCACACAAGCAGGTCTTTGGTTGGTGGGATGCAGGCTTCCCTCCAGTAGCGCTCCAGCTCAACGTGGCTTCTCCATAGCTATCTCCAAAAAAAGAGATCAAACACATTTTCTGCCGCTTTGGTTGTGTGCAGCTCCCGGTCGAGTCGTCATCTGTAGGCCTGCAGTCTTCTTCATTCTTAGCTTCTTCTGTATCATCATTTGCTTTGATACTGTGATATTGAGCAGCAAGTTTGTCTCTCACTGCCTGTTGCATGTCCACCTGGAGAAAGCTAAGGCGTTTGTGCCGAGGATCAAGAGTGGAGGTAAGAAGTGCGACACTTCCAGCTTTCTCTGTCTGTTGGGCACATTAGTCTCTCCATTACTGCCACTGTCTTCCTGAACTCAGCCTTGTTGTTGGGATCGCTTGCCAATTTAAGATGCCTAGTGGAGGTAACTGAATAGATGAAAATCAGTTTACAATCCCATTTTGACATATATAAAATAATATATAATATATAAATATATATATAATATAAAGATTGTTTAGAGCAATTTAGTGTGTTTGTAATTAAAGTCTTATTAATTACCATGTTAAAATCCTTATGACGACATCCTCCCTCATTTAAATATTTTTTTGAAAATAATTATTATTTTATATTTACCTTTTAAGCAAACTCATGGTAACGGGGAACACCACTGACACCAACACATATGCCTCACCACACAGGGTGGTGGTGGCACTTTTAAGGGATTCCAGCATGGCCTTGATTGTCTGCCAACTGTCATCCAACAGCTCCAGCGTCCTGGTGTCTGTCAGCTTTGTCACTGCTCTGTCTGACAGAACAGCAGTGATGACCCACTGCTGCTTGTGGATGCGCTGAAACATGTCGCCTACAGAGTTCCAGTGTGTCAGGTCTGTCTGAGTTTGTGCTCTGGCAGGTCTTGTTGCTGTTGCTTTTTTTTAAGCGCCACAGTAGTCACAGTACTGCGATTGAAGTGGCTCACCAGTCTCGTGCAAGCGCCAATCAGCTGGCTCATGGTGCTGGCCTTTAGTCCATTGTTTATTGCCAGTTGGAGAGTATGTGCACAACATGGCTCTGACTCCTATTCCAGCAGGTAGTTGTTTGCTACTACTATGTTGCTCGCATTATCATGGACACAGGTGATGACTTTGTTATCCAGTCCCCACTTGCTAATAGCACCTAGCAGGTGTGTTGCCAAGTCTTCAACTCTGTGCCTATCTTTAAGAGCGCACATCTGGAGCACATAACTAACCAGGTTTCCTTCCGTTATGAAATAACATGTTATTGTCAAGTCCAGCTGTCTGTTGTAATGGCCACATATTCTGCCTCCTTCGTGTTAAATTTGATCTCCTCCGTCATTTAATGGCGGATGTGTTCCAGTCTGGAGGTTATCATTTTGTGTATTCAGACTCAACACATTCCATTAACTTCCTGAAGCCTTTACCTTCAACAAAGTGGAAGCAAATCTTGCCAGGTCATTATTGTGATGACCTCGGTTATCTTCTCAGACTGGGCTAGAGCTTGAGACCTGTGCCTAAATCTGACGGGACCTGTCAGAACCCGATGAGTGTGGGTCGGGTTGGGCCTTATTTCACACATATTTCACAGGCTCAAGTTGGGTTTGGGCTGTATTAGGACACACATTCAAGAGCCCCATAGTCCCGCCCCTCCCCTCGGATAGAGAGAGACAGAAGAAGAAAAAATGGATCTTGAGGAGGTGAAAAGATGACTGGCTTCAGATGATTGCAGTTTAGTGCAGTAAATCTAAGATGTGGCAAGAGTTTCACCAAGTGCACAATGAAAAGAATGAACCGGTGGGTTATGTTCAGTGCTAAGTTTGTACACTATTCAAATATGACAGCAAAAAGATGGGAACTTAAACATTGCAAAGGCATGCTGAGCAATTCCAACTAATACGGGTTCAGAACCAGTGTCAAACAAGTAGGTCATCATTTGTAACATCTGGTAAAGCCATTCCATTAAAAGTCAAACAAACAGTGACTGACTCAGCTTTTGCTGTAAGGATATAAGGCCTTTTAATATTGTGAATGGCGAGGGTTTTGAAGAACTGGCTCAAGAACGTATCAATGTGGGGGCTGCACAGAAGAAAAGAGGGAGGCCTTGACATCGGAATGTGTTGAAAAATTGCACTGTTGCAATGACCACAGACATGTGGACCAATGACAACAGATTAGTTATCTGAAGATCATCTGCCATTTCATAATGGATGAGATGGAACTAGTAACAAAAGCAAAGACGAGAAAAAATATCAGACGGGAGATAACAAAATTACTGGTGATAAAGTTCCGCCTTGAGGCTGCCTCTCTGAACAAAATTGTGTGGGTGATGGATCAAGGCTGTGATGTTGTCCTTGCTCTGCGGCCATACCAGAGACTGGACTGCACTGACCACGTAATTAACATCGTACTGCGTCATGGACTCAACATTACCAAGTTATCCAATGATGGTGTCCCAGACATAGGAGAGACTCTTTCTGCTGCTAAAGCATTGGTAAGGTATGCTAAATAGTCTGGGTTGGCTGCTCAACTGCCCAAAACGCTGCAAAAGGGGGACACCCAGTTCAGTACCATATACCTCACACTGACCAGTATTCATGCTGTTTACCATGAGCTTCATGAGAAGCTGGAGGCTTCCATGATTTCCACAAAGTTGCAACATTCATCTGGCCAAAATTTAATCAGCTAAGAATGCTGTCACCCTTGGACAGGGATGCCATGTATAACCACACCCGCACTCCTCTGCATGCCATGGCTACAGCGGCACCAAATGTGGAGAGTCAAGAGGCAGGACCCGTTCCACCACCGGCCAAAAGAACAAAGCTTGAATTCGTGGAATGGGAAAATATGCAGCAGGGTGCACGCCAGGGAGAAGATGCCGAGGTCATCATGTACATTGCCTAATCGCCTGTCATGGCTAATGAGAGAGAAATTCTTGGCTGGTGGAAGCTCAGCATGCCAGCGTACCCAAAGCTGGCAAAGTTAGCCAGATCAGTGCTTTGCATCCTGGCCAGCAGCAGTGGCAGTAAAAGGGTCTTCAGTGCCGCTGGCTGGACAATCTCTAAGTGGAGGACAGTGTTGAAACCATCTACAGTGGATTCTATCATTTTTCTTCATAACACATAGCCTTGTTCATATTAGTAAAAGGAAGTAGGCTTACATTGTAAAATCCAACGGAGTGTTAATTTAGATTATATGACTCAGTCGGGAGGGGGCCATTTGTCTTAAGGATTTTACTATGCACAAGCCTTTAATGTAAGTTTGTCTATTATTAATTTAAAATGATTATTTTATGTAATTTCAGTTTAGGCTGCTCACCAACGTTGGTGAAAAGAAGAGGCCAGGTGCTGCATGGTGTAGTGTATACTTAATATTATCAGAATTACGGCTTTCATTTAAGTGAAATTAAGAGTTAAATTAACACCTAAGGATTTTATTGTGCTTGCTGGTTATTTTATTCATGTAGTATAAATTGAAGCTACTCTAATTTCATATTTGTGATTCGGTCTGGGACTACAGGCTGATCAACAATGTTTGTTGATTTGTGTTTATAAACGTTTTCATTTCATTTTGTTATCCTACAATTTATTTAGTCATGTTCTACCTGTTTTATTCAAGCTTATTTATTTTAGCAACAGTGTTTACACTGGTTCTCAGGAGTGCACTGCGTGTTTATTTAATATTATCTATATTATGACTTTCATTTGGGTTAAATTTGACTTAGATTAAAAGTTAGGTATTTGACTGTGCTTGCTTTTTATTCTATTTGTGTAGGAATTTTTTGATAATGTTGTAATTTCATGGGGAGTGACTCGGTCTGGGTAAGATTGTTACAGGCTTTTAAACGATTCTATTTATCCATTTTTATAGATGTTTTCATTTCGTTTCGTTTCATTTCATTATCCTGGGCTATTTTGTTTTGATATATAAGTTATCAAGTTCATATTCCAAGGGTTTATTCAAGCTGATTTATTTTAGTAACACTGTCAACACTGATCCTCTAATTGTGCATACGTTAAAACCCTAACACCTTGGAGTAATTTATTCTAGTGTATAAGAGTGTGAGACTCTTCCGTCCTCAGACATAAGAGTATGTTCATTTTATTCGCTATGAACCCATTTTCATAATTAAAGAAAGTTAAATTTGTAGATTGACTGCTGTTCTTGTTCTTGCATAGATGCTTGTTAAAAAAAATGTTGGGTTTTAATCAGGCTCAGGCTGAAATATGCTAATGAAGGTCAGGTTAAAGGATGGGATCGGACAGAATTTTGTCGGGCCTGGGGCTTATCAGGCTCAACTTTTCAGGCCCGATTAAAGCTCTAGACTGGGTGGGATCACAGCGTCTCTGGGTAAACGATGTCAAATTGTCCTGAGTGTGGCTAGCAGCAGCAGCTGTCATTCCGTGCAGGTTCACTTCAAAATGTACGAGCTGACTGTGGTTGCACATTGCTCCAATCAAGTGATCATATGCCTTTTTTTTCTGACACAGCCTACATGCTACCATGTTTTCATTTTGTAGATGAAAGTACTGCTCTACAGCACTGGTTCTGGAAAAGGACATCTCTCCAACTTCCCTTCATGCTATTTTAAAACTCCAGTCTACTCAGGCACTGCCATAGGGCGGGGTGCTGCTGACAGCTAGTCAGGGGTACTAGTGTCGGGTGGCTGTCTGACAGTTAAGCAGCTTTGTACATGAATAAAGCACAGGGGACAGTCGTTTAATCGTTTAGCCAACTAATCACGCACATCCCTTGTATGTATGTATGTTATGTGTTTTTCATTGTTTTGGTCTTGTTACATATTTATGCCATTTTAATCTTTTTCCATTTTTTCAATGTTTACACCTTGTTTTATGTATTATGCCATTATTGTCTTGTTACATCTTTTCTCGTTGTTTTTTCGTCTTGCATTAAAACTAAAGCAATAAGGCTATTTTGAAAGTGTAAAAGTAGAAAGTACAGATCATGTTAAAATTTAGGGAGTAAAAGTAAAAAGTGAGAAGCCAGAAAAATAAAGAAGAGTTACCTAAAAATCTACTTCAGTACAGTAATAAATTATTTGTAGTATTTGTTACTTCCCATGTCTCTACTTACATCAGGTCATGTGTAATGGTAAAATTGCCAGATCACAGTCCAACAAGGTATGAAGCATACATGGTCATGCAGCCGATTGTAAACAAGGCCACAGTGTGGCCATTTTATCTCCAATCAGCAAGTTAATAAAGTGCTATAGATTAAACTGTGCAGGGATGATGTTGTGGCTAATCTAAATCTCATTATAGATGTGTTTGCAATTCTCTTTCAATAAAGTAACTCCATTAGACCACTGACGCTATTTCACAGTCTTGATTGATTTCATTCCCACTAAAAGCACACACTGTACACACAACAGCCATAATGGATATAATGGTCTTCCTCTGTGTTGTCTGGGTCACACAAGGCAGCAGCCTATACAACCTTATGTTGCAGAGTCCTCTTCTAAATCACTTCTCCACTGGAAGTCCTTGTAAGGAATTTTTGGGCTGAGTTAGGAAGTGTCTGAGAGTGTTCTCAGAATGTTTGTGAATTTGGCCGCAGGGCTGGGTGGGAAGATATCAGCGGGGGAGAGCAGTTTCATAACATCAAATCTGAGGCCAGAGGGATGTCAAGAAGGGTTTATTTTTTCATGCTCTCTACAACTACATTGATCTTTTAACTGTCATGCCTCCCATTTCCAATTTTAGTCTGCTTCTTCTCTTATCTCATTATAAAGTTGCCTGGTATTCTTTCTGTATCTTGTCATATTTCACACTGTTCGGTGTTTGAACCTCACACATTCACTCTGACTCAATCATTCGTATTCAGTGCCACACACACAAGATTGTCAGATTAAAATGCATTGGTTGTGTGCAATCATGCAAACAAATGCACAGACATACAGTGAAGTTTAATATTTCCTTTAGATTCCCAGGGAGCTTTAATCCAAGCAGAGCCTGACAGGAGAAGAGATAGATGACAAAAGGCTTCCTCTCTCACAGCAGGACAATCTTACCTTTCACACGCGTGCAGACATACAGACACACACACACACACACACACACATACACACAATAAATCATGTGAGTGACATTTGTAAACACATATCTCTTACAACCATTAATTCAGCATTAAAAGAGTGATGTGCCCCAAGAGGAAGTAACGTCTAACATCAGCAAGAGAACACCTCAGGTGATCCTTTCCCTCAAAAGGTTTGGTTGTAAATGTAAGACTATATAAATGTATCTATGTTATCATATTACATAAATGTCCCTGTATTGAATTATTATTGGTTTTAATAACTTATTCATTAATAACTTGCTCTAAAGGTAGAAGTCTAAGACAAATAATGGCAAGCAGACAAAAGGCTGGGACTCTGTAGAATGTAAATAAAAACAATGTGATGATTTGCAAATCATTTTCATCCTATCCAATTCAATCCAATACAGTTCAGTGGGAGACAGGTCTGGACTGCAGGCAGTTCAGTCTAGTATCTGAACTCTTTTATTACAAAGCCACACTGTTGGAACACATGTGCACAATGTGTCTTGACATTGTCTTGTCAGCAATATGCTGAATGTGTTCAGAAATTCAGAGAGAGTGTATATTTACACAAACCAATAAAGTTTATCCTGTCTGCCAAATCACCACCTTGACATGGTGAAGGTGGAGGGGTTTGTGTTTGTGCACCTGGGAGCCAAGCTGTCCAGGGCTTTAACCTCTGGTAGGGTCTCCTAAGGCAACCTGGTCTCAGGGGAGTAGCCAGGCAATTTGAAAACATTCATGAATTGGCCTGTTCGGAGTGTCAGTACCTCAGCTGGAATAGGGGGATAGAGAAGGAGATGAGATCAACAGGCAGAGTGGTGTGGTGTCAGCAGTGATGTGGACACTGTGCCAGACTGTTATGTTGGACAGGGAGCTGAGCCTGAAGGTAAAACTCTGAATTTGCCAGTCAATCTACTCTCCAAACCTCACCTATGGTCATAAGCTTAAGGTAGTGAATGAGATCATGCATACAAGCGGCCAAAATGAGCTTCCTTTGTAGGGTGGCTGGGATTAACATCCAAAAGGACCACGGAGTAGAGTCACTGTTCCTTTGCATCAAAAAGAACCAGCTGAGGCGGGTCGGGCATCTGATTAGGATGCCTCCTGGACGACTTCTGCTTTTTTTTCCAGGCATTTCCAATTGGGAGGAGACCCTGGGGCAGACCCAGGACTTGCTGGAGGGATTACATATCCCATTTGGCCTGGGAACACCTCGGGATCCCCCAGGAGGAACTGGAAAGCGTTGCTGGGGAGAGGGACGTGTGGAACACCCTGCTCAGCCTGCTACCACCATGACCTGACACCAGATATGCAAAGGAAAATTGATGAATGGAATAAAGTTGATCATTTTGAACATTTAATATCTTGTCTTTGTACTGTATTAAATTGAATATAGGTCCAAAAGGATTTACAACAAGGGTTGTTTCAGTTTTGGGAATCTCAAAACAAGATGTCAAATTCAAAATCTATATTTGCTTAAAAATGAAATGACAGCATTTTTTTAAGCTGCTACTATTAATGTTAGCTACTATCACTTGGCCAGAGTGTCACTGCAGGAAGCAGATATTCAGACACTATCTCGTTCAACAAAGATCTAAGTAAATGTAACATGCGAGTTAGATGTGTGGTGGTTGGATCACTCTAATTGAAGATAAACAGCAGGATGGAGACGGATATTTTCTTAGGCAGCACTTTACTGTGGTCCACACTTCAGCAACTTTTCAACCACGTTTTTTTGCCTTGTTACACTTCCTTGTTGTCGTCACATGTCTCTCAAGTAACCAATGAGAAGCTAGGAGGACCTAGACTGAGGTCAATTTGTGTAAGACTTAAAGGGGCAGATCCAGTAACCTATTCAACTGTTTTTAACAATGCTGCTGTAAATATTTTAACTTGTAAATATGTAAATAATAATTTTGAACATGAATGTGTAAATAGTTAACTGTACAGACATAAACATATCTTTAACATATTACTAAAATAAATGAATTAACTAAACTTATAAACCTTACATAAATATAATCTAACCTCTATCATAACCTAGTCAAATGTCATCTGAGGTCATAATTCAAAACATTTCTCCCCAAACTCTAGTCTTACATAAATACTTATTTAGGTTTTAACTCTCATTGCTGGAGCTCTAAAATACCCTTCCAAACAAGTGACAACTGACAAGTCCTCTGTTTGGACAGTTTTCCCCACACATTCATCCTTTTAAATGTTTGAACAATAGATGTTCTAGTGCCATAAGTGTAGATATTGATTTGTACATTTTGTCTTCAGACAGTTAGAAAACGCTCAAGTGATCAGTGTGTGTTTCAGGGTTTTGGAGAAAAAAAATATAAGGCTGTGCTTGATTAAATGAACAGAGTCAGAGAATGAGTGGGAGAGGGGAGGATTTGAGCTGGCGGTTCAGAGAGATGTGAAATGCTGGGATGCTTAACAAGTTTTGAGGATCAAGGACTGTGCATCCACAGTCACTTGTTACAGGATCCGGAAGGCCAGACTCATGAATTCTTCTCAAAACTTTCTTTGAATACAGGCTTTAGATCAGCATTTCTGCCAGACTTGTTTCCTGGCAGAGTGGAAAGGCCTCTGAAGCAGCACTTACACCACGGCAGCCTCTTCACTGAAACCAATACTAATGAAATTCTCTGATACTGCGTCTGAACCACATAACTCTAAACTGCCCACTGAAATGAAATTCTATGAATCAACATTTAAACTGAATGGCACCAGTGCTGCTCACTGAAACCGATACTAATGAAATCCTCTGAAACAGCATTTTGACCAGTAACTCTTTATTGTGGGATGTCAGTTCTTCTGGGCAGCGTGGCTCTCCCTGTCTATTCAGCTGGAAACACTGCAGCGGACTCTCAACTACTTATTTATTAGTTTTAATTTAAGGACATGAACGAATAGAAATATTATAATGTGATACCATCTCATCACCCTCACTATACATACTTAACAAGCATTACCAAAGTGACAAGACAGCAAAAGACCAAGCACTTTCAAAAGAGTTTTTTGAGAGCCAACTTTCCACCACAATAACTTTAATCAGGGACTAGGAGCCTTTGGAAGAACTAAATTAAGACCTGGGACATTTTTACCACCCAAAAAAATCTGTGCTTGGAGGCATATTTTTCAAAAATACCAGAACTTTAGAGCTGGTTCTTGCAATGCTTACTATTTCTTATTGTTTGAGTACTCACAGCATTTTATTTCAGCCACCACTTTTAAAGATCTGCAGCTGCAAACCAGCCTGTTTGTTGTTCTGGACACATTAACATGGAGTTACAAAAGAAAGAATATGACAGATGGAATGATGATGAAGGCCAGGCCTTATGGATCATTTCTGCTGAGGATAAAATCCAGCAGGGATTGGAAACAGCTCTACATGGTGTCACTGTTGTTGTGTAGCTGCAAACAAAAATGGTGTGAAAAAACAGCGGATTAATTTACCTAAACTTTAAGGGTTGCTCAAACGTGGTGAAAACACAGACAATGGGCTGAAGGAGCCTTTTAGTTCCTTGAAAAGTACTTCCTGGGACTAAATTTCTAGATACTTTGGGTGGAGAGACTCAATGTAACTGTTTCTAACAGTAGTCACTAGTAGCAATTGCAAGATTATATCAAGATTTGCTTGAGTCATTTGACATAATATTAGTTGACCTGAGTAAGAATGAGAAGACCACAGCCACAAGAGAGAAATAACAACCGTTCCATTACTAGGTTCCATCATTAGCTGTCATAAGCTACTCTCACATCAGACCATGTGAGTCTATAGATGCAAAGTATTGGAGTGTAGCAGTTAAATCAAACAAAGGTATGTGTCATTGCTTATGAAATCAGCGTGTCAACTGCAGTGTTGGAGGTTATGCATTACACAGTAAAGCACAGAGTACTCACATTACTTTTTGTTGTAACAAGCTGGTTACATTTTCAAATAAGCTGTGTATTCCTGTTACCCCCTCCCCCCCATATTTCCACCATCGTAAGAACTACCGCTGCTGCACCTGACTCTGGAGGACATTCTAAGGGTGAGTTATAATGCAAAAAGGATTTGAGACAGAGGACAGACACATCCTATACTCTCAGCAGACTCTGACATTGTGGAGTATCTCAAGTTTGGTCTTGAGATGGATGCATTGAATACATCTTTCTTTAAGTGAGTATTCCAACACCATCAGGACTAGTGTGCCTGTGGAGAGGCTTTTTGGCCTTGGGAGTCAGAGGAGATGACTATCTGTCACACGTTTTAAAAATGTAAAGGGGATGTGTCTGTCATTCCTCTTATACACCTGCAGAGTTACAGATTACTGTCAGTAGACTTGAATATATGCAATGACAGAGGAGTCAGTACATTCAAAGGCAGACAGTAGACTACACACCCTCTGAACAATTTAACAATATAACAAAACATGCACAGGGAATCGCAAAGGGGTTTTCATTTTTGGTAATGCAAATATGCTGCAGGCCCTACCAACTGAGCTATAGGGGCACCCCCTGTAATGTGTTTTTAAACTTATTAATTTAACTTTTTATTTCAAAGAACCAACCAAAAGTTTTGTAGCTTGAGACCTTGCATTTCTATTTATATACATTCATAATAAAACAACAATATATGAACAACTGCAGGTTAGCTAGCTAATTGAAAGGTTGCATATAAGCTTGCATGATGTAACATTTCATGAATAACTGAAGCTCTTGTAGCACTTTAAAGTTAAACTGCATCTACCTGACTGTTGCCTGCTGCAGACAAGGTGTAATTTCATTACAGTATGAGTTTATCAGTCAAACAAAAAGACACACACTGTGCAGGAGATCCAAGCAGCATCAAACTCTGACCGTGATTGTGTTGGTCTGACCCATTTCCCAGGCTGAGAAGAGCTGGCACCCACAGCCTGCCTGCTGAGCTGCGGGGCAGTTGGCTGCTGGTGAGACGGCTCTGTCTGGTAATGTGTTGGCTGGACCACTGTTAACTTGGGCTGGGATCTGTCTCCACGGCCATCTGGACTGCTGCTCCATCTAGTTCTCCCACTTTGATCTCTTCATCTCCATCTGTCTCGCTGACTTGACCCACTGACTGACTTTGTATGCATCCGTCTGACTGACTGGCTTTAGATCTTGCTGACTGACTGGGAGACCGACGGAATTCATGTGTTTCTACCTGTCAATCTCAGTGACTGCTTTGTCTAGCTGACTGACTAATTAAATGGCTTGTCTGTCTTAATCAGTGTTTTATCACTGTGCTCTGGTGAGGGCACCATGTCCAAGAGGCAAAGTCATGTGATTGGCCACTCATGGACGCCATCTGACTTCATCAGTATTTACAACATGAGTGAACTTTTCTTCACACTGGATCACACCAGCTTTTTCTGGGACTGTATTTGATAAATAAAGGTAATATTAATCACTGAGAATTGGGACAAAACAGATTTTTTTCTCTTTCTCTCATAAAGAAAACATCTAAAACCTGCAACGAAAAACTTCAATGACTTTACTCAATTTTCGAAATATAATATATAAAGATTCAAGTTATCTTAAGAAGACAGTAAATTATTAATTGGTAAAAGTTCTTTAAATTTTAAAAGTTTGAGTTGGGCTCAATATCAAAAATCTATTGAAGTAAGTTGCCTGAAATGTTAAATTTTCCCAGCTTTTTTTTTTTTCATTTTTACTATATATAACATTTTAGCCTACTTCATAAATAAGTGCATTGGGCAGAATTAACAGACACTTGTTTGTTCCTCATCAATAAAATGAAATACACATTTTTATATATTTTATATATTTTAAAATATGCACTACAGATATAAATCTTAAAATTTTAAATTAAATCTTAAATTTCTTCCATAGTCTTTGTTACGGCCGCCGCCGTTTCCGCCCCCCCCCCCCCCCCCCCCCCATACTTAACCCTTTTGCCGTGTAGTTCTGTTTGTATATTGCAGTGTGTGAACTCTGGCCCGTGATTGGCCTCCAGCTACGCGGGGCATTACCTGCGCCACCTACACTTTTGTTTGGCCTGTTGATTGGTGTCTCTGGATCGCCCGTCCACCAATCACAGGAGTGCAGCTGGAAGGCGACGAGATTTAAGCTCAGGGAGCGTGCCAGTAAGGGCGGCTGCCTTTGCCATAGACAGCTTGCCACATGTGCCTCTCGTTGTTGTTCTGTGTTAAGTCATTCTGTATGAGGTACTCGATGAAAGGGACTGGGCCAGGGAACAGGTTCAAAAACTGACTGAAGTCGAGTCACACACTTGCTAGGATTTTGTCTTTGTATTAGATTACACTAGGCATAGGGGTGCTGTCTCGTTTGTATTTTTATTTAACCTCGACCAGGTAGATAGCTACAGGCTTCCCTTTTGGTTCTTTTCCTTTTAGCCATGGTAGGTGGTTAAGCCAACTATTACTATTACCAATTACAACTGGTTTTATGTTCCTTCCCTTTTCCCATCAGAAGCTAAGGGACGTAACAGTTTTATTTTTTAGAGGACCCAAATAGAATCTCCTGTGCCCTACCTGCGGGACCTGATATCTATAACATGGTCAGGTGAAAAGGTGTAGGTGTACAATAAAACCTCACAGTTATCATGCAGTTTTCCTCAAGATAATGACAAAGACTGTGATAGAGGAGGAAAAAAGAAAAGATTTTCTGAATGGAGACAAATATGTTTAGACAGATGTGGGACTAAGTCATTGCTTTGCAAGTCTTTTCTCTCAGGTCTGACAGGACCCCAGGCAAGTCAACACTGCTAAACTCTCCTGCAACTTGATTGGATGCTGTTGGATTGGTTCAAACAAAGTAGATCTGGGGAATAAAGTGGTGGGAATGATGGGAAATAAATTGCTACGTAAATTCATATTTTTTATTTTAAATAATTTTATTTTTAATCTTTGGGTTTGGGTGTAGGTATTAAGTCAAGACAAGACACTGGTGCTGAAGCCCAAGTTGAGTCGCAAAGTCTTTATTGATTTTGTCACACAGAATCTAAAGCCATTAAATTTGTGATGAGTCTGACTTAAGTCCAAATCATGTGACCACAAGTCCAGGACTCTGGACCAAGGTTTGTCCAACTCACAACTCATCAAGTTTTGAAGCACACTTTCTCTGGACAACTGGCGAGTCTCTGTGTGGGGCAGATTCAGTTATATTTCAGTCAGACATATGATTATTTTTCTCACTTCTGATGAAAAGCAGCACACAGGAAATTCCCTAAACTTTGGAGGACTTCCTGTCTGTATGCGACAGATGAGACCCAGATGAGGTTACATGAAATGTAGCACCTTGTTTTGGGCTTTTTGTCTGTGTATGTTTTTGTGTCTTTTGCTGCATTCCAACGCTCATACTTTTCTTTTTACTTTTAGTATGTACTGCAGCTGCTCTTACAGTGTACGTACTTAGGCAGCATGCATACAAGTTGGATGTACTATTTCATCATAATAGTGCAACTTGAATTTTGACAATTTTGCTCATACATCTGTCACATTTTGCGGTGCAAAATATAAAAAAGAAAAAGCATGCAATTTGAAATGCAGTGACAATGACAGGTCATCTGTCTGACAGGTCATCTGTCTGTGCTCTGTCATGGCTCAGTTGATGTGACGTATCTTTCACTGCAAAGAGGATTGTGGGTCAAAATAGTCAGAAAAGTATGCTGATGGTATGACATGACGGTATTTTTGGCGTACTGCTGTTGACACACTATGCAGTGGAACACACAAAATCATTTTCTGGCAGACTAAATAGTGTGGTAGTATTGGTACTGGAATGCAACTTAAGGTTCAGCTCAGTTTTGGCGACCCAGACTGTTTCGTAACAATACAGGAGTTGACCGCTGAGCTCAAAGGCTTGGAATAGAATCATCTTAACAACACAGAAGATCTCTTTTCACATTGCTGTCATTAATTCACATGGCCTTAATTAACTGTGACAAAACTGTAATTTATATATGTGCTGGATCCCTGGAGGGCAGGAGGAAGAGGAGAGGAAGGAGAGTGATGGTGGAGCAGAGAAATGAGAGGTGACAGGAGTGCAGAGGAGGTGGATTGTTGGTGGTAAACAGGATGGCAAAAGTACATTTAGACCAAGGACCTTATTTTTTTTTTTTCTTCTTTTGGAAATTCTTTAATGAAATAATCAACCTCACTCTGAGTGTGATAAATTTGGCCTGGACCCTGTGATTAATCACTGGGTTTAGAAAACCAAATACAGCAAATTAAATTATAGCACAGGGAAGTTCACATCCTCCCCTCCATGCTTTATTGGCCGGCCATAATAAACCATTAAACGATAACAAGAAAACAAAATATGACGCAACATGGAAAATCCATTTAAATTGATGAACAAATTAATAAATGTTTGCAGGGAAGTGGGTGTTGGTACTTTCATGTAGCAACACGGTTGTTTAGTTAATTAGCTGCTCCACATGGGAATGATAAACAGTAATCCTTGTATATCATCCTTATATTCAATTAACATCCTATTTAAAATATGGTCAGAAGAAATGCCACTCAGATTAATGAATGCACGCACATGTCACTGATCATCAGCGTCATCCTGTTCATGTGTGATGATAATGTGGATATCATCATGTGCGTGTGAGTGGCATAACTAATGTGCTGTTGATTCATTCTCTAAACAACAACCACATGTAAAAATCAACACTCCAGAAGGTCAAATCACATCATGTTTACATCTTTAATTCTCTGTTTAGCCCTTCATCATCCCTCCGCCAGATAATTAAGAGCACTGTGACCTTATGGCATCACTTCCTGTTTACTGATCTCCCATCATCCCTCAGGTTTTCCATATGACAGATGAGTATGAGAAATACCTTTAGCCCTTAATCTCTGCCTTTTTATCATAGCAGCAGAAATCCTCTGAGAGCCATTGATTGGATGCTCTGCAATTCATCTTGCTGGTAATTGGAACAAACGCTGTTTAATGCCAGGAAGGACCAATAGTTGGCAGAGTAGAAAGCTCTTCTCTCCAGAATGCCACAGAAGTACAATAAGATTCACACGATTGATTTGTGCATTGATTAAAAGGGCATGGTGATATTGTAGAGAGGAAATGTGCTCTGTGTTGTGTTAAATACAACTACCTGAAGAGACGCTGCTCACAGTGAGCATGACCTTAAGCTATTGTAAAGGTATATATGGTTTTCAAATCAGTTCTTTCTTAATTACTTAAGGATAGTTCTGATTTTTTTAAGTGGGGTTATATGAGGTTCTAATCCACAGTCAGTGTATTATCTACAGTAGATGGTGCTTGACATGACCCCAGTTTGGAGAAGCAGCAGGAGGACTGTTGTAGGAAGCTGAGCAATGTACTGCTGTGGACAGGGTCAGCATTCATCAAATCAATAGCAGTTCAAGCTCACACTATATTTAGAATTTTACCACTTAACCTTGCTGTCAGACAGCCGTTTTTGATAGGAATCCATAATTAAATAAGCCAAATATAACTCACTCCAAAAAGTCCTTTGGCAGAAACAGTAATATACCTCACAGAACATGGGAGTTGTTGGTCTACCTCTGCCTCAATCAGTTGGTTCCTTTGTTTATTTTTTGACTTTGGTGAGTCCAAACTAACCCTTTAAAACACTATCCAAAGTTGCTAATTCTTATCAAACCGTTGTTAAAGGTTGCATCTACCTTAATTAATCACTGATCTGATGCACCAAGATTATTACCCTCAGCTGAGGGATATTCTGTAGACTTGTAACTTCATTTTAAGGTTTTATTTCCAATGCAAAGCAGAATCTTTGGACTTAAAAAGCCTTTTTTTCTGTTTCTGATTTTTCATTATCCCCCAGTGAAAGGGGAGGAGTGATGGAATTATATGCCAGTATAAAATCATCTCAGTGTTGTGTAGGCACAACAAACGTATTGGCACTGAGTGTTAGGTCAAACAATAAAACATTTGCACGATTTCATGTGATTTTCAGTATAAACCACTTCTGGTCATCTATCTGAATACAGAGACAGGTCATTTTGTAGGTTAAACAGACACAGATACAAATAATTATGTGTCTTATGATTACACAAACACACTAATTG